>NC_136262.1:52541479-53141479 GCF_964187855.1 Myxine glutinosa
ACACACACACACACACACACACACACACATGCATGGAGCTTACTGTGGGAGCGAGGATGAGTTAAATTTTCTGCCATATTTACCTCTGCCACAAAAGGTGGATGGAGGTTAAATTTTCTGCCATATTTACCTCTGCCACAAAAGGTGGATGGAGGTTATATTTTCACACCTGTCTGTTTGTCCGTCTGTTTGTAAACAGAATATCTCAAAACGTTGTGCACGGATTCGGCTGAAATTTGGTGGAAAAGTTCAGTGTGTGACAAGGATGAAATTATTACATTTTGGTGCAGATCCCGATCTAGATCTGTGAATTTTTAACTTTTCAAGTGATTCTTCACCATTGAGAGATGGGGCCAAAAACAATATATAGCATGATGTTTCAAAAAGTTGTGGACGGATTTGGACGAAACCCGGTTAATGAGTTCGTGTGGTGACAAGAACAAGCCAATTCGATTTTGGTTCAGGTCCGAATCCAGATCAGTGGGATACAAAACGTAAACTGTTCATCCTGGTAGAGGTATGCTCTCTACTGGGTGCTGTTCTAGTTGCATATGTAATGCAAACAATAATAATAATAATAATTCATGTAATAACATAATAATAATATATAATAATATATATAATAATATATAAATATATATATATATAATATATATATATTATATATATAATATAATATAATATTATTATATATTATTATTATATAATTATTATTATATATTTATAATATTATTATAATTATATTAATTATTATATATTATTATATTATTATATTATTATAATTATAATTATAATAATTTTTAATTATAATATTATTATATAATATAATATAATATAACAATATAATAATATAATATAATATAATATAATATATAATATATAATATATATAATAAATATATAAATATATATATATAATAATAATAATATATAATAATATAATATATAATATATAATAATAATAATAATATAATAAATAATAATAATAATAATAATAATGCAAACAATACTCCAAAATGGTTTTTTATTTATAATTCTTGGTTCTTGCAGAGATTTACTAAATTGTCAGTGAAACTATAATTACCACTTTTATGTTTCTGTAATCTTTGAAAGTTGAATCAGTGACACTAAATTATATATTTTTTGAAAGTTGAATCAATGATAATTAATAATTTATTTGTTTTTGAAACTTGAATCTGTGACAAGAATCGTTTCTTGTGCAGCTGTTGCTGGAGGGTGGAGCCCAGACAAACCTCCAAGACCATGATGGAGACACAGCTTTGCACGAAGCTATGCGGCCTGGTCGAGACCTGGCAAGCCCTACCATCGGTCTTTATGCCAATCAGGTACGTTTCTTTGAAGAACATATACAGGGTGTTTCAAAAACATTGATACAACTTTGACTTCCTTTCATTTCTTTGTTTTTTGACCAATACCGTTTTCCTTTTCAGGGTTTGGTGGTGTTATTGTGGTATTTGTTACCTGGGATTTCTAGCTCTGTAGTTCAACTATGCCATTTGCAGTGGAGCAGAAGACAAAAGTGGTGGCTCTGTAGTATGAGACTAAATCAACAACCACAAGAACATTTTCTGGGGGGCAAAACCACCTGAGGAGATTACTGAGAAGTACCTGAAAGGGCCTAAGGTCACATGCTTCTGTGCCTTCAATGCCAGATGGGGAGTGCTCGGGCCTTACTGGTTTGAGAATGACAACAGCAGGACGGTGACGATCAATGGTGAGCGCTACCGGGCCGTGCTCCAAAAGTTCCATAATTATCTCGCCCAAAAGGTCACCCCAAACCAGCTCAGCATGACCTGGTTTATGCAGGATTGTGCACCCTCGGATACAGCTGGTGACCCCATCACTTTCCTGCAGCAGCTCTTCAGAAACTGCCTCGTTGCCCTGATTAACGCTCATGACTGGGCACCCCATAGCCCAGACCTGAACCCTCTGGACTACTGGTTCTGGAAGGCTGCCGAGGGCTCTGTCTACGTCAGCCGCCCTGCCACACTGGATGATCTGAAGCAGGAGGTGTCAGTCTACCTCCAGGCAGTGCCACATGAGACATACAGGAAAGTTGGACAGAATTTTGGAGTCAGGATCAGTGCCTGTCTGAACCGCGGAGGGGTACACATCAACAACATCAATTACAAGGATTTTGCGTAAATGCCAATTTCAGACCTTGGCCTCTCACTAACTCCAGCAATGACTTACTGCATTAGCAATCAGTGATTGAAAATACCATGTCATAAGCTTTCAAGAAATGTTAGGCTTACGTTCCTGAGGTTTCCGCTTCTTTGTAAATAAAAGTTTAAAGTTCTATCACTCTTTTTGAAACACCCTGTACTTGGTTTAGCCTGCTTGAGATCGCCATCTAAGCAAATAGTTTGATGCTGGAGTCCCAGGTTCAAATTGCATGCTGTGTTGATCTGTCGATGGTCTTACACAAATGGCTTTGCAATTCATTTAAAAGTACATCGTCTCCTCACGTCTTTGTCCTACTTGTGTTATATGTATGAACTAGTAAAAAGCCCGTCAAAAATGAGGGGTTGGAACAGTTTATTCAATGGTGCAGCCTCGTGAGCGTGTCAAAGTCTGAATCCTCGGCCTAGTGTCAGGTGTGCTTATGTCTTATTTATTTATTAGACATCATACGGATGTAGATTTTGGCAGGAAGGGCATCCGGCCGTAAAACATTGCTTAAAAACGGACCACGGTGCCCGAAAAAGGCCAACCCCTGCTCTGCGGGGAAAATGGCCTCTAAAGGTGGTTGTATACGGATGTAGATTTTACTCTGCGCACGTTGCACATTACGTGCAGCGAATTTTATCTCCCTGCACGTTCTGTACACCGCCCTTGATGCTTGGTTTGCAAACCACCCTGTACATTTCCAATAGAAGAGAAATAATTACTCTTTTATGGAAAATGTTTTTCCAATTTGTTTTATCCTCAAAAATAGACCATAGTGAACACACGTTCACGTTAAAAGATTGGCCTTTAATACCTCATATTATGAAGGGGGACAGACATCTGTACAAACACACAAACTGACATTGTGTTTTATATGGTAGCTAAGCTCTGTCACCTACAACTTAAAATCCCCACTCCTCTCGACCCCCTAATGCCGCTGCCATTGGGAGCAGATGTTTTAGTTTAAATCAATACGCCATGCACTATATTTTTCTCCTCTCCTCTCCTTTTAGCTAATTGCTGTTCTCACAAATGCACACATAATCCTACTTTCTCTACATGATCTCGTTGGCACAGGTTTCGTTTGGCTCTTGCGAGGGAGGCCAGCTGGAGATTACTGAGATGCTCCTCCAGCATGGTGTAGACGCCTCCTTTCGTAACAAGCATGGGCAGACAGCTGCAGATCTCTGCTCAGACCCTGCACTCGTCCAGGTGCTTAGTACGAGCCTGCAGGAACTGAACAGGTAAGGATGCATGCCTCATTTCAGGTTGAACGTAGCTGCACACTTGATTTGAACAAATAAGTAAACCGTTGGCACTTTGGAGCAATTTTTGGCTAATACATTTGACAAGCAGCAGTAAGCTTCATATTGTCCATCTTGTACCAGAAAAGCAGTTGCTGTGCCTTATACCCTGCCCCAGTACGTTGCCCGTGTCTGGCCTGCCAGTGGCTGCAGACGGGCAGCTACAGGAGTGCTTGGTGTGTTCGAGTGGCCGGCCGGACACCATCTTTGTGCCTTGTGGTCATGCTGTCGCCTGCAAGGATTGTGCAACACGCATCCGCCATTGTTTGCTGTGCCGTAAGCTTGTTCAAGAACGAAACCAAGTATGCCCGTCATTTTGCCTCTTTTACAATGATTAATATGTACAAAGGGTGTTCAACAAGTTTTAGAAACGAGATACTCACAAAAGTTCAGGAAATGCCAACTTTTTTTTTACTTTTAATTTATTAAACTGTTAAAAAGGCCCTGGCAGGATAATCTGAGGGTATGCACGCCCATCTCTGAGCTGTCTAGCCTGGGTTTAACTCTCGCCCCACCTATAAACTGCCATTTGAGTGTTTTGCAGACAGGGGGTTCATCAATGTGTGTCATCCTGCGGTTGGAGGTTAAACTGGTGTCCCATCTGCCAGCATTAGTTGGTGGACGTTAAAGATCCCATGGTGTGTGTCCTTCGCAAAGAGCTGGTGAACTATCACCGGCCCCAGGAACAAATTACATATTCCTGCTATTCCGACATTCCTGATATTCCCAATTACATATTCCGACAGGGCGCAATGCACCAATCGGGCCTCCACATACCTGCAAGAACTGATGCTCATATATCATTCAACTAATATTTCATACTTTTCAAGTGAAATTTCAAACTTTGGCCCTTTTTGGACTATTGTGAGTATCTTTTTGAATGCAGCTCATATTTCAGCTGTTTAATCCACGTTCCCAATGTCAGGTAATTGTTTCCTCCGAGCCTATAAAGGGTGCAACCAGGTGCCATAGTAGTTGGGACATATCACCAATTCTCCTAATTGTGTCATTCAAATGCAATGATTTCAGCTGAAACTGTAGTCTTATCCTATTTGTTTCATTCACATGGTACCAAAGTCAGATTTCAAAAGCAAGAATTTAAATAGATCTGGAATTATCTTCATTTTATGTAATCTTTTTTATAATCTTCACTTATTTTATCTTTGTTTAAAAAAGGTAATTGCTTGATTGCTAGGACTTTTTTGGAGTTGACTTACAAGTAAAAAAACATTAGGCCTTAGGTAAGTCTCAAATTAAGGATAAGAAAATATGGTGAGCAGGTGATAGATGCTTGACAGAAGAAAGTCATAAACCGCAGGTATATTTGGGGGGCCAAACCCCCACCCTCACTCAGCACAACCAAATATTTCAGGTAAAAATTAATACATCATTACACCCTAATTCATCAATGATGCTTTACGATTGAAATGGGAAGTAATATATATTTTTTGAGGAATTATGACCATAAAGGTCCAATTATCCTTTACACCTGCGATGCTGGCCGTGAGTGTTTTTAATGTTTGCACAAGTGGACACCTCCGCGTGTTACGGACAGAATTCATCCTATTACAATTTTATTTTTTCAAGATGTTCGATCCATGTGTGTGTATAATAGAACATTCAGTGACTTCTAAAGCAATAACGTATCATGGAGTTGAGTTAGTGTAAAAAAGGGTTAGTGGGAGGGGATGCTTTACAAGGAGACGGGGTCAGTATAAGTAAGAGATTGAGATTGAGTGTTGAACTCGCTCTTCCTTTTGTTGTATTGGTTCACGAGTTATCAAACAGAGTGACCACTATATTCGTCATGGGTGTGTGTCTGTCTGTCTGTCTGTCTGTCTGTCCGCAGCATAACTACCTGATGATATCATCCGATCTTGATAAAACTTGGGTGGGAGGTTGTTATCATGATCTAGTTGTGTCCTGCCTAGAGTGGGCGTATTGCGCTCATTGTGGGTGGAGCCACGCCCGAAAAAGATGTCTTTTTAGGGGGTAATCGATTTCAAGCTACATCTTCTCCGAGGGAGTTGGTGGAATCTGACAGGGGTTTCGGTATTTGGTTAGGCCAATGTCATGTATCTAGCCCCACGGAGCTCGATTTTTCATTTTCGCCCCAAGGTCAAGGTCACAAGGTCACGAAATTTACAAAAGTCGATTTTTGATGGTTTTATTACATTGTTCGCTTCCTGATAGGGTGAAATGTCGTACATGATCTTATATTATCACCTACATCATGAAATACAAGTTTTCCAACAAATTTCAGAATCTTCGACCTTTGACCTTTGAAGGTCACAATGGTCAAAATTTCAAAGTTGTCGGAATCGAACCGAATTTTCGGTATTGTGTAGCTAACTAACCTCATAACTGATTATACATTATTTTCTATCTCATTTCAAGGTCAGTAACCTTCGTTTTGACATTTCCAGGCCAGCACCACACACAATTACGTACAGCTGGCTCTTAAAGGCCTGCGCACGCAGCGCATTGGGGCCCTTTCTAAATAGGCATGTACACCGCATGTCGGGGGCCGACACCTGTCATGTGGGCCCCCGAACCCCCAGTCCGGGCCTGTTTCAGTTATAGTCCGTCCTTTCTCATTGAATACCGCTCGCTCGTGAACCATCGTCGTCTCCTGACTTGTTATATAATATTATAACCTTACCTTATTATTGTCATAATTATTACTTGCAAAATCGAAGATTTTTCAAGTATATTGGTCGGTTCCGTTTGTGGTTCTGTCTGTCTGTCTGTCACCGGCCTACAGGTCACAATTCTAAACCGATCGTCACGAAACTTCACCAAGTTGTACAGGTCGTCCAAATTGAGAAGCCTATTGTTTTTGGGGTCAAAAGGTCAAAAGGTCAACATAGGCCAAAGGTCACCAACTTTGGCAAATTTCTAAAATCCTCAATTTTCATCTGATTGACTTGAAATTTGAAGAGGACTTGCATATCTGGTCACTGAATTCAACCACCAATTATATTTGCGGTCAACATAGGCCAAAAGGTCAACATAGGCCAAATTTCTAAAATCCTCAATTTTCATCCGATTGACTTGAAATTTGAAGAGGACTTGCATACCTGGTCACTGAATTCAACCACCAAGTATATCTGAGGTCAACATAGGCCAAAAGGTCAACATAGGCCAAATTTCTAAAATCCTCTTTTCATCCGATTGACTTGAAATTTGAAGAGGACATGCATATCTGGTCACTGAATTCAACCACAAATTCTATTTTAGGTGAACATAAGCCAAAAGGTCAACATAGGCCGAATTTCTGAAATCACCAATTTTCATCCGATTGACTTGAAATTCTAAGAGGATTTACATATATGGTCACTGAATTCAACCACCAACTATTTTTGAGGTCAACTTCGGCCAAGTTTTTTTAATCCTCAATTTTCATCCGATTGACTTGAAAAATGAACAGCATTTGCACATTGAGTCACTAAATAGGGAAACTATTTTTGAGGTCAAAAAGTCAAAGGCCAACTCAAGGTCAACCGTACAAAATCATCATTTTTCATCTGAAAAATCGTCACTTTTCTTCCTGTTGACCCGAGCTTTGATCAAGATTGTCAATTTTAATCTTGATGAAATGGACAATTTGCTGTATCAATGCAATTTTTTTTTCTTGGGGGTGGGGGGTGGATTTTGCAAGTATCGTGCTCCGCATGACGTCTTCTTGTTATTATTATTACTTTTCCTTTTGTTTCTCAGTGTACAACCAATGTTTCACGTTTGCAGCAGTGTGACCTATTTCCCCCTTCCTTCCTTGTTCTGTAGTTGTATGAATGCGTTATTTGTGCTGAGGGTCTTGCTACTGTAGTCTTCGAGCCTTGTGGACATGCCTGCGTGTGTATAAGTGAGTATACCTTATACTTTAAATTTCCAAACAAACTCTCCCTCTCTCCTCCCTCTCCAACTCCCTACACCTCATATATTGGTACATGTAATAGCAGCTGCATTTACATGTTTGATTTCAAAAAACATTCAAAGGAGTCCATGTCCATGCTTGTATCTAAAAAGGTTCATATAAAGCAAGAGGAAGCCATTGCATCGGACAGTATCTTATTAAGCTGCCATTTTGCAGATATGGATCTGGGTTTCAAAAAGATGAGGGAGGGGTGCATGGGTTGTAAAAACTGTAAACAAAAGCTGTATATGACTGGCACTCTCAAATTAATACTACAAATACTACTACTACTACCACTTCTAAACAACTATAATGCAATAAATAAATCCACTTTCATTGCTGGGCGGGCCGTGGGAGAGGTTTTGGCCCAAGCCTTTCACGAACCAAATATGCAGGCCTGCCCTTTTGACTGGAGCTGATTTTGGGCAGGAATTTGTAATTTGATCAGGGTATACAAAGTCAAGGCTCATGGAAGAGCTAGAACACAGAACGGGTCAGGACACAACAGAACAAAAGGAACAGTCAAAATAGAAGGGACGAAATATCGGGAGACTTAGATAAATACGGTATGTCGGGAGAACAAAGTGGCAGGGGAGGATGCACGGGTTGGACAAGATAGATACGGTATGTCGGGAGAACAAAGTGGCAGGGGAGGATGCACGGGTTGGACAAGATAAATACGGTATGTCGGGAGAACAAAGTGGCAGGGGAGGATGCACGGGTTGGACAAGATAGATACGGTAGCAAACTCTCAGGAAGGAAAAACTGTAAATTTAGAAGGAGGTGGTCTTGGAGGTTGGCTTGGAGGGTTGGAGGGGGGAGCGGTAATGAGGGCAGGAAAGATCATGGTTTTGGATGGGGGATGATCTGAGATGGTGGCAAACAGCTGTCTTGAACACCTAGAGGGAAGAATGAGATTGAAGAGAATGTGAAAGTTAATTCCACAAGTGGGAAAAACAGGATCAATGAGTGGAGGTGAGCAGTGATTCAGGATTTTTGGCAGTTTCACCAGAATGGAGTTGTTGGTGAACTGCGTGCTCCCTGCAGCAATGTTTGGGGGTGGGGGTCGGGGGGGGGGGGTGGGAAGCACAGAAAGAGCAGAGGGTGCAAGACCAGAAACCAAGTGGTAGAAGATAGACAGACCACTGACCGGTATGCAAGAAAGACTTAACAAGGCACCACCTGATTTTAGAGGAAGGAGACAAGTTTGAAAGTTCATTCCTGAGGCTGGACAGATATTGTTTTCTGGATCTTCTGAGAGAGGACACACAATTTTATAGCTTTGTGGAATTCGCTGAGATTACCTTCAGTTTGGTTTGCTTTCCAGGAAGAGAAGGCAAGTTGTTTCGAAGCAACTACCCCACCACAGGATTCAGTGTACCATGAGAGAGAAGAAGGGTAGGATAACTGAAGGTGAAATGGAATGTATCTGTGCATAAGAGAGAGCAGGTTTCTGTGGAAGAATTCCCAGGCTGAGTTTATATCAGGGACGGTAGATATAGGAGACCAGTTCTGAAGAAAGATGGCTGCTTGCAGTCCCTGTCAATGTGACTAAGTCAACTGCCAGACTCACTGGTGCTGACCTGTCCTACTGTAGAAGAGTCATAGTTGCTCTCCCATCTTCTTCTTGTTACAATAAGCTGATTTTGCTACAAGTGCTTCAAAACTTTGGTGCACTCATTGCAATCTTCACTCACACCTGATCAGTGACTCCTATGACCCAGTCATCAATTTCCTCATTAACCCACTCGCAACCCATGATGGAATAATCATACTGCTTCATTTCTACTGCAATTGCTACAAATATTTCCAGCTGCCTTAACATTCTTCCATGTTTCACAAAATTGTTTGCTGTGTGTGTGATGCAGAGTGTGCATTGCGAGCACGCCGCTGTTTGGAGTGCAGGCAGGCTGTTGAAAGCACCAATAGCCTGGTAACACAGCACCCTGGTGGGACTCCAGATACAGTTGTCTACCCATCAGGTAAATGTGTTGACATGATTACATGTGTAAACATAATAACTACACATATACGCTGCAACAACTCGCACTCAACGACTTCCTCGGCCTGTAATGACCGAGTGCTGTAACACTTCCCTAGGCCAACTGTCTGCTCCAACGAGCCCAGCAATAAGGACTCCCACTAACCAACCAAGAGAAGGTATGGGAGATCTGGAGAGGCAGCTGCAGCAGATAAAGGACCAGGTGAGATGATGTGGTGTACATCACTGGTCTTTGCACCTCTTACTTTGTTTAAATGCATTGATGCCCTGTCATCCTCCAGTCACAGATGCTTGTCTCGTTGAGACACCTTTTCTTGATGGTGTAAGAGCGGAAATACTCCCGGTGGATGACTGTCCCGTGGACCGCGCGCTCCGTGCAGACAATGTGCCCAGTGTGCCTGGATCGCACGAAGAACATGGTGTTCATGTGTGGACACAGCACATGTCAACGCTGCTCTGACAGAGTGACCGAGTGCCCCATCTGCCGGAAGCGCATCCGAGGGCGTGTGTTGCTCTACTGACCGTCCAAACTGGTTTGAGTACCCGGGGAAGTAGCCAAGGCTTCTTGGAGACCATGGACTATCACAACTGGGTTTGATCTATTTTAATTATTGGCAATATTGTTGTAATAAACATTTTCTGTTTTTATTTATTTTTAGTGGTGCTAAACGAGGGTTTATTGGGGCAAATCAGAGATTACAAAGCTATCGATTGTCATAAGTCAAACTCGTACAACTGAGTGAGACAACTACGTAGGCGGTTGAAGAGCGATGCACGTAGGTGGATGGGCAGACAAATTTTAAGGGATACCCTTTTTGTCACATTCAAAATGCGGTTTGTTAATTGCGCTTTCAATGCAAATTCAGTTCAGTTGAGATGGGGAAGATAATCTTACAGTGAGATATTGTATTACTAGTTTGCAAATTATCCTTGTTATTTTATATCTGTAAACAATAAAAACCTGAGTGTAGTTATGACGCATCATCTTCAATAAGCATAGTGCAGTTGGGAAACATTCTGCAAAATAAATTGTTTAAAAAAGGACAAAAACATGATTTTGTCTGAGAACAGAGGCTCAGGGGGCATCTGTTTGTTATCTACTTATATCTGGTGGAATTTGCTCTTCCTCCTCCCCTCATCCCCACTTATGTCACAGACATGCTCCATTCTCTTATTACTCTCGCTCCCCCTCACCTCTCTTCTCCCTCTCCTTACTCCAACTACAATCCATCACTTGCATGCCCCATTTTGTTCCCCTCTCGTCTCTTCTTTAACTTTAATTTAATTTTTGCAATTTTTTATTTTTTTATACCTCGCCCGAGTAGAGGGTATTGAATTTGATTCCGTTTTTTGTCTGTCTGTCTGTTTGTTACTTGGCAAAAAAAAAATATATATTTTTGCAAGTATGTTGATCACTCCGGTTTGTGTGTTTGTTTGTCTGTCCGCTCACTTATACTTGCCTATAGGTCACAATTTTAAACCAATCTTCACGAAACTTCACCAAATGATAGAGTTCGTGGTCCGACAAAATCCTATATATTTTTGAGGTCAAAAGGTCAACATAGACCAAAGGTCAACCACTTTTTTCCAAATTTCTAAAATCCTCAATTTTCATCCGATTGACTTGAAATTTGAATAGGATTTACATATCGGCTAACGGAATTCAACCACCAACTATTTTTGAGATCAGCATAGGCCAAAAGGTCAACATAGTGCCGAAGGTCAACCACTTTTTTTTCGAATTTCTAAAATCTCAATTTTCATCCGATTGACTTGAAATTTAAATTATATTTTCATGTCAGCAAACTGAATTCAACCAGCAAGTATTTTTTTTTTAGATCAGCGTAGGCCAAAAGGTCAACATAGGCCAAAGGTCAACCACTTTTTCGAATTTCTATAATCTTAAATTTTCATCCGATTGACTTTAAATTTGAATAGGATTTTCATAGCTACCAACTGAATTTAACCACAAATTATTTTTGATGTCACAAGGATGCTCTACTAAGTGCCATTCTACTTTGTTCTGTTTTGCCAAGTGTCGCTCTATGAGTGATTTTTCATCTCTGTCTGTCCGCACAGAATAAGTATGATTTTCTCTGCAAGAGTTGGTCCGATTGACAGGAAATTTTCACCATAAGTGCACCTCCCCCGTATAATTTTAATGATAATTATGACGTCATATGTCACGTGGTATGGGCGCCATCTTGGAAAAACCGAAAAACATTGCACCTCTCTCTCCAAAAGCGCTGCATAGAAAAAATTGAGACATGGCTCATTGTAAAGAACTCTCCATGGGGAATAGCATATGTTAATGATGATGTCATAGGTGCCTCCATTATGACATCATAATTCGACAAATACAAAACGTCATCCGATCAAGATGAAGTTTCTTGAGCGTCATCTTGGGATAAATTGGTGGAGAAAAAAATAATGACTGTCTGTCAGGTAGTTCGGCCGCCATATTTGGTTTAACACCCTTAAAAACTACTAAAAACACATTCTGGCGAGGGTCTGCAATCTCCGATTGCTCTTTCTTGTTTATTTTTGCAATTTAATTTTTTAGAATCCTCAGCTCATAAAAGACCCCTTGAAGGACTTGAGCTTTGCCTACTAAGTGGCCTTTGAAAGGGACTGGATTTGTTGTTTCATTTACCTTTCGTCAAGATATTTTATTCACCCTACGGTCGCAGATGAAGGTCTCTCTATGGTTAAAAGTTTGAGTGAATGATTGCAGACAAAATCTCTACTGCAGGCCTTTTCATAATTCTATGAGAACAGCACTTTGTGTGCACAAATATAAGAAATTTCATCATATATCACATCACATCCTCGTACTTAGTTAAACTTGTCTTGTACTACTAGCTGATTTGTATGGGGTTAAGGAGTATCTTTGGTCAGGTTGGGACATGTTAGTTCATAAATGATTAAGCTAACCTTGACCTGTATCTCTAAACATACTTTTCATGTGTAAGTTTATTTGAAGTTTCAGAAAATAATTCCCAGGAAGTATTACATTTCTTTCCTCATATACTTTTGGCCACATTTAAGGTTTTGTTACGAATTGTGATTCTGAAAACTGCAAACATTCTTTCTCTATCTTTTTCTCTTCTTTATCATTACCATTGTCATCGTAAGTTACCATGGAGTAATTCCTGGTGTAATGTAGCGGGATAATATTCATTTAAGCAAAGATTTAAATTCTAGGTGTACTACCTCATATGCTGAGCTTATCATATTCAGACCCAGTAACTCGGTGAAATAACTCAAGTACATAAGGTAGACGAGTGTCGACCATGACAGGTTAGACAAAAAAAGAGCAATGCGAATGAGGTTTAATTACTTTTTTAAGGAAGGTTATTTATCTTTTTGCAAATAAAAGCTTTATCTTCAGTGTATTTTTTTTTTTTTTTTTTTTAATCTTCAGTGTATGAAATCTCATTGTTTCACTTTTATGTCAAGGAATCACAAAGCACATTGAGATGTTTCTGTTAAATCTGATGAACAACATGTGTTGCAATGTTTCAAAAGTATTTATAAACGGGGAAATTGCAAAGGAATAATGGAACTCAACATTTTGTCTCGACATTTGTGTTGTTTCAAATTCCTTGTGTCTGATGAGCTTGGATCTTCATCCACAGGGCTGTTCATCGGTGTTTCTTATACAATGAACTTCTCAAATTACAAAAACACTTTTTTTCCTGTGCTTACTTTTTAAATCTTTTTTATCATGTCTATGAAATATCAGGCTGAAAATGTTAAGTTGACAAAATGTAAAAAATAAAAACTTAGTGAGGATGAGGACGGGCAGATTGGAGCAAACCATCAAGCATATTATAACTGTAACGCTGCCAACACATGAAACTACAACTATCGGGGACGCCTCTTTGCGGTGGTTGGACCCCCCCCCCCCCCCCCAACGCAAGTCGGGGGCCAAATCTTCCCCATTTATCCCTGCTGCGCGGATTTGTCAGCGCAGCCCGATCACGGTCAGAGTGCCAATCAGCCCCCATGGACCGGCCCTTTCCCTTTGACTCTGTCTCTCCTCTAACTCTCACTCTCACTCTAACTCTTATTCCAACTCTCACTCTAACTCTCACTCTAACTCTCACTCTAACTCTCACTCTAACTCTCACTCTAACTCTCACTCTAACTCTCACTCTAACTCTCACTCCAACTCTCATTCCAACTCTCACTCCAACTCTCACTCTAACTCTAACTCTCACTCTAACTCTCACTCTAACTCTCACTCTAACTCTCACTCTAACTCTCACTCTAACTCTAACTCTAACTCTAACTCTCACTCTAACTCTAACTCTCACTCTAACTCTAACTCTGTCATGGCCCTGACTTCGTGAAGGTGGGGGTACACCATCCTGGATGTGGGGTTCTCTGGGTCGCTCCAGCGAGATCGATCGACTGTCTCCGTGCCGCGAGCTGGTTCGAGAGAACTTTCCGGGCCTATGCAACAACAACAACAACAACAACAACAACAACAACATGAAACTGTGACTCCCCAGTCCTCGCACTTTGGATTCATTCCTACGACTCTCCCTTCTCTAACTTCCAATATGATAATTTCTCCAGTCAACAATCCTGTTTTAAAAGTACATTTTCCCATAGGTTTAAGTCAACAGGCACATTCTACTAATGCCTTTGTGTCTGCACAGAATGAGAAATTCCCTGAAAGTGGGCTAACAATGAATTAATACATGAATATTGGGATATACAATATACATACCCCCTCCAACCTCATCTTGTATTGTGGAGAAACTTGTATATAGTGGAGAAAATGATCGACCCACAGACTCAGCTTCATCTCGGGCATTCCATTGATCTTGAAGGCCTTGGTTTTCACGGCGTCAAGTTGAGCAAGATGTGAGGTGGGGTGACCAGAGGGGAGAGCAGTACTTTATCAAGCTGCGGACGAAGGCCTTGTAGGTAGATAGGAGTTCAGGTGTATCAAGGAATGACTTTGTAGGATGGATGTTGTCCAGACAGCGACAGGCTTTGGAGTCAAACTTTGAAATGTGGTTATTGGTGAGATATCATGTGATATCAGGTGAGATATCAGGTGGATATCAGGTGAGATATCACCAAGAGATATCATGGCTGATGGTGAGATCCAGCAGTTTGAACGACTGAACTTCCTCAAGAGGATTGTTTAACAAGTACAAAACGTTTTAATTAAAACAAAAGCCGCGTCGATGTTACACAATGCCTAGATGCAGCTGTGCCTATAACGTCGATGTTATAGGCACAGGACATTCCTATTGATTCGATTACTTGATGTTATTTTTGTGCAAAGTGAAAATATATCTCGGCAATTTCCCGTGTGTGGCGACGAATTTTTAATATATCTCGGCATTTTCCCGTCTGTTATTTCAGGCGGTGTATGACTGACCATGCCACGATTAAAAAATATATATATCTCGGCAATTTCCCGTGTGTGGCGACACGTGAACGAAGCTATGCTCCTCTCTCCACATTATTGTGACGACGTATAAATTAAATATATCATCGTGACGATTGTCATCAAATGGACGAATTTTTAATATATCTCGGCATTTTCCCGTCTGTTATTTCAGGCGGTGTATGACTAACCATGCCGCGATTTAAAAAAGATATATCTCGGCAATTTCCCGTGTGTGGCGACACGTGAACGAAGCTATGCTCCTCTCTCCACATTATTGTGACGACGTATAAATTAAATATTTCATCGTGACGATTGTCATCAAATGGACGAATTTTTAATATATCTCGGCATTTTCCCGTCTGTTATTTCTGTATGACTGACCATGCCGCGATTTAAAAAAAAAAAATCTCAATGGACTTGAAGTTACAGGCCTTTGAGAATTCATTTCGTTCTATAAAGGGCAACTTTCATCGGATTTTCTTCCCGTTTTTTTTCAACCGAGTCTAAAACTATGTTAGCGACTGTGAAAAATGAAATGATATATCGAATTTGATTTGAAATAAAACTGTGTGAGAGAGGAAGACATCACGGGCCTACAAAACAGGCCTCAAAGCTATGCGAGTTAATAAAATGGTGGATATTTGTTTATATGAAGGCTCTCCCAGAATGGGTGGAGCTATGGTTCCCAGAATGGGTGGAGCTTTGAGGTTTTGTCTTCTCTGCAAGAACAAGAAGAAGAACAAGAAGAACAACAACAACAGCAGAGGGCACTCTATGAGCAGCGTCTGCGACGCGGCTAAAAAGTAGATGTGAGGGTTTGCCAGACCGTCTTTTTGGAGAGAGATTGCGGAGAGAGATAGCGAGAGTGTGCGATTTGTCAGGATTGAAAGACATATTCCAAGCGGATACGGGAAGAAATGGTTACATATGAATAAAGAAGAAATATTCATGAATGCTTAAGTTTTATTGAACAAATAATTTTGTCACTATAATCACTACTTAAAGATTTCTAAAAAAATTACCTGTGTTGTGTGTCATCTAAAGCTAAGAATGTTTTGGTATTTGGTCAATATAAAATCTACTATATGAGAGATGTCTGTCTGTCTGTCTGTCTGTCTGTCTGTATGTCGCCATTTTTCTCAAAGATGGCTGAACGGATCTTCGTCAAACTTTCAGAGTTGTTTCAGAGTTTACAAGAGAGAGAGAAATTTATAAAGATGTTTTCAGGGTTTTCGAGAGTTTTCAGAGAGAAAGTTTCAGAGATCAGTGAGTGCTTGGGAGTGTTTTAGGCAAAAAAGAACAAAAAAAATTTGAAAAAAAAAAGATCGGTTTTTTGGAGTAAAAAAGAAAAATTGCTCGATAGTGCTTAAGCTTTTAAAATTAATGACAGTTATATACAAGTACACATTCGCATAAATAAATACAAAACAATCACCAGACATTTGAACACAAATTAATCAAACAATTCTGGAAGTGCACGAAGTTGGCAGTACGGCTTCTTCTTCCTGTTCGGCATCACTCTTAACGCAGAAACGGGATGAACGCCACATTCACCAGCATATATTCAACGAAAAGGTGATGAACCCCCTTCCTCTCCTGCCTCCCCCCCCCCACACTCCTTCCACTTCCCCCCCCCCCTCCTTCCCTTCCCCCTCCCCCATTCCCTCCTCCTTCCCTTCCCCCTCCCCCATTCCCCCCTCCTTCCCTTCCCCCTCCCCCATTCCCCCCTCCTTCCCTTCCCCCTCCCCCATTCCCCCCTCCCGCCTATCCTCCCTCTCCCCCCTTCCCCCCCTATCCCCCCTCCCCTCATATTCCCCCCTCCCCTCCTATTCCCCCCTTCCCCCCCCATTCCCCGCCCAACCCCCTCCCCCCAAGTCCCCCACCTCCGCCCGGCAATGCCGGGTACTTCTGCTCGTATCCAATAAATTACACATGCACATCTGCATTTGGATGACGTGACGTGAGCCGATAGGCATCACAGGCCTTGTGAAGATTGGCCTCAGCGAGCAAGGCAGCGGTTTGTTGTCTATACATCGCCCAAACAACTATGTGGCATTCTCTCAAGCAGCGATTTTAGCACGGGGGGATACTAGCAGGTTGAAGGTGTGCAGTGGGGAAGAGAATGATGTCTTAGGGTTGGAAGGGGGGAGGGGAGGAGGAGAGAGGGGAAAGGGTGGGGTTGTAGACCAGAGGGAGGGAGGCAGACGTTGATGACTTTGGGTTTATGGGGGGCAGGGTGGGTTGGGAGGGTTGATGACAGGGTTTATGGGGGGCAGGGTGGCTTGGGAGGGTTGATGACAGGGTTTATGGGGGGCAGGGTGGGTTGGGAGGGTTGATGACAGGGTTTATGGGGAGCAGGGTGCGTTGGGAGGGTTGTTGACTTGGGGTTTATGGGGGACAGGGTGGGTTGGGAGGGTTGTTGACTTGGGGTTTATGGGGGACAGGGTGGGTTGGGAGGGTTGTTGACTTGGGGATTATGGGGGGCAGGGTGGGTTGGGAGGGTTGATGACTTGGGGTTTATGGGGGGCAGGGTGGGTTGGGAGGGTTGAGGACTTGAAGTTATATTTTACATTGCGCTGATGTTCCGTAGGTCCCTGCTCGTAAAAAATGAAATGCCTTAAATTGTAATTGATCCGCCGTGCATAAAGGTGAGGCTGCTTTGGGCCTTACCCTTCGTCGGAGCAAAAGTAGACCAACTCCTGGCTAAATGCAAAAACGTTTAAACACTGTACCAACAAGGGAGTGATTCTGATAGTATGGAACCAACAAATACACAGGGCATCTTGTAATTGGTAATCAAAAACACACTGCAGTGCTACTCTTACAAGACTGTATCGCATCGTATGGACACTACCAATTTCTTTATAGTAGGGGAGCCAGAGTGAGCTATCGTGCAAAATAACGGTTGGAGGTGGGGATGGATGCTATACTTTCTTTGAATGGATTTTCTGGTAGATATATTCATTCCGCATAGATTCTAGGTTGTGTGCTCTGCGAAAACTCTTGCGAACTGAAATTATGGCCATAACTTTGAATTTTTGCATGCAACAATTTTGGTCAAAAAATTAGGGGTAGGGGAAATACATTTGGGATTCAGATCGGGTCAGCTTTGACGAAAACACACATGTTAGGCATCAGTAGAAAGGTATTGGCCCAGGCTACAATGTGGTAGTAAAATTATTTTGATGACATCACCGATGACGTCATCAGAGGTCAAAAGGTCACCGATTTGGAAGGGAAGTGAAAATTAAGGTATCTCGTCAATAGATTGCCCCATTTCAGACATACCAATAAAGTGTAGAATAACAAATATACTCTTTATATAAGAAGACATATAGGCAAAGTTTTTAATATCATTAAAGTTTACAAAAGATGCGTATTTGTTATGTAAACCCATTTCAACGGAACGGTAATTTTTGGAAAAATCACCAAAATTGGGAAATTCTTGAGAAATACAGATAGCATTCATTATTTTCACTTTATGGTGTAGCAGCATAGATTCTATCTTGATCTAGCTTCATAATGCATTCAATAACAATTTTATATCAGATATTAACACTTTGGGTAGTAAAATATTTTGATTACATCATCGAAGACGTCACCAGAGCTCAAAAGGTCATTGATCTAAAAGGGAAGTGAAAATCTGTTTTTATGTTATTCATATATCGAATAATGTGTCATTCATTTTTATTTTAGGCTTGTTGCTACACCCATCTTGGATCATCTATAGGGGACTCATCGATTCAAGTTGGTCAGAAAAAGAAAGACTCCTAATGGGACAAATGTGAAAATCTAGGTACCTCTTCAATAAGATGTCTTATATCACATAAACCATGAGAACTAAAATAACAAACATATTACTGAAGAAAGTGAACTCACAAACAACGTTTTTGATAGCGAGATATTCATCAAAAGTAATATAGTCATTATGTTGACCCCTTGTGTTGTTCGAGCCAAATTTGTGGAAATTGCTAGAAAAAGATGTATCCTGCATAATTTTACATTATAATGTTTTTTGTTATTTTACCCATCGGTAGGCCTACTCATGATGTGTTATTCATGTTACAGGTTTGTTGCCACAACAATTATGGAACCTCTGGGGGACTCATCGATTCAAGTTGGTCAGAAAAGGAAGACTCCTCATGAGACAGATTACGACTCCTGTCTAATCTGCCAGAATAAGATATCATCTCCCCTTCAGAAAATCAAAAGTAGAGGTTATGCATCATTATTGCAAGCTGTAACGCAACGGGGTGATAGTGTCGCATGCCGTCTCATAGACGATGCCAAAAATAAGGACTCATTCTTGCACAGAAATCCCAAGGTTCACGCTGACTGCCGCAGTGCATATGTCAACAAGAAAACCGTAGAACAGAAAAGGGTGAAGTTGCAAGCAGAGATCGATTCAAGTGAAGCACCTGTTGGCTTATCAACTCGCTCAAAGATTGTTTCGAAATTCGATTTAAAAACTTGTTTTGTGTGTGGTAAAGAGAGAGACAGAAAAGGTGATAGAAAACTTCGTCTTGTTGCCACTGAGGATCGACAGCAATCGATATGGAACAAAGCGAAAGAACTACATGACGAAACAATGTTGCATTTATTGCAGGGAAGTGGTGATGATATGATTGCTAGTGATTTCAGGTATTATAAACTGTGCTTAGAGAACTTCTTAACGAAACGTGTTATAGCAAAAAATACTGATAAGGGGTTAACGTCATACGAAGAAGGATTTCTATGGGTAATTTCTAGGATTGAACCGAAATTGTTCAACGATGGTTGTGTTTATTCAGTTTCTTGTTTGCGTGATATGCTAAGAAGTTGGTTACTTGATAATAATGTTGAAAATGCAATGTCAGTTGGTAGTGATATGCGGCTCTTGTCCAGGCAGTTTCAAAACCATTATGGCGACAGGGTAATTATTGTTCCACAGGTTGGAGCTTCCAATCTTTTATGCTCCTCTGAGCTAAATTTGGCAAAAGTACTTGCAGAAGTTAAAAAGGTAAAGAGTCAGTTAAAAGATTTTGATTACATTGAGCTTGGCACTGAAAATGAAAAAGTTACCACAGAGTCTGAACAGGTAGGTGTAGGTCAATACTGTGTGTCTATGAAAGAATCATTCCATACCGCGAAAGCTATTCGTAGTCAAGTGAAATATATCAGTATTAAGGATAAGATGCAATCAAGTATGTCATCAGAACAAATGAATGTTCAACAAACTAACATGGCCATCTCTTATGAGTCTGCTGAGAAATGTGTCCCAACTGATCTTTACAACCACATTGCATGGATGATAACAGGAGCAGATGAAGAAATAGGGTCTGAAAGGCGTGTTGTACTAGAAAAGAAACAGCATGAAAATGTTCTTAACCTAACTCAGGATATATGTGCTGCCATTTCCAATGTAAAAACTCCGAAACATGTAGGTACTGCTATACATATAATAAAACAGACACGGAGCAAAGACACAGTTACATTACTAAATAGATTTGGCAACTGTATTAGTTATACGGATGCCCAGAGATATATAGCAACTATGGCGGCTGAAACCGATGACCAGGAAGAGAGGCGAGGCTATTTCATCCCTCATAATATTGCCAAAAGTGTTTTTACCCAATTTGCTATTGACAACCTAGATTTCAGAGAAAATACGGTTGATGGAACTACAACTCATAGAACCACTCACATAATTTATCAATATCCTAACAATTCTTCCCAACATGTTAAATCAGGCATCCCACTGCAGAAATCTCGCACAGTGTCAGTAAAAGAACCAGAACTTTTACAACCACGGTCAAGCGGGATCACTCTTACTGATCGATAGAGAAGCCGCTCTCTTTGTGGCGTTAAACTAATTCCAGATAACAGGAACCGATTTGAAGAAATACAGAACCATTATATCTTGTTCAAGCTATGTCAGACTGGCTCTACTAACTTACTGGATATTACACATGAAATGCAGCCAGTGTCCTGGAAGTAATTCAACGAAACTTTCACCAAAACTGCGCAGAAAGCCTCTGTGATTGGCTATGGCCCATTCTTTCCTATGTCCCCAACAAGCCCAGATGTGGTCCAAGAGTCTGTCGATTACTGCATGTCTGTTGCAAAAGATCTAGGCCAAGAATTTTGTGTTTTGACTTGTGACCAGGCAATTTATGAGATTGTTTTAGCATTGCAGAAAAAACGTCCAGAGAAATATCAAAACCTTATCATACGAATGGGTGGCTTCCACATCGTCATGAATTTCCTTGGAGCCATCGGTTATTTGATGAAATTCACTGGTCTTGAAGACCTTTTTGTCGAATCAGGTGTGTGTTTACCAGGGACCTTCAAACAGATTATGGATGGGAAAGACTACTTTCTACCAGATGCTTCGGGCACACACCTTGGCTGAGAATGCGATCTACGCTCTTCTATGGGAAGCTTTCGAGGACTGGATCTTGGCTGAGTCATGCGAAACTGATGATATGTCCTTACTTTCAGTTCAAGTCAACAGGGTATGTGAATTAATAAACAACAGCAAAAACAATTATGATATTGAACATCTTCATTCAACATGTGAAGACGCACATGAGAGTATAATGGCTGTTACAAGCAAGCTGGACGAATTTATAAAGACATGTCAATCTCCAACGAGCCAACTTTGGTTGATGTATATCGATTTAATTAGCATCCTGAAGAAGTACATCCACGCGGAGAGGTCTGGCAACTGGGACCTTCATTTAGCATCTACCGAAGAGATGCTGCCGTATATAGTGGCTGCTGGACATACCAAATATGTATCATGTCTTCCACATTACTTGGATGCTATGAAAACACTACCGCCTACAGTTGAGGCCGAGTTTAGGAACGGTAACTTTGTTGTCAGGCAGAAGGAAGGAAAGCTAAACGGAGTATGGACAGATATGGCCCTGGAGCAGACGTATAATAAGGACGCGAAAACGAAGCTCTTCACAGGCATATCACAGCAGCCAGCTGCAATTTAGAAGTACCTGAAGGCACTCCCGGGCATGACATCAATATCAGAACAAGTTAAGATGATGGCGAATCTGAAGAACGATAGCTTGTCTGGAGGAGAAGAGAGGTTGAAGAAAGAAAAGGAAACGGTCACCAAAATTAAACATCTAGTCAAAGAGAAGATGATCAATCCCTTCAGATATAATACTACAGACCTCACAAACATTTCAACAGGCCAATTAGCTTCATGCAACGAGCTAGTGGAGGCAAAAGAGAGGGGACTGAAAGCTCTCAACGTAGCACAAAATGCCAATAGCCACAAAGTGGAGCCTGTACGCCTGAAAACATTCATTGAAAAAGGAAAAAAACAACAACACCCGCACAGAAGACTAAACAACTACAAATGCAAGAAAGTGCAGGGATAAGAAGTCTGTGCTTTGCACAAAATCTAAATGACTCGGGGAAAAATGGAAGCTTTTTCACATGAATGGGCAAACTACCCTAGCTCACTGTTTGACCCAGATGAAGGACACCCATCCGGATACAGGATGAGAAAAGGCAACAAGGCAGATTATGTTATGGCTTTGAAGAGTACAATGGGCTCTCACTGGGAAGAGATGGCTGAACTGCCTCCTTCCAAAGAAAAGACAGCCATGGTAGTTGATATGATGGCATTTATTCAACGTTGTCAAGGTATGGGATGCACCGATTTTGATCAACTACAGCAAAAGTACCTTCACAAGATTCTCAGTATGAAACCAGTAGGTTGTGATGTGATTCATGTCATTGGTGACAAATATGACATCAATCCATCAAGTAGCCTGAAATATGAGGAAAGATACCGCAGGCGAAAAGGTACACAGAATCTCAAGACCTTTTGTCCCCACTCTGCTCTGTCTGTACGACAGTGGAAAAACTTCATTTCTAAAATGGAGAACAAGGAGAAGCTACTGAACTTCCTTCAAGAGTCTTGGTCAAAGAACACCCAACATATCCCAGATCAGTGTCAAGTCATCATTGGAGGATTTTCACCTGGACCAGCCATCCAGTTAACAAAAAATACAGCCTCTGAATTGTCCGATTTAACTTGTCAACCCCATGAGGAGGCCGACACACGGATATTTGCGCATATTTCCCACTGAGTGCGAGAAGATAAATGCAACAGAGTGGTGATTGTAGCCAATGATACAGATGTCGTAATCATGGCCATCTACCATGTATCACACATGCCTGAATTAGATGAACTGTGGATATGTAAAACTACCTCATCATGCTCCAGTCCAATCGAGAGAACCAAAGTACTCCTGCCATGCCACAAAATAGCAGATTCTCTTTCCTCTTCCTACCCAGCAGTAGACATAACAGCAGTACTCTTGGCTGCATATATAATAACAGGATGTGACACTGTCAGCTACCCTTATTTCGTTGGAAAAAAACGCACACTCAAAATTGCTTTGGACTGTGCTCCCGCTCTTGGGCCCCTAGCAGAATATGCCAACATTGGGGACACCTTAGATATCACAACAGATGTTGTCATTTCAGCCAAGAAATTCTTTTTTGCACTGTATGGAAAAAAAAGATTTCTCTGGGAATTTAAATGAACTCCGTTGCCACCTCTTCATGACAAGGAAAGCGGATATTCGTTCTCTGCCAGCAACAGAGGATGCATTCCATCTCCACCTACTGCGAACCGTACACCAGCTAGCCATTTGCAAAGGAGCATCCCAGTCTCAACCAACCCTACCAGATCCAATCAAATTTGGAAGGAAAGTAGAAAATGGCATCCTAATTGCAAACAGAACTAGAAAGGGCACTCGGTAGAGCGCATACCTTCGCCGCAGCTACTGTTCTGTACTTGGCATGGGAGTGTAGGGAACAGAACAGTGAACAGTTTGGTGCTGATTTCATGCAAATCGGATAAGAATTGACCGAGTTATGATAAAAAACGCACATTTTGCAAGGTCGTGACCCCCCTGACCTTTGACCCCCAACCGCTAACAAGGGTAATGTCTTCACTGGGTCATGTCGTATATCACAAGATCGGGCATTGAATTCTGAACATTTTGGCATTAGTTGCATGCCAATTGGATAAAAATTGACCGCGCTATGGTAAAAATACGATTTTGACCTTTTCGTGACCTTGACCTTGACCTTTGACCCGATTGCTCCCAAAATCTAATCAAATGTGTCCCGTATAATAACCAATCATCCCACCAAATTTCATGCAATTCGGTTGAATACTTTTTGAGTTATGCGAATAACATACACACACACACACACACAGACATACAAATAAATACACAGCGATCAAAACATAACCTTCCGCTTTTGCGAAGGTAATGACAAAGCCCCCAAACCCAAATTAGTAAACACTTCCTGCAAATGCCAGAAAGGTAGATGCAAACGGCGTTGCCCTTGCAGGGAGGCAACTGTTAAATGTACCATTGCTTGCTTGTGTTGTGGTGATCCACAAAAGTGTGATCTATCATCAGATAGTGAATACTGAATTCATGAAACTACAAATAGCTTTTGGTATGATTAAAACTAGAGAAGTTACTTTAGTCTAGACTTCCTTGCTACCCAGTGCCTAGAATTACAAATCCAGATCGTGCTTATACGTTAATTGCCACCTTCTGAAGATCGCGTAAAAATGTCTCTTTGGGGTTAACATTACGACTATTTTACTGAATGATGATTGTCTTGCTATCAATAATGTTTATGAGTTTACATTCTTAGTAATATTTTAGTTATCTAATGGAAGAGGTGCCTAGCTAGATATTCACTTCCAGGGACATTTACGATCGATGACCTTTTGAGCTCTTATGACGTCATCGATGATGTTGAAGAGCCGGGCTCTTGCTTGAGACGGACGAAGTGACGGGCAAGACACAAACTCGTCCGAGAAGATGTTTATTGTAAAAACCAACTCGGGAACTCTGAAAAGCCCGTTTATCGGGCTGCATATATGTATATCCAAAACCAGAAAGCATAACCGAAACCGAAAGCCACGCCTCTCAGGCGAGGCGTGTTTCGGTGGTCACGTGACCGACAGGTGCAAAGGATTATAACCGCACGCGCGGCACGCTTTGGTGGTCACGTGACCAGCCACCCCGGCACAGAGGTTGTCCGCCGGTGACGTCACCGGCTGGAGCAAGGAGATTCTGCTGCTGGTCTCGTTTGGGGGACCCATGGGTCGCAACACACGCCCCCCGAGAATGGACTTGATCCAAGAAGGTCAACCTGAGGGGGGTCCGGATGACCCGCCCGAAACGACCCCTGGCCAGTCGTGGGGGGGCGTGGGGGGGGTCCGGTGTGGTGGCGGGTGGTCGGACGGGGGGTGCAGTGGACGGGGGGCGGCCGTGCCGCGGTGGGAGAGCCAGCCGTGGCGGCTGGCCGACGTCCATGTGGGCCGGTTTGAGGTGGTCCAGCGAAATCCGGTCCGCCCGCCCGCTGATGCTGAAGATGAAGGACTTGTTGTCCCGTCATAGGACCCGGAAGGGTCCGTCGTATGGTGGTCGGAGCGGCCCCCGGTGCGCGTCGTGGCGCACGAAGACGTACTCCACCGAGCGGAGTGCTGGGGGGACGTAGGATTGGGGGTCGCCATGGTGGGACGTGGGCACCGGGGCGAAACGTCAGGCAGCCTCCTGGAAGTCCGTGCGCTGGCGCGCGGCGGACATGGGGCTGGTGGCGTCGGGCATGAACTCGCCCGGTACGCGGAGGGCCTGGTCGTACACCAGCTCGGCGGTGGACGCCTGGAGGTCCTCCTTGGGGGCCGTGCGTAGGCCCAAAAGGACCCACGGGAGCCGGTCGGCCCAGCCGTCGTCCTGGAGGCCGGCCATGAGTACGGCCTTCATGGAGCGGTGGAACCGCTCGCACAACCCGTTGGCCTGGGGGTGGTAAGCCATGGTGCGGTGTAGGGTAATGCCCAACGTGTGGGCGATCGCGCCCCGTAGTTCGGACGTGAACTGTGGGCCGCGGTCCGACGAGATGTCCGCCGGTGCGCCGAAATGTGCGACCCAGGTGGCGATGAATGCCTGGGCCACGTCAGCGGTGGTGGTGGAGGTGAGGGGCACGGCCTCCGGCCACCTGGTGGTCCTGTCCACCATGGTAAGCAGGTGGGTGAACCCCTGCGATGGGGGAAGGGGACCCACCAGGTCCACGTGGACGTGGTCGAACCGTCGCTCGGGCACGGTGAAGGGAGCCAGCTGAGCCTGGGTAGGCCAGTGGACCTTGGCCCGCTGGCAGGGTGTGCAGGCGTTGGCCCAGTCGCGGATGTCCCGTCGCAGCCCATGCCAGACGAAACGCGCCGCCACCAGCCGCTGGGACGCCTTCCGGCCCGGGTGAGAGAGGCCGTGGAGCGAAGCAAAAATGCGACGCCTCCAGGTGGCCGGCACAACGGGGCGAGGTCGGCCTTGGGAGATGTCGCACAGCAGGACTGTGTCCGCGAAGGGGACGTCAGCCAAGCGGAGGGCCGTGTCCGCCACCCGGAGCGCCTGCACCGTGCCGTCGGTGGCCTGGTCCGCTGCCATGAGGGTGAAGTCGACGCCGAGGTGGACGGCGTTGGCGCCGGCTCGAGAAAGGCAGTCAGCCACGGCGTTTTCCTTCCCGGCGACGTGCCGGATGTCCGTGGTGTACTCCGACACGGCGGAGAGGTGGCGCTGCTGGCGGGCCGACCACGGCTCCATGACCTTGGCCATGGAGAAAACCAACGGCTTGTGGTCGACAAAAGCCGTGAACGGGCGGCCCTCCAGGAGGTGGCGAAAATGGCGGACGGCCAGGTACAGCCCGAGGAGCTCGCGGTCGAAAGTGCTGTACTTTAACTCGTTGGGCAGGAGTTGCCGGCTGAAGAATGTGAGCAGCTGCCAGGCCCCGTTTACCCATTGTTCATGGACCGCGCCCACGGCGTAGTCGGAGGTGTCCGTGGTGAGGGCGATGGGAGCCTGGGGTACCGGGTGGTCCAGCAGCATGGCGTTGGCGAGGGCCCGTTTCACGCCGGTGAAAGCAGCGTCCATGTCCGTGGACCAGAGGACGTCGCGCTTCACCGGATGGCCGCGGAGGGCGGTGTACAAGGGCCGCATGAGTTGCGCAGCTCGGGGCACGAAGCGGTGATAAAAGTTCACCATCCCGAGGAACTCCTGCAGCGCCTTGACGGAGCGGGGGCACGGGAAAGCGGCGATGGCTTCGACTTTGGCCGGCAGTGGCACGGCGGTGGTCCGGGTGATGCGGTGGCCCAAAAAGTCGATCGTCGCCGCACCGAAGTGACATTTTGCCAGGTTGACGATCAATCCGTGCTCGCTGAGGCGGCTGAACAGCGTCCGGAGGTGGAGGAGGTGCTCGGCTCTGGACGTGCTGGCGACGAGAATGTCGTCCAGGTAGGTATAGAGGAACGGCAAGTCGCGCAGCACGCCGTCCATCAGGCGCTGGAACGCCTGCGCCGCGTTTTTGAGGCCGAATGGCATCCGGAGGAATTCAAAGAGGCCGAAAGGTGTAACCACGGCCGTCTTCGGGATGTCGGCCGGGCGGACGGGCACCTGGTGGTACCCCCGAATCAGGTCCACTTTTGAAAAAATGGTCCGCCCCGCCAACCGGGCGGAAAAATCCTGGATGTGCGGGACGGGGTACCTGTCGGGGGTAGTGGCGTCGTTGAGGCGGCGGTAGTCGCCGCATGGCCGCCATCCGCCCCCCGGCTTCGGGATGATGTGCAGCGGCGAGGCCCAGGCGCTGTCGGAGCGCCGCACGATGCCGTGGCGCTCCAGCGCCGCGAACTCGGCCTTGGTGACGGCGAGTTTGGCGGGGTCGAGACGGCGAGCCCGGGCATACACCGGCTGGCCCGTAGTGGGAATGTGATGCTCGATGCCATGGCGCACCGCGATGGCCGAAAATGTCGGTCGTGTGAGGGCCGGGAACTCCGCAAGGAGGCGTGCGAAGTCTTCCGCCAATGGGAGGGCGCAGGAAAACTCGGTGGGCATGGCACGGCTCAAGGCGCATGCCAGGGAGCTGAAAGTTTAGGCGTTGACGAGACGCCGGCGTTTCACGTTGACCAGCAGCCTGTGGGCGCACAGGAAATCGGCCCCGAGCAAAGCCATGGGGACGTCTGCCGTCACGAACTCCCAGTGAAAGAGCCGGCTGCCGAAGCGGAGGGCGACGGTGCGTGGGCCGAAGGTGCGGATGGCGGAGCCGTTGGCCATGACCAAGGGGGGGCCACAAACGGCGGCCCGCCTGTCCTCCGCCGAAGCGGGAATGACGCTCAGCTGAGCGCCGGTGTCGCAGAGGAAGCGCCGTCCCGACGCTCGGTCCGCGATGAACAGCAGGTTTCCGGAACGGCCGGCGTTCATTGCTGGTAGGGAACGCCGGCTCGCCCGTTTCCCGACTTGCCGAACGTGCACGGGGGCCGACATGATCGGGCCTGCCGCTCGAACCTGGCATGGAAATAACACCAGGCCGGGTCCGGCGGGGGCTCCGGTTGACGCATCGGGCCCGGGCGACGCGGCGTCGCCGCTGCCAGTCGCGCCGGCCCGGCGGCCTCCAGGAAGGAAACTGCGTCGTGGGCGTCGGGCGGGTGGGCGGGAAGGCTCCCGGCCGCCACTCCGACGAGTTGGCTCACCGCTCCGGGCGAGCTGGCTTGCCGAAGCGATCTTGTCGGCCTCCTTGGCGAGGTCGCGGGGGTTCACGATGGTCGTACCTGCCAGGGCGACCCGTACCTGGGCCGGGAGCTGGCGAAGAAAGAGTTCCTGAAACAGGAAATCCGAGGGGTGCTCGCCGAGCAACGCGAGCATGTAATCCATGCGTTCGGACGGGCGCGTATCGCCGAGCTCAGGAAGGTCGAGCAGGCGTCGTGCGTGTTCAGCCGGGGAGAGGGCGAAAGCGCCCAGCAGAAGTGCCTTGATGGCGTCGTACTTGCCGTCAGCGGGTGGGTTCTGGAGGAAGCTCAGGCAGCGGGCGGCGGTCGCGGAGCCAAGCGCGGCGACCACGTAATGGTATCGAGTGGCGTCCTTCGTTATGCCACGCAGGTCGAACTGGGAGTCCGCCTGCGTGAACCAGACGGCGGCATGTGCTTCCCAGAAGGTGGGCAGTTTGAGGGACACTGCGGTGTCCATCGCGCGTCGTAAATTCGGGGTCACCAATGAGAGCCGGGCTCTTGCTTGAGACGGACGAAGTGACGGGCAAGACACAAACTCGTCCGAGAAGATGTTTATTGTAAAAACCAACTCGGGAACTCTGAAAAGCCCGTTTATCGGGCTGCATATATATCCAAAACCAGAAAGCATAACCGAAACCGAAAGCCACGCCTCTCAGGCGAGGCGTGTTTCGGTGGTCACGTGACCGACAGGTGCAAAGGATTATAACCGCACGCGCGGCACGCTTTGGTGGTCACGTGACCAGCCACCCCGGCGCCGAGGTTGTCCGCCGGTGACGTCACCTGCTGGAGCAAGGAGATTCTGCTGCTGGTCTCGTTTGGGGGACCCATTAGTCTAGTAGGAAGACTAGGTCCCCCTGCACCCCCCGGAGATATACTTCTAATCAGTGTTTCTAGATTGGAAAAAATGTGTAGAAAATGACTAGCTATGGCCCCAAGCTGAAAAAATGTCCCACATACCATTTTTATGCAAATTACTGCTGCAAATTTTATGCAAAATTATGCAAATTTTATGCAAATTTTTGATGAGGAGTAGAGTTGAGGGGTCTTTGAGGGCTTCATCGAGGTGCTCTCGGTTGCAAGACTGGGTCATTCTGAGAAGCACAGCAGGGTCAGAGATCATGATGTTCTCCTCCTCAGTGAATCTCTCCATCAACAGCCTCTCCATTGCCTCACACACTGTTTTGAGGCAAAAGAGGGACTTTGCGTAGGCCTTTCCACTGAGAACACCTTTGAGAGATCCACTTGTTACTAGTTGTGCCTCAAAGAGAATCTCTGCATATCCAGAACCACGCATCTTGTGTCCAGTGAGCATCCCGATGTAGTTCATGGATGTGTGGAAGGGTCCAATCGTTACTACATGACTAGCAAATTCATTTGGCCAGCGCCAGATGATGGGAAGGGCTTTCATGCAGACACCCAGATCAAATGTATTCAGGACCCATCTCTGACCCACCTCAGCAGTTGCTGCCTCGGAACGCTTCAGTAGCTCACGAACAACTGCGTTGTCTGTGATCGGTTGGTGGATAGGCGTGCAGTAGTCGACTGTTGATTTGCTGGGTGGGGGAGAACCAGTTGCAGAGGTGAAACCCCCTAGCCCAGGCACAGGCTGCAGGCCATTGCCATGCCATGCAGGCACCAGGCACAGACCGATCACAGACAACGCAGTTGTTCGTGAGCTACTGAAGCGTTCCGAGGCAGCAACTGCTGAGGTGGGTCAGAGATGGGTCCTGAATACATTTGATCTGGGTGTCTGCATGAAAGCCCTTCCCATCATCTGGCGCTGGCCAAATGAATTTGCTAGTCATGTAGTAACGATTGGACCCTTCCACACATCCATGAACTACATCGGGATGCTCACTGGACACAAGATGCGTGGTTCTGGATATGCAGAGATTCTCTTTGAGGCACAACTAGTAACAAGTGGATCTCTCAAAGGTGTTCTCAGTGGAAAGGCCTACGCAAAGTCCCTCTTTTGCCTCAAAACAGTGTGTGAGGCAATGGAGAGGCTGTTGATGGAGAGATTCACTGAGGAGGAGAACATCATGATCTCTGACCCTGCTGTGCTTCTCAGAATGACCCAGTCTTGCAACCGAGAGCACCTCGATGAAGCCCTCAAAGACCCCTCAACTCTACTCCTCATCAAAAATTTGCATAAAATTTGCATAATTTTGCATAAAATTTGCAGCAGTAATTTGCATAAAAATGGTATGTGGGACATTTTTTCAGCTTGGGGCCATAGCTAGTCATTTTCTACACATTTTTTCCAATCTAGAAACACTGATTAGAAGTATATCTCCGGGGGGTGCAGGGGGACCTAGTCTTCCTACTAGACTACATAGGTCGCTACAATGTAATCAAAATAATTGTACTACTGAGGTATAGTTCAGTGTTATTTCTGATTTAAAATAGTTATTGAGTACATTATGAAGCTGGATAAAGTTAGAATATATGCTGTTACACCATAAAATGAGAAGAAATGAAGGATATAATATGTGTTTCTAAGAATTCCCGATTTTGGTCATTTTTCAACATTTTCCCTTTCTGTTGTAAGGGGTTTACATAACAACTATGTATCATCTATAAACTTTAATGATATTATAAACTTTGCCTATAAGTCTTCTTATATAAAGAGTATCTTTGTTATTCTACACTTTATTGGTATGTATGAAATGGGGCAGTCTATTGACAAGATGCCTTAATTTTCACTTCCCTTCCAAATCGGTGACCTTTTGACCTCTGAGGACGTCATCGGTGATGTGATCAAAATAATTTTACTACCAAATTGTAGCCTGGGCCAATACCTTTCTACTGATGCCTAACATGTGTGTTTTCGTCAAAGCTGACCCTATCTAAATCCCAAATGTATTTCCCCTACCCCTAATTTTTTGACCAAAATTGTTGCATGCAAAAATTCAAAGTTATGGCCATAATTTCAGTTCGCAAGAGTTTTCGCAGAGCACACAACCTAGAATCTGTGCGGAATTAATATATCTACCAAAAAATACAGTCAAACAAAGTTTAGCATCCATCCCCACCTCCATCGGGATTTTAGGGCCTTGGCTCCCCTACTATTAGCTACAGGTGAGCGATCATTCAGCAGGATCAAACTGATCAAGAATCATCTTCACTCCACAATGACTGAAGAACAGCTTTCTGAGCTGGCATTGCTCAGCAGAGAAAAGGATCTTGCTTCAAGGGGGGTGTAAACTATAACATCACAAAAACAGCTAAAAACAAATTGATGATTTTATCCAACATTGACATTTTACCTTTAAATCTAAAACAAATCAGCTTCTAGCTTTTGATTGGTCAACCAATTCAGTGACCCAATATGCAAATTCTTAAAATGTCAGGTCAATTGGATGAAAATTGACGATTTTATGTGATGCTGACCTTTGAGCTTTGACCTTTTGCCCAAATTGTGCATGGTCGTAGCGATGCTGACAGAGGTCAGGTGCAGATTCCTTTTGGAATGCACGCAGTCGGCAGGTGCTATACGGCCTAAGGGGAAAAGGTCTCTCACGATCACCTTCCCATTTCTCTTTTACTTTGCCAACTACTTACTTATTTACCCTCTACCTGCCCGACGGGCAACGTTGTTCTAAGCATGCAACACATTATTTTGACGCATAGTCGCATACCTTTATTTGGGAGGTGTATAGGCAACTCACAACTCCCTCAATTGCTCCCGAAAATAAATTTTTTCATAACCTGGGTTACGTGTATGAAGCAAAAACATGCTGACTGATTACAATTCAAAACACCTCACTGCTCTGGAAAACATGGGACAGGAATACTGTGCGGTAAATGATGGGACGTGTAATACTCCCTCCCACCACGAGGCGGCGCTACACGATACACATTCACATAGAGAATAATCCTCTTTACATATCCGTAGCATATATTGTGCCTTGTGTATGACCCCAAGTCAACCTAATAATTACACAACCAAACCTAACACGGAGGAGAAAATTATTAATGAATTAAAATTAAATAACAGAAATATAAAATGGACCCGCGGCCTATACGTTAGTGTTAGGACGAGCGGACATAGGATCGCCACGGCTCTAAACATGCCATATAATTCGCTTTTGAAGAAGAAGAAGATTAGGTATAAAGACAAGAAGAAGATTAGGGATAAGGGAAGAAGAAGTGGAAGCTGTAGCGGAGTCGGAGGGAAAGGCGCATCGGCGTATTTAAAGAGGTGGGAGGGGTCGGTAGTTTGGTTTGTATCGGGTTCGGTTACCTTTAGCAGATTGTTGTGTTGAATGTGCGAGTTCAACCAACTACAGTATAAACATAATAATTGTAACTATTACCATGTGAGTTTTATTCCAGGAATTTAACCTGTTCAAGTTCCATCAATAACAGGTGTGTTTTGACGTGCTCGGTGTACGCACACGTTTGATTCGTAACAAGTTTAGAGTGAATTAAAATTAACCTTAAACCATCGATCATTGTAATCATTATTTATTTATTTGTTATTACGTCATGATATGACTCGAAGGAAAGATGGAGGAGGGGCCATGAATCGGGGCTCGATACAAATTCACAAATTTTGTACCAGATACTTTAACCTCTTTCTCCCTCATTCTCTCCCGAACCTCCCTGTGATTTATTCTTAATTTTGGTAAAAATGATTTAATTATTTACAATCGACATAGTGACGACTTGGTTAAAAGGCACTACACACACACACACACACACACACACACACACACACAGCCTTCCTTCATCATTATACCCATGGTCTTTTCCATCCCCATTAACCCTGGCCAACCCCAAGTTTTCCACCTCGGCCACAGAAGGTGGACGAAAGTTATGTTTGGATGGAGGTTTTGTTTTCATCCCTGTCTGTCTGTCTCTTTGTCCGTTTGTTTGTGAACAGGATATCTCAAAAAGTTGTGGACGAATTCTGACGAAATTTGGTGGATGAGTTTGTTAGGTGAGAAGTACAAGTGATTAGATTTTGGTTCAGGTCCGAATCCAGATCCGGCCTATCGGTGGGATACAAAACATAAACTGTTGAACCTGGTGGAGGTATGTGCTCTACCGAGTGTAGGTACTACTGGTTACTAAGTTTCCCCCTTCCTATATCTTACTCATTTCTTTTTCATCCCATGTTGTGTCCATCTCTCCCTCACTTTCATTGTTTCCTTCGACCCTCCTTTACCTCACTCCTTCATGAGCCTGGACTTTGTAAATAGTAATTCTATGTATGACCTTTTGCCTGTGGATATAAGGTGCAGAGAGAGTGAGAGAAGGAAGAGGTAGGGTTAAAAGCGGTATGGGATGGTAGGTGGTCAGGTTAAAAGGGGTATGGGATGGTAGGTGGTAGGGTTAAAAGGGGTACGGGATGGTAGGTGGTCAGGTTAAAAGGGGTACGGGATGGTAGGTGGTAGGGTTAAAAGTGGGATGGTAGGTGGTGGGGTTAAAATGGGTATGGGATGGTAGGTGGTGGGGTTAAAAGGGGTATGGGATGGTAGGTGGTAGGGTTAAAATGGGTACGGAATGGTAGGTGGTAGGGTTAAAAGGGGTACAGGATGGTAGGTGGTAGGGTTAAAGGGGTATGGGATGGTAGGTGGTAGGGTTAAAAGGGGTACGGAATGGTAGGTGGTAGGGTTAAAAGGGGTATGGGGTGGTAGGGTTAAAAGGGGTATGAGATAGTAGGTGGTAGGGTTAAAAGGGGTACAGGATGGTAGGTGGTAGGGTTAAAAGGGGTATGGGATGGTAGGTGGTAGGGTTAAAAGGGGTATGGGGTGGAATGGTTAAAAGGGGTATGGGATGGTAGGTGGTAGGGTTAAAAGGGGTACAGGATAGTAGGTGGTAGGGTTAAAAGGGGTATGGGGTGGTAGGGATAAAAGGGGTATGGGATGGTAGGTGGTAGGGTTAAAAGGGGTATGGGATATTAGGTGGTAGGGTTAAAAGTGGGATGGTAGGTGGTGGGGTTAAAAGGGGTAAGGGATGGGAGGTGGTAGTGTTAAAATGGGTACGGAATGGTAGGTGGTAGGGTTAAAAGGGGTATGGGGTGGTAGGGTTAAAAGGGGTATGGGATGGGAGGTGGTCGTGTTAAAAGGGGTATGGGATGGTAGGTGTTAGGGTTAAAAGGGGTATGGGATGGTAGGTGGTAGGGTTAAAATGGGTATGGAATGGTAGGTGGTAGGGTTAAAAGGGGTATGGGGTGGTAGGGTTAAAAGGGGTATGGGATGGGAGGTGGTCGTGTTAAAAGGGGTATGGGATGGTAGGTGTTAGGGTTAAAAGGGGTATGGGATGGTAGGTGGTAGGGTTAAAATGGGTATGGAATGATTGGTGGTAGGGTTAAAAGGGGTACGGGATGGTAGGTGGTAGGGTTAAACGGGGTATGGGATGGTAGGTGGTAGGGTTAAAATGGGTATGGAATGGTTGGTGGTCGTGTTAAAAGGGGTATGGGATGGTAGGTGTTAGGGTTAAAAGGGGTATGGGATGGTAGGTGGTAGGGTTAAAATGGGTATGGAATGGTTGGTGGTAGGGTTAAAAGGGGTACGGGATGGTAGGTGGTAGGGTTAAAAGGGGTATGGGATGGTAGGTGGTGGGGTTAAAAGGGGTATGGGATGGTAGGTGGTAGGGTTAAAAGGGGTACGGAATGGTTGGTGGTAGGGTTAAAAGGGGTATGGGGTGGTAGGGTTAAAAGGGGTATGGGATGGTAGGTGGTAGGGTTAAAAGGGGTATGAGATGGTAGGTGGTAGGGTTATAAGGGGTACAGGATGGTAGGTGGTAGGGTTAAAAGGGGTATGGGGTGGTATGGTTAAAAGGGGTATGGGATGGTAGGTGGTAGGGTTAAAAGGGGTACGGAATGGTAGGTGGTAGGGTTAAAAGGGGTATGGGGTGGTAGGGTTAAAAGGGGTATGAGATGGTAGGTGGTAGGGTTAAAAGGGGTACAGGATGGTAGGTGGTAGGGTTAAAAGGGGTATGGGATGGTAGGTGGTAGGGTTAAAAGGGGTATGGGGTGGTATGGTTAAAAGGGGTATGGGATGGTAGGTGATAGGGTTAAAAGGGGTACAGGATAGTAGGTGGTAGGGTTAAAAGGGGTATGGGGTGGTAGGGTTAAAAGGGGTATGGGGTGGTAGGGATAACAGGGGTATGGGATGGTAGGTGGTAGGGTTAAAAGGGGTATGGGATAGTAGGTGGTAGGGTTAAAAGTGGGATGGTAGGTGGTGGGGTTAAAAGGGGTAAGGGATGGGAGGTGGTAGTGTTAAAATGGGTACGGAATGGTAGGTGGTAGGGTTAAAAGGGGTATGGGGTGGTAGGGTTAAAAGGGGTATGGGATGGGAGGTGGTCGTGTTAAAAGGGGTATGGGATGGTAGGTGTTAGGGTTAAAAGGGGTATGGGATGGTAGGTGGTAGGGTTAAAATGGGTATGGAATGGTTGGTGGTAGGGTTAAAAGGGGTACGGGATGGTAGGTGGTAGGGTTAAAAGGGGTATGGGGTGGTAGGGTTAAAAGGGGTATGGGATGGGAGGTGGTCGTGTTAAAAGGGGTATGGGATGGTAGGTGTTAGGGTTAAAAGGGGTATGGGATGGTAGGTGGTAGGGTTAAAATGGGTATGGAATGGTTGGTGGTAGGGTTAAAAGGGGTACGGGATGGTAGGTGGTAGGGTTAAAAGGGGTATGGGATGGTAGGTGGTAGGGTTAAAATGGGTATGGAATGGTAGGTGGTAGGGTTAAAATGGGTATGGAATGGTTGGTGGTAGGGTTAAAAGGGGTACGGGATGGTAGGTGGTAGGGTTAAAAGGGGTATGGGATGGTAGGTGGTAGGGTTAAAAGGGGTATGGGATGGTAGGTGTTAGGGTTAAAAGGGGTATGGGATGGTAGGTGGTAGGGTTAAAAGGGGTATGGGATGGTAGGTGGTAGGGTTAAAAGGGGTATGGGATGGTAGGTGTTAGGGTTAAAAGGGGTATGGGATGGTAGGTGGTAGGGTTAAAATGGGTATGGAATGGTTGGTGGTCGGGTTAAAAGGGGTACGGGATGGTAGGTGGTCAGGGTTAAAAGGGGTACGGAATGGTAGGGTTAAAAGGCACACCCTATCTATGTGAATGTACTATTTGTTCAAGGTTAAAAAAAAAAAAATTCTCCAAGGCAGAGAAGCAAAGCATGCCAGTCTTACTCATCGTTTCCTTATCCTCACAAATATGAGAAGCTTCAGAAGAAAACAAAATATCCTGTTGTAATCCTGGGGTTGTGGTCACAGCTAGGAGACTCGATGTAGAATGAAGAACTTCTTGTTGGTGAGGTCTATTATCAAGAAGACATATGTCTTTGTCAATGATCTTCCTTTTACGTGAATTTACTGGCCTATCAAAGTGAAATTTGTACCTCCGCCACCATCGGTGGACGAGGTTAACTTTTCACTCTTGTTTGTCTGTTTGCAGAGCAGGATATCTCAAAAGTTTATGGACGGATTCAGACAAAATTTGGGTCACGTGTGTGTAACAAGGATGTATTGATTCGATCTTGGTGAAGATCCGGATATGAGACTTTTTAAACTGATTCTTCACCATTGAAAGATGGGGCCAAAAACGATATACAGTAAAGCACGACATCCCAAAGTTGTGAACGAGTTATGACAACACTTGGTGAATGGGTTGGTTAGGTGACGAGAACAAGCCGATTAGATTTTGGAAGTCCAAATCCGGATCCGGACATATCGGTGAGATACGAATGGTAAACTGTTCAGCCTGGTGGAGGTATGCGCTCTACCGAGAACAGTTCTAGTCTGATTCTGTGTTCACTTCCGGGAAGTATAAATGTAGAATCTGCATTGGATTTTATTCTTTTTTTTATTATTGTCTGCCATCATTCTTCCTTTTGACTTTCTATGGCAAAAATTGTCTTTGTGAATGTGTATTGTGTAGCGCCACCTCCAGGTGAGAGAGGGTATTACAAGGCCCAGCCTTGACAGTGCAGTATTCCTGTCCCCAAGTTTTCCAGTGCAATGAGGTGTTTTGAATTATGAGCAGTAACCTTAGGCATGTTTTTGCTTCATGCATGTAACCCGGATTATTTTTTTCTTAATTTTAGGGAGCTCGGTTGCCAAAAGCCACCCAAATAAAGGTGTATAAGAAGAACGTGTTGCATGCTTCGAACAAGATCGCGGTGGGTGGGTACTCTGAAAGTTGTATATAAATACAGATTTAACTAGAATGACACTGGGTAGAAAGCGTACCTCCACCAGGCTGAACGGTTTACGTTTTGTATCCCACTGATAGGTCATAATCTGGATTCGGACCTGAACCAAAATTCAAATTTTTTTTTTTTTTTTTTTTTTTTTTTGTATACTCAATCGAGGCTCGTGAAAGAGCTAACATTTATTTCACAAACAAATCAACCAGACAAACAAGATATATAAAAAGAGGGAGCGGAAGACAAAATGGGGAGAGAAGGGGAAGCACACAAACACAACATTTGAGAGCAGGGAGAAGTGTGGGAGGGAGAGGGCTTGGGGGGAGGAGGCGTGGGAATGGGGGGGGGGGGGGGGGACTTGGCTTGTTCTTGTCACTTACCCAACTCATCCACCAAGTTTTGTCCGAATCTGTCCAACTTTTTGAGATATCTTGTTGACAAACGAACAGACAGACATGGTTGAAAACATAACCTTCATCCACCTTTGGTGGCAGAGGTAAAAATACTGTTGGTATTGTGTCGATATAACATTTTGAGTGTCCCACAAAATGCACACAATCAAAAGTTTATTTTTCTTGTTTTTTTTGTGAAGTTGTTTGGAGAAATTATTATCTCTACCCTCCCTTCAGCTGCGATGCCAGAGGGTCCATCTTTGCGTCGGTGGCAAGAGCTCGTTGTGGATTATTGGGGTGGACGGGTGGAGCGGGTTGCAGGTTCTACCAAGCAGATTGCATCCCGTAGCCTAGTCGGCCGCATGTTACGTTCTTCACAGGTTTGTGGTGTCACAGCATAATGTTGAGTAATTTTTTACGAGGACTGAAAGAATAGCTCAAACGTGGAGCATTCACCGTTGAGATGCCGAGTTTGGGTTAAATTCCCATCCCATCTATAAACTTCCACTCTTGCTTTGTGTCGGCGAGTGCGCTGTATTTCAGAGGGTCATTAAATTGGGTGGCCCATCTGCTGGCATTCACTGGTGGACATTAAAGATCCCACAGTGAGTTTCTAAAAGATTATTTGGCCGTTTTATGTGGTAGTTTGGCCAACTTCCTAATTCCTTCCCGAACCGACATAACCTAACCTACATAGTATTCCTGCAACAGAATAGTGACCGGTCCCATGTTGATGCTCAGTTACGGAACCGTTCAAGTCGTGACTTGTCATAGTTGCAATGCAATGCTCCATAAAGGAGTATGGGCAATATAATTCAAACTTTTTTGATGTGAGCCTTTTTGACTAACCATATTCTGTTGTTGTCCAATATTGTCCATTAATTTTCAGGTGTCTGTTTTTTGCAACTGTTTGCGGACATTTTGTATGCACACAAAATGCATCTCAAATTTTGCATGCAGGTGCATGGTAAACGGCTTTTTATCGAATTTGAAACTTCAGAGGCAACGGCACTGTCTGAGGCATCTCAATCACTGAAGAGCGTTCCGCAAGCAACGAGTGATAGAAGCTCTGAACAAACCGAAGTTGAGAAGAGTGACTGTGGAGATGTAGCCAGTGGGACCACAAGTGGTAGAGAGGGAGAGGAAATGGCATCTGTAGTTGGTGTGGTCAGAAGGGGTGGTTCCCATTGGCTACAGTTCCACTTTGGAATGTATGGAAGTGTTCGAAGAGATTCGCTTGCCCGAGCAACCCGTGCCAATAAACGTGGAGATTGGAAAGATCCCTCACCGAGGTAATACCTGATTGTGTGCGACCTCATTTTATTGTGTACTCGGATGTTGCCGTTTTAAGAAATGTCCACAAATATTATAATTCCATTAATAATAATAATAATAATAATTCATTTATTTTGTATAGCGCTTTTCATGAAGCCCAAAGGCGCTTTGACAGAGTGGAAAACATAATGCATAACAAAACATGAAAACAACAATTGCAAAAAGACAAGAATCAATAGGGAAATATTTAAAGCAAAAGGAGGGAGAAGGAGAAGTGATAGTCAGGGGTTAAATGCTGTGGGTTGAATGTTGAATGCAGTGCTGAACAGGTTGGTCTTGAGTGATGTTTTGAATGTGGTGAGTGAGGAGGAGTCTCTGATGGTGTGAGGTAGTGAGTTCCAGAGGGTGGGAGCAGCGATGGAGAAGGCCCTGTCCCCCCCAAGATCTGAATTTGGTCTGGATGGGGGGGGGGGGTCAGGAGGTTGGTACCAGCAGAGCGGAGGATTCTCTTAAATCACATTAAAGTGGCGGTTTTGGTTCACCAATTTCAGGAATGTCTTTGGAAATCTGAAACATCACTTCTTGCCTTGTCATTACTTTTTTTTGCTTGTTGATTTTTCAAGTTTTGTTGATTTTTGGTTTTTTTAACTTCTATTCTTCATTAATTGGTTTAATGAAACATGAATAGTCATAATTTATCCCTTTTTTATAATTATTATTATTTACCTCTTTTATCCCACTCTCACTTAGGCTGGTGCTGCATTTTGGGGCCTCGAAATTTCTCGCCTTTTACAATTGCCGCATAATCTGGCTGCAAGGAGAGCCGCGGCTCGCCCCGGCCACTGACATTCTGTCGACCGACTTCGACCCACACGGGGCCGCTACCGTGCTGGCGCAGCCGGCTCCTGTTGCGCACACACTGCTAAACCAGAACTGCTTTGCTGGACTCGGTGAGACACTTGCCATGATCTGCCCTTTGGAAATGTGAAAAGTAAAAAAAAATTCGTAGATTTTCAGCATCGTTCTATGCGGACCATGTCATCGCATCATTTATCAAAAAATTTCCATACAAGATTTGTAAGAAAATATATTTGTTCCTCATTATATAGTTTTTTTAAAATAACGTTGGCTTTTATTTGACTGTTGCATATCTTGTTCCTAGTTCTGTTTGACTAGTGACCACCCCACGTAAATGCTATCTCAACAAACGTTGAGATGATGGCTGCTAACGCCATTTTCTTGTATGTATTTTAATGTTGCTTTGAAACATAACCCTCTCTAAGGCTATATTTCCAGTACTGTATGACGAGACTTTCGTCTTTACACCACTTATTCCTCCTTTTATCCATCCATTGTTTACCTTCCTCGCTGTTCAAGACCATTTCTCGAGCTGCCCATTCCACCCTCTTCACCTTTAATGATAGTTTGAAACTTAACCATGAAATAGTTTGTGGGTGACGATACCCACACAATGTTACTTCAACTTAATGATAATGATTTTAACAATTGTTGAAAGATTTGTGACACACACACACACACACACACACACACACACACACACACACACACACACACACACACACACACACACACACACACACACACACACACTATAGGAGGGGTTAGCAAACTGACCAATTGCACTTTATAGTACGGTACATATAGCTGAGCAAAAGTAACATTTTCGCCACATTATTAATGGGGCAACCTCTTTCATGTTACATTGGGGATATGCCAGATGTCCAAATGCAATAATTTGACCTAATTTGCCCTCTTTAAGGGACCGTCTACTTCTATATCCACATTGGTAAAAAGCTTTAATCATTTGGACTGGACTCCTGGTTCTGGGTTTGCAGCACATGGATGTCCTGATCAGCAGCTGCTGCTTCCAGCCCGGACCAGATACATTGTGTTTTACTGTTTCATTTTAATTCCTGTTTTGCTCGTAATGTTCATCAATTTTTATGTCTGAAACCACATCTTGCTGTGTTCAATCATCCGATTCATGTTCCGGATAAATTCAGGCCTACTGGTGATAGTCAGTTGGTGCTTTCCCTCTGTTGTTGGCCTCGTTTTCGCTCCTTTTATCCCAGGCATTGCTACTCCTATTTTCTCAGCTCAATCAATTTTCCCTTCCTCACTCAAAATTTCAAACAATATATCACTATTATTCACTCTAACCCCTCACCTCCATAAACAACAACAATGTCTGAAGGGGAGGGGGGAGGGTGGGGAGGAAGCTGTTTATCCCCTGTGCTCACTGCTCAGTTACTCGTTTCCCTTTTCCTCCTTTTCAATATCACCAAACTCTGTCTTCATTAAATATAAATGCTTTTTCTTCCTTTAAAAGCATTTAAAATAATTTTGAAATGAATTTCAACTTTCAACCCTCAATTATCTCCTTAAGAAATGCTACACGTGTTCTTCTTCACCAAGATCGTGTCAACTCTCCGGCATCTATGTCCAAGTATGTGTCCAATCTCAGGAGAGCCAGAAAACAATATCTGTCCAATTTCACGAATTAAATTAAAACCTTGTGCTCCTCCTCCAAACCTGCTGTCTCTCTCTCTCTCTCCCTCTCTCCCTCTCTCCCTCTCTCCCTCTCTCTCTCCCTCTCTCTCTCTCCCTCTCTCCCTCTCTCCCTCTCTCCCTCTCTCCCTCTCTGTACCCACCTTTCCCTGCCGTACCCAACTGCTCCTGAACTTTGTTGCTTTTGCACCTGAGAAGGTTATTTCAACTCTCGACTGTTACTCTGCAACTGGGTCAGATGGTTTCAGCTCACGTGTCCTAAATACCTGCTCTGCTGCTCCTTCACCTTATCATTTACCCTAGGTCATCTTCCATATCTGCCTGGAAATCTGCCAACATCACTGCATTGCATTAAAAAAAAGTGGTTCATAGAACACGATACCCACACAATGTTACTTCAACTTGATCATTTTAATGATTTTAACAATTGTTTTAAAAATCCGCAAATTTAGTGCTATTGAAGTAGTCCATAAGTGGTCCCAAACACCGCCCTTATACACCACCCATTGAACCTTTTATTTAAATTGAAGTACAGGTATTGCAAACCTGGAGGTTTATGGAAGTATTATGACAGGCGATTTGTGTTCTACAATATTCAAATACATACTTGATTGAATTTAAATAAAATCATTATTTAAAAGTCGTATAAATAAATGAATTCCCGTTTTACCGCCATTTTCTGTACTATCCATTACATCACCTTATCGAACACATTACATTAGTTATTCATGTGCGATCAGGTCGAACTCAAAGCCAAGGTAGACTAAAACAAAAGACTCGTCTTAGCCATGTTCTGATTTGTGTTCAAAATATAACATTCAATTTAACTAAGCTGTTCCTCGATCATAAACTGATAGGACGCGCAGACATGAACCAATTGCTGAACCCCACTTTTCACTTTGTGTGCGGGGTAAAAATCTGCAAAAACTGATCCCCTTAACAACAGACCTAACAGCTTACATCCAATCAGTAAGGTCAATGAATCGATCATCGCAATTGATATGACATCCTTCTTTTTCTCCAACACCCTCATCTTGAATCACCAATTTGGTTTCAGATCTGGTCATTCTACTCGCCCAAGAAGGGATGGAGGCCCTCAATGTCAGACATGAGATCGGGGCCGTCTCTCTGGATATATCTTGTTGTTTTTCTTAATCTGACATCCTGCCTTGGTCTCCAAACGCTCTATGTATGACATCCAAGGCCAATTCCACGCATGGCTTGCTGACTTCCGCTACTCTCGCAGCCAATGTGTGGCTCTCAACGGAATACCTTCATCTCCTCTCCCTGTCAAGGCTGTAGCGCCCCAAGGCAGTGTTCTGGGCCCAGTCATTTTCCTGATCTTCATAAATTATCTGACTGTCTGGAAAATCCCCTTTATCTCTTTGCTGATGACTCCACCCCCTGCCGTGACATCCCTCGTCCTCCAGACAGGCAGGCTGCAGCCTCTTTCTTCCCTCTATTCAGACGTTGAAAACAATGGCAAGGTGGTATGTCTTCACTTGGAATATATCTCTCAATCCCTTCACTGGTATGTCGGCAAGGTGGTATGTCTGCTCACCTTCACTCTTTCATTCCTCTTTTCTCCCGCCTCTGGAACAAACTCTCACACTCCCTTCAATCCCACTCCTCCCTCCAGGTCTTTAAAACAGCTGTTCACCACCATCTCTTATCTTCCCCCATCCAAAACCTTGATCTTTTCTACCCCCGCTAATTCACCCCAGATCCACCTTGTTTGAAATTCCAACTTCCTTCCTGGAAGTCCTGGCAGTGTCCATATGTTTATACCTCTCCCACCCCCTTCCCCTTCACATGCCTCCCCCCCCAAAGCCCTCTCCCTCCCACAGATCTCTCGATGTCTCCATGTCTCTCGGTCCCTGCTCTCAAATGTTTTGTTTGTGTCCTTCCCCCTCTCTCCCCATCTTGTCTACCGCTCCCGATGTTATTTGTTGTATGTGTCTGTTTGTCTTTCTGTGTGATTAATGTTCGCTCTTTCACGAGCCTCGATCTTGTATGCAAAAAAAAAAAAAAAAAATCCTGACAAATCTCACACACTCACTATCTCTCCTAAAGGACCGTCTGGCAACCCTCCCCCTCACCCCCCATATACTTTCTCAACGATCCTCTTGAGGAAGTTCAGTTACTCAAAGTCCTGGGTCACAGTATCAGCCATAATCTTTCTTAGGCAAACCACATTTCAAAGTTGGCTTCCAAAGCTAGTCGTCGACTGGGCATCCTCCGTCGTACAAAGTCCTTCTTTGGCACACCTGATGTCATCTGCACCTGCAAGGCCTTCATCCGCAACATGCAGGGTGCACACGGTCCACAATCGACCCCTTTCTGGTGAAACTACCCAAATTCAGAATCGCTACTCACAAACACATATCGCGACTTGTTTGCACCTCCAAAAACCTTTAGTTTAGCACTACTTGGACAAAATAGGGCATCATTTTACGCCGTCTCGGCCAATCAAATTTGCCACTCGCACCATCAGCGTTGAGAAATATCGAGATTCAGACAAATGATGGGTCGTCCTTGGAAATATAGATTGTGTTCGGAATCACAAAGCAAGAGTTGAAAAGAATCGTCCCATGTTCTTTTTCTCAAGACTACATGGGGTAACATGTTCTATGAACTCTCTCGCTAGCATGGATTCACTCTAATCTTTAAAAAATGCATTCCACATCTGTGTTCCTTGATCCAGGAAACATCATTAAGAATGAAGCTTTGTTTGCGGCAAAGGTGAACCCGCTGTCCTTCGGGTCAGCATTGCCTCAAAGTCGTATCTTCTCTCTTGTGCAAGAGGTTCTCAGAATTGCACAAACGTGGAAAGATGGAATGGATGCTAGAACCGGCTTACAAGGTTTCTACCAGGTACAATGTTTGGGACAGTTGTTACGGATTCGTCACTTCCGTTGTGGTGGTTTTCATCCACTGTAAACATTTCTGATTCCATGTATTATTATTGTTGTCATTTAAAGGGAATAGATATTTCTATTTTCAAAAGTAAATGTTTTAAATGAAACAGGGATGGCGACGAAGAGGAAGAGGAGAAAAAGAGGCGGAGCAAGTGGAGTCGGACAAGAAGCATAGCTGCTTCTTGGTCTGGAGCGAACGTTGGCGAGCAAGAGTCACGAGTGAACGTTGGGTTTCCCAGGAAAGGGATTCCTGCGACAGAGTGGTTATCGCTGTGACAGATTAACCTGCGTGTCAGGTTTTGCGATCGATTCCGGAAGAGAATCGTTGGACTGCCGTTACATCTCGAGTACGGCCGTCGGCCATTTTGACTCGCGCGTCGAGCAAGGTTTCTTTGCTTCGTCAGCAGTTTTCACCGCTTTCAGACGCGCGTGTGTGTGTGTGTGTGTGTGTGTGTGTGTGTGTGTGTGTGTGTGTGTGTGTGTGTGTGTGTGTGTGTGTGTGTGTGTGTGTGTGTGTGTGTGTGTGTGTGTGTGTGTGTGTGTGTGTGTGTGTGCGCACCATGGCTTTTGTAGATTAATTTGCGGTTCGCCAACTGAGCCGTGAAAGTCCATACCCGAGGGTGTGATTTCCCAGTCGCCTTGAGGGCGCCTTTGTGCAGCTTTGGGGCTGTGTGACTGTACTTTCCATCCGCACGGGATTCTGGTCTCGATTGGACATCGTTCTGGCGATCGCTGGAGCGAATCGACTCCGGCTTGAAACCGGAATCAACTTGGGTTTGAAGCCGGGAAAGAGACATTGGGAATGTTCTGGTTTCACTCACTTGGAGCACAGTGAGTTATATATTACGAAACTGATGGTACCATCATAGGATATATTGATTGTACTTTTGATTACTATTATTGTTGTACTGTTATTCTTGTGTGATCTTAATACAATATTTGTTTGTGAGTAACAATTGGTGTGGCTTCACCATTGATCTTTGACATACGGAATAACACATTTTTCTGCCGTGACTCCTCTCGGGGCTCGGAGGTACACCGTGACCAGGGGGTCGGGGAGGAGCATGTAACACAGTAACGTTCTTTGTTGACGTTGTTTTCCTTGCTAAACATAATCTGCATTGAGTCGTAACGTAGTATTGATTCACTGAGTAGCATGTAAGCCATCCTCCCTTCTGTGTTGTGGTTTGAAGGCAAATCCATCATGAACTCTTTTTCTTTTTTTTTCTTTTTTTTCTTCTTCTTCTTCTTCTTCCTTCCCCCCCCCCCCCCCCCCAAGAATACTTGCAGCATAAAGAACTGAACTTCAAGTAAATTGTTTTAGCCCATACCTTTGATCCTACAAATAAGCCGCAAGTATTGCATTGGTTTTGATAATGCCCTTTATGATGTTTCAAATTGGAGAATTATTCATGTGTGTGTTGGTTTTTGGTTAAATCCACATGCGGGTTTCAGGAGGTGGAATGGAGCTCTCCCAGGTCTCAAAGTATCCACCTCCACCTCCGTTTGTGTGTGTGCTGGTGTGTGTTTGTTGGTGTGCTTTTTGTTAGTATGTTCTTCTTTTCCTCCCTGTCTCCTTTCTTTTATTTGTCTATGGGGAGGGGTGAATCTTGCAAATAGTCTTTGTAGGGTTCACCTGCCTGCACCTGGATGTGTTTTAGTGTAGAGGAGTAGCAGCTGAAACCCAAATCCTATCCAGGTTCCTCCTGATGACTCAATCTTTGTCTATTTGGATTCCTTCTGATACTCTGGTGCTGTTTGGTTAGTTATTTGATTATTGACTGAAAGCGGTCAGACAGCAGCAGACACTGAAAATATGTACAAATGTCTGAACAAGAATAAGTAGAAAAAAAGGTCTATAAAACAAGCCATTTATTTATTGCCTTTCACTTTGATCCTCACACCTGAATTCCTTCTGTTTTCAGGTCTATAAGAGGTCGCACTGCCCTTTGGGCCACCAACTACTCCGTGAAGATCTAGGACCCCAACATTGCCTGCAGAGGCCTACCTGGTGGTGCCCTGATTGCCAGCCCCTCGTGTCCATACGGCCCAACTTGGTTCAAGAAGAGTAGGTTTAGTAGAGCGCACCTAATTGGCCGAATTATTTTAATGGGCAAGAAGTGTAAAAGGTGTGGAGTTTTGTTGCAATTATAACCAACCATAATTCATTTACAGCCAGGCTTGCTCTCTTCCAGAGCACATTGATGGCTGCAATTCGTTAATGGTGTAAATTTTGTTGTTGTTCACCTTTTTGAAATACGTTGTTGTTGTTGTTGTTGTTGTTGTTGTTGTTGTTGTTGTTGGCTTAAAATTACTTTCAACATGGTTTGTGTGTTGAAATATTTGTATTAGGAAGTTCTTCAGTTGTCTTCTTTGTATTGATTGTCTTCCATACAATGGTGATAAATTGTCCCATTGCTTCCCCAATTATTGGTGAAAGGTAAACTTGACCATTGAGTAATTGAGCCTCGGCCCAATAAAATTACACCATTTGGTAAAATGTTCAACCATTGAAACATTTTTGCAGATATTTATTTTCTTTTTTTTCTTCTTTTTTTAACAGCTGAAGGGAGAAAGCAGTCCTCTTTGGCTTCTTTTTTTCTTTTCTTTTTTCCTTCATGGCAATTCATTGCTGCAAAAGAGCAAAATTCTCATTTCACGCTTGCATTCTTTTATGCAAACACAGCCAAAGAATGGAGGCAATGTGTTTTCAGGTTGTCGTTTTTTTTTTTTTTTTTTTTTTTGGTTACCACAATAACTTGAGAAGCACTGAAGGGATTTCAACCAAACTTGGCACAAGTATGGATTGTAAAAGAAGATGAACTGATTCTATTTTTGGGTCTAAAAGGTCAAAGATCATGCATCCTTTAATCATTTTGCAGACCATAACTCGAGTTAGAAGCTTATGATGTCTTTTCTACTTTTCTTTTTCATATTCCCTCTCATTTGAGCTTTCATTTTTCCTGTGAATTTGGAAGATTAAATGTAACTGTGTTCACAACTAAAGCGTGCCTTTATTCTATGATGGTGCATCATTATTGTCTGTATGGTCATTGGTGGTTTCTTTTTTTTTTTTTTCCAAGTTAAATAATTATGTCGCACTTAAAGCCTGAAATCATCATATTGTAATGGTTGCTAGAAGACAGGGCAGCATGTGGAATCGTACTAACATAATCATGAGACTTCAAACAAACAAACAAAAAAATACCTTTTGGGGGGCAAACTCTCCCTCCCCCAACCCCATATACCTGCTAAGACCCAAATTTTTCTAATGCCTTGATACATCATGGGTGATTAAGGTTGTGGAGAAGTTTCATCAAAATTGTATGTGTAGTTTCAGAAAAGAAAGCAAATACCTATTTTGGGGGGTGACAAACCTGGACCCACTTTGACCGCCCATAGACCCTCTTAGCCTTTGATTTTCTTAGTGCCGTGAACAAACTTTGGTACATCACGGGTGATGAAGGTTGTGGTCAAGTTTCATCGAAATAGTGTGTGTAGTTTCAGAGAAAAAAGCAAATTCCTATTTTCGAGGGTCAAACCTGGATCCACTTTGACCCCGGTAAACCCCTTTAGACCCCACTCTTTTTTTCTTTTTTTTTAATGCCATGAACAAACTTTAGTCACAACACAACAAATATCATTTATGCCAAATTTGGTCACAATCCCATCAGCGGTTTCGGAGAAGAAATTTCAAGTGTCGTCAGTCCGTCAACGTGCCATCACATAAGCTCCCTTGAATTTCGTTCCAGGTGAGGTAAAAAAAGATCACGGACGTCTTCTGCACCACCCAACTCTGGTCGGATCCTGGTGCCAAATGTCATTTTACCTTACCTGTAAGATGACTGAAGCAGATAGAGAACCATGCTGACCACCACACAATGGATCTCAAGTGTCTGAGCGAACCAACGTTATCCGCCGCAACCCATCGCCTATTGGATACCAATTGATTGCTTGGGCTAATTAGCCCTAGGAGCGCTATATCCAACCAAACCCTAACTGGATAAATAAAGACAGTTCTTTATACCTTATACTTTATAGGTTTATTTAAACCAAGCGAGGCAGAAAATGCCAGGAGAAACTAGCAATGGCAGTCCAAACAAGAAATGCTGGCCGCACAAGCAATGTGATACAGGTGCATATACATTTCCCCAAATTACCTCCGTGACAAACCCACGATTGGAACCTCAATAAGGCTCTTAACACCATAACTTCGTTGGGTGGATGTTTGGCGCCAACTAAGTGAGATATATGGGGGTGTGGAGAAGAGGAGGGGGGGGGGGGGGTGAGAAGAAATGGTGAGAAAGAAATACTTTGGGGACTTTTGAAATTTCAAATATTACCGGTCTTTTGCGTGTCCGGACCCAACTTGCGACAACCCGCTTGGATTGCTGCCGCCCAATGGTCTGGCCTGGTTGTCCATATATCGCTTTACTCCCACTCACTCTGCTCCATACATGCTCCAGATCTCCTGGGGTGCCCCTGATAGTAACTGGCTGGCGTGATGAATTGCACAGCTTTGGTGGGAAATAGCTGTCAGCGAGGTGAGGGGCACAGCTCCAATGTGGCCAGGTGGCGAGATAAGCAACTGGGCTGACGCGAAGGTGTGCAGGGCTTGGTGCAGAGGTGTGTGTGTGTGGTGAGGTGAAAAGAAACGAAGAGTGCATAAAGAGCGCGAGCGTAGTGAAGTGAAGCGAGCTAACTGGAAAAATAAGGAAAAGGAAAGATGAGTTTGAGAAGGGATGAAAATAGAGCAAAGTCAAAGCAAGCTGTTCTGTACAAAGCTCGAGTTCCTGTTTAAGTGCTTATTCCTTCTCTACACTCCTCGTTTTATTCCTTCATTCCTGCCCCCCTCATCCCTTTCCTCACTACTCTGGGACTCTCATTGGTGGAGAGCCCACGAGGTCAATCTGACTCTCACATCTGGTAATTGTCTGTGTCCCATTCTTATGCCCCACACAGGAGCCTGATTGGTGGGGCAGGGTGTCCATGGTGGACTTTACGGGAAAAGGAGTGGTGAGAATTTGGTGCACACCTGCCAGTTCCATTGATTAAATGGCTTCCTGTTGAGGGGAACCCATCAGGATGTTCGACGAGTAGGCTGGCGAGCCCGTTGCATGGATTTCTCGCTAGTACGTCATGAGTGTGGTGTTAGCCGTGAAATGGTTTGAGTCCAGAATGTAAAAAGGAAGCAAGATGCATGAAAGCTAACTGCATTCGCAATGCATGTCTATCCACATGAATACAGTATATACTTAAAAGCAAAACAGAATACGAAGACATAACTAGATGGTATTCATAGAATACTTACCCACGCAGTCAACTTGGGGCAAGCAAACTCTTCTGTTTTTGAAGGGTTTTTTTTTCTTTGATCCAATATGGCTGCCTATCCGGTGTGTACCCCGGTTTAGAATAGGTACACCGTATCCCTGCGTGTCGTAAGAGGCGACTAAAAGGGTTGGCGTCAGGAAGGGCATCCGGCCATGAAAACATTGCCTCAAAAAGGCAACCATGACAATTACAACTACATATGGGCAGGGTACAGCCAGAAGTACCTCGTGGGGGACCCCACTCGTCAAAACTCAAGATGGGGAACCCGATCGAAGCAAGGGTGGAAATTACCCCATTTATGACGACGAAACATCTGATGCCCGACGTGGAGATCGGTTTCTGAGATTTGGGATGTGGAATGTAGGGATAATGACAGGAAGATCAGGAGAAGTGGTGGAAGTATTGTTCAGAAGAAGAGTGGACATATGTTGTGTGCAGGAGATGAGATGGCAGGGAAGTGGTGTGAGAATGGTGAATGGTAGGCAGGGACAGAAATACAAGTTTGTGTGGCAAGGGTGCCCAGAAGGCGTGAATAGTGTTGGTGTCCTGTTTTCTGAGGAGTTTGTAGACAGTGTGGTGAGTGTGACTAGAGTGAGTGATAGGTTGATGATGGTGAAAACGATGATTGGAAAGCTCTTGGTGAACGTCATCTCGGGATATGCTCCGCAGGTTGGTCGGAGCAATGAAGAGAAGGACAAGTTCTGGTGTGCGATAGAGCTGATGGAAAACGTGAAAGATGAGGAAGTTGTTGTGGTATGAGGAGACCTAAATGGACATGTGGGAAGGAGTATGGACGGTTTTGAGGGAGTTCATGGGGGTTACGGATATGGTGTGAGAAATGGAGAAGGTGAAAGGATTTTGGAGTTTGCTGATGGAGCTGATTTGTTGATTTGTAATACTCAGTTCCAGAAAGAGGATAATAAGCTTGTTACATACACGTCAGGTGGGTCGACGACAACCGTCGACTACCCTACTGGTGCATAGGCGAGATAGGGGGAACCTCTGGGACACAAACGTGATCCTGTGGGAGGAGGCTGTTTCACAGCACCACTTGGTTGTCTACGACATAAGGGTGGAAGGTGCGAGGAGAGCTCGGCGGGTGAAGTACCAACCGAGAATGAAGGTGTGGAGGTTTAAAGAGGTGACAGGAAGGGAGGCATTAAAAGAGAGGCTGAGTATGGTAGAGGATGATGTGGTTGAGCTTGAAAGTGGTTGGATGTCAATGAAAGATAGTCTGTTGGGAGCCGTTGGTGAGGTATGTGGATGGACAAAAGGACCACCGAGGCACTCGGAAACATGGTGCTGTGATGATGAAGTTGGAAAGAAGATTGACGAGAAGAGGAATAAGTTCAAGGAGTGGCAGAAGGTGAAGGGTATGGGGGCAGAAAAGGCAAAGCATGAAAGTTATAAAGCAGCCAAGAAGGCTGCAAAGAAAGAGGTAGCAAAGGTGCTGGAGGCATGTAGGAAAATGTTTGGAGAACGCTTGGATTTGGAAGAGGGTCAGAGAGCGGTATTCAGGATTGCAAAGCAGATAGCGAAAGAGAGGTGTGATGTGATGGGGGTGAGTTGCTTGAAGGATGAAGTGGGACAAATCGTTGTGGACCCAGATGGAATTAAAGGAAGATGGAAGAGATATATGGAAATACTGTTGAATGCAGAGAATGAATGGGATGGAAACATAGAGAGTAACCCAGTTTTAGGACCGGCAGAGAAGATAACCGAGCAGGAAGTTGAGGAAGCGATAAAAGCAATGAAGAGTAGAAAAGCAGGAGGGCCGACAGGAGTTGTGGGAGATATGTTGAAGGCAGCGGGAAATTGGGGTGCGAAGAGAATGACAGAGATATGCAATCTGGTGGTGAAAGAAGGCCGCATGCCAGTGGATTGGGAACTGAGTACCCTCGTCCCTCTATACAAGGGGAAAGGTGACCCTCTGGACTGTGGCTCGTATCGAGCGATAACGTTATTGGAGCATGGAATGAAGGTATTGGAAAGTGTGTTGGAGAGGAGGATAAGGAAGAAAGTGAAGATTGACGAAATGCAGTTTGGACCAATGCCAGGAAGAGGAACGACAGATGCCCTTTTTATTGTGAGGCAGTTGCAGGAGAAGTTCATGGAGAAGAGGAAGAAGTTTCTTGGGTTTGTTGATCTGGAGAAAGCATTCGATAGGATTCCACGTGAAGTAGTGACATGGGCATTGAGGAAGTTAGGAGTGGAGGAATGGTTGATCAGAGTGGTGATGGCAATGTACAAAAGAGCACGCACAGCTGTAAGGACGAAGGACGGGAACAGTGGTGAGTTTGAGGTAAAGGTGGGACTGTATCAGGGGTCGGTACTAAGCCCACTACTATTTGCAGCTGTGATGGAGGTGCTGGCTTGGAACGTAAAGGAGGGTTTACCGTGGGAGTTGTTGTCTGCAGATGATCTGGTGTTGATTGCAGAAAGTATGGATGGACTGAAGGAGAAGATGGACAAGTGGAAGGAATGTGTGGAGACAAAAGGTCTGAAGGTGAATATCGGAAAAACGAAGGTGATGGCAAGTGCTAAAGCATGTGGTGAGGTGGAAAGAACTGGGAAGTGGCCGTGTGCTGTGTGCAGGAAGGGTGTCTGAGTGAATTCCATTCAATGTGCAATGTGCGCTGAGTGGGTTCATCAAAAATGTAGTGGTTTGAGAGGGTCATTAACCAGTGTGGCAGCTACATTCAAGTGTAAGGTGTGCACAGAGGGAGCTGCAGATGGAGGAAATGTTGAGTTGGATCTTGGAGACGGCATGAAGCTGGAAGGTGTGAAAACATTTTGTTTCCTCGTGCATACCTCGACGTGCGTGTTACCTCGACATGCTGAATGGAGAAGGTGGATCAGACTCGGCAGCGGTTGCTAGAGTGAGAGGTGCATGGAAGAAGTTTCAGGAACTGCGTGGCATGCTGACGGGGAGGGGTGTGTCGTTGAAGCTGGAGGGAAAGGTGTATGCTGCATTTGTGGGAAGTGTTATGATTTATGGGAGCGAGACATGGGTAAGGAACGTAGAGCAGCAACGAAGGTTGGAAAGGGTGGAAATGCGAATGGTTCGGTGGATGTGTGGAGTGTCGTTGAGAGAGAGAGGAAGACAAATGATGAATTACGAAAGATGATGGGAATAGAGCCTGTGATGGATGCTGTGAAGAGAAACAGTTTGAGATGGTTTGGTCATGTGTTGAGGAAGGATGAAAGTGACTGGTTGAGAAGAGTGATGGAAATGAATGTAGAAGGAAGAAGATGACGGGGAAGACCGAGAAAGACTTGGCTAAAGATGGTGGAAGAATATATGCGGGCAAGGGGGTTAACAAGGAGAGATGCAGAAAATAGGGCAAGATGGAGAAGATTGTCATGGCGACCGCAAGGCTAACCCCCGCTCTTGCAGGGAAAATGGCCTTAAAATGCCTGTTGTTGTTGTTGTTGTTGATCCAATATGGCTGCCAGATCATGTGAGTGATGACATCATAAATTTATATTCTCCAATATAATTGTTGTGTAAATTACGCTCACCTCTAGGCTTTCTAGCCTGGGTTTCATTCTCGACCCAGCTTTAAACTGTCATCCCGATATTTCACAGGAAGGGTGATTCATCAACGTCTGTGCCATCCCTCAGATGGATGTTAAACTGGCGTCTCGTCTGCCGGCATTCGTTGGTGGATGTTAAAGATCCCATAGTGTCCTTCGCAAAGCGTAGACAAACTATAGCCGGCACCATGAGCAAATTCTAAATTCCTGCTCTTAACTAGTCAAATGTCAGGCCTGGCCATCTAGTGTGTGAAGATTCAGGCCAAGCTTCACATGGTCCACCAGCACAATAAAGATGAGATAATGATGGTCATTAAAGAAGAAGAAGATTGCGATGTGTACTCTTAAAAATAATCTTGGTCACGGTGGGCCCCATTGCAGGCCTGGTGCCATTGTAAACCCGCCACTGTTCATACTTACCTGCATGACCACACAATCTGGTGGAGATACAACCAGCGCATTCCTGATATCCCTATAGTGTGTGAATCTGGTATTTTGGTGCTATAGTGGGGAATTATTTTTCTTGTAGATGGCCAACATCCCAGACAAGGTACCTGGCAAATTTAATATTCTGATTTTAATATTTTAGCATGGCTAATTTATAAAACATAGGGGCAATACCCCTGGTGCTCACCTGGTGCAATAAACAGTATACTGCACTGACTAAAGGTATTGTTACGGACCGCGGATAAGATGTTGTTTTGCCGAGCGGATGGCACCGCGGCCGAACAGTTACCCCGACTAACCCGATTCCTGGACGTTGGCCAAAATCGCGCCACAGATATTCAATGGGGAAAAGACAAAGGCGACACGGATGTGAAGAAGAAGGAGCCAGAAGTAGGGAATACGAATATAATTTATTTGCTATTTACAAGACCAAAGAAACCAAGGAAGAAGGAAGGATAATAAAATAATATACAGAAGAATCAGAGACACAGTGCAATTATTAGCTTACCTACAGTCTTAATTAAACCCAGGACAGAACAAACAAAAGACAGACTCACACGGGGAATGATGATAGGAATGGCAGGAGGTGGATGGCTGGAGGGGGAGGAAGGTTCAGCTGGACCCCCAGCACGGTCGGGTTGGGGATTAGCAGCCGCTGCCCTTTCTCGATCGGCGCGTTTAGCAGCCGCCGTTCCTCTTTCGATCGGCGCGTTTAGCAGCCGCCGTTCCTTCGCAGCCCTGCTCAAAAACTGCCGTCAAGGCCCCCAAGCTGCTGTGGCTGAAGCTGCTGTGGCTGCTGCTGCTGTGGCTGAACTTGCGGTGGCTGGAACTGCTCTTTCAGGGATCCCTTACTCAACTCTTCTTAACTAAACTCAACTCCCCTCGTACTCAACTCAACTCTTCTCGTACTCAACTCAACTCTTCTCGTACTCAACTCAACTCAACTCCACTTAGTTCAACCACTTAACTCTTGCTTTTGCACGCACGCTTTTATAGCGCCTCAGGCGATCAAGCCGCCGGCCTTCAGGACACTCCCCTCGGTGAGCTCGCTTCGGCCCTGATTGGTGGGCACAGGCCCTCTGACTCCACCCTTGATGACAATGGGCGGGCACGCCCTTCTTCCCCGAGCTGAGCACATGCTTAATGGCGGCTATTGTAGTTGGCAATAGAAGTTTTGGGAGTGGGAATGGGGCATGAAAGGGAATCTATCTTATTTCACTTGGTGCAATGGAGTGTCATCTTAATGGAAGACAAGGCCTTACCCTAATACACATAATAAGGAAATAAGCTACTGAACAGGGATATTATGGTGTCCTTCATGTATGCTTTATGGAACTAACTACGGGAAGGCCCTTTGACCTTATACAACACTGGATTAAGGAGGGCGATATTTTACAACAATTTACACTACAACAACAAAAAAACTAAAACCATGCTCATATCCACAACACTGCACCCTCCTCCTCTTAGGCACGTCCCAGGCCTATAACTTTAACTTTTAGTGTGGCACGTAGGTGTAGTTCCCTCTACATTTAACCTGACCCTGAGTGCGACCGTTTTAAAACATAAATAAATATGTCCCGCTGCTCCATTGCACCCTACCTAACAGACTCATGCCCACAGCTAACCGAATTGCGGAATGGTCTTCAAACTATACATTGACGGTGGGGAGCATTATTTACAGTGACGTTACATTATTTACAAAACTAACCCAGGACCTGTGATTGTTCTTTTTTTGAGGGGGGAGACAGTCTGCTCTGCATCGACGCACCATGTAAGCACCCAAAACGCACCAACACACCCTCAAGCACCAATCGGTGCTCAGTCATCACTGTTCATCAAAATAAAAACGACAACCCCTAACCCTGCTGGTGGTCTCTTGCTCTTCGGCTCCCTCTGCTGGCTATTTGCTTTCTTCCAGATGTCATTTTCTTTGCTGGCGGCCTATTTGCACGATTAAAATGCACCCAACGTGTCCATTTTTATTTATTTATGGCCCACAGGGCCGACTAGTGTGGTTCACCTGTAGGGCATCGGTGCCCAGTGGCCAAGGTCCGCCAGCAAGATCTCGGGCCTTCATGGCCGGTGCCAGCAGAGGGGCCATGCCCCAACCCACAGGGTCCATAAGTGGTGCTCAGCCACAGACATGTGGTCCATAATGTGGTGCATCGATGTAGACAGCTGTGGTTGCGAGAGGTTCGGGCGCACAATGTCCGACTCACGCACGCTCCCCTCGGCGCCCAGTGGCGCACAGGTCCTCATGTGGGAGACAAAAGGGGGAAAAGACAGATGAGCGAGGGGTAAGGTCACAAGGGTACACATCAATCAAGGCAATGCAAGGCGAAGTGCGTACGGAGAGCAAAGTGAGAAAAGTTCATACCTACCCCCCCCCCCCCCCCCTGTCACCTACTCTACCCTTGCCCTTACCCCATATTTACAAAATCTACACCTTTACAAATTCGTCGCTACCGTCACGTCTCCCCATATCTCTCCTACACCAAATTCGTCACCACAATCCCTCTAGCCAAAATTTGCCATCACCCAATTCATCATCAATCCCTCCTAAGGAGGAAGAGATGGAACATAAAGCACAATGTCACACCCACGTCATGATGCGTCTCACATTCCAAACATCTGCACAATAAAAATAATAAAACATGGCATGGTGTGGAGTTACGTCACCTCAGGTGAGTGGATGCAGATGGTGCGAGGAGATCTTCATCCTAACTACTTTCTAAATGACTTTAATACACTTTACACTACCCGGGGTCTTTCCCTGCCAATCCATTGGCCATCTTACACAATGGGTTCTAAAAACCAATTCCCGTTGACCAAACTGTGGTGCTTCTCAATTTGGGGTCTCACTCCCCCGATTCAACTCCCTGTGCCCTTGCACAATTTCAGGACTGGGGCGTGTAGCTCTCCCAGCAGGTCTACCCACCTGCACACCTCCACCACTGCAGTTGCCACCCGAGCTTACCTAGCTCCTCACCCTAACCTATCTAATTGGGGAAGGCCCCTCCTGGCTCTGTCACCCCTCGGTGCCCTCTGGCACTGGGCTACCCGGGTCCGTCCTCCGGATCCTCGGGCCCCATCCACAACAACTCTACCGGCTCCCAGAGCCCACCTGCGGCCTCACCTGGCCGACATCCTCACAGTGGTGGAGTGCCCAAACCAACTACACACACTAACAGGCTACACGCCCAGCCATTTCCACAACACTAATGCACCCATCCAAATACCATTCTTTCACCCGCACCACAGATGCCAATATCCAACCACAATTTAACTATACCCTCTACCTAACACTTAAACTACCCTCCCCGGGTATTCGTGATGGGGGTCCACTCTTCCCCCATTCACACCTCCGCACCATCCACTCCACTCTACAGTTTCCATCATACTCACTCCACGACCATCCATTCCCATACTCCATATACTCCAGACTCCATGTCTTCCACACAACCATTCTCCATACACCTGTCATTGCACACCTGTGCAATCACACCTAGTGCCACCTGCACCCTCCTTCCTTCCTGGACCATTTGGTCAGCACAATACTCATCACTATCACTCACTCAAACACTGCTCCACCCACCTGTCCAGTTGCACACCTGTGCAATCACACTACAACTCACAATCATTTACTCATACCCTGCTCAATACACTTGAATACACCTCCAACACTCATACGGCATCATCTGAACTACCTGTTGCCCTGCTAACTTAGTGCTCCCCGTCTTCCCTTTAAACTAAGCACATACCACGTTATTATAATCCACACTAATCTACCTGCGTCCCCACTACAGGTATCATTGTCACTACCTAACCTTAACGTTACCTAAGGTCATCTTCTAGGTCCCTACACACAATATCCTAACCCTCCCGGGCTAGTTTTCACTGCCATAAACCCCATAAGACTAGTGCTCCTTTGCCCCCGTTGTGAGAGATGGCAGAGTTGCCATCCCATCACATCGGGTATCTCAAACTATAAATTTTGCTCGTCCAAATTCAACAAATCAAAAATTTGCCAATCATCTCATTTTGTTTTTCTAATTTTGGGTCCAAAACACTATCCTCATCATCAGGCTACTCGCTAGTGCCTCTCAGTGCGCCAATTCATCTCTAAAGCTCGGCTTCGTAAAGCCGAGCAATGAATGCGGGTTGTTTGGTGCCAGCGGCTGGATGCGTCCGGCATTCGGTGCGGGGAAGGACGCTTACCCGGGCCGAGATCCCATGCACCATCTCGGCACAGAGCCGTCCAATGGCCTGATCTCGACCTGCCGGAACGCCTCAACAAAAAGGGGTCGCCATGACGACCCTTCCTATCGGGCTGCCCGCTCCGCCTAGTGGAGCACGGACGCGGCCGTTCCGAGCGAGGCCCAGCGTGGATCGCGTATGGCGGTTCTTTCGAAACCGCCGTGGTTCAGATCCCCGCTGGTCCTCGCGGCACGCGAAGCTGCCCGGCGCGCACCGAGGGCCCGATTCGGCTATACGTCGCTCTAACCGCTAACCCGGTTACCGTCGATGCTCCACTTGCATGCTCACACCCCGCAGCCCGTTCCTTGCTCCTCATCATTGCACCTTCTCTTACACCCCCAGGTACACTCATTCCGCTCACAGACTTGGTCACACACCTGACCACCGCACACCTTTGCACACACTCGTTCGCACACCTCACCAACACACCTCTTCGCGCCCCCTTCTCGGTCACCTCCTCGGTGACAACCACAGGTGTGCTCTCACTTGCACACCCAACCACGTGCCTCACTACTAACTCAAGTGTGCATTCCCACACACGCTCTACCATTCCAGGTGTGCATCCTTCCATTCCAGGTGTACATCCTCTCTCACCTGCCACAACCAACTCACGCTCCGTGTCACTCTCACTACTTTCACGACCACACTCGGTCGCGCACTCACCCTTACTCTTGACGGCGCACTCTTTCCTCATGCACCCGTTCGTTACACACCTTTCTCGCGCACACTCTCCGGTTACACCCTCCGTAACACTCACCACAGGTGTGCATTCTCCCTTACTTTTGACAGCGCACTCTTTCCTCATCCACCTGTCCATTACACACCTTTCTCGCGCATCCTCTTGCGCACACTCTCTCGTTACTCCCTCCGTAACACTCACCACAGGTGTACACTCTCTCGTTACATCCTCTGTAACACTCCCCACTCCGCGCTTCCATGTGCCCCCTCGCACACGCGCTACGACCAACTCACTCTCGACAGCACACTCACTCCTCGGCGCGCACTTTTTCCTCACACACCCCAGAGTCGGACATTCTCGCACACCTCCTCCTTCGCACACCATACCTGTCGCACACTTCACCAACGGCCTCTCACGAACACGCGGATCCAAATCAACCCCCAAGCCGACTGAAGCTCCCCTCACATCATATACATTTCCACATATATCACCACTCACCTCGGCACCTCGTCTCCGCACCTCCTTCGCCACCTGCAAACTCTTTATTTGGTTAGTGAGCACATCATCATGATTTGAACACAGACCTTGCACATACTCCATCACTTCCTCCTGTATTTCTCTCATTATTTATTTAGTATTTTGACGTATTTAGTATTTAGTTTGACGTGACCTCAACGTATTTAGTTTCCGTCCGTCTCTTCTTAATTTCACTCACCCCCTCTTCCACCTTCTCTAACTTTTGCTTCACCTCTTTTATTTCCCGGTGCGTCTCCTCAATTTCGTCCTCTAAGGCTACCTTGACCGTTTCTATGTGCGTCCTCACCTCCCGGTCCTTCGTCTCCATTACTTCTGTCACCTCGTCCAACCTCGTTGTCAGTCCCTCACGTACCATCTGACATTGCCTCTTCGTCGCTATCATCGTCCTTGATGTCTCTTTGTGTCGCTTTTAACCCTCCTAGTACCGCAGTATTCCTTTGTACCTGCTCCACTAACTCCGTCTGTCCCACCGTCAGCTGTTCCACCTCCTGCGTCAAACCCTCTATTCCCCCTTGTAACTTTGCCGTTCCATTTCTCACCTCTTTCTCCATACGCTTCTCACCTCGCTTTACCTCCTCGCGTACCCCCGAGACCTCCTCGCTTTCACCTCGTCGTATCTCCTCCTTCATCTCCTCCATCTCTTTTGTAGATGCCACCCTCATCTGTCCCAATTCATCCCTCTGAGCATCCAATTTGGTTTCTACCCCGATTTTCACCTCCTCTATCTGCTCTCCCATTTGTTTAATTTCTCGGGCGGATTGCTCCCCGATTTCCCGCAATTTGTTTTCCATCTTGTTTTCTAACCCCTCTAACCCATTTTTCACCCCCTGTATATGATTCTCCTGGGCCGCCATTCTATTTTCCACCCCCGTTAACCCATTTTTCACCCCTTCTATCCCATTGTCTAACCCCTCAAATTTCTTGTCTAACCCCTCAAATTTCTTGTCTAACCCCTCAAATTTCTTGTCTAACCCCTCACCGGTACCCCTCGCTTCGTCCCTCATTGCCCCCATTTGGCCCCCCAATCGCTCACTATCAGCCCTCAATCCCACAAGTTGGTTTCCCATTCCGACAATTTGGTTTCCCAAGTCATTCCTCAGGTCTTCACTTGTCTGGACCATGAGCGCCCTTATTTGTATCATAAAGAGGTCCAAATTCACCGGTGCTGCGGGCGCGGCTGCCCCAACCACGTGCGAGCCGCCATTTTGTGCCTCTACAACCACGTGCGCGAGGACACCATTTTGCGCGCCTGACACCTCCTCAACCACCTCCTCATTGCTCTTCTCCATTTCCTCCCTGTGGTCCTGAGTTACCCCTAACCCCTCTTCTAGCTCACCCACCTGCATCCGATCGCCTTGACTAGCCATGGCGCGATTCAATTTGGGATTTTAAAAACTAAATCTTGGCCGCTCCAAATTTGGACCAAATTTTTTTTTTTTAGATGTTTTAAAAATTTGGTTCGGGCCTCGTATCTCACCCCCAGACACCAATTGTTATGGACCGCGGATAAGATGTTGTTTTGCCGAGCGGATGGCACCGCGGCCGAACAGTTACCCCGACTAACCCGATTCCTGGACGTTGGCCAAAATCGCGCCACAGATATTCAATAGGGAAAAGACAAAGGCGACACGGATGTGAAGAAGAAGAAGAAGAAGGAGACAGAAGTAGGGAATACGAATATAATTTATTTGCTATTTACAGGACCAAAGAAACCAAGGAAGAAGGAAGGATAATAAAATAATATACAGAAGAATCAGAGACACAGTGCAATTATTAGCTTACCTACAGTCTTAATTAAACCCAGGACAGAACAAACAAAAGACAGACTCACGTGGGGAATGATGATAGGAATGGCAGGAGGTGGATGGCTGGAGGGGGAGGAAGGTTCAGTTGGACCCCCAGCACGGTCGGGTCGGAGATTAGCAGCCGCCGCCCTTTCTCGATCGGCGCGTTTAGCAGCCGCCGTTCCTCTTTCGATCGGCGCGTTTAGCAGCCGCCGTTCCTTCGCGGCCCTGCTCAAAAACTGCCGTCAAGGCCCCCAAGCTGCTGTGGCTGAAGCTGCTGTGGCTGCTGCTGCTGTGGCTGAACTTGCGGTGGCTGGAACTGCTCTTTCAGGGATCCCTTACTCATCTCTTCTTAACTCAACTCAACTCCCCTCGTACTCAACTCAACTCTTCTCGTACTCAACTCAACTCTTCTCTTCTCGTACTCAACTCAACTCAACTCCACTTAGTTCAACCACTTAACTCTTGCTTTTGCGCGCGTGCTTTTATAGCGCCTCAGGCGATCAAGCCACCGGCCTTCAGGACACGCCCCTCGGTGAGCTCGCTTCGGCCCTGATTGGTGGGCACAGGCCCTCTGACTCCACCCTTGATGACGATGGGCGGGCACGCCCTTCTTCCCCGAGCTGAGCACATGCTTAATGGCGGCTATTGTAGTTGGCAATAGAAGTTTTGGGAGTGGGAATGGGGCATGAAAGGGAATCTATCTTATTTCACTTGGTGCAATGGAGTGTCATCTTAATGGAAGACAAGGCCTTACCCTAATACACATAATAAGGAAATAAGCTACTGAACAGGGATATTATGGTGTCCTTCATGTATGCTTTATGGAACTAACTACGGGAACGCCCTTTGACCTTTATACAACACTGGAGTAAGGAGGGCGATATTTTACAACAATTTACACTACAACAACAACAACAAAAAAAAACATTCTCATATCCACAACAGTATTTTAAACCAATTTCAATGGTTGCTAGAAGACAGGGCAGCATGTAGGATCATTCTAACAATCATAAGACTTCAAACAAACAAACAAACAAACGAAATACCTATTTTGGGGGGTAAAAAACCCCCGCCCCCCTCTCCCAACCCCATATACCTCCTCAGACCTCAATTTTTCTAATGCCTTGAACAAACATTGGTACATCATGGGTGATGAAGGTTGTGGTGAAGTTTCATCGAAATTGTGTGTGTCGTTTCAGAGAAGAAAGCAAATACCTATTTTGGGGGGGTCAAACCTGGACCCACTTTGTCCCCCCCCCCCCCCCCCCCCCCCGTATCTCATTAGACTTTGATTTTCTTAGTGCCGTGAACAAACTTCGGTACATCATGGGGGATGAAGGTTGTGGTCAAGTTTCATCGAAATTGTGTGTAGTTTCATCGGAAAGAGCAAATTCCTATTTTGGGGGTCAATCCTGGACCCACTTTGACCCCCGTTAAACCCCCTTAGACCCCGATTTTTATTAATGCCTTGAACAAACGTTAGTCCCAACACAACAAATATAATTTGTGCCAAATTTGGTAGCAATCCCATCAGCGGTTTCAGAGAAGAAGTTGCAAGTGTTTACGGACAGACGACGCGCCATTGCATAAGCTCCCCCAAACTTCGGTCCAGGTGAGCTAACAAGAGGTGAGCCTGGCTAATTTAACATATCGTAGTAATCCATTTTTGTTTAACACGAGACACATTGTTGTCTATGTGTGGATGGTATTTCAACAGCTTGTACACGCAGTTATTTTTTATTCCTTGCAAAATCGAAGATTTATTGTGCATTATTCTGTCTGTTTGTCTCCTTGTTTGTCTGTCTGTCTGTCAATCGCCTACAGTTGAGAATTTTAAACGGATCTTCATGAAACTTCAACAAATGGTTGTGTTGGTCATAAGGAAGAAGTCTTGATTTTGAGGTCAAATTTCTAAAATTGTCATTTTAAATCCGATTAACTTGAAAATTAAACAGCAATTACATAGTGCTTCATTAAATTGGGGAACCAACTATTTTAAGGTCTGAAGGTTAAAGGTCAACTCAAGGTCAAACTTCTAAAATCATCAATTTTCATCTGAAAAATCATCACTTTTAATCCTGTCAACTTGAAAATTAAACAGCAATTACATAGTGCATCATTAAATTGGGAAAGCAACTTTTTTTTTAGGTCAAAGGTCAACTCAATGTCAAACTTCTAATATCATCAATTTTCATCTGAAAAATCATCGATTTTATTCCGATTGACCCAAGCATTGATTAAGATCGTCAATTTTAATCTTAAAATGAAATGGACAATTTGATGTACCTATGGCAACGTTTTTATTAGGGGTGTGGGTTGATTTTGCAAGTATCATGCTTTGCATGATGTCTTTCTTGTTTATTAATGTATTTATTTATGGTAGCTCTGCTTGTCTTTGGAATGACTGATTCAAGGTTAAACCCTCTGCTCTTTCTGTACTTTGTCCTCCCCATCCCCAGGCTTCATCAAGGTGCGCGCAATCCACCATCAACCCCTTATGGTAAAACTACCTAAATCCAAGATCACTGCTCACCTCCACTCATTCGTTCCTCTTTTCTCCCACCCCACCCCCCATCCAAAACCATGATCTTTTATTCCCTCATTAAGGCCTTCCAAACTCCAAGTTCTCATCCTTCCAAATTTCCAGTTTTAACTTCCTGACATTTTGCTTCTGTATCCATCTTGTCCACCCTTTCCTACCCCTCATTCCTCTCCACACCCATTATTTATCCTAGTCTCCATCTATTTTGTCCTTTACCCCTGCTGTTGTTGTCTCACCCCAGTACACGCTCCATCAGCCTCTCAATGCGAGATAAAATGTTTTTACTCGGTTTGCCTGCCTGACGGTCAAAGTTGAAAATCATTCCAAACAGGAAACTTACTGTTTTTAGGGACGTCATAATGGACACAAACAACAGGTATGAATAACTAATGTAACTTCTTAAATAAGTTGGTGTAGAAGACGCTGCATCAACGGGGGTAAACTTCCGAATAAGGTTTTTTTTCTACAATCTTTAAAATCTTAATTTTATTCCAATTTAATTATATACTTGTATATTTCATAACACAAATCATGTTATTGGAACTTTCAAAAACCTCCCGTTTAGCAGTAGTTGGACAAAATATTACTGCATTTTACATCATCTCAACCAATAACATTTGCCGCTTGCAGATCCCCCCCATGTCCTTTTCTTCTCAAGTCTACAGGTGTGGAGTAGTGTTCTATGAACTCTAGTTTTAACCTAATTCTCAATTTTCTTTTTCATAGGGGGTAAACAAATTTGGAGCAAAAGTTCTCAAACCTTCACAGACTAAGACCCTGATGAAATGACCTGAGCAAATCATGATACCTTTCAATCACGATTTTCATCTACATATTATAGTGGTGTGGCGGACACGGAAGCTCACTGGCGTGGTGACATCATTCCGCGCACCAAGTGGGTGGCGGCCACGCCGAGGGGTAGGCGTGGCCTGAGGATATACACCCGGAGCCCGGAGCGCGCCAGTGCTACAGTGACCTCTTTTAATAAAGAACATTAAACTTACCGCGTTGTCCGCTTCCTCCTTGGTAGCAAGTCGCGCGCGTAGCACCGCGCACTTCATTGGTGACCTCCGACATTCGAGTCAGCCGTCGCTGACCACCCGAAACCGCCGCAACAATGGCTACCAACGCGGTCTCCATCAAGCTCCCCTAATTCTGGGAGTCACAAGCCGAAGTTTGGTTCCTGCAGGCAGAAGCCCAGTTCCGACTTCGAGGCATCACGGTGGACGAGACCATGTACTGCCACGTGGTCGCCGCCCTCGGGCCCGGCATGGCCACCCACGTCGTATCGGTCCTAAGGGATCCACCTGCCGACGGCAAGTATGAGGCGGTCAAGCGTCTCCTCCTCGCCACGTTCGGCCTTACGGTGGACGCACGGGCCGATCGCCTCTTGGACCTCCCCGAGATCGGGGACACGCGACCGTCGGTCCGTATGGATCATGATGGATACATGATGCTGGCGCTCATGGGCGACGAAACCCCGAATGCTCTATTCCGGGCATTATTTTGATGCCAGCTGCCAGCACGAGTCCGCCTCGCTTTGGCCGGTTCCGTGTTAACGGAACCCCGTGCGCTCGCTGCCGAGGCCGACAAATACTACGCGGCTTTGGACACTCAGGCGAGTCTTGGCGCGGTCGCCGCTCCCGAGGCTCCCGAGGCTTTCCCTGATGCACCGCACCTCGTGTCCGCCACCACGCCCCGCCCACCACCACCGCCGCCGCCGCGAAGAAAACCGCGGCCCTCCGACGCCGCAGCCGCCCACCTGGTGTTTCTTCCACGCCAAGTTCGGCCACGAGGCTCGGCAGTGTCGCCCGCCGTGCTCATTCGGCAGGTCGGGAAACGGGCGAGCCGACGCTCGGTGGCAACTGTGAGCGTCGGCAATTCAAACAGCCTTCTGTACATAACGGACACCTTGTCCGGGCGCCGTTACCTGTGCGACACAGGAGCGCAGGTGAGTGTCGTTCCTGCCGTTACGTCCGACAAGCACACCGCGGGCCGAGGTCCCGCGTTGCTTGCGGCCAATGGTACGTCTATACGCACATACAGAAAACGCTGTCTCTCCCTGCGGTTCGGAGGGCAGGTTTTCTGTTGGTCGTTCGTTACGGCCGACGTGCCCATGGCACTGCTCGGCGCAGACTTCTTATGTGCTAATGGATTACTGGTCGATGTAAAGCGCAGAAGGCTTGTCCAGGCTGAGACGTTCAGCTCGCTCGCGTGCGCGCTGCACGGCTCGTTGAGCAGCTCACAGAGCGGCTCATCGAGCGGCTCGCCGAGCGGCTTGCTGAGCGGTTCGGTTCCGGCCAGGTTGATCTGTACGCTTCCGGCAGCGGACGAATTCACCCGCCTCCTCGCGGGTTTCCCGGCCCTCACGCGGCCGACCTTCTCGGCGGGTACCATCAAGCACGGGGTGGAACACCACATCCCCACCGCCGGGCCACCGGTCTACGCCCGGGCACGCCGCCTCGAGCCGACGAAGCTCGCGGTAGCGAAAGCGGATTTCGCCACGCTGGAGCGGCTCGGCATCGTGCGGTGCTCCGAGAGCGCGTGGGCGTCGCCGCTCCACATCGTGCCCAAGCCCGGCGGGGGATGGCGACCGTGCGGGGACTACCGGCGCCTCAACGACGCCACCACCCCCGACCGCTACCCCGTCCCCCACATACAGGACTTCTCCGCCCGGTTGGCGGACATGTCCTTCTTTTCAAAGGTGGACCTCGTGCGCGGCTACCATCAGGTTCCTGTCAGGCCGGAGGACATCCCGAAGACGGCTGTCATCATGCCGTTCGGGCTTTTCGAATTTCTTCGGATGCCCTTCGGTTTGAAAAATGCAGCTCAGGCGTTCCAGCGCCTAATGGACAGCATCTTGCGAGGCTTGGATTTTTTGTACGTCTACATGGACGACATCCTCGTCGCCAGCGCGTCCCGCGAAGAGCACCTTCATCACCTCCGCACGCTCTTCGAACGCCTGGGCCAGCATGGCCTCATCGTGAACCCCGCCAAGTGCCGGTTCGGCGTCACCAGCATCGACTTTTTGGGGCACCGCGTCACCAGGCACGGGGCCGTCCCCCTACCGGCCAAGGTGGAGGCGGTGAAGGGGTTTTCCGTGCCCCCGCACGATCAAGGGGCTCCAGGAGTTCCTGGGCATGGTAAACCTTTACCATCGGTTCCTGCCCCGCATCGCCCAGCTCCTGCGCCCCTTACACGAGGCCCTTCGAGGGAAGCCGGGCAAAGGTGACGTTACCTGGACCGGGCAGATGGACGAGGTGTTATCGGGCGCGAAGCTCGCCTTGGCCAACGCCACCATGCTCGCGCACCCGGCGCCCGATGCACCGATCGCCCTCACCTCCGACGCCTCGGACTACGCAGTGGGCGCGGTGTACGAGCAATGGGTGCGTGGTGCCTGGCAACCGCTGGCGTTCTTCAGCCGGCAGCTTCGCCCGCCCGAACGCCGGTACAGTACCTTCGACCGCGAGTTGCTTGGGCTTCACCTGGCGGTCAGGCACTTCCGCCATCTGCTCGAGGGCCGTGCGTTCACGGCCTTCGTCGACCACAAGCTGCTGGTTTTCGCGATGGGCAAGGTCGCCGAGCCGTGGTCGGCCCGGCAACAGCGTCACCTCGCGGCCGTGTCCGAGTACACAACGGACATCCGGCACATCGCGGGAAAGGACAACCCAGTGGCCGATTGGCTTTCCCGGGCCGTCGCCCACGCAGTCCACCTTGGCATCGACTATGCCCAGATGGCGGTGGACCAGGCCGCCGACCCCGGGGTCCAGGCCCTGCGGACCGCCGTCACGGGCCTCGGCGTCACCGAGGTGCCCTTCGACGGCGTGGGCACAGCCCTCGTTTGCGAAGTCTCCCTCAGGCGGCCTCGCCCCATCGTGCCCGCAGGCTGGCAGCGCCAGGTTTTTGACGCCATCCACGGCCTGTCCCACCCTGGCACGAAGGCCTCCCAGAGGTTGGTCGCTGACAAGTTTGTCTGGCATGGCCTCCGGAAGGCTGTCCGCGGCTGGACCAGGACGTGCCTCGCGTGCCAGCGCGCAAAGGTGCACCGACACACCCAGGCCCCCTTGGCCTCGTTTATGGTGCCGGAACGTCGGTTCGACCACGTTCACGTGGACCTGGTGGGACCTCTGCCCCCCTCGCGGGGTTTCACCCATGTCCTCACCATGGTGGACCGCACCACCCGGTGGCCGGAGGCCGTGCCTTTGGCGACGACGACGGTGGCGGACGTTGCACAGGCGTTCATCGCCACCTGGGTCGCCCGGTTCGGCGCCCCCTCGGACATCTCGTCCGACCGCGGCCCCCAGTTCACCTCGGAGCTCTGGGGGGCGGTCGCGCGGGGGCTCGGGGTCCAGCTGCACCGAACCACGGCCTACCACCCCCAGGCCAACGGCCTGTGCGAGCGCTTCCACCGCTCCTTGAAGGCCGCGCTCCGGGCCACCCTCCGCGATGGCTGCTGGGTCGACAGGCTCCCCTGGGTCCTGCTGGGCCTCCGGACGGCGCCCAAGGACGACCTGCGCGCCTCCGCGGCGGAGTTGGTTTTTGGACAACCGCTGCGGGTGCCGGGCGAGTTCCTCCCCGACCCCACGGCACCTGCCCCTGCGGGCGCAGGAGCATTCTGCGCTGCAGGAGACTGCCCGGAGGTTCGCCCTGGTGCCGACGGCGCACCACGGGCACCCTCCTACACACATCACCCCGGAGCTTCGCACCGCGGAGTACGTCTTTGTCCGGCACGACGCCCACCGGACACCACTGCGGCCCCCGTACGACGGGCCTTTCCGCGTGCTGGAGACCGGGGTGAAACATTTCACCCTGGACATCGGCGGCACTCCTGACCGGGTCTCCATAGACCGCCTCAAGCCAGCCCACCTCGATGTGGACCACCCACCACCGGTGGCTCAGCCCCCGCGTCGGGGCGGGCGGACCCCCGGCACCGCCCAGCACCACAGGCACGCCGCCCCCCGGTCCGGCACCCATCCTGGGTACAGCCGGGGGCATCCCACCTGGCATCCCTGCACCACGGACGCCGCCGGTCGCCAGAGGGTGCTTCGGCCGGGTCATCCGTTTGCCCCGCAAACTGGCCCTCCAGGTGCGCGGGAATTCTGGGGGGGGCGCGTGTGGTGGACACGGAAGCTCACTGGCGTGGTGACATCATTCCGCGCACCAAGTGGGCGGCGGCCACGCCGAGGGGTAGGCGTGGCCTGAGGATATACACCGGGTGCGCAGCCCGGAGCGCGCCAGTGCTACAGTGACCTCTTTTAATAAAGAACATTAAACTTACCGCGTTGTCCACTTCCTCCTTTGTAGCAAGTCGTGCGTGTAGCACCGCGCACTTCAGTGGCACTTTTCTGTCCGTCTGTTTCTCTCTTTCTGCCCATTGGTTGGACAGCTGGCCTGACTGCACCCACAATGACGTCATTAGAAGGAGGCTGACTCCAATCAGGCATTTTGGTTTTCATGCAGTTCAGGCCTTACACATCGTCGACCCTGTCATATTCACAATCGCAATGCCCTACCTTTACATTGCTAAACATACATTTCTGGGAACATGCGAGGCAGCTTCTCGTTTCCTATACACCGCTCAAAAAGGGAGGGTTTTCCATGGGTTATTATTCTTGCTAGTAGCTAGTGTATTGTAAGAATACAAAGGACATTTCTTGTTCCAATTGAATTGTATTGGGACAATGTACTTTGATACATACAGTTTGCTTTTTAAGATAAATGCAATTTGAACAACTATGAAACATTTTTCCTGATTTAATAACACACAAACATTTTTTGCAGACCTTTCCAAGATATATCCCATAGTTTTCCGTCAGTTAAAAAAAATAAAAATTAAGGCTGTTTAGCCATAATGTGCATCTGTTTATTGCGTATGCAAATATGGCAACGTTTTGAATCCCTTCTCTCGTGCGTACGTAATAAGTAGATGGCCCAGTATTAGCCCAGCTTAAATTTTCTTGTACATATAATAATTCGGATGGACCGTGTTTTGTGTTCCAATCTGAACCGCCTGCTGATGATGCTCGGAATAAGCTTCAAATCCCTCACATTCTTTGTATTTATCGATTGTCTACCAATATAATTCTAATTCGTATTCAAGTACATCGATGACTACCCATGTCTTTGTCCTGCACGTTACTTTTGTTCAATGTGAGAACATCAGATCAGATCGAAAAAATAATATTTGGTGTATCATTCAGCTCGGCGTGTAAAAACCATTGCCCCCCTAATATGTCAAGCGATCCTCTCGATCTATTATAAAATGAAATTCAAACCCAAACGTTGCGTTATATGACGTATTTGTCTTTTAAAAGTTATAAAATCCATGAAATTTTAATAATAAACGTTGAAAAGACAATTAAAATATCGCCATTGGGGAATCGAGACGTGGGCATTTGCCATTTAGGCCGAGTGCGCATGCGCCGAATTCTTTTTCCGGTGCCATGGCGGACGCGGCGTGAGTTGTAATTGGCATTGTGCTTCCTCAAATCTGTTACCATCCACGTTCTGTTGTTCATAATTTGTTCTTCTCTTATTTATTCCAACTGTAGAAACATCTATGTACTTCGATAGCCTTGTCTTTTGCTTGCGTTACCCTGCGTTGTTCATAACCTGTGGTATTTAAGCAGCCTTTGGAATGGCGGCCTATTATTTTAATATTTCGCCTCCTTTCTTTACCTGGTGTAGCGTGTTTACTGCACTTGGGTTTTAAAGCGTTGGTGTATTCGATTGTTTAATGAATGCGCGAGTAAATGTGACAATCTGAAGGGTGTTATTGTACCGAACACGTCGATAACATTTTGGATATAATCGACGGAAATTTTAAGTTTTTATTTATTTATTTTTGTTCCTCGAGTTTCGTGATGGGAAAGCGGGTTGAGGTTCGTGGGTGAGCTCGAACATCTAAGGGATCAGGAGGTAACATAACTAAAGGACCGGTATAACGAGATGGGGGCGTATGGGCCAAACTTCTCCTTGCTCAACTAACACAGCCGGGTTGATGGACAAAATATAGGGAAACTTGTACAAATAGAAATGTGGAGAAATGGTTGGGAGGGGAGGACACACGTGGTGGACAAGATGGATACAGAAGCAAACTCTCAGGAAGGAAAAACTGGAAATTTTGAAAGAGGTGGGCTTGAGGAGGGTTAGTGTGGGTAGAAAAGAGCATGGTTTTGGATGGGGGATGATCTGAAGACCTGCAGGGAAGAATGAGAGAATGTGTTACTTGTTCCACAAGGGGTGAGGGAGGAAGAATGAGTGGAGGCGAGGGGTTTGCAGGTGACCACGTGTGGCCTGCAGAAACCTGGGGATGGGTTCAAAGCCCAGAAGGAGCAGAGGGTGCAAGACCAGGAAAGGGTCGGTAGAAGACAGAGAGACCACTGGCCTGTCTGTGATGGCGAAGTGATAGGCCCATAGACACAGCTTCATCGCGAGCGATTCCAATAATATTGAAAGCCTTGCTTTCCACTGCGTCGGGCTGAGTAAGATGTGAAGCAGGGGAGCAGCCCAGAGGTGAGAGCAGTACTATCGATCTGCGGCTTGGAGGTGGATAGGATTTCAGGTGTGCCAAGGAAGGACTTTGTACGTGGGAGGATGACCAGTGGTCGGCATCTGGCTTTAGAGGTCAACTTTGAAATGTGGTTTGCCCAAGAAAGTTCACGGCTGATGGTGAGACCCAGGAGTTTGAATGACTGAAGCTATGGCTGGTTAAAAAACATTTCCTGTTTATCATCACTTTTTTTTTTTTTTAAGTGGGTAGGTAGGGAGGGTTTTTTTTTTTTTTTTCCCCCAGAGTGAAATTTTAATGGATTATTCAACGCACTGTTTTTTTCTTAAATATACTTGATCGGACATACATGATGAATCATGTTATGATTTCTAAACCAGTAAACCTTCGTATGTACGCACTGATACGATTCAAATAAAGAAACCTATGTCACATTGAGTTCTGTTTACTTTTAATATTTGCTGATACAACACAATGGTAGACCAAAACTTCGGCTTTTAAGAATAATGTCCGGTTGCCATACATGTATATCAGCAGCTATTGCCATAGCATTCATACATATCGAAAGCATTATGTTCATTGGTCTTCTGTTGGTTTGGCTGATCCAGGACAGTAATAACGAACTGAATGAAATTTCCAAGGGTATTGATGACATCTGCCAATGTTGAATCTCTAGCTGCAACATGGGTCATAGTCTTTTATCTCCCACTAAGATGTTTACCACTCCATTGGTGTCCTCAATTGGTACACCTGAAAAAGAAAAATCACTATAAAATATACTTGTATATTGTCTACTATACTGTATACCTATCAGCCAAGCCACAAACAACAAAAATGTGGGGAAAAATTGTACATTGAAAAAATGAGCGCACCCTCCCCCCCCCCCCCCCCTCCTACACACACACACACACACACACACACGCACACACACTTCCTTTCACAACTAATAATTGCAAGTATTCATCAGTCTCAGATCAAATTCAGTGTTTTGTACTGAAATTCTGTTTCTTCCAAGTCTGGATTTGGTTTGGAATTTTGAACCACCTGGGAATGAAAACTAGAAATACAGACATATCGACAGATTTTAGTTTAGAACAGAACTGGAGTCTAACATTTCCCACCATTCTTTATGAATAAGGCCAAGTAAAAAAAAAAAAACAAAGTTTCTCGTCCGGACTTTTTTGAAAAAAGGAGGAGGGAGGCCCTTACTATTTACTGTTTTCATTTTTTTTGCTATTTTTTTCTAAGATGGCTGCCATGAATTGAATGACCACTGTGGCTGACTTAAAGACTCTATAGTTTGTCCAATGTAATGTGAAACATGCCAGTGTTGATTGTTACCGAAAGGCCTGCAATTTCATTTCCAAATTAGCAAATAAATATATGCAGAAATCTAGGCCTACTTTATTAACTACAACAGGGCCTAGATACCTAGCTTCTCACTTGGAGACCCGCGTTGTACTCCCACCTCCCACCATTAAACCTACATCATATGGTAGGACTATGGCCTGACTGTATTCACACTTCAGAATACACGAAACTACAACTAGTACTAGACCATCCAAGTATAGCGTTACAGCTACATATGGATTTTTTAATGCACCAAGTATTTAAAAACAAGTACACTAGAAAATGTATATCTTGATATGGCTTAAATATTACGCTATATCACGACGCCAACTTACTTTCGTTGTTTGGTATCCATCACCAATGTCATCTCCATCGTCAAATTCTCCACTGGCAAATTTAGCGAAGAGATCGTTCAACGTTCGCTTCTCATCTACAACTGATCTCGCGAACCAAGACTTCAAAACTTTTGTCGACGAACGTATGTATGCTTACACACACGAATATCGTCATATTCCCTACTCAAATTTGTACCATTAAAAGTACTAGGGCATGCCCGTACTATATCTATATCTAAAATTATATCCCCCCCTCTATTTACATGAAATGGTTTGGTCCATGAAATGTTTTGGTCCATTCGCAACGCCAAAGCGAACGGCGAACGCTTTACATGAAATGGTTTGGTGCATGAAATGTTTTGGTCCATTCGCAACGCCAAAGCGAACGGCGAACGGCTTGCGAGTACAGTGACAATCCCCCCGGGGTTTTTATTAGTTTTAAAACATAGTTTAACGCCAACATAGCGCCAACATAGTTTGCAAACGTGAAATAAATGAATACGCTCTCAAATGTGCCATCCGAGGCAGAGTGTGTCCGCCACGTTCGGCACACGCGATAGCTTGCTGCTCTCTGATTGGTTGAATCGTTTTTTGGACATAGCTCGGTAAGTAATTGTCCGATTAATATGAAACCTTGAAAAGGCACATCCTCGGGTCCCCAGTAATATACCTGGCAAGTTTAAAGTATATCGGACCCGTGGTTGTCGAGAAACAGCGGTCACAGACAAACAAACGTACAAACAAACACACAGAGATTACTGGAATTATAGATAGATGAAATGCAAGATTTTTACACGTAAATTGCACTTGCCCAGTGCACAACCGCTGCGAGAATTGACCGTCTTTAGCACAGAGTTTCTGCGTTAAGCCTAGCATGTATTAACCAGGAAGTTCCGTTAGAGGGCGGGATCCATAATAGTTCAGATCATCAATGCACAAGATACGATCGGGAAACGGCAAGTTTTAGACCGAGTTTCTTCGCAAAACGATTTTTTTTTAAACAAGTATATATTTAAAAAAAATAGTATTAAGTAGTAAATAAAAGTAGGCGGCGACCAAAAAGGAAGCGGGCGGGGACGAGAAACATTTTTTTTCTTTTACTTGACCACAACACACTTGGTAGGGGACCGAAAAACAACAACAACCACAGTTCCCGAAAAAGGCCAACCCCCGCTTGCGGGGAAAAATGGCCTCTAAAGGTGTTTTTTTTTACTTGGCCTAAAATAAGGAAGCACACATCCCATTTAGTCAGGTTCACTATGTCAATAAATTATATTTCGTTCAAAATCATGGTAGATTAGCAAACCTATACATTTTTGGAAAGGTTATAGCATAAGGAAACTAAAAATCAATGTTTACATTTGGAGAGATACCTGTATGGCGGCCATTTTGGATTTTCAAAATGGCCACTAAAATACATATTTTGTTCTATTTCTGCCTCTAATTACCCTAAAAACTTTTTAAAATATACTAAACCTATATTTTCAGGGACAAGGAATCCAATGAAAGTATCAAATTAGTGCTATGGGGAATGGTAAGACACGAATCAAAGGTTTTGAATTGCAAAATACTGTCTTTATATTCGTGATAAGTTGCATAATCAAATACATGTTATCATTTTGTACAGGCAGTTAACATCAAAATGTGTCACAATAATTCATATCACCAAACATACACAGGCAGTCAGCAAAATCATATATACACATGCAGTCAGTATAACTTCACATCTACATAGGCAGTCAATGACAAAATATACACAGGCACTCAATGGCATCAAACATACACGATTACAGAATATGCCATTTAGAGTTCGTCATCACTGTCCTGTGTGTCGTATCCGACAATATAGTCCGCATCGTTTTCACAGTCCGTTCCACACAAGCAAAGGTCGGTCAAATTGATTGGCAAATCGAATTGGTCGAATGGTCGATCGAATCGAATTCGATGAATTGGTCGAATGGTCGATCGAAGCGATTGGTCGAATTGGTCGAATCGAATTGGTCGGAATTGGCAAATGTAAACATTGATTTTCAGATTTTCCATGTAATAACGTTTCCAAAAATGTATAGGTTTGCTAATCTACCATGATTTTGAATGAAAAAACATAGTGAACCTGACATTTATCAGAAGCTAAACCTTGCGGTCCACGTAAATGGCGAGTGAGGGGGAAAAGGGAAAACCCGCACACACTAAATATTCAACAACAACAACGTACATTAAAACGGTTATATTTCTTACCATCAAGCGTTCCCGACACGAGCTCGTACTACAGTTCGTCTAGACTCTAGAGTGATATTTTCTGGCACTTTGACACCAACCCAGGCCTTTAGAACACTGGACGTTCGCCGAATTTGGCAAACAACGAACGGCATTTTCTGTCAAACTCACGCACATGGAACTTGGCTCAGACAGTATGCGAGCACATACAAAATTCGAACTTGTTCCACTGAGCGGGAACGGATTTTACTGACTTCGCGAGCAAAAATATATATATATTTTTTTTATGGGACGGGTGGCGATGATAAACTGGAATTTTTTTTTTACCAGCCTAAGAAAGTAGATTGAGGGTTGAGGGGTTGCATGATGGTCCCTCCAGAGAGACTGTTGGACCAGCTTGTGATTTCATCAAGCTATGCGGAGAGGGAAGGGGCTGCCACCTTGTCTGGCTTGGTCTATAATTTTACATATTTATTTATTTGTGATCAATGTGGGGTTTTAGCAGAGATTGTTTATTTTTCTTATTGTCTTTGTTCGTACCTTTCCCCTTACACGTGGCTTAATGATGATTATCTTTCCCCGTCCAATCAATCATGACGAATTATTATGTCAAGCAAACTTGTCTGAAAGCCACATTTATTTATTTATCTGAGTCAAATGTTTTGGTGATGCATGCCAGACCAGCTTTCCCATCTTGAATATAATAAAATATATAATAACCACCTTTAGAGGCCATTTTTCCCCACAAAGCGGGGGTTGGCCTTTTTCGGGAACCGTGGTTGTTGTTGTTTTTCGGTCCCCTTTTTGAAGCAATGTTTTACGGCCGGATGCCCTTCCTGACGCCAACCCTTTTTGCCGCCTTTAACGACAAACAGGGAATTACCAGTGAACTGGTACTCAATTAGCCGACCTCGGAAGGATGACAGGCTGAGTCAACCCCCCTGGCGTTAATTCAGCAATCGACCGGGATTCGAACCCAGGATCCTTGGATCCTAAGCCGACACCCTAGCCGCTAGCCCAACACCAGGCTTTCCCATCTTGAATGAGATCGGAATAACCATTTTTACCCCCCTTGAGTACTCTGTTGCTATTTTAACTTGGTGGTGCTTTGAAATTTAAAGTTGAGTTTGAGAGTGCAGTATACCATTTTATTAAACAGACCAATGGTTATGCAGTTGGACAAAGTAACTATTTGAAACTCGTCAAACAAAACTGTTTTGAATAACTAGTCTTACCACTAGTGAAGGCTCATGTGGATCTGTTTTGTTTCGCTCGGTCAACAATGGAATTAATACAAAGTTGGAGAAGCTGCCGTTTGTTGGTTTGAAATATTATTATTATTCATACAACCTCTTCACTAGCTCTAGTGAAGGAAACTTCCTCCAGTCTAGTGGGGGAAATGGCCTTAAAATTCCTGTTGTTGTTGTTGTTGTTGTATACCACCTCTTCACCTGAAATGTCAGCTTCTCCTTAGTTCCCATGGCAGCTTCTAAACTTAGATCAACTTTCCATTGATTCCATCCAAGTTATCCTGTTTGGCCTACAGATCTCAGCACTTCTCTTGGGAACAATGGATGACACCAGGTTAAAATCCCGTACAGTGTTCATTTTAACAGTAATGTTAACCATATCAAAATATGCTGATGTGATAATGTTCTGTATATCCAAGCTCCTCCTGATCCTTGAAATGCTAAATATTCTGCTGTCAGCCATTAAATCATTTGGGATTTGTTGTCATTTGAATGTCAGCCAGCTGCAACAGTCTTTGGAGTGTTTATGATGATCAGGTGTGACATTTGTTCGTATCTTCAATTGTGTTGTGGAACGAACAGCCAAAGATGGTGATACTTGAGAGAAGTGTCCATATCACATGTTGATAGGTGCCGCTGTAGTGTAATGGTCTTGTGAACTACCATGTTGGTGGGTTAAGCTCTGGATTTAGTTCAAAGTCTTTTGCTGTGCTTGTATTTCCCTTGTTCATATTGCAAGGATGCATAGGAGTTTGTACTTTATCTAAATGCTGTCCGAGATGTCGAGCAGCTTTGCTTTTCGATCCGTTTAATTGGTGTTCATCCTGTTTTTTTGTTCACAGAAAAAAGGTGGCATCACCGCCAACAAAAAAGGGCACGGATTCGGCATCCCAGTCTTCTGCGAAGGCAAAAGGCAAAGATACCAAGCCAGCTGCACCGAAAGCCCAAGCCAAGGCGGGCAATGTGGTAGCGGTGCCTCTGGGGAGGAAGCAAGCGGTAGCTGCTGCTGCAAAGGCTCGAGTGAAGGTTAGGAGATTGGCCGAGCAAAAAATTTTACAAACCAGCCTGAAGCGGTTGAGTAGCCGCAAACGCCAAGCAAAGTCTGAACTGAAAGATGAAAGGAGAAAGGTCAAAAAAGCCAAAATTGACCCCAAATCAAAAGAGAAGCTCACAAAGGTGGCGAAACCCAAAAAGATAGCAAAAGCCGCAAAAGCCAAAAAGGCGACTCTGTCTGGTAAGAAAAAGACCAAGGAAGCAACTTTGAAGAAGAAGCTGCCCAAAGTTCCGGAGTCATTGCAGAAACGCAGAAATGCATACCAGAAGGCTCGGGAGCGGCGCTTGCGAGAGAAGCTGCAAATTGAGAAGGTGAGTACTTCATTGTCTTCCTGGTTGTACTCAAGCGAGAGGGTACACGAGGGTGTAATAGTAGTTGCGTCTTTTTTTCTTTCTTTTTTTAACATTTATTTGTATGGGTAGAGCAAAGACAAGTGGACAGGAATTTTTACTTTTTTTCCACAACCATATTGCATTGCATTTCTACCTGCGTAGCAACGCCGTGCAAAGCAGATGGTGATGCGGCATCGCGCCCAACGGTACATGAAAGAGTATCAGCAGAAGGAACGCTCTGAGGTCAGAATGTCACGAATGGCTCGCAGGGTAGGAAACTTCTACGTGCCCGCCGAGCCTCGACTTGCGTTCGTTATTCGCATCAGAGGGTGAGTACAAATCTGTATGTCCCATTTTGGAGTCCCCCATATTGATTTTAATTAGTGTCACAAAATATATGTTACCGCTATTCCGAAGCTTCTATGACCAAAGTATGGGCCACTTGCCATCTTTATCTGTGAACTTTCAAGAAAACACCAACTGTCGTGATTCACATATTTTATTTTATACAAAATCATTTATGTGATGTGATATATGGCTTTGTGATGACTCTCTTTCCCCATCCAATCAACAATGACGAACTCTTATATGTCAAGCTTGAAACTGTCTGAAAGCCATGCAAGCTTCAAAAAGAATTATGATCCATGGGTAGCAATAGTCCTGTAGGTGGTAAATCAAATATCGACTGCAATGGTTCACCTTTGCGAGCATGAGCGATGAAGAGGACATTGCTCTGCCATCTTGCAACGAATCGGACCATGAAGCAACACTCCCAATTCAAACAAGGAAGCTTTTTAGGGTCAAGGACACTCCTTGGAGACATGGCTGTATAAATGACCCTCAACACACGACCTTTCAACGTGTGCACATCTGCCAAAAATTAGCATTAGAGCAGGGCTTTTATAGACAGTCTTGACCTGCATAAAATCATCATCATCACCAGCACAGCACACACGTGTGATGTTGGCTTGTCAGGCAATGTACAGAGCATGCGTCTGCACTTGCCTACGAGGGCAGGTAGTGCCTTGTGACTCGTATAGTTAGTTGTACATTTAAGATGGTATTGTTTGGACTAATAAAAACATTACCGTAGGGAAAAAAATAAAAATTGATCTGGCTGGATCGATGCTAAGGAGGTATTCGAAAATGGTATTTACGATATCCTATTATTTTATTGTTTCTTATTTTATTTTATTTTCCCTCTCCCTCTCCCCCTCCCCCATTACCTTCATGTCCCATCCTCATTACACACTTGGCATGCTGATCCTTGCCAGTATCAACCAGGTGGCACCGAAGCCAAGGAAAGTCCTCCAACTCATGCGCCTCCGCCAGATCTTCAATGGAGTTTTTGTCCGTCTCAACAAGGCCTCTATAAACATGCTGCGCATTGCAGAACCGTTCATTGCCTGGGGGTGAGTTTTGTGGGAAGAGGGCAAGATGTTTCTACTTGAAAGGTGTTACATACTGTGTTTTATTATTTATTTCTGCCACCACACAACAGCTACCCCAATCTCAAATCGGTTCGTGAGCTGATCTACAAACGTGGCTATGGCAAGATTCGTAAGCAGCGCATTGCACTTACTGAGAACATGCTGGTTGAGCGCTGTCTCGGTGAGTTGTAATCTTGCTGGAACAGTGATGTCTAGATACCAGTGTTCCTACCTGTGAGACTATTTTATTCGGGTACCATATGCCTTTTAGTCTGTGGTACCATACCTATTGTTTTTGTTCTTATTATTCTTCCGCCACGATTTTGCGCATTTATTCCCTTTAAAATTAATTTTCTCTGCAATCGTTGGTCCAATTGACAATTTTCACCAAATAAGTGGCTCCACCTGTAGAATTTTTTTCAATGCTAATTATGACGTAATAGGTCTCGTGGTATGGGCGCCATCTTGGAAAAACCTAAAAACTTTGCCCCTCTATATCTCCGAAACCACTCTATGCAAAAAATTGAAACATTGCTCATTGTATAGTACTCTTTATGGGGAAAAACATATCAACGATGACATCATAATTCGATAAGCAGAAAGCTTGATCGATCAGTATGAAATTTCTTGAGCGTGATCTCGGGATAAACTGGTCGAGAAAAAAAAATTGGTGGCGTCATCGATCACGTGCTTCGGCAGCTGTATTGGATTGAACATAATGATAATGCCATTAAAAACTCTTCTCCTCTGAAACGGCTGAGCAGATTGAGGCAAAACTTTACAGGCATGATCGCCGACCCATAACAAACAAAACGTTCTGCATTCATGACGTCTTCGGTCACATGGTTTGGCAACTGATTTTTTTTTTAGCCGTGTCGCAGACGCTGGTCATAGAGTGCCCTCTGCTGTTGTTGTTCTTGTTCTTCTTGTTCTTCTTGTTCTTCTTGCAGAGAAGACAAAACCTCAAAGCTCCACCCATTCTGGGAACCATAGCTCCACCCATTCTGGGAGAGCCTTCATATAAACAAATATCCACCATTTTATTAACTCGCATAGCTTTGAGGCCTGTTTTGTAGGCCCGTGGTGTCTTCCTCTCTCACACAGTTTTATTTCGAATCAAATTCGACATATCATTTCATTTTTCACAGTCGTTAACATAGTTTTAGACTCGGTTGAAAAAAAACGGGAAGAAAATCCGATGAAAGTTGCCCTTTATAGAACGAAATGAATTCTCAAAGGCCTGTAACTTCAAGTCCATTGAGATATATTTTTTTTAAATCGCGGCATGGTCAGTCATACACCGCCCGAAATAAGAGACGGGAAAATGCCGAGATATATTAAAAATTCGTCCATTTGATGACGATCGTCACGATGAAATATTTAATTTATACGTCGTCACAATAATGTGGAGAGAGGAGCATAGCTTCGTTCACGTGTCGCCACACACGGGAAATTGCCGAGATATATATATTTTAAATCGCGGCATGGTCAGTCATACACCGCCTGAAATAACAGACGGGAAAATGCCGAGATATGTTAAAAATTCGTCGCCACACACGGAAAATTGCCGAGATATATTTTCACTTTGCACAAAAATAACATCAAGTAATCGAATCAATAGGAATGTCCTGTGCCTATAACATCGACGTTATAGGCACAGCTGCATCTAGGCATTGTGTAACATCGACGCGGCTTTTGTTTTAATTAAAACTTTTTGTACTTGTTTTTTGAAGAATACAAACAACATGCATTTTAAGGCCATTTTCCCTGCTAGAGCAGGGGTTTTCCCTGCTAGAGCGGGAGCGGGGATTTTCCCTGCTAGAGCGTGCGTAAGCGAAGGACTGCATTCGAATTTGGTGTGTGGGTGCAACCCACGTCAAAATCCAAGATGGCCGCCGCCATGTATGTCTGATGCCATGTATGTCTGAACCTTGTAACCTGCATATCTCGAAAAATAAGCGAAGTACCAACGTCTAATCTGGTGTGTGGGTGTATCTAGGCACAAGGAAGAACGCTGTTTAAAATCGGGTCGCCACGTCAAAAGCCAAGATGGCCGCCGCCATGTATGTCTGAAACTTGAGATGAATATCTTGAAAAATAAGCAAAGTACCAACTTCTAATTTGGTGTGTGGGTGTATCTCGGCATAAGGAAGAACGCTTTTGAAAATTGGATCGCCACGTCAAAATCCAAGATGGCCACCACCATATATATGCCTGAACATTGTGAGCGAAATATCTTGAAAAATAAGCGAAGTACCATCTTCTAATCTGGTGTGTGGGTGTATCTAGGCAAAAGCAAGAACGCTGTTTAAAATTGGGTCGCCACATCAAAATCCAAGATGGCCGCCGCCATGTATGTCTGATGCCATGTATGTCTGATGCCATGTATGTCTGAACCTTGTAACCTGCATATCTTGAAAAATAAGCGAAGTACCAACTTCTAATCTGGTTTGTGGGTGTATCTCGGCATAAGGAAGAACGCTATTGAAAATTGGGTTGCCACATCAAAAATCCAAGATAGCCACCGCCATGTATGTCTGAACCTTGTGAGATGAATATCTTGAAAAATAAGCGAAGTACCAACTTGTAATCTGGTGTTTGGGTGTATTTCGGCATAAGGACGAACGCTATTGAAAATTGAGTCGCCACGTCAAAATCCAAGATGGCCGCCACGATGTATGTCCGACACTTGTGAGATGAATATCTTGAAAAATAAGCGAAGTACCAACTTCTAATTTGGTGTGTGGGTGTATCTCGCCATAAGGAAGAACGCTATTGAAAATTGGGTTGCCACATCAAAAATCCAAGATGGCCACCACCATATATATGTCTGAACCTTGTGAGCGAAATATCTCGAAAAATAAGCGAAGTACCAACTTCTAATTTGGTGTGTGGGTGTATCTAGGCACACGGAAGAACGCTGTTTAAAATTGGGTCGCCACGTCAAAATCCAAGATGGCCGCCGCCATGTATGTCTGAATCTTGTGAGAAGAATATCTTGAAAGATAAGCGAAGTACCATCGTCTAATTTGGTGTGTGGGTGTATCTCGGCATAAGGAAGACCGCTAAAGTGGGTCGCCATGTCAAAATCCAGGACGGCCGCCACCATATATATGTCTGAACCTTGTGAGCGAAATATCTTGAAAAATAAGCGAATTACCTTCTGGTGTGTGGGTGTATCTAGGCATAAGGAAGAACGCTATTGAAAATTGGGTCGCCACGTCAAAATCCAAGATGGCCGCCTCCATGTTTGTCTGACCCTTGTGAGCGAAATATCATATCATATAGCATGTTTTCTGCGTGTTCCACTTTGTCAACTCTCATCACTTCCCCAACGGGGGACCGAGGCGTAACGCTTTTTTTTGAAGAATACAAACAACAACATGCATTTTGAGGCCCTTTTCCCTGCTAGAGCGGGGGTTAGCCTCACGGGTCCCCATGACAATCTTCTCCATTTTGCCCTATTTTCTGCATCTCCCCTTGTTAACCCCCTTGCCCGCATATCTTCTTCCACCATCTTTAGCCAAGTCTTTCTCGGTCTTTTTTGCCATCTTTATCTGTGAACTTTCAAGAAAACACCAACTGTCGTGATTTCCATATTTTATTTTATACAAAATCATTTATATTCATCTCATTTTCCATTTATACCGTGGCTTTGTGATGACTCTCTTTCCCCGTCCAATCAACAATGACGAACTTATGTCAAGCTTGAATCTGTCTGAAAGCCATGCAAGCTTCAAAAAGAATTATGATCCATGGGTAGCAATAGTCCTGTAGGTGGTAAATCAAATATCGACTGCAATGGTTCACCTTTGCGAGCATGAGCGATGAAGAGGACATTGCTCTGCCATCTTGCAACGAATCGGACCATGAAGCAACATTGTCCCAATTCAAACAAGGAAGCTTTTTATGGTCAAGGACACTCCTTGGAGACATGGCTGTATAAATGACCCTCAACACACGACCTTTCAACGTGTGCACATCTGCCAAAAATTAGCATTAGAGCAGGGCTTTTATAGACAGTCTTGACCTGCATAAAATCATCATGGCATGGCATGTGATGTTGGCTTGTCAGGCAATGTACAGAGCATGCGTCTGCACTTGCTTACGAGGGCAGGTAGTGCCTTGTGACTCATATAGTTACATTTTAGATAGTATCAGTAGTTCTTCACGATAATTATTGAGCATTTGTTTGGACTAATAATCCAGTGTAGGACTAATTTGTTTCCTTCACGACTGGCAAGATTTTTTTGAAGAATAAACCTTTAAAAATTAAACTCCTCCAGAATGTCGACAGATTGAGTGGAAGCTTCACACACGTATTCCCCATGCATTGGGGATACCATAGCGTTCCCGAATAATTCATGTCACATGGTTTGACAGCTATGTTGGATTGAACGAGAATCTTAAAAAACTTGTTTCTTGAATGGCTTCATTGATCGATGTGAAACTTCACAATTATGATCGAACAGTTAAGGGGAATATAAGTTTTTAATTTCATCCTGATCAGACCCATGTTCTGGCACAACAACACAACAACAACAACATGCATTTTAAGGCCATTTTCCCTGCTAGAGCGGGGGTTAGCATTGCAGTCCCCATGACAATCTTCTCCATTTTGCCCTATTTTCTGCATCTCTCCTTGTTAACCCCCTTGCCCACATTTCTTCTTCCACCATCTTTAGCCAAGTCTTTCTCGGTCTTCCCCGTCCTCTACTTCCTTCTACATTCATTTCCATCACTCTTCTCAACCAGTCACTTTCATCCTTCCTCAACACATGACCAAACGATCTCAATCTGTTCCTCTTCACAGCATCAATCACAGGCTCCATTCCCAGCATCTTTCGCAATTCATCATTTGTCTTCCTCCCTCCCAATAACACTCCGCACATCCACCGAACCACCCGCATCCCCACCCCCTCCAGCCCTCGTTGCTGCCCTACGTTCATTACCCATGTCTCGCTCCCATAAATCATAACACTTCCCACACATGCAGCATACACCCCTCCCTTCAGCCTCAACGACACTCCCCCCATCAGCACGCCACTCAGTTCCCAAAACTTCCTCCACGCACATCTCACTCTAGCAACCGTTGCCGAGTCTGATCCACCTTCTCCATTCAGCATGTCTCCGAGGTAGCAAAATGTTTTCACACCTTCCAGCTTCACGCCGTCTCCAAGATCCAACTCAACATTTCCTCCATCTGCAGCTCCCTCTGTGCACACCTTACATTTGAATGTAGCTGCCACACTGGTTAATGACCCTCTCAGACCACTACATTTTTGATGAACCCACTCGGCGCACATTGTACATTGAATGGAGTTCACTCCGACACCCTTCCTGCACACAGCACACGGCCACCTTCCACCCCACCACATCCTCTACCACCCGCCATCACCTTCGTCCCTCCGATATTCACCTTCAGACCTTTTGTCTCCATACATTCCTTCCACTTGTTCATCTTTTCCTTCAGTCCATCCATACTTTCCGCAATCAACACCAGATCATCTGCATACAACAACTCCCACGGTAAACCCTCCTTTACGTTCTGAGCCAGCACCTCCATCACAGCTACAAATAGCAGTGGACTTAGTACCGACCCCGATGCACTCCCACCTTCACCTCAAACTCACCACTGTTCCCGTCCTTCGTCCTTACAGCTGTGCGTGCTCTTTTGTACATTGCCATCACTACTCTGATCAACCATTCCTCCACTCCTAACTTCCTCAATGCCCATGTCAATACTTCGTGTGGAACCCTATCGAATGCTTTCTCCAGATCAACAAACCCAAGGAACAACTTCTTCCTCTTCTCCATGTACTTCTGCAACTGCCTCACAATAAAGAGCGTGTCTGTCGTTCCTCTTCCTGGTATAAATCCAAACTGCATTTCTTCGATCTTCACCTTCTTCCTTATCCTCCTCTCCAACACACTTTCCAATACCTTCATTCCATGCTCCAATAACTTTATCGCTCGGTACGAGCCACACTCCAGAGGGTCACCTTTCCCTTGTATAGAGGGACGAGGGTACTCAGTTCCCAAGCCACTGGAATGCGGCCTTCTTGCACCACCAGATTACAGATCTCTGTCATTCTCTTCACACCCCAACTTCCTGCTGCCTTCAACATATCTCCTACAACTCCCGTCGGCCCTCCCGCTTTTCTACTCTTCATTGCTTTTATCGCTTCCTCAACTTCCTTCTCAGTTATCTTCTCTGCCGGTCCTAAAACTGGGTTACTCTCTATGTTGCCATCCCATTCATTCTCTGTATTCAACAGCATTTCCATTTATCTTTTCCATCTTCCTTTAATTCCATCTGGGTCCACAACGATTTGTCCCACTTCATCCTTCAAGCAACTCACCCCCATCACATCACACCTCTCTTTTGCTATCTGCTTTCCAATCCTGAATACCGCTCTCTGACCCTCTTCCGAATCCAAGCGTGCTCCGAACATTTTCCTACATGCCTCCTACGCCTTTGCAACCTCTTTCTTTGCAGCCTTCTTTGCTGCCTTCTAACTTTCATGCTCTGCTTTTTCTGCTCCCGTACCCTTCGCCTTCTGCCACTCCTTGAACTTCTTCCTCTTCTCGTTAATCCTCTTTCCAACTTCATCATCCCACCACCATGTTTCCGAGTGCCTCGGTGGTCCTTTTTGTCCATCCACATGCTTCACCAACGGCTCCCAACCGACTATCTTTCATTGACATCCAACCACTTTCAAGCTCAATAACATCATCCTCTACCTTACTTAGCCTCTCTTTTAATGCCTCCCTTACTGTCACCTCTTTCAACCTCCACGACCTTCATTCTCGGTTGGTACTTCACCCGCCGAGCTCTCCTCGCACCTTCCACTCTTATGTCGCAGACAACCAAGTGGTGCTGTGAAACAGCCTCCTCCCCCGGGATCACCTTTGTGTCCCGGAGGTGCCCCCTATCTCGCCTACGCACCATCAGGTCGTCAACGGTTGTCGTCGACCCACCTGACGTGTATGTAACAAGCTTATTATCCTCTTTCTGGAACTGAGTGTTACAAATTAACTAATCGGCTCCATCAGCAAACTCCAAAATCCTTTCACCTTCTCCATTTCTCACACCATATCCGTAACCCCCATGAACTCCCTCAAAACCGTCCATACCCCTTCCCACATGTCCATTTAGGTCTCCTCCCACAACAACTTCCTCATCTTTCACGTTTTCCATCAGCTTCTCTATCGCAACAGCATGTTCTGGCAGCCATATTTATTTAATTGCTTGATTTGTTTTGTTTTTTTGGAAAGGCTTGAGCTATTGAAGTCAAACGATACAAATTGGATCGAGTCGTCAAGTGGAATACACATTTAAAATTTGAACATGATCGGTCGCACGGTCCGTCAGCTAGAATGTTTTAATTATTTCGAAAAGAACAAGTGAATCCTCTTGGATTGCGCTGAGGTTCGGACATGGAATTTCTAGGAGGAAGTATAATTTGTATGCAATGAAAGTACATGTAATATGGGATCGAGTAAGATCGAGTAAGCTTCACCAGTGCGCGTGCGCGAATTTACGTCACGTCGGCAGCGAGAAGGCGTTCCCCAACACGAACCAATCAGGAACTGCCACGCCCACTTATATGATCTCAGAATTCCTGTGACAGGAATTAGCGTTACACTGGCTGGAAGTCATTCGCTAGAGGCGCTTCCTCGGCGCCAATCACCAGTGCGCGTGCGCGAATTTACGTCACGTCGGCAGCGAGAAGGCGTTCCCCAACACGAACCAATCAGGAACTGCCACGCCCACTTATATGATCTCAGAATTCCTGTGACAGGAATTAGCGTTACACTGGCTGGAAGTCAATCGCTAAAGGCGCTTCCTCAGCGCCAATAAACATTACAATTTCGCTGCTCCAGAACGGCCTACAAGATCGATGTGAAACTTCACGCACACGATCAGAGTGTTTCTGAATATAGCTTGATAATTCAAAAGTCATCAGTCGTGCAGTCTAGTAGTAATTTTATTTTTCTCACTTCCGTTTCATTGAATATGTTAAAATCCAATTTTGAATCTTTTTTTTTTTTTTTTTTTTTTTTTTTTTTTTTTTAAGAGGACGTCATGTGTCACTTGTCCGATCAAAGCAGGACTGCTTGTGGTACCCGCAGTCATCACCCCCAGACGGCAGTTATAATGTGACAGCTCGTTTATTTTTTTTTTTGATTTTGCCTGGGTTTGGGGATTGACGTCATAGCTCCTATGTGACATATACATGTCATGACTCATTCTGCAGGTCGCTATGGCATCATCTGCATGGAAGATCTGATTCACGAGATCTTCACGACTGGCAAGACTTTCAAGGCTGCCAACAACTTCCTGTGGCCATTCAAGTTGTCAGCACCACATGGTGGGATGCGCAAGAAGACAAATCATTTTGTGGAAGGTGGCGATGCAGGCAACAGGGAAAACCTCATCAACAGACTCATCCGGCAGATGAACTAAGTGCTCTGGGCCTGCCCATGGTGGTATGGAGAATAAATGCTCCTTTTATCTTTTGTTGTCCTTTTTTCTTTCCTTCTATTTTTAAGTGGTGAAGCCACTTCAATGTTTGGCTATGTCCTTCTGTCCATCAAAAATGAAGACGAACCTTTATAACCTCCCGTGTTTTAATTCCAAAGGATAATTCTAGTGGGTTCGAAAGGGTTTTGTTCATTCTAGACTTTGCCAGTTTCATGGGGGGAAAAATGCCAAACTGAACCGCTTCTTTCGGACACGGGTGCGATTTTGTTTTCTTTAGACGAGCAAGGCTCATGGAAGAGCGAGGTGTAACTGACAGACAAATATTAAAGGAATGAACGAACAAGAGAGAGGAGGGGGGAGGAAGCAAGCAGGTAAAATGGTTGTTCAGTAAAACTCCTTGGTCTTGATTGGTGAAGAAGAGAAATGACCTGTGACTTGGGTGTTGTGGAGTAATTTGTGGTTTCTTGATTTTTCCTGTGACCATTTAATATTTTGTGGCAGTTGATGAGCAAGCATTTCACAACCCCTGCACCAGTGATGGTATTGTTGATTGCAAAATGCCTAAAGCTTCCGATTGGAAGAGCTACACTGGACTATTGCTGATATTAAAGTTGAGGTCAGATTTCCATTTAAAATCCCATTGAACAAAATAGCTTCACTGTCAAATATTTTGTTTAAAACTGTCATTAATGTCAAAGGTTTGCTGACCGTTGAAGATTACCCCTGTGCACATTGACCCTGGTTGTAGGATAGCCTGGTTCACTTCTGAGACTTGCAACAGTGTTTTGGGGATTTTGACTGGGTCTCCCTCTCTTCCACAGGACGTGGAAATTTTTTCCATATAAACGTTGGTGAATCCTCTTTGCTCAATAAAATGGAAATTTCCTTCATTATTGTACTTGTCTTTAATTCTGCAGTTGGAATTGTGCGTGCGTTGTAACCATTTGAGCTTTTGTCATAAAATTTTCAACAAAGCTTTATGAGAAATATGAAGAACATGTTAATTTGGTCAAAAGGTACGTTTTGTTTTTATATTTTTCTTGATCAGCCGATTAAAAAAAAAAAAAATTAATTTGTTTTTAGATCAAACGGTGTGTTGGTCGCATTAAATTAGCAATTTCCATCCAATTAACTTGAAATTTGAACAGGGTTTGCTTATTGTATTACTGAATTGGTTCACCAATAAAACATGAGAAGCTGATTGTTTTGAGGTCAAGGTCACAGAATCGTTAATTTCCATCTGGTTGACTTGAAATTTGAGCAGGGTTTGCAGATTGAGTCACTGAAGCTTATTGCTTTTTAAGAGCATGGTCACCTAAAAAATTTTTTTTTTTTTTAATTATTTTAGCTATTTTTGTCATGTTTACCATGACGATGAAAAAGACGTCTGAATGCAAAGCAAATGCTGATGGCCTTTGCATTTTCAGATGCCTTGTAGTTACCTCCACCATTGAGGTGGATGGAGGTTTTGTTTCCCCCTCCCCCCTCTGTCTGTTTGTCTGCCTGTGAGCAGGATATCTTTACGGACGGATTCAGCCGAAACCTGGTTGACAGATCGAGTTTGTGATTAGGGCGACTTGATTCAATTTTAGTGAAGATCTGGATTAAGTTTGGGATAAGAGAATTTTTAAGCGATTCTTCACCATTGAGAGAGAGGGCCAAAACTATGGCATATCAATTATGGGTGGGTTATGACAACTTGGTGGATGAGTTGGGTCGGTGACAAGAACAAGCTGATTCGATTTTGGTTCAGCTCCGGATCCAGATCCGGCCTGTTGGTGGGATAGAAAACAAACTGTTCAGCTTGGCAGAGGTATGTGCTCTCCCGAGTGCCATTCTACTTTAATTTTTTTAAGCCTTGCCTCCTGCAAGGCCTATTTATTAAGTCGAATTTACCACTTTGTGTTAAGCTTGCACCATATTTGCTTGCTGTCCTCAATTCGTCATTTTGACTTTTATCTCATCCATAATAGTTTAGAAAGAGGTGAATTTTTGGGAAAATGTATACAAGTTCATCAAAATGGGGCAGTGGAAGAATTGTGTAATCGGGGGGAGGGGCTAAAATAAAATTGACAAATGAAGGACCAGGGTACTGCAAGAGAAGATTTGAATTTATTCACTTATTGAAATGACAAAAGACACTGCTACTTTTTTTTTTTTTTTTAAACAAACAAGGGGGTATATATAAAGTACAGTATTGAGTTTCATTGTGATGTCTTTCTGGCTGTCCGCCATTATGGAAGAGAAGGGTGGGAGGCAAGACTTTTTTCTTTTTGTATACAAGATCGAGGCTCGTGTAAGAGCCAACGTTAATGACAAAAAAACAAACGGACATGAGACAATAAAGGGAGTGGGAGACAAGATGGGGAGAGGGGGAAGCTCACAAGTACAACATTTGACAGCAGGGACATCGGGAGATCTGTGGGATGGAGAGGGCTTGGGGGTAGGAGGGGTGGGGGGTGGGAGAGGTAAAAAAACAAAAAAAAACATGGACACAGCTAGGACTTCCAGGAAAGAAGTCGGTATTTCAGAAAAGTGGATCTGGGGTGAATTAATGGGGGTAGAAAAGATCATGGTTTTGGATGGGGGAACATAAGAGATGGTGGTGAACATCTGTTTTAAAGACCTGGAGGAAGGAGTGGGATTGAAGAGAGAGAGGGAGTTTTTTTTTTTGTTTTTTTTGTATACAAGATCGAGGCTCGTGAAAGAGCGAACATTAATCACACAGAAAGACAGACACATAAAACAAATAACATCGGGAGCGGTAGACAAGATGGGGAGAGAGGGGGAAGGACACAAACACAACATTTGAGAGCAGGGACCGAGAGACATGGAGACATCGAGAGAAATGTGGGAGGGAGAGGGCTTTGGGGGGGAGGCATGGGAAGGGGGGGTGGGAGAGGTATAAAACATATGGACACTGCCAGGACTTCCAGGAAAGAAATTGGAATTTCAAACAAGGTGGATCTGGGGTGAATTAGTTGGGGTAGAAAAGATCAAGGTTTTGGATGGGGGAAGATAAGAGATGGTGGTGAACAGCTGTTTTAAAGACCTGGAGGGAGGAGTGTGATTGAAGTGAGTGTGGGAGTTTGTTCCAGAGGCGGGAGAAAAGAGGAATGAAAGAGTGAAGGTGAGCAGAGAGCCGAGATTTCGGCAGTTTAACCATCACAGGGTGGCTGGCAGATCTTGTGCGACCTGTAGGAATATTTGGGGGACAGAGCACAGAGAGAGCTGGGGGAGCAAGGCCGGAGAGGAGTCGGTAGAAGACAGAAAGACCACCTACCTGCCTGCGGTGAGTGAGTGAAAGGCCCTCAGAGATAGCTTCATCGCGGGAGATTCCAATGATTCTGAAAGCTTTGGATTCAACAGCGTGAAGCCGAGCCAGGTGTGAGGCAGGAGCACCAGCCCATAGGGGAGAACAGTATTCCATTGAGCTGCGGATGAAAGCCTTGTATGTGGTGAGGAGCTCAGGTGTGCCTAGGAAGGACCGCACGACGGAGGATGCCCAGTCGGCGACTGGCTTTGGAGGCCAGCTTGGAAATGTGGTTTTCCCAAGAAAGATCATGGCAGATAGTGAGACCCAAAAGCTTGAGCGACAGAACTTCTTGGAGAGGATTGTTGAGAAAGTAGATGGGAGGGTTGTCCAGTCGATCTTTTCGGAGAGACATAGTAAGAGTGTGAGATTTGTCAGGATTGAAAGACATGTTCCACTTGTTTGACTAGTCTGTGATTTTGTCCAGGTCTTCAGAGAGTGAGGAGGCTGCAGACTGCTGATCTGAGGGAAGAGGAATGGAGCGGCAGAGAGTGGAGTCATCAGCAAAGAGATAGAGAGGATTTTCCAGAGTCGGAGAGATCATTGATAAAGACCAGAAAAAGCACAGGGCCCAGCACACTGCCTTGGGGAACTCCAGCCTGAACAGGAAGGGGAGATGAGAGAAATCCATTCAGGGCCACACGTTGACTACGACCAGAGAGGAAGTCCGCAAGCCATGCATGGAGATTTCCATGGTTACCATAGGAGGAGAGTTTGGTGAGCAGAGCTGGGTGCCAGACCCTATCGAAGGCACGTGATATGTCAAGGGAGACAGCTCTGATTTCCTGTTTGGGATTGAGGACCTCCATCCATTGTTGAGACAGCAGAAGCAGCATGTCCAGAGTAGAGTGACCTAGTCTGAAACCAAATTGATGATCAGAGATCAAGCCATTGGAGAAGAGGGAAGATTTCATATCCGAAGCAATGATGGATTCCATGACTTTGCTGATAATTGGGAGCAGGCTGATTGGTCTGTAGTTGCAAGGATCTGTTTTTGCACCTTTTTTGTGTAAAGCGGTAATGTTTGCTGATTTCCAAGATGCTGGCAGATGACCTTGAGCAAAAGATAGGGTGAAAAGAACAGAGAGAAGGTGAGATAGAGCGGCAGAGCAGGATTTTAGGACCCGTGGGCTGACGGTTTGTTCCAGAAGTGGGAGAAAAGAGGAGTGAAGGTGAGCAGAGTCTTGATTTTGACGGTTTCACGATAAGAGGGTTGCTGGCAGATCTTGTGCGTCCTGCAGGAATATTTAGGGGACAGAGCACAGACACGGCTGAGGGGGAGGGGAGGGGCGCTAGGCCAGAGAGTAGTCGGTAGAAGACAAAGACCACCAACCAGCCTGCAGTGAGTGAGTGAATGAAAGGCCCTCAAAGCTAGCTTCATCGTGGGAGATTCCAATGGTTTTGAAAGCTTTGGTTTCAACTGCGTGAAGCTGAGCTCGGTGTGAGGCAGGAGCACCAGCCCAGAGGGGAGAGCAGTATTCCATTGAGCTGCGGATGAAAGCCCTGTATGTGGTGAGGAGCTCAGGTGTGCCAACGAAGGACTTCGCACGACGTTGGATGCCTAGTCGGCGACTGACTTTGGAGGCCAGCTTGGAAATGTGGTTTTCCCAGGAAATATCATGGCAGATTGTGAGACCCAAAATCTTGAGTGACAGAACTTGGAGAGGATTGTATAGAAAGTAAATGGGAGGGTTGTTCAGACGGTCTTTTCGGAGAGACATAGTGAGAGTGTGAAATTTGTCAGGATTGAAAGACATGTTCCACTTGTTTGACCAGTCTGTGATTTTGTCCAGGTCTGCAGAGAGTGAGGAGGCTGCAGACTGCCGATCTGAAGGATGAGGTATGGAGTGGCAGAGAGTGGAGTCATCAGCAAAGAGATAGGATTTTTCAAAGAGTCGGAGAGATCATTGATGAAGACCAGAAAAAGCACACGGCTCAGAACAATGCCTTCGGGAACTGCGGCCTGAACAGGAAGAGACATGAGAGAAATCCATTCAGGGCCGCATGTTGACTACGACCAGAGAGGAAGTCCGCAAGCCATGCGAGGAGATGTCCATGGATACCATAGGAGGAGAGTTTGCTGAGCAGAGCGGGGTGCCAGACCGTATTGAAGGCACGTGATATGTCAAGGGAGACGGCTCTAATTTCCTGTTTGCATTGAGGACCTCCATCCATTGTTGAGACAGCAGAAGCAGCATGTCCAGAGTGGAGTGACCTGGTCTGAATCCAAATTGATGATCAGTGATCAAGCCATTGGAGAAGAGGAAGGATATCGGAAGCGATGATGGTTTTCATGACTTTACTGATAAATTGGGAGCAGGCTGGTTGGTCTGTCCTTGCAAGGATATGTTTTTGCACCTTTTTTGTGTAAAGCGGTAATGTTGGCCAATTTCCAAGCTGATGGCAGATGTCCTTGAGCAAAAGAGAGGGTGAATATAACAGAGAGAGGATGTGAAAGAGCGGCAGAGAGGGTGTGAAAGCGGTAGAGCAGGATTTTAGGACCCGTGGGCTGATGCCATCTGGTCCAGTTGCAGAATCGGAGTCGAGGATTGATAGAAACTTCTCCACCCTGTCAGGAGAGAAGGATTCAGAATCTAGGAGCAGCTGGGTATGGTGTGCACAGAGAGAGACGGGTTTGGGACACAATATTTTGAGACAAACACGGAGTTGAGGTATTCAGGTTTTTCACGTGCGGAGTCAGCTGTGTAGCTGTTTGAAATAAGGGAGGTGATGGAGGGGGGACAAACATCAGAAACATTTGACAAGATGCCACCAGGATTTGGAAGAGGGAGACAGGTTTGAGAGTGGAGAGATATTGTTTCCTGGATCTGCTGAGAGTAGACACACTTTTTCCGGGCTTTATGAAAGGAAATAAGATTGCTTTCCAGGAGGCGAAGACAAGTTGTTTCAGGGCAACTGCCTCACCACAAGATTCCGTGTATCATGGACAGGAGCAAGGGTATGACAACTGAAGACGGCATGGGATACATCTGTGCATGAGAGAGCAGTTTACTTTGGAAGAATTCCCAGGATGAGTTGATGTCAGAGGCAGTGGAGATGGGAGACCAGTCCAGATGATTTATGGCTGCTTGAAGACCGTGCTCGTCAGCCTTTGTGAAATGCCAGACTTGTCGGTGCTGAGGAGGCTCTTTGAGAATGGCCAGAGATGTCCACTTTAACAAGCATATGGTCAGATAAACTGATTGGAGCAGATGAAGAGCAGCAGACACTTGCAGGGAAGTTTGTCATAACCAAGTCGAGAAGAGAAGATGCTCCGTTGACTGATATCCGGGTCGGGAAATTGACAGATTGTGAGTCCCAGCGAGTTGCAGAAGTCCTTTGCTGAGGTGCCATGGCTGGTGAGAGGTTCCCACACCTAGCCAGCTGGCATGATGACAGATATTAAGGAATCAGAGATATCTTGAAGGAGGAAAGTGTCTGTTAAGCAGATTAAGCCTGGTTTGTCAGAAGCAACCTGTATGGAGAGATCAATCAGGTTTGGGCACAGGCCCCGGATGTTTGAGACAGACTTAATTCTGAGAGAAACAGCCGAGACTTAATTCTTCAAGGGCAAAATATTTTTTGCCAGCTTCGGAAAACATCCCCGCAATCGAATTACAATACACCATTGATCACTTTTGTTGTTTTCACGTCTCCAAAATGGCGGTCTGCCAGCGAACGCCCAGATGTCGTGCCGTCACGGGACACGATCAAAGCATTAGGATGGGTAATCGCCATATATACACTACATGACCAAAAGTATGCGGACACCCCTTCGTGGATTCGGCTATTTCAGCCACACACATTGCTGACAGGTATATATAAGCACACAGCAATGCAATCTCCATAGACAAACATTGGCAGTCAAATGGGCCATACTGAAGAGCTCAATGACTTTCAACGAGGCAATGTCAGGATGCCACCTTTCCAACAAGTCAGTTAGTCAAATTTCTGCCCTGGTAGAGCTGCCCCGGTCAACTGTAAGTGCTATTATTAGCGCTGAGGAAGCGCCTCTAGCGAATGACTTCCAGCCAGTGTAACGCGAATTCCTGTCACAGGAATTCTGAGATCATATAAGTGTGACGTGGCAGTTCCTGATTGGTTCGTTTATTGTCATTGTCATATTCTTCATTATGCCTATGTACTCTGAAATAATGAGGAATCGGGAATAACAAAAGTGGATATGTCAAATCTTACTCGATCCCATATTACATGTACTTTCATTGCATACAAATTATACTTCCTCCTAGAAATTCCATGCCCGAACCTCAGCGCAATCCAAGAGGATTCACTTGTTGTGAAGTGGAAACGTCGAGGAGCAACCACAGCTCAGCCGCGAAGTGGTCAGCTATACAAGCTCAAAGAACGGGATCACCGAGTGCTGAAGCGCGTAGCACGTAAAAATCGTCTGTGCTCGGTTGCAGCACTCACTACTGAGTTCCAAACTGCCTCTGGAAGCAACGTCAGCACTACAACTGTTTGTGGGAGCTTCATGAAATGGGTTTCCATGGCCGAACAGCCGGACACAAGCCTAAGATCACCATGCGCAATGCCAAGCGTTGGCTGGAGTGGTGTTAAGCTCGCCGCCATTGTACTCTGGAGCAGTGGAAACGCGTTCTCTGGAGTGATGAATCACGCTTCACCATCTGGCAGTCTGACGGACTAATCTGGGTTTGGCGGATGCCAGGAGAACGCTACCTGCCAGAATGCATAGTGCCAACTGTAAAGTTTGGTGGAAGGTGAATAATGGGCCGGGGCTGTTTTTCATGGTTCGGGCTTGGCCCCTTCGTTCGAGTGAAGGGAAATCTTAACGCTACAGCATACAATGACATTCTAGACGATTGTGTGCTTCCAACTTTGTGGCAACAGTTTGGGGAAGGCCCTTTCCTGTTTCAGCATGACAATGCCCCCTTGCACAAAGCGAGGCCCATACAGAAATGGTTTGTCGAGATCGGTGTGGGAGAACTTGACTGGCCTGCACAGAGCCCTGACCTTATCCCCATTGAACACCTTTGGGATGAATTGGAACGCTAACTGTGAGCCAGGCCTAAAAGCCCAACGTCAGTGCCCGACCTCACTAATTGTAGCTGAATGGAAGCAAATCCCCACAGCAATATTCCAACATCCAGTGGAAAGCCTTCCCAGAAGAGTGGAGGCTGTTATAGCAGCATAGGGGGGGGGGGGGGGGACCAACTCCATATTAATGCCCATGATTTTGGAATGAGATGTGTGATGTTTGGTGTCCACATACTTTTGGTAATGTATATATTCCCGAAGCATGGTGTGTTCAGCTTGCGAATGGGTTAAAGGTGGGGGGGGGGGGGGGCGGTTGAAAGTCAGGTCAGATATGGGAGCATGCGCCGGAGCAGTGTGTTGCTGCATCCACTTTCCGACAGTACTCCAGGGGCCTCTGTCTGGCCATCCCCCAGGCTAATGCCTGGCCCATTACTATCTCCTTGAGATGTCGATCAACCTGCTGCAACCACGAGGCATGCTGTTGGCCCGTTGGCCTTCTCCGCTCACGAAACTGCCTTATCTGGTGAGCTGGATCAGCGTCTGGAAAACGAGCCACATGTCCATACAGCCATATCTGACCCTCAAGGACCATATAGGAAACAAATCTCATTGGAGTCTCTCAGCACCCGCTTTCTGGACACAAAGTCCGACCACCGAAAGCCAAGGATTCTCCGAAGAAACTTGGTTCCAAAGAAGTTAAGTCTCGCTCTCTGGCCCTAGGTAAGGGTCCAAGTCTTGCATCCGTAGAGCAACAAGACTGGAAGCAACAAGGACTTGACTCTGGCTTTCATCTTCCTGCATAGATACCGACAGCGCCACACCCCATGATCCAATGAATTCATGACTCCCCAGGCCCGACCCAGACGTCTATCAACCTTTGGCTCGCAACATGCAGAGACATGAATAACACAATGCCAAGGCAAGTGAATCTTTTCGTAACCTCACCATCTTCGCCACAAACAGGCACAGACAAGACATAAGCCAACATCCAAGATGTCATTGAAAGCCTGGATCTTGGTTTTGACCCAGGAAATCCTTAATCCCATTGGCTCTGCCTCATTCAGTACCTGGAGGGTCCCCGTAAGAGTTTCCAGTGTCTCTGCAAAGATGACTGCATCATCTGCAAAATCAAGGTCCGAGATCTTGACACTCTCGAACGATGCACCGCAGCCTGACCTCTCCGACATCCTCTCCAGAATCCAGTCCATACAAGCGTTGAGGAGTGTGGGAGCCAGTACACACCCCTGCCGAACTCCAGTAACAACTGGAAATAAGTCAGAGATGGAGCTACCAAAACTCACAGCACTCTCAGTACCAGAGTATAGATCAGAGATCAGATTGATCAGTGTTGGTGGCACCCCACGAAGACCAAGAATCCTCCAGAGGGCATCCAGATTCACCGAATTGAACGCTTTGCGGAGATCAACATAGGCGACAAGCAGCCCCTGACGAAACCCTTGTTTGTGTTCGGTGAGGACCCAAAGCGCAAGGATACAGTCAATTGTTGACCTCTTTGGTGTAAAGCCTGACTGCTCTGGTCGCTGGTGCTCGAGCAGATGGTGGGAACCCTCTCAAGAATGATCCAAGCAAAGACTTTGCCCGGCACCGAGAGTAGCGTCACCCCTCGGTAGTTGTTGCAGTCCTGGTGATCACCCTTCCCTTTCCAGAGGGGGACATCAAGGCCCTCTTCCAGCTAGTTGGGATGATGCCTGTGCTCCAAACAGAGCACAGATCTGCATGTAGCGACTCAAGTGCAGCATTTCCACCAGCAATGAGAAGCTCAGCATGGATGCCACAAATCCCAGGAGCTTTGCCCCCTTTCAGCCGGTTCACCGCAACCTGTGTTTCCACAGGTGAAGGCGGTTCACAGTTAATTGGGGGGGATCAGCATTTGGGATAGAAACACCCCTGACCTCCAACTCAACAGCCGGTGGGTTAGCCTGGTACAGCCGCTCAAAGTGACCGGCTCAGCGGGCCTTCACTTCAGACTCCTCTGCCAAGAGGCCACCACCCTCTGCTCTAACTGCAGTATACCTAGGGACAGACTTAGAGGCACGCAATACATGGATTCCTCTGTAAGCAGGACAAGAATCACATGTCCACAAGTGATGCTCTCCCCTTTCACAGATTCCTCGCACATAGGCCTCCTTGTCCGCCCTCAGCGAGCATACAGTTTTACACCTCAGCTCCTGGAACAGTTCAGCTCTGCCATCGAACCTGGCCCTGCGACTGGTCAATGGTATCAAGCGTCTCCTGAGAGACAAAGTTCTTCTTCGCCTGATGGTGGGTTCCAAGACAGCCACCGGAAACATCAAGGATGGTGGTCTTGAAGGCACTTCACAACTCCTCAGGATCCCCCGAAGCATCCAGACCTCTAAACCCCACTCAACTTGCTCGCAAACTCCTCAGCGACCCTCTCCTCCTTGAGCTTGCCCACATCCAGCCGAGGCTTTGAGCTGCAACTTCAGAGTTGCTACAACAAGCCTGTGGTATAAGGTGGTTGAAGTATAAGGGAAAGTACGTGGGGAGCATACTTGTGGGCGTTTGCGCACACGGATAGTCCAATTTACGTTTTTCTTTTTCCGGAACTTGTGGCCATGACGGTGTAATTCGTGCCAGTTGATGGGTTTTTTTTCACCATTTTTTTTTCTGTCAACTCGTTTTCCATCAGTTGTTTTTTCAAAATAAAATTATTATCAAGCTCTTAGCAGGCAATGTAAGATTGATGTAATAATAGCGATATCTAATATCTATTAATATTGTAACAGCTTTTCTAGCTTAAGTGTATGTTGGACAAATGGCTTCAGCTCGAATTTTTGTCCGCGTCGCTGGTCTCTCGGGAGCGCTTGCTGTCTCTGCGGGAGCGTACGGTGCACACAGTGAGTAAAGTTCAGTTAGGTGGTGGCTAAAAAGGTAAACGTTTCTGCGTGCAAGTCAGGACGGACGTAAGTGACGTAATACCAGGAAAGGCACGCTCTGAACATGGATGGAATTCCCTATTTCAGCGGAATATTAGGCTAATACATTCCAATTTAGGGTCTCTAATAACCGATTGGAGATTGGTTCAAAGGTACAGAGATGTTTCCTGTACCTAATTCACATTACGAGCTGGTTCAATGGAGGTCACCGACTAGCCAGACCCAGAGCCAGACGTGTAAAGAGGGAAGGGAAGTGTTTGGCCCAGGAAAGCGAAGCGATACGGCGTGGGTGTGGCTTGTGACGTCATCACGTTTACTGTTGGCGTGCTGTAGACAACGAATGTCCTGGGTCTTAGTATATCAAGGGATTCTAATAATTATGACAAAGGAGATATGACTGAAACAAAGCCAAGGCGTGCACTTGCTGGAACATCTCTCAGTTATGAAAAGCCATTTCCTCCTCACTTGTTGTGATTGTTTTAATAAATGTTAGCTTGAGAGTGACAATAATCTGCAAGTAAGAGGGTCCAACTCTGACCTTCCGTAGATCCTCAGATGCATTCGTTCTTCCGGTAACCCCCTCCTTGTTGAACTCCCAAAATGCAGACTTGATGCACATACACCTCCACTTTTTGGTTATTTTCTCCCATTTGTGCAACTACATTGCTGAGGCTGTTCAATCTCAACCTTCTCTCCAGTACTTCTAGTTGTTGGTACATGGTACACCACCATCTCATGTCATTGTCCATCTCTACCCATGATCTTTTCAACCCCCCCATTAACCCTGCCGGCTACCCTTTCTGGGCTTTCTCACTCAGGTCACTGTTACTATGTATGCCCTTCTTCTCCTTCTCTTTCTCCTTCTCCTCCTTCTGCTGCTCCTCTTTCTCCTTCTGCTCCTCCTCTTTCTCCTTCTGCTTCTCCTCTTTCTCCTTCTGCTCCTCCTCTTTCTCTTTCTGCTCTTCCTCCTCCTGCTGCTCCTCCTGCTCCTCCTCCTCCTGCTCCTCCTCCTCCCCCACCCCCTCCTCCTCCCCCACCCCATCCTCCTCCCCCACCCCTCCCCCTCCCCCACCTCCTCCTCCCGTTATTCTTCTTCTTCGCCCTCTCCCCCTCTCTTTTCATTCTCTTGCGCATGTCCACCTGCTATCACATTGTCTCTACGTTTCCTCTCTTTCCTCAGTCATATTGCCTTCCTGCTCTTAAATGAGCCTAGACTTTGTATATATATATTTGTAAAACCAAATTTCATTTGGAAGTTGCTGCGGTTTGACAATTGTTACATTTGTTATATTGGACGGTGTTTAAAACACGATTGCAATGCTTCAAATGTGATGTATCAGTGTCATGCAGAAAAGTACATCACATCGGTCTGATTTTAAAGAAGGTATTTAATCTGCCATGTTAAACGATCTGAGTTTATTATGCCTCTGCAGCCTTCAAGCTCAGTGATGCAGATGACTACTTGAAGGAGGTAAAACATGTTCCGACCTCTCTGCACTGCAGCCCTTCTCGCTTTTAAAATCGTATGAAGTACGTTGTGATTAGGACGTGCTTCTAGTTTGTCCTGCTGTCAAAGTTATTGCATTCCCCCGCACTAGAACTTTGGGAAGACGTCTTTTGGAGTTTTGTTGCAACCGTTTCAAAGTTTACTTGGCTTCTTGTGCAGGTGTACGGCACAGCAAACCGCTATCATTACATCCACACGTTGGCGCTGCTCGGGGTTCCGCACTGCCGCTACCCCTTGATGGTAAGATTTCAACTGCGTTACAGGTGCAAGATCAAGGTATACATTGAATGGTTTGCCATTGCCTCCGCTAGGCTGGTAATTTTATTTGAGTCTCCAAAGCAAGTGGCAACGGTTTTCATACTCGCCTTCGATTGGTGAAAACTGCTTTACCAGCAGTTGGTCCAATGACGTTGTTGTAATTGTGTGTAGTCGTCAGCTAGGTAGTAGAATGCGTAAAATGGTAAAAATGACCTTTGTTAACTGTGGATAAAAGCACATGCTTTAAAGATTTTCATTGCATTGAATGTCTCATTCACACCTTTGTCATCACCCAAAGACGACATAAAGCCAGCCGTTTGACTTTATGTTACTGCATTATCTTACGCAAAAATTTCAATCCAAAGTGATGTCACCATAAGCCTCCTCTTGAATATGCGACTTTCAAAATGACGTATGAAGGCTAAATTAAACGTTTTGCGCATGTTCTGTGTATTTTCAGTGATTTGCTTCTGCTCACCGGGCACTTTTAATCCGCCATTACTAACGTGAAAAATATGGCTAACCATAATTGTTCTGTTCATGAATGAAAATCACATTCACGGAAATCTAGGAATGCGAGTAATATCCGTGGATGAGAGGAGTCGGGCTCATACCATTTACTGTTAGTGTTAGTACATTCTAGGAGTGGTTATAGCACATATGCACAAAAACAGCTGCTTCTCCTTTCATCAATACATGCAAAAATCTGGTATAATGTATTTTGTGGCCATGAAACCAAAGAATATATATATATATATATATATATAATGACACTCACAGTCCACACAAATCCCACTCCCACCCGCCTTCCCCTCCTCCCAAACGTGATTTAATAGTAAATATCACCATTTTAAATCGATGCACTCTACAACGACAAGCCCCAGATATACCTTCCCATCGGTGACGAAGCACGAGCGTTTGGTTAGAATGCACATATATACGAACCTTCAGCCTTCCACGGGCCCATACCGTCGGGAGTTTTTACAATCCGGACAGCAAGATATCAACTTTTTGAATGAGTTGGTCAGGACGTTCTCCACCTGTTTCGTTGTGCAGAGGCATACCTCTTTCTCGCAGGCTTTTAAAAAAGTTTTTTTTTAGTCGTAGCATTCTACAATCCTTATCTGAGAGGTATGGAATATGTCTAGGCCGCCCTGATTTACTTTGTTCCTACGGGTTTCTGTGCATGCGCTTCGAGCAATCGGGCAGATTACGTCATGTATAATGTCACATATTGTGCTGAAACTGATGTCCGAGTTTTGCCTCATGTGACTTTATGCCAAGCCATAACGGATTGCGTTTTTTGGTTTAACATCGTTTTGTCTTGTCCTGTCCTGTGAATTGGATTGCATTGCTGATCAAGCTTTCCTCCTGTTGAGTACACATTTATTGTCATAAAATATAAGCAGCTAATCTGGTTGCCATCTTGATGAGAACAGTAGAAAGTGACACACAAGTGGAGATGATGTTTGTGCGGTATTCAAAATTGTGAAACATTTCTGAGCAAATACTTTGCCCCTCCCTCTGATACCTCGTCCCAATTTCAGGCCGGTAGTCTTCTGACAGCGGGTATGGTGTTCTTCTGTGGCAGCTGCTACGCACATGCTCTACTCGGAAACGGCAACGTTCGTAGCGTCACGCCTTTCGGTGGCATGTGTCTCATTGCTGGCTGGCTCGCGATGGTCATATGACTGCTTGAGACGTCTCACCTGGCACTGATTTGTGTCTCATTTGCTCTTGGACTGTACTGCTTTATTTGAAATACACCACTTTACATTGAACTATGTACTGCCTAAATACACCGCTGCTATGACTACTCATTATTTGTACTTTTGTTGCCCTTGTGTGAAAATTCTGAACCAACTGTGAAAGCTGAACTTCGTGTTGTAACTTTTACTCATTCATTTTACGCCTTGCAGAGCTTCTGGTAAATTGGAGCTTGCACCATGGACACTGCATTTTATCATTTTTAAGTATGGTGGGGAGAGGTTAGGTGTTTGAGTTTTATTGAAACCTTAGGTTGCTTATGGCGTTGATGAGAGGCAGATTGCTACCCATACAGATTAGGGTTATCTACATGTTGTATATGCAAGGAACAAAGACGTCTTCCCAATAAAATTTAATATGGGGGGTTGAGGGGACAAGGAAGAGAAATTTTAAAGCTTGGCTTAAAAACAGTTCAAAGTGGGAAGGTAGTTGTGAAAATATACTTGTCGCCAGAGGGAGACATTGGTCGTGTGTGTGTCGGTGAGTGCACGCACGCGTGCATTGCTGATTGAATTAAAATCAACTATAGAATTTCTGGTCTATATATTAACCTTTTGATCGTTACAAAAGAAAGATTGTTAGACCATCTTTCAGCGTTTCTACCCTAAATTATTGCACCAGCAGATAATGCTGTTATTTTTTGTAACACCTGGCAGGTGTAATGCCTTCAGCCCATCTACCGGTTGATGATGAATCTTTCCATTTGGAGCAATTTCGATTTATTGAGTTTACATTGTTTTCTGAAGACGAATGTTTGATAACTCGCATCAGAGTGTAGTCCCGACCCTCGAGTAATTCAAAGAGGTGTATAAATAACTTGATACTGTTTATGAATCTGGGTTCCCTCATATCGTGAGCCATCACTTTGGATGGTAACATGAACAGACCAACCGTTTGGGGGACATATTTTCATGTGATCTCGATATTTCATCATCGTCATACGTGTCAATCTTAAATGTTCCCAAAAATTATTGCCCAGTTTCAAGCTAATCTTATTCCTCTGTTATATATATATATACATATCAGTCACTATGCGACCTTCATATCATCAGTGGAGAACCGCCAGCAAGGTGTCCCATACAGCTGCTGCTGCACCTTGCTGGGAGCGATACGCACCGCCTGCCACGCGGTGACGTTATCTCTGGTATCCACTCATCATATGGAGTCGACCTGGTTGCGGTTGGGAGTTACTAATAATGGTATCTGTAATCTGGTTCTCCAACCTAATGAGCGGACAACATGACGTCATCGCCATGCACGTCCGCCTTTCCTGCAAAGTTCCAGAGGAACCATCTAGCAGTGCGTCATTACGGATTATAAATACAGATACTGTCACAAGTGCATGCAAAACTCACAGTTACCGACCTGGTTTCGCCCTTCGCCGGAGCTGCCGGAGCAGTTGTGACAGTATCTGTATTTATAATCCGTAATGACGCACTGCTAGATGGTTCCTCTGGAACTTTGCAAGCAAGGCGGACGTGCATGGCGATGACGTCATGTTGTCCGCTCATTAGGTTGGAGAACCAGATTACAGATACCATATATATTTTTATATATATATATATATATATATATATATATATATATATATCTATATGTATGTATGTATGTATGTATTACTGTTGGGCGATAATCGTGCTTTAGATCTATCACGACAATGGAAATGAATATATATATATATATATATATATATGTACAGTCACGTGAAAAAGTAAGTACACCCCATGTAAAGTTTTGACTTTTTCAACATATTTCAACATACACCTATTTGATCTTCATTTCAACAATATAACCACCTTTAGAGGCCATTTTTCCCCGCAAAGCGGGGGTTGGCCTTTTTCGGGAACCGTGGTTGTTGTTGTTTTTCGGTCCCCTTTTTGAAGCAATGTTTTACGGCCGGATGCCCTTCCTGACGCCAACCCTTTTTGCCGCCTTTAACGACAAACAGGGAATTACCAGTGAACTGGTACTCAATTAGCCGACCTCGGAAGGATGACAGGCTGAGTCAACCCCCCTGGCGTTAATTCAGCGATCGACCGGGATTCGAACCCAGGATCCTTGGATCCTAAGCCGGCACCCTAGCCGCTAGCCCAACACTTCATTTCAACAATATTGATAGATAAAGGTGATATTGTAGTGGTTATCTTATTCACATGTCGTGGTTAACTTATCCGCATGTGACCGTTACCAATACGATATGTTTGGTCTAACCCACGCACACGGGCTTTTGGTTGTGTGGTCGTGACGCACGCGCGGCTGTTGGAGCCATGCCCTCCGAAGAGGGTTCTTGGTTTTATATAAGCCGTTACGACTTCCGTTCGCGAGCAGTTGCTGGAGATTTCTGTACAATAAACCAGCTTTGTACCCAACGAAATGGCCTCTCCTTCTCGCCTTCGGCAACTCCTAAACTGGTGACCCCGTCGCCCCCGAACGTATTCGGGGGCCAAATGAACACGGCAGTAGTGGCGACCGCAATTTCTTCCACAAGACCTAAACTCGAACTGCCGGAGTTTTAGCAACGACGAGCGGCCATGTGGTTCGCGCATCGCGCTCGGTTCCTCCTCTAGGACTAGAGGGGAGAACCAGCTCCGGGACCCTCCGAAGGAACGCCGTTACGAGGCGTTGGCGGCACGGCTACTTCGTCGCCTCCACGCACACAGGCCGAGTACTGCTGCTCGTCGCCTTCGCGCACACAGGCCGAGTACTGCTGCTCGTCGCCTCCGCGCACACAGGCCGAGTACTGCTGCTCGTCGCCTTCGTGCACACAGGCCGAGTACTGCTGCTCGTAACCTTCGTGCACTGGAGCCTCGTTATCTTCGCGCGCACTGCTGCTCGCCACTCCCGCAACTCCTACGACTGCTCCTACGGCGGATCCCGAGGCTGATGCTGCTGCACACCTCGTGGGCGCCGCCACGCCCCGCTCACCACTCCCGCAACTCCTACTGCTACAACTACTACCGCTGCTCATCTCTTGCGCACGCACGGCTGCTTCGTTACCTTCGCGCGCACTGGAGCCTCGTTGTCTTCGCGCGCACTGCTGGTCGCCACTCCCGCAACTCCTACTGCTGCAACTAGAACTGCTGCCGCTGCTCAGCACCCGCGGCCCGGCTCTGTTCCACCCGCGGCCCGGCCCCACAGCTGCGTTTCTTCATGCGTACCGAGGCCGGGCCCTACTCGAGCCTTCTCGGCACTGCCGAGCGCGCCTGCGAACTACGTACACGCCCGTGGCGTGCCTACTGGGGGGGCGCATGTAGTGGTTACCTTATTCACATGTCGCGGTTATCTTATTCACATGTCGCGGTTAACTTATCTGCATGTGACGGTTACCAATACGATATGTTTGGTCTAGCCCACGCACACGGGCTTTTGGTTGTGTGGTCGTGACGCACGTGCGGCTGTTGGAGCCACGCCCTCCGAAGAGGGTTCTTGGTTTTACATAAGCCGTTACGACTTACGTTCGCGAGCAGTTGCTGGAGATTTCTGTACAATAAACAAGCTTTGTACCCAACGAAATGGCCTCTCCTTCTCGCCTTCGGCAACTCCTAAAATATATTATAACAAATATCATGAAACATTTACATTTTGTAGTCCATTGTATAATTTAAATAAACATAAATGCAAGTTTCGCATGTGGAAAAAGTAAGTACACCCTTGGCTCTAATAGGTGGTATTGCCCCCTTTGGCAGAAACAACCTCAAGTAGGCGTTTCTTATAACTGTCTACCAGTCTCTGACATCGACTGGGAGAAATTTTTGCCCACTCCTCCATACAGAATTCTTTCAGCTGTGCAATGTTTGAGGGGTTTCTTGCATGCACAGCTCGTTTCAAATCCCCCCACATCTCGATGGGATTTAGGTCCGGGCTTTGACTTGGCCATTCCAGAACCCTCCATTTCTTTCCTTTCAGCCATTCCTTGGTGGATTTACTGGTATGTTTAGGGTCATTGTCATGTTGCAAGGTCCACCTTCGGTTGAGCTTCAACTTTCTGACAGATGGCCTCACATTATCCTCAAGCACCCTCTGGTACAATGAAGAATTCATAGTGGATTCTATGATGGTGAGCTGCCCAGGCCCTGATGCAGCAAAGCTGCCCCAAACCATAATATTTCCACCACCATGCTTTACAGTTGGTATCAGGTTCTTGTGGTCAAACGCTGTCTTTGGTTTTCGCCAAACATGTCTTCTGGTACTGTGGCCAAATAGCTCTACCTTTGACTCATCTGTCCAGAGCACATTGTTCCAGAAATGCTGGTCTTTGCCTAGGTGTTCATTGGCAAACTTTAGTCTTGCCCTGATGTTCTTTCTGGACAGCAAAGGTTTCCTCCTGGCACACCTCCCATGTAGATCAAATTTGTGCAGCCTCTTTCTAATGGTAGACTCGTGCACTTTGACATCAACAGTGGCAAGAGCTACCTGTAGGTCCCGTGATGACATTCTGGGGTTCTTCGAGACTTCTTTCAGCATCTTGCGGTCTGCTCTTGGGCTGAACTTGCTGGGGCGGCCTGGCCTGAACAAGTTGGCAGTTGTTTGGAATCTTCTCCACTTGTAGATGATCTTCCGGACAGTCGAATGATTGATTTCAAATTGTTTGGATATCTTTTAAATCCCTTTCCAGACTCGTAGGCATCTATAACCTTCTTTCTGAAGGCCTCAGAGAGCTCTTTTAATCTTGGTGTGGTGACGCCGCACACTTCAACAAAGAGCAAACCATACTAAATGTCTGAGGTTTAAATAAGACAGGTTCCTCCAAGATCCTCTCTAACGATGTTCTAATCATTTGCACCTGAGCTGGTCCACCTGATTCTAATTTTAGGTATTTGAAGTAGTGATAAATGTAGGGGTGTACTTACTTTTTCCACATGTGAAATTTGCATTTATGTTTATTTAAATTATACAATGGACTACAAAATGTAAATGTTTCATGATATTTGTTATACTAGGGCATGCCCGTACTATATATAAGCTAGGACGTGCCCGTACGTGGGTGCCCGTTCCTTGCCAAAAAAAAAAAAATTTGTGTAGGGGTGTGTGTGTGTAAACATCCTAGGGCGTGCCCGTACGTGGGTGCAAAAAAACATGCGTGCAAACAACAACAAAAAAAAACTTTGAAACCACGTGGCAGTAACGACCACAGAACCCCCCCCCCCCCTCTATTTACATGAATGGTTTGGTCCATTCGCAACGACCACAGAACCCCCCCCTCTATTTACATGAAATGGTTTGGTCAAAGCGAACGGCTTGCGGTGTTTGGTAAAGAAATCGCCATAGCTCGGTAACTACTTGTCCGATTAATTTCAAACCTTGAAAAGGCACATCCTCGGGTCCCCAGCAATATACCTGGCAAGTTTCAAGTATATCGGACCGGTAGTTGTCGAGAAACAGCGGTACAGACAAACATACACACATACAAACACACATACAAACACACATACAAACACACATACACACATACACACAGAGATTAATGGAATTATAGATAGATTATATCACCTTTATCTATCAATATTGTTGAAATGAAGATCAAATAGCTGTCTGTTGAAATATGTTGAAAAAGTCAAAACTTTACATATATATATATATATATATATATATATATATATATATATATATATATATATATATATATATATATATTGTTACGGTTTTGCGCGACCCGTTCCCTTACCAAGGGCAGGTTAAGCCCCTTGTTCTCCTTGGGTCTTCGCAACCGAGAGACTTGAGTCGCCACTTCCGGTCAGACGCGGGACAGGGTTTCGGGACAAACCGCACGTCCCGCGACGAAGGCAGGCAGGCAGGCGGGAGGAATCCTCGCAGCACGTGTCTTGGCAAAGGCAGGCAGGCGGGAAGATATACGTGCGTGTCTGTAGCCCGGCACGGCTGTCTTTCACAGAGCGATTAATACAACTGCGCGCTTTCACTCTCGTAACTCAACAGAGGATCTGACTCAAGCTCAACCGAGCTCTTAACTTGTAACTCGTCTCGTCTACTTCCCTTCTCATAACTTGGTGCTCCGAACCGACTCTCATAACTGAGGTGGGGGCTTCGGGCACAGGGTTATATTGGCCCCGCCCCAGCCCGCATCAAATGTTCCAAACCACGCCTTTTGCCGCAGTGGTAAGCCACTTCCCCTCGAGCCCTGATTGGCGGCTCATGCTGACCGTCACTCCCACTCCTGTCCCGCCTTCCTTCGGCCTGGATCGACTTGTTCAGGCCGGCCTCGTGGTATTTTGCGGCAAAACTCAAAGCATCGAGGCAGCATAAGCATCGTAAAGGTCCTAACTCTCATTATTCTACTCAACGCAAAACTAAACACAGGAAAGGTCTACGCTTACATTTACTATGAAATAACTGAGCTTAAACGAGGCTACATGTTGTCGTGTAACTAAACTATGAGGGGAAATTAACCTTTATTTGTAACAACACAAAACTACAACACTACACCCCTCCCTCGTCAGACTCGTCCCCGAGTCGAAACTAACAAATGAAACGACCGGTTAGAGAATGACATGCAAAATTAACTTTTACTTTTACATGTGACATATAGGTGTGGTTCCTCCTAACATTTACTCTGACGCGTGTATGCGACAGTTTTAAAACACGAGATATGTCCCTCCTATTGCGTTGAGTAGCTACATATCAGATTCACGCCCATAACTAACCGAATTTCCGGAATTTGTCAAACTAAACACATAGCCGGTGGGCAGCATTTTTATATTTACAAGCACAAAAACTTTATCTTATTTACAATTCTATGACCCAGGACCTGTCCTTTTTGGAAGAGAAGATTGGAGGAAAGAGAAAGCACAGCAAAAACACAACACATTCATAAATCATGACATTTGCTGCTTGCTTCTTGCATCTTGCTTCTTCTGTGTGCATATATCAAACCGGCTAGCCCCCGGACCGGCATACAGGCCATTTTTGATCTTCAGGGCTACCTCACTTACACATCTTCTCATCCCTAGCACACCATAATAAAAATGCACAAAAAATGCTTTTATTTCATTTCTTTGCCAGGCAGGGCCAACCTCATGTGGTCCGACTGCGTGACATTAATGCCACTCAAAACAAGTGGTCCGAAGATGCAAGGTGATTTTGCAGCAAGGTGCTGCACAGCAGAGGTGCAAGGCCACAAAGCTTGTGGTCTATAGTGTGTAAGGTGCAGAAAAGTGTTTGTGGCAGCAAAGTGCTGCACAGGTGCAACAAGGTTCAGGAAAAGGATATGGCAGCAAATGCTGCACCGTTCGGCTGCACGGATGTAGCAAGGATGCTGCACAGGTCGATGGTGCTGCACAGTTCCACCTCCAAAATTGTCCTGGGGTGGGGGAAGAGACAAAACACGACCAGCAAAGCGGAAAGGACGCAACGGCACACAGAAACACAAGGTAATGCGATGCGACGGGTGCGGAAGAGCGAGCAGAGCAGGCTCGTCCCGATCCGTTCGTACCGCCCACCGTCAGCTTACACTACCCTAGCCCTACTTGTATTTACAATTCGTCTCTACGTCCTGTCTCCCATATCCCTCTCCATTCCAAATTTGTCTCCCAATCCCTCCCAGGAAGGAAGGAATGGAACAAAACACAATGTCTCATCACGTCACGATGCGTCTCACAACTCAATCAGTCCACAAAGCACTGGTGTGGAGCTTCGTCCTCCTTGGAGAATGGCTGTGGATGGTGCGAAGGGATTTCTCATCTCCTAACTACACTACTGACATTTACTCTTAAACTGCCTGGGGTCGTACCCTGCCAATCGGCCATCTTTAAACTGTGTGGTTCTAAGAACCCGAATTCCCATTGCCCACTCTGCGGTGCCCCTGAAATTTGGGTCTCACTCCCAACGAATTTTCTCACTGTGCCCTTGCACAATTTCGGGGCTGGGTCGTGTGGCTCTACCAGCAGGTCTACCTACCTGCGCACCAAACTGCACCTGGCACAAGTTGTGAGATGCGTCTCACAACTCAATCAGTCCACAAAGCCCTGGTGTGGAGCTTCGTCCTCCTTGGTGAATGGCTGTGGATGGTGCGAAGGGATTTCTCATCTCCTAACTACACTACTGACATTTACTCTGTTAAGCTGCCCGGGGTCGTACCCTGCCAATCGGCCATCTTTAAACTATGTGGTTCTAAGAACCCGAATTCACATTGCCCACTTTGCGGTGCCCCTGAAATTTGGGTCTCACTCCCAACGAATTTTCTCACTGTGCCCTTGCACAATTTCGGGGCTGGGTCGTGTGGCTCTACCAGCAGGTCTACCTACCTGCGCACCTCCGCCACTGAAGTCGCCACCCAAGCTTACCTGCTCCTGCGACTACCTAACTGGGGAATGCCCCTCCTGGCACTTTACCCCCTGATGCCCACCTTGGCATTGGGCAACCCGGGTCCTCTCCTGGGATCCTCGGGCCCCACTCAACAACTCACAACTACCCTAACTGGGGAAGGCCCCTCCTGGCACTTTACCCCCTGATGCCCACCTTGGCATTGAGCAACCCAGGTCCTCTCCTGGGATCCTCGGGCCCGACTCACAACTAACCTAACCGGCTCCCAGAGCCTACCTGCGGCCTCACCTGGCCGACAAACTACCAGTGGCGGAGTGCCCCAATAAATATACGCACCAATTAAGCCACGCACCCAGCCATTCCACATACTCATGCACCCAACAAAACACTTCGTTCTACTACCTGCACCACAGGTGTCAATATCCATACAAATTTTGCCTAAGCCCTCTACCTGGCTTTACACTACCCACCCAGGGTGTCCGTGAATGGGTTCCACCTCCCCCCATTCACTCCTTCGCACCATGCATTCCACACTACTTATCCGCATACCATTTATCTCACACACCTTTTGTCTCACACACCTTTTGTGCTCACACACCTTTTTCCACGCACACCTCAAACACAATTCCTTTTATTTTCCACACACACACACACAGCATCATCTAGCTAACTACTTCCCCTAATCTCGTGCTTCCCCGTTGTCCCATTACACTATGCACTCCCTTCGTCATTATCAACCACCTAAACTGTCTACGTCCCCACTACAGTACAAATGTCACTACTTAAATCTCATGTCTTCTACAGTCTGCTAATTCCCTAACATTATCCTAGCCCTCCCTCGGCTAGCTTCGGTGCCCCATTGAGGTAACCATTGCTGGCACCCCCATGTGCCTGTCACTGCCATCCCCCGAAACTAATGCTCATGGGCCCTGTGTGAGGAATGGTGACACGGCCATTCCTCCACGTGGGGTACACTACTCTCACAGGCCGCTTCACTAGGAGCCCCCATCTATGGAGGTGCATTGTCACGGCTCGACCTCGCAGGGCCGAGCGATCCATTCGGGTGGTTGGTCGCCTGTATGTGATGTCCGTCCTACATTTACGATCCAAAGGGGGAGGTATTGATGGGCCGAGGTGCCGGGCCCCATCCCTGTGCGGGGCCTCGTGGTCCCATGCACGGTGACCCCTACCGACCATGGTCGGAGCACCGTACCCGCCAAGGTGCACGGCTCTGAAATCTCCTACCTCCCCTTGAACCTCACTGGGCGCCTTTGCCGCCACGGCACGGGACCAACCATACAGTGCGGGGGCCGGCACGAATCGTGCACGTCGGTCCTTGTGGAACCGCCGCGGCCCCGATCCCCGCCGGTCCCTGCTGCACACCACTCACCGGGGGCTCGCATCTGCTATCCGTCCCGCTAAACGCTACCCCGGTCGTTGTCGATGCTTGAGCCGCGTCCTCACACCTCGCAACCCACTCCGCACTCGCACACCCAGGCATCCCTGCGCCTCCCATACACTCCGTTACACACTTTCCTTCCACATTCTCTGGTGTGCATTCTCCCTCACACTCTGTACCTGTACACCTAGGTGCACTCATGCCTTTCACACACTCCGTTATACACTTTTCCCGCACACAGTCTGGTGCGCATTCTCCCTCGTACTCCGTACTCTCTGGTGCACACCACCCCGGCGCACTCGCACCTTTCACGCACCCCATCATCGCACACCCCGGCGCACACTTTCGTTACACACTCTAACACCCCCGGGTGTGCACTCCTGTACACACTCTGCAACACGCTCTGGTGTGCACTCCTGCACACCCTCTGTAACACACTCCCGTTACACACTCCTTTTCCACACTCGGGTGTGCACTCCTCCTTCGCACACTCAATCATCGCACACTCTGACGCACACTTTCCTCGCTCACGCTTCGGCGCACACTCTCTCTTATACTTCGTGCCAGTCACCCTCGTACACCGCACAATGGACCTTCCGCGAACGCCCGGGTCTCGTCTCTGTCCCAAGCGCGCCAAAAACCCTTTCGCGCCAAACACATTCTCGCCATTATTTCTCACCTCGGGGTCCTCCTTCCCCGGCTTCTTCACCAGCACCTGTAAACCTTTATTGGGGTTAGCAAGCACGGCATCACGGTGTGAATACAAACTTTGTGTGCATTCCATTTCTACCTCCTGCAATTTATTCTCTGTTTCTTCTGTCTCATCGACCCCAATTTCAATCATTTCTTTTTCCTCGACGACCGCCGGCGCCCATGAAATTTTCTCAACCAATTCAGCGACGGTCGGCTCTTCTACACCCCGCGTCGCGATTTCCATATCCCCGGTCAACTTAGTTGTCCCTCGCTCCCCACGTGTTCCTCACACCGCTTCACCTCGTCGCGCGCCACTGCGATCTTCCCGCTCAAACTGCGCCCAATGTCCTCCCTCGCCTTTTTTGTGGTGTTCATTTGATCAAGCATCTTTTTATTCTTCTCACGTCTCGCCTCCTCCCTAAAGATTGCTTCCCATTTAGTGAAGAATAACTCCATTTCTTTAAACAACCCTGCTTGCACAGCGGGCTCGCCCTCCATCGCCACGTGTGGGGTGCCGCCATTTTCTTTGCCAGCTGCCGCACCCTTTTCTGCTTCCACTACCAACTGTCTCTGCATGTCCTGAGTCATTAATTTCCCTTCTCCTACCCCCACCGGCATTCGACCACCTTGGCCAGCCATGGTACGAATACAATTTTGGATTTTAAAACTAAATTTCGTTCGCTCATAATTTTGAGTGCGCAAAGCGCACTCCAGATCCCATCCCTCTCCTGACACCAAATGTTACGGTTTTGCACGACCCGTTCCCTTACCAAGGGGAGGTTAAGCCCCTTGTTCCCCTTGGGTCTTTGCAACCGCGAGACTTGAGTCGCCACTTCCGGTCAGACGCGGGACAGGGTTTCAGGACAATCTTCGCACGTACCTAAGTACCCATGCCGCCGCGGAAGCGGCGATCAAGTCTCGCACGAACCACGCGTAATTTGAGTACACCTGAACGGATTGCGTACCACGTGGTCCATGCAGTTACCTTGATAATGGAACCCGATCAGAGCGATATAATTCGTACCATGCTTAGTCAATGATGGAAAGACAAAAGTGATCGAATCAAAGAAATAACAGGTTTAATTATTATTTACAATGATTGGTAGAAGAAGCAGAGACACAGGGCAGTCTTAAACAGTCATACTTATCCGCCCAGACAATGGGCCCATTCACACTCACAGGTAGATGAAGGAAGAACTGTTCATGCGCTGATCGCGTCGGCTTTGGTCGTCCAGGAACTGCTCACCCGACGTGGCCCTCTGGCGGCCACCGCATGTCCCGTGACGAAGGCAGGCAGGCAGGCGGGAGGAATCCTCGCAGCGCGTGTCTTGGCAAAGGCAGGCAGGTGGGAAGATATACGCGCGTCTCTGTAGCCCGGCACGGCTGTCTTTCATAGCCTGATTAATACAACTGTGCGCTTTCACTCTCGTAACTCAACGGAGGATCTGACTCGAGCTCAACCGAGAACTCAACTTGTAACTCATGCGCGTTTCACCCGAGCTCATAACTTGTAACTCGTCTCGTCTGCCTCCTTTCTCATAACTTGGCGCTCCGAACCGACTCTCATAACTGAAGTGGGGGCTTCAGGCACAGGGTTATATTGGCCCCGCCCCAGCCCGCATCGAATGTTCCAAACCACACCTTTTGCCGCAGTGCTAAGCCACTCCCCTCGAGCCCTGATTGACGGCTCGTGCTTAGCGTCACTCCCACTCCTCCTGTCCCACCTTCCTTCGGCCTGGATCGACTTGTTCAGGCCGGCCTCGTGGTATTTTGCACCAAAACTCAAAGCATCGAGGCAGCATAAGCATCGTAAAGGTCCTAACTCATTATTCTACTCAACGCAAAACTAAACACAGGAAAGGTCTACGCTTACATTTACTATGAAATAACTGAGCTTAAACGAGGCTACATGTTGTAGTGTAACTAAACTATGAGGGGAAATTAACCTTTATTTGTAAAAACACAAAAGTACAACAATATATATATATATATATATATATATATATATATATATATATATATATATATATATATATATATATATATATATATATGTATATATATATATATGTATATGTATATATATATGTATATGTATATATATATGTATATGTATATATATATGTATATGTATATATATATGTATATGTATATGTATGTATATGTATATGTATATATATATGTATATGTATATGTATATATATATGTGTAGGGAGCTGTAATGCCCCTCCCCCTTTGTATATCCTTGCTGCTTTACCAATTACCAAGTATAACCAATTATATGTTTTGTTTTGACTTGCTACTGTACTCTTTTATGATACTGAGTTCTTTCTACTGCATTGAGGATGTGTAATATCCTAATAAGGAGTTCTCTGCCTGTGTGCTCTGGCCTGCGTGGGCACAATCTCTAGTTCCCCTTTCCAGGCCTTGGAGGCAACTCTTATCTCTCTTTGCCTTTTTCCTGACTTTGCCATTATCTTGCAAGTTGACAGTTTTACGAGTGTCCACTCCCCTTTGTACTTTCCCAAGCCAGCTGCTATACAGAAAGTTGTAAACATGTTGTCACATAATGCTGACCATCTCCTTATCAGAGCTAACCCATGACTGGCCTTGGATGAACTTCCTTTAATTAACTGAACAACAGGATGGGACTATGGTGGGGGACCCAATGAGCCCATTCTGTCTCTGTGTCTTGTGAGCTAACTCCACCCCTGACTTTCCTTTATATAAAGCAATGTTAATTGAATTATTTCAGAGCATCTTGTTGTACTGTTGGTCATTCCTTGTGAGTTTCAATGCAACTTTGCTGTCCTCAAGCTTGAGTACTCGAGTTCCAATAAATATATCCGTTGCTCCTTTCTTCTGAGTCTTCTGAGTCCCAAGTCCTAAGTCCCAATCCGACAACTGGTGGCAGCGGTGGGATCAGTCTGGGCAGTCCGGGACGCGGTCCCAGGCAAGGGAGTGGTGAGAGACCAGCTGGCAATTGATCCGGGTCAGGTGAGCTGTGGTTTTCTTTTGTTTTTTCCTTTTTAGCCCGGGGGTCAGTCCAAATTGTAACCCACTCTCTCTTGCTCGGTCGCCGTACGTTCCGTTCCCTGCTCATACCTGTTCCACGAACCTAAATTTAATTACGGACCGCTTGGGTCCTGGAGCAACTGATTGTTTATGGACTCGTTAGGGTAACGTTACGTAAGGAGAAGTGCCCCACGTTGGGCGCCTGAGGTTAAGGGGTAATAGATCTCTGGGTTGTGAGGGTAAGGATAAGGGCGGCGTCCCGATCCGAGGCCTACCCGGGAGACGTTGGGATTTTAAGTAAGATCAGAACTATTATACGGGCGTAGGACGCCAGGAAAGTGCAGTAAGGGTAGGATAGACGGCTGTGTAGGCGGGCGAGCCTCTCAGGAGAGTAGGTAGCGCGGCCGTACCACGCGAGGCGGGCGAACCTCACGAGTACAAGGCTGCGAGCCTCTCAGAGTTAGGTAGACGGCTGTAAACGCGAGGCGGGCGATCCTCACGAGTACAAGGCTACGTCGGTAAACTAAATTTTCCTAGGATGGGTAACAGTATGGGTAATAAGACAGTAAAGGCAGGTGAACCGCTTAGACATACCCCAGCATTTTTTATGTTTAAGAGGTATGGCTATGCTGCTGTGAGACCAGGGAAGTCATGGGTTGCATTGACGAAGGATTTAGGAGAACCGTGGCCCGAAGGAGGGTCTTTTGCGCTGGAAAAATTGGACGTGTTGTATGAGACATTAGAAAAGTTCGAACAGGCCACGAAACACTTTCCGCCTGACTATTGGAAAGTCTTTGGCTGGTGGAAGGAAGAAGCGATGAAGCGACACGCAAAGTCGAAACAGGCCAGCTTGGCTGGTGAGGTAACAAAACTCAAGGGTCTGAGGAAACAGGCGAATAAAGAGCAGGATGAAGCGCTTAAGGAAATAGAGAGGCAGGCCAACGCGCGACTGATGCCGCTCGTTGAAAACCCAGACCCCGCGAGAGGGGAGGCAGTGACCAATCTACCCTCCCCAGCCCCAGTCCTAAGCTCTGTCCCGGGGTTTCAGGCACCACCTATCCTTTCTGCGCCCCCGCTACCACCTCCCTATAACCCCGCTACCATCGCGCCCCAGATACCCCAGAACCACCCGAGCCAGGGAAGGCCGTTTGCACAACTCGGGGCTAACGGAATAGATGACGGGACCGACATCGCAGGGTTCCCGCCACCGATAGGACCGGATGGGTTATACCCCTCACTGGTAGGTTGTAAGGGGAAAAGGACCTCACAAACTACCCCATCGGAATGTCAGGAAATAGAGGAAAGGAAAACATTGTGCCCTGTACAAGTTATCGGGGTTGACGCAGCAGGTCATGGGGTTCGGGAAAGAGTACCATGGAAAGAATCCTCTTTAACTGTAATGCGGGCAAGGATTCAACATTTGCTTATTGAGGATCCACGGCAGATAGTGCCGACCATGTCGAATTGGGTTTTGGATGGCGAGTGCGACTATCGAGACATAACCCATATGGGAGTGTCCGTGCTCCCACCCAAGGTATGGGAAAGGGCTAGACAAAGAGCACACTGGCCGGTGGCAGACCCAAGGGCTGGTGCAAACCCCCTGTTAACACAAGCGCAATGGGATGCTCTAAAGGTCCTGCTGCTAGATTCTATTGAGCAGGCGCTGTTGCCAGCAGGAGGTCCGGATTGGGGAAAGATCGGGGCCATAAAACAAAAGGCAGGAGAACCAATTGGAGAGTACCGAGAAAGGTTGGAAAAGGCCATTGCGCGCTGGGGAGGACTGGGTCCGATGCAGCTGGGAGGGCTACCCCAACCATTGGTAAATCAATATCTAATCGAGGGGCTTCGGCCGGTGTTAAAGAAACAGGTACAGACCGTCCTCTTCGGCTGGAAGGGAATGACAACCAACGAATTATGCGACAAACTGGAACAATGCCCGGGCTCCTCCCTAGAGGAGAAGAAGGATATTAAGGAGGAAATATTGCAAATGTTTGTCCAGGAGAAACGGGCTCAATTTAACCAAAATAAAAAAGGGGATCAGAGTCAGAACTACATACACGAACAGTGCCAGAAGTGGGGACCTGTTCGAGGTCCAGAGGAACATAGGAGGAGTTGTTATCCTTTTTTCTATAAGGGCCAATTCCCCAACGGAGAGTGGATCCACAGCGAAAATGAAAACCGCGACGGTTGTACTGAGGAAGATTTTGGACTAATTAATATGGACGAAATAAAACAACAATGGACAATACCACCCCCTCTCCCCCCTCCTCCTCAAAACCCTCAAACTTGGAATGTGCAAGGGCCCCCTCCCCAAAATTGGTATCCACCAAGACCCCTTCTCCAAAACCCCGGACCACCCCCCAATAGTGGGATGCAGAACGGACCAAGGGGGAACTGGGCCCCGCCTCGGGGTCCGCCGCAGTGGCAACCAGTGAACCAGTCACTTTGGGGGCCGCCAGAACGTAGGCAGGGCGGAAGGGGAGCTGTAGAGGGACGACCTATGCCCTCCGCACCACCGGTTCCGCAGGAACCGTGCCATTATTGCAAGCAGATGGGACACTGGATACGTGATTGCCCAAAGGCTCGTAAGGGGTTTCAGCCCCAATACAATAGAGGGGCCTATTGACGGGACGCTGGCGAGTCGCCCAAGGAGTGTCCTCTCTTGACCATGACACCGGCAGAGGAACCAACCATGATGTTGGACGTGGAGGGAAGACAATTAGAATTTCTCGTAGACACGGGCGCGACTCGCAGCACAATTAACAAGGGGCAATTGCCCTCTTTGCGCCCTACGGCCAGGAACGTTCAAATACTGGGTGTTTCGGGTTTACCCCAAGCGCTTCCTATTTCGGAGGAAGTGCGAGTAACATGCGGCCCGCTGGAGGCTAAACATGCTTTCTTGATGACCACTACCGCCCCGACGAATTTGCTGGGACGGGATTTATTGTGCCGTTTGGGCTGTCAAATCTCATGTACCGAGGAGGGAGTTTTCGTAGACGTCGCGGAGTCTAAACGCGACTTGTTGATGACGGCACTGGCTCGTCCCGGCCCCACCGCGTATTGGTGGCGCTTGGATCCAGGGGCTTTGTCTGCTTGGACATATATCATAGATAATGTGTGTTTGGACAGTTCAGTGCTGCGAGATTGGATGCAACAGCACCAAATTTCGATAAAGGACTTAAAGGATAATCCACCCCATTGCACTGCGTACTATGATGCAACGGGTGAGGACGAGAACTACCGGGAAAGGGTTAAGGAAAAGCTGGGCAAATGGATGCCTCTACACTTGTCACGGGTATGGATCGGGCGTGAGGGAATAGGAATTGAGGTAGTCCTAACCCCGAGTCAGCATGCGCTGACCCAATACCCCTAAGGAGCGGTCGCCCATGTTACCCTCACTACTGCCAAAGGGTGGCCGCCGGAAAGTGTAGGTTGGATGGTAGGGAGGTTACGAGAAGTTCCCTTACATGGTTATCGGTGTAAGAGGGGCCGCTGGACTTTGAAACAGCTCGAAAACGGTGAAGGGTTCTCAATTGACATTAAGGCAGAACGGAGGGACGGAAAGTTCGAAGAGGCAGAGTTGCCCCCCAAAGGCACCTATGCCATGAGGGCAGTGCTGACGGACCCGGGTGAGTCGGATTACCTCCTAGCGGAGGTGCCAGACAATTTATGGCCCAAAAGCGACGGTGAGGTTGGACGGATGCGAGACGCCAAACCTCTAGTGATAGCAGTGCAGCCGGGGATGCGCTTGCCAAACGTAAAACAGTATAAGCTACGACCTGAGGCCGACGTAGGCATAGCACCAGTGATTCAATCCCTAGTGGAACAGAAGATTATCGTAGAAACTAACAGCCCATGTAATACACCAATTTTGCCAGTTAAAAAGCCGTCAAAGGACAAATGGAGATTTGTACAGGATTTAAGGGAGGTGAACAAGGTGATACAGGGCATACACCCACTAGTTCCAAACGGAGAAACCCTCATGATGTCAATTCCGCCGGACGCAACATACTTCACGGTCATCGACCTTTGTTCTGCGTTTTTCTCTGTGCCCATCGCGCCTGAGTCACAATACTTGTTCGCTTTCACCCATAGGGGGCGCCAGTATACTTGGACAGTACTACCTCAGGGGTTTTCAGATAGCCCCACTCTGTTTTCCCGGGCGCTGCACCGCGACCTGGCGGATGTGGAATTGAAGGGAGGGTCAGTGTTGCTGCAATACGTTGACGATTTGTTGATTTGCTCCCCTTCAAAGGAGGCGTGCGAAATGGATTCTTTGGCCCTATTAAAGGCCTTGGCGGCCAAAGGCCACAAAGTAGGCAGACCAAAACTTCAGTTTGTGCGGCAGGTTGTAACTTACTTGGGACACGCCATTTCGCACGGAAAACGAGAATTGGATGCTGGACGAGTGACCGCTATCACGGAGCTGCCTCGCCCTCGCTCGCAACGGCAAATGCTGCGCTTCCTAGGTATGACGGGATACTGCCGCACTTGGATACTTGATTTTGCGCTGCTGGCTAAACCACTGTACGAGGCGACCAAATCAAATGCCCCGGACCTATTGATATGGACGGATGAATTGAGGCGATGTTTTGACGGGCTGAAACAGGCGCTGGTTACGGCACCGTCATTAGGACTCCCGGATTATGCGAAACCATTTACCCTTTACACTCACGCCGTGGGAGGTTTCGCCCAGTCAGTTTTGACACAGACCCATGGGGATAAGGAGCGGCCGGTGGCCTACTTTAGTAAAAAGTTAGACCCGGTCGAACAAGGGTTTCCGGTGTGCTTGCAAGCCGTGGCAGCGGCCAGGTACGCAGTAGAAAGAACAGCGGACATTGTTATGGGACACCCAGTAACGCTACGGGTACCACATTGCGTCACTTTGCTGCTGTTACAGCGAAGCACACAGCATTTGTCTAACACTAGATTAATGCAATACGAATCCGCACTGATCACTGCAGCCAACATCACGATCGAACGTTGCACGACGCTCAACCCAGCCTCACTGATGCCCACTCCTGAGGAGGGCGAACCTCATATGTATATATATATGTATATATATATATATGTATGTATATATATATATGTATATATATATGTATATATATATATATATATATATATATATATATATATATATATATATATATATATATATATATATATATATATATATATATATATATACCAAAGTATATATATATATTGCACAGTCTTTCATGAAGAGTAATTGCATGTAAAAGAAATTCCAGATTCCTACCCAAAATTAATCATATCAAGCAATTAAACATCAGTCCTGGCCAGGTGATTCGTGGAAGACTTGGTCCGAAAATATTCCCTGACCGACCCCATAATAAGGGAGGTATAAATGGGATTGTTAAACAAGTTGTAGTATCGTAGAACTACGAGATGTAAGAGAAAGGCTAGGCCCATTTAGCCAACCCAGAACCCCACTGACTCCCTCCATTATCATGGGCAGTCTGCATGGAGACTTCGCCAAGTTTGACACCCATAAGATCGATGGGGTTTGACACGGCCAATGTGCCATGGCCAATTTTTTTATGAGAGGCCTGCATTTTCGGTATTTCTCACCCACACGCTATTCTTCCGCCGGGTCGATTGCACAAAAAGCATACTGGGACACCCAGAGTGTGCCGAGCGGGCACTTTGAGCGCATCTCCAGTCCGTCACTGCCAGTGCGGTATTCTGGGCGGTTTGCAGAGCCCTCGACCCCATGGCCCAGCAGTTGCATGCAGAGGGTCGTGATTGGCATGTGGCGGGGAGTTGCTAAACGAAACTCCAATAAAGAGTTAATTAATCCAGCTGAATGCTTGCAAACTATATTTCATGCTTTATTAGAAACTGCTTTTATGGCTGTTTAACATGGTTTGCTCATATTTGATTCCATCTGCACCTGCAAATGTGTTTGCTTGTGTACTATTCAACATATTTTTTATATGAAGAGGTATGCTTCAGTCTCGACACGTCCACACCAGCCTAGAGCTCACTAGACCTTGCTTGTTTTCCATGTGAATAACTTTGCTAAGATAGAGTATGTAGCCTGTCGACTAACGTTGGGGAAATATCACGTGTAGAACCAAATCTTCCACCCGAGGGACTTGCAGACCGGATACTCTCAAAAGATTCTTGATGTTTACAAATAAAAATGGTCTTTTCAAGATACATGGCATTAAAGATTCTCTTAAGTTCAGGTCGTGTGTGTGTCCAGGTGGTGCTCCAAGTCTGGAATATCGGTAGTTCAGACCGCATCCGAGTCTTACCGAATACTTTAAAAATGGTACGTGCTGTTTCTTCGATTGACACTCAGCTTTTAAAGGATAGAGCACGGTCAAAAAACGCAGGGAAAACAATGTCAAATCACCCAGTATAACCCTTGCCAAGAAACTTCTTCGGCAGCACCCAGTGTTCTGGAAAGAGTACTGCACATCAAAATAAATTAATTAATTTATTTGAATATATAAACTGACGTTTGGGAAATACTATGTTGAAATGGAGGAAATACAGTTGGCACTACAAGCTTGCTTGACGCTCAGCTTTACAATCCCCCTCTGACCATCACTTTGTCGTAGCCCTTGCTTTGCGTGTCCTGATGATTCTTTAAGCTATGCTGGCGGGAGAATTATTGTCCTGGCAGGTGTGGCCTCGCCAGATAAGTAAAAGATGAAGGACCAACTAAGCATGGTGACACCTGGGATGTCCTTGAGCAAGTGCCCAGGTGTAACAAACGCTCAAATACTCGCAATGACAGTGCAGCTAAACCAACGTCCCCCAGTCCCGGGCATTCGAGGGTGTGCTAAGAATCTCCCGGTACGGCTTGTTACTTGTAAAACACGGACTTTGAATGAAATGCACTCTACAACTATTAATAAAGGATATTGAACGATTCAACATTGATATAATTGGGTTGTCTGAAACCCCTTGGACAAAGGAAACCCCAGCTCTCGTAGAAGAAGGAAATTATTTGCACCATTATTCACTCCCCAATAAGTGTTTGTGTAAGATGCCAAGGAGTTGCAATATTTATCGCAAAGGAACTTGTAGAGAGCATGGTATCTTTCAAATGTGCCTCAGACTCATCAGCATTACCCTCAAACAACTATAAATCAAATGAAAACTGCCACTTTATAACTGCTGGCAGTGATGACCAGGTACCAAGACGTCCCGCTCTGATACGACCCCGCTTTGATTCCAAATGGGACACATGACGTCCTCTTTTTCAAAAAACTGGATTCAGAATTGGATTTAAAAAATTAAATTCAAAGGACTTTTTAAAATGGTTGCCAGACCATACGACCGATGACATTTGAATTATCAAACTATATTCCGAAACACTCGTTGATCCTGTGCATGGACTTTCACATTGATCTTGTAAGCCGTTCTGGAGAAGATAAAAATTGTAAGGTTTCTTCTTCCAATAATTAAAACATTCTGGCTGCCAGACCATGCAGGCGATCACGTTGAAATTTTAAACATGTATTCTCCTTGACGACTTGATCTAACTTGTAAAATTTGACTTCAATAGCTTAAGCCGTTTAATAAAAAAATCACCCAAATTCAAAAAAATTAACTTGGTTGCCAGACCATGCATCCGATCAGGATGAAATTTAAAACTTATATTCCCCATGACTGCTGGATCATAAATGTGAAGTTTCGATTGGATCGATGAAAAGAGACAGAATTATTTTTAAGATTTTCGTTCAATCCAAAATGGCTGCCAGACCATGTGACCTATTAGTTATTCGGGAACCCTATGGTATCCCCAAGGCATGGGGAACATGTGTGTGAAGTTTTCACTCGATCTGCGTCGCTGTTCTAGAGGAGTTGATTTTTAAAGGTTTATTCTTCAAAAAGTCATAGCTGCCAAACCATGTGACCGATGACATAATTTCCATTAACTTTTTGTTCGTCGTGGATAGGCAATCATGCCTGTAAAGTTTTGCCTCAATCTGTTCAGACGTTTCAGAGAAGAAGAGTTTTTGAGCATTTTAATGGTTTCATGTTCAATCCAATTCAGCTGCCAAACCACGTGACTGATGACGTCATCAATGTAATTCTCCCATATATTTTTTGGGTAGACGAAACTCAAGAAATTCCATACTGATCGGATCAAGTGTTGTACTTACTGAATTATGACGTCATAGTGGAGGCACCTATGACAATATGACATCATCCTTAACATATGTTATTTCCCATGGGGAGTACTTTACAATGAGCCATGTTTCATTTTTTTCCCCATGGAGCGGTTTCAGAGATATAGAGGTGAAAATCTTTTCGTTTTTTCCCAATGTGGTGCCCATATCACGTCACCTACTGTATGACGTCATAATTATAATTAAAAATTATACAGGACGAGCCGCTCCTTTGGTGAAAATTTTGTGTAAATCGGACCAATGGTTGCAGAGAAAATGAATTTTATAGGGAATAAAGCCGCAAAATCTAGGTGGAAAACTAATAACCTTGACAACAACAATAGCGTTCGACAACCTAAGAGGCATGTGGTACCCTAATTTAACTTGGTTGCCAGAGAGCATGGTATCTAAAACCTTCCAAGTCAATGCACCGGATTCGGGTTGCTCAGACAAAAAAATCCCAGGAATTTATGATGCATGATTAAAGATGAAATCAACAAACTACCGCCACAAGTAGAATGTATAATATTGAGCGACCTCAATGCCAAAGTAAGAGAGGACCAGCACGAAAACTAGTCTATGTATTTGGAAAATTTGGGGTTGGTGCACATAACGACAGAGGATCTACTTCAATTTTTTTTTACGAAATCAACAATGTAATAATAAACAATATGATATTTGAGCATTAAAAGTTCGAAGATATATAGTGCCCTTCATAAGTATTGGAACAGTGAAGTCAAATTTGTTATTATCACTATATACTCAAGAAATTTGGATTTTTATTTATTTATTTATTGTATACAAGATCGAGGCTCGTGTAAGAGCTAACATTAATCACAAAAAACAAACTGACACATAAAACATGTGATAAAGGGAGCGGGAGACGAGATGGGGAGAGAGAAGGAAGCGCACAAGTACAACAGTGGAGAACAGGGACTTCGGGAGATCTGTGGGAGGGAGAGGGCTTGGGGGGAGGAGGCATGAGAAGGGGTGTGGAGGAGGAGTGGGGAGGTGGGAGAGGTATAAAACACATGGACACTGCTTGGACTTCCAGGAAAGAAGTTGGTATTTCAAAAAAGTGGACCTGGGGTGAATTAACGGGGGGGGGGGGGGGGGGTAGAAAAGATCAAGGTTTTGGATGGGGGAAGATAAGAGATGGTGGTGAACAGCAGTTTTAAAGACCTGGAGGGAGGAGAGGGATTGGAGAGAGTGAGGGAGTTTATTCCAGAGGTGGGAGAAAAGAGGAATGAAAGAGTGAAGGTGAGCAGAGAGTTGATTTTGGCAGTTTAACCAGAAGAGGGTTGCAGGCAGATCTTATGCGACCTGCAGGAATATTTGGGGGACACCTGAGGGAGCTAGGCTGGAGAGGAGTCGGTAGAAGACTTTTGATTTGAGATCAAAAGATGAATGATGTGTCGAGAAGAATGTGAAGCAAGAGTAGAGAAGGTCATCTTTTATTTCTTGGTATTCCTATGCATACATGTTTTACCATCGTAGAACAATAGCACTTTTTATGTTCAGTACCCCCATTTTATGTCTGCATAAGTATTAGAGCAAATGACTGACAGGTGTTTCTTGTTGCATTGATTGTTTACAAATAAGAGCTGTGAATGTCTAGTTTTGGTTTTAGCCTTTGGAGTCAGTAGGCATATACCAACATGAAGACAAGAGATCTGTCCATGAAAGAAAAACAAGTATTTTGGAACCTGACAGAACAGAAGAATTCAATTATATCCATAGCACAACAGACAGGGCAGCAGGTATAATCATACTAACGTATTCATAAGACTTTGAACAAACAAGCAAAAAATACCTATTTTGAGAGGCAACTGCACCCCCCCCCCCCCTACCCTCTCCCTCCACCCTCCCCACCATAGACCCCTCAGGGCCCGAATTTTTTCTAATTCCATGTACAAACTTTGGTACCTCACAGGTGGTGAAGGTTGTGGTCAAGTTTCATTGAAATTGTGTAGTTTCGGAGCAAATACATATTTGGGGGGGAGGGGGAGGCAACTAAACCTTTAACAAAACAGGTATACCTTTACCAAAACGATGGAAAGGCGAAAGTGCGGAGAACGGAAGGAACTGCATATGATCTCCAGCATACTACCACATCCGTGAAGCATGGTGGAGGTAGTGTCATGGCTCGGGCTCGCATGGCTGCCTCTGCAACTGGCTCACTCATCTTTATTGATGCTGTAACTAATGATGACAGCAGCAGAATTAATTTGGAAATGTACACAAACATTTTGTCTGCCTATGTACAAGAAAATGCCTCCAAACTCAATAGGCAGTGCTTCATCATGCAGGAACACAATGACCCAAAACACAGTGCCAACACAACCAATGAGTTCATCAGGGGGGGGAAAGTGGATGGTTTTAGACTGGCCAAGTCGATCTCCTGATTTAAATCCAATGGAGCATGCATTTCACTTGCTGAAGAGGAGACTAAAGTCAGAAACCCCCAAAAACAAACAACAACTGAAAATGGCTGCAGTAAAGGCTTGGCCAAGGATCTCAAATAAAGATACCAAGAGTTTGGTGATGTCAATGGGTCACAGGCTCTATGCAGTTATTACACATGTAAGGGATATGGAACCAAATACTAACGATTATACTACTTTAACTACTCTCACTAGGGAGTAATGCATTCGATCGTTTGTGTGTGTGTGTGCGTGTGTGTGTGTGTTTGTGTGTGTGTGTGTGTGTGTGTGTGTGTTCGTGTGTGTGTTCATGAACAAGATATCTGGAAAAGTTCTGAACGGATTTGGATGAAAGTTGGTGGGATGATTGCCCTTGGGATAAAGAAGAATTGATTAGTTTTTGGTGAAGCTCAGGATATTATTCCGGATCCAGGAATTTTTTGGGGAATTTTTTTTTTTCTGTTTTACTGCATTAAAGATTTTATTCTTATTCTTAAATGATGTTTTTCTCCTCTAATTCCGAGATATATCAAAATAAATTCACTGACAGGGCCTACTTTCTTTTTCATTTATTGTTTTGGGGAGAAGGGATGTTAAACAAAACGTATTATTCCAACTTGACCCACGGCGGGAGTATGCGCTCCACTGAGTGGCGTTCTAGTTTCCTTTAAGTTCATCTGTTCCAATACTTGCGCTAACTTAAAATGAAGGGGCTGAACATAAAAAGTGCTACTGTTCTACAATGGTAAAACATACAGTCATACATGTATAGAAATACCAAGAAATAAAAGAGGACCTTCTGTACTCTTGCCTCATATTCATGATCTCAAATACAAATTTCTTGAGTGTATAGCAATAATAACAAATTTTATTTCACTGCTACAATACCTATGGAGGGCACTGTACATGGACAGACAGAGTAACAAGAAATCAAATTGATCATATAATAGTTCCAAAAAAGTGGAAAGAATACCTCAAAAACAGTCACACATATAATTTGCTGGTCAGATCATTCACTTGTGTTGACAAATATAAATGTTCCTGAAGATTTGAAGAGAACAAAATAAAACCTCCCAGTCGTTATGATGTGGACAAATTTACCACAAATAGGGACTCTGTTAGGCAGTTCCAAAGTATTATAGGAGGCAGATTTCCCTCATTGCTGGAGAGTGAAACTTTTGACACTGAAGATTTATACGGAAGATACAAGGCCTCCTCCCATCCCAACGCCTCCTCCCCACCTCCCCCTAACTCTAACTGTGTGGGCCTTAAACATCCAAGATCTCTGCTATAACCAAACAGGTCTCTCAATCCAGGCGGCTGCTGATAAACCAGACATCATCTGTTTAACAGAATCCTTTCTCCGACAGGACGTCCTTGACTCCATAGTGTGTGTCTCCCCAATTACTGTCTCCTCCAATTTGATAGGCCTGAACAGCTCCCCAACAGCGGAGTTGCACTTTTAATCAATAACTCAATTTCCCACTGGCCTTCAACTGGCCTTGCAGCTCCCAACCCATAGGAGTACCTCCAGCTACGAATTTCCCTCCACCCCACATCTCCCAACTGTGACGACTCGATCCACATCTCTTCCAGACAACATGGCCAAACTTTTAACCACTCATCCCAACTCTCTTCCTCATATGTGGAGATTTATATTGTCACTATGTAACTTGGCTGAGTGCTGGTACTGGTATCTCTCTCGCCAGCCATGGCACTTCAGCAAAAGACTTCTGTGACTCCATGGACCTGACTCGATCTGTAAACCTTCAACCTGGATTTCTCCCAATTGCAAATCCTCCCTTCTGGACTTGGTGATGATGAACTTTTCTGCAAATGTCTCATGCTTTTCCTCTACTCTAACTGGTTCATCTGATCATACGCTTGTGAAAATCAATATCCCTCTGGCTATTCTCAGAGAGCTGTCTCAATGCCACCGAGTCTGGCATTTCACTCCAGCAGATTGTCAGGGAATGCAAGCAGCCACCTCTCTTCAGGACTGGTCTCCCATATGTAATGCCGTTGATGTTAACTCAGCCTGGGAATTTTTTCCACAGAAATCTCTCTCTCTCTTTCTCTTTCTCTTTCTCTTTCTCTTTCTCTTTCTCTTTCTCTCTCTCACTGATGCATCTCATCTCGTCGTCAATTATCCTATCCTTCCCATCCATGGTACACTGCATCTTTTGGTGAGGTGCTGCTCTGAAACAACTTTCCTTCTCTTCCAGGAAAGCATATCTGACCAAAGGCAATCTCGGTGCATTCCAAAAAGTCCATAACAAGTGTGTGTCCACTCTCAGGAGAGCCAGAAAACAACATCTATCCAATACCACAAGAATGAACTTTCAAACTTGTCGCATTCCTCTAAAACCTGGTGGTGCCTTGTGAAGTCTCTTTGGTGTATGCTCCCCTTCCATCCCTACCTCTCATAATATGGCACCACAGCCGACTCCGCTTGGGAGAAGGCTGAATGTGTCAATTCTGTTTTTGCTTTCATTTCTTGTGTAATCCAACCCCTCACACTCAGTGCCCATCCTTGCCTGTCATATCCAAATGCTTCTGGACGCTGTGCGTTTCTCAAATGAGAAGGTCGATAAATTTCCTTAAACCCTCGACATCTGACTGCAACTCGACCAGACGGCATCGCGCATGTCCTAAAAACCGGTTCTGCTGCTCTTGCACATCCTCTCTCTACCATTTTCACCCTATCAATTTACTTCCAATCATCAGCAAGGTCATGGAATCCATCAACACAGTTGATGTGAAATCCTCCCCTTTCTCCAGCAACCTGATCTCAGATCACAAATTTGGTTTCTGACCAGGTCACTCTACCTTGGACATGCTGCTTATACGTACCCAACAATGGATGGAGGCCCTCAATGTCAGATATGAGATCAGGGCCATCTCTCTGGAGATACTTCGTGCATTTGATACAGTCTGGCATCATGTCTTACTCTCCACACTCTCTGCCAATGGCATCCAAGGCCAACTCTACACATGGCTTACTGACTTCCTCTACTCTTGTAGCCAACATGTGGCACTCAACAGAATCCTTCCATCTCCTCTCCGTGTCAAGGCTGGAGTGCCCCAAGGCAGTGTTCTGGGCCAATCCTATTCCTGATCTTCATCAATGATCTCTCTGACTCTCAAAGAAAATCCTCTTTATCTATTTGCTGATGACTCCACCCCTGCCATGACAGGCAGGCTGCAGCCTCTTCCATCTCTTCAGACCTTGATAAAATAACAAGCTGGCAAACTCTTGGAATATATTTTTCAATCATGACAAATCTCACATTCACTATCTCTCTCTGAAAGAACCGTCTGGCAAAACCTATCTACTTTATTAACAATCCTCTTGAGGAAGTTCAGTCATTCAAACTCCTGGGTCTCATTATCAGCCATGATATTTTTTGGGCGAACCACATTTCAAAGCTGTCCTCCAAAACCATCCGCCGACAGAGCTTCCTCCATCTTACAAAGTCCTTACTTGGCACACCTGGGCTCCTATCCACTTACAAGGCCTTTATCCACAGCTTGATGGAGTATTGTACTGCTCTCCCTCTGGGCTAGCTCCCCTGCCTCACATCTTGCTCATCTTGATGCCATGAATCCAAGGCCTTTTAGATTATTGGAATCTCCCACAATGAAGCTGAGTATATGGGGTTATCACTTCGCTATCACAGACAGGTCGGGGGTCTCTCTGTCTTCTTCCACATGCTTTCTGGTCTTTCACCCTCTGGTCTTTCCGTACTTCCCTCCTCTCACCTCCCAGGTTCCTGCAGGGCTCGTACTGTCCACCATCATCCACCTTCTGCGGAAACTACCAAAATCCAGGATCGCTGCTCACCTCCACTCTTCTGTTCTTCTTTTTTCCCACCTATGGCATCAACTTCCACATCCTCTTCAATCTCATTCTTCTCTCCAAGTCTTCAAGACAGATATTCACCACCATCTCAGATCGACTCCAATCCAAAACCTTCATCTTTTCTACCCTCGTTAACCCACCCAAATCCCTACTCCTTCCAAATTGCCAGGTTTCCCTCCTTGGAGTTTCCTTCTGTATCCATCTTGTCCACCCCATGCATGTGTGTTTTGCATAATGTTCTTGTCTGTTACTTCCTGGTCCATTCAGTGTCCTAATTCTTCCACAAGTCTCAACTATGTATACAAAAAAAAAATAGGCGTGAATAATGTTGATGTCAAATAATTTTATTTCACAAGCACACATATTGTGCCTTCTTTTCAGACAAATCCAACCTCCTCCACCCAATGTTGCACCTCCATTTTGTGGTGGGTGGTATAAATGGCTCAGAGCTTTGTCTCTTGGCTCTGAGTGAAACCGAGAATGCAACACAATCTTTTTTAAGTCCATGAAATTTTTAAATTGAGAGATTAACTTAAACTTTTCCCGATTTTGCTTACGGGTACTTCGTCTTGCTTTCCCCATCACTGCGGACGGGTACTCTTCCTTGTGTAGAATAAAGACTGATGCTAGTATGTGTCTATGTTTCATTCAAATATCTTTATCTGTTTAGGAGAAAAAGAATAGAAGACATTACTTTCAACATGCCCTTGTGTATATACACAGTTTAACTTCCCATGTCGTTTATCCATCTCTCAGCTTCACATGTTTATTTATCCAGGTGGGGTCGATTCACGATTTATCCAGGTGGGGTCGCTGCATGCACAGTACATACATTTCCCAGGAAACGCTGAATACTGGTCGTTTTGGCTGCATCTGCTCATTCAGCAGCAGGTGGTTTTATTCAGATTTATCTCAAATTGCCAATTAAAAGTTTAAGTGTTATTTTATTTTTGATGAAAAGAGCATTCTCTCGGTACAAGTTTTTCATTAATTTCCACCACCACCTATGGTAGATGGAGATGGAGGTTTTGTTTTCACCCCTTTGTTTGTGAACAGGATATCTCAAAAAGTTGTGGACGGATTCAAACGAAACTTGGTGGACAGGTTGTGTGTGTGGCAAGAAAGAATTGATTCGATTTTGGTAAAAATTCAAATCTAGTTACACATCAGAGGATCTTTAAAGTGATTCTTCAGCATTAAGTGTTAGGGATAAAACCGATATATAGCACGATATCTAAAACATCTATGGACGGATTCGGACAAAACTCGGTGAATGAGTTGGTTTAGCAACAAGAACAAGTGATTCAATTTTGGTTCAAGTCCGAATCCAGATCCGGCCTATCTGTGGGATACAACAACAACAACATGCATTTTAAAGGCCATTTTCCCTGCTAGAGCGGGGGTTAGCCTTGCGGTCCCCATGACAATCTTCTCCATTTTGCCCTATTTTCTGCATCTCTCCTTGTTAACCCCCTTGCCCGCATTTCTTCTTCCACCATCTTTAGCCAAGTCTTTTTCGGTCTTCCCCGTCCTCTGCTTCCTTCGACATTCATTTCCATCACTCTTCTCAACCAGTCACTTTCATCCTTCCTCAACACATGACCAAACCATCTCAACCTGTTCCTCTTCACAGCATCAATCACAGGCTCTATTCCCATCATCTTTCGCAATTCATCATTTGTCTTCCTCTCTCTCAACGATACTCCACACATCCACCGAACCATTCACATTTCCACCCTTTCCAACCTTCGTTGCTGCTCTACGTTTATTACCCATGTCTCGCTCCCATAAATCATAACACTTCTCACACATGCAGCATACACCTTTCCCTTCAGCTTCAACGACACTCCCCTCATCATCAGCACGCCACCCAGTTCCCGAAACTTCTTCCATGCACATCTCACTCGAGCAACCGTTGCCGAGTCTGATCCACCTTCTCCATTCAGCATGTCTCCGAGGTAGCAAAATGTTTTCACACCTTCCAGCTTCACGCCATCTCCAAGATCCAACTCAACATTTCCTCCATCTGCAGCTCCCTCTGTGCACAACTTACATTTGAATGTAGCTGCCACACTGGTTAATGACCCTCTCAGACTACTACATTTTTGATGAACCCACTCAGCGCACATTGTACATTGAATGGAGTTCACTCCGACACCCTTCCTACACACAGCACAGGGCCACTTCCCAGTTCTTTCCACCTCATCACATGCTTTACCACTTGTCATCACCTTCGTCTTTCCGATATTCACCTTCAGACCTTTTGTCTCCATACATTCCTTCCACGTGTTCATCTTTTCCTTCAGTCCATCCATACTTTCCGCAATCAACACCAGATCATCTGCATACAACAACTCCCACGGTAAACCCTCCTTTACGTTCTGAGCCAGCACCTCCATCACAGCTACAAATAGTAATGGACTTAGTACCGACCCCTGATGCACTCCCACCTTCACCTCAAACTCACCACTGTTCCCGTCCTTCGTCCTTACAGCTGTGCGCGCTCTTTTGTACATTGCCATCACTACTCTGATCAACCATTCCTCCACTCCTAACTTCCTCAATGCCCATGTCAATACTTTGCGTGGTACCCTATCGAATGCTTTCTCCAGATCAACAAACCCAAGAAACAACTTCTTCCTCTTCTCCATGTACTTCTCCTGCAACTGCCTCACAATGAAAAGCGCGTGTGTCGTTCCTCTTCCTGGCGTGAATCCAAACTGCATTTCGTCGATCTTCACTTTCTTCCTTATCCTCCTCTCCAACACCCTTTCCAATACCTTCATTCCATGCTCCAATAACTTTATCGCTCGGTACGAGCCACACTCCAGAGGGTCACCTTTCCCCTTGTATAGAGGGATGAGGGTACTCAGTTCCCAATCCACTGGAATGCGGCCTTCTTTCACCACCAGATTACAGATCTCTGTCATTCTCTTCACACCCCAATTTCCTGCTGCCTTCAACATATCTCCCACAATTCCCGTCGGCCCTCCCGCTTTTCTACCCTTCATTGCTTTTATCGCTTCCTCAACTTCCTTCTCAGTTATCTTCTCTGCCGGTCCTAAAACAGGGTTACTCTCTATGTTGCCATCCCATTCATTCTCTGTATTCAACAGCATTTCCATATATCTTTTCCATCTTCCTTTAATTCCATCTGGGTCGACAACGATTTGTCCCACTTCATCCTTCAAGCAACTCACCCCCATCACATCACACCTCTCTTTCGCTATCTGCTTTGCAATCCTGAATACTGTTTTCTGACCCTCTTCCGAATCCAAGCGTTCTCCGAACATTTTCCTACATGCCTCCTGCGCCTTTGCTACCTCTTTCTTTGCAGCCTTCCTGGCTGCCTTATAACTTTCATGCTCTGCTGTTTCTGCTCCCGTACCCTTCGCCTTCTGCCACTCCTTGAACTTCTTCCTCTTCTCGTCAATCCTCTTTCCAACTTCATCATCCCACCACCATGTTTCCGAGTGCCTCGGTGGTCCTTTTGTCCATCCACATACCTCACCAACGGCTCCCAACAGACAAGCTTTCATTGACATCCAACCACTTTCAAGCTCAACCACATCATCCTCGACCCTACTCAGCCTCTCTTTTAGTGCCTCCCTTACTGTCACCTCTTTCAACCTCCACACCTTCATTCTCGGTTGGTACTTCACCCGCCGAGCTCTCCTCGCACCTTTCACCCTTACGTTGCAGACAACCAAGTGGTGCTGTGAAACAGCCTCCTCCCCCGGGATCACCTTTGTGTCCCGGAGGTGCCCCCTATCTCGCCATCAGGTAGTCAACGGTTGTCGTCGACCCACCTGACGTGTATGTAACAAGCTTATTATCCTCTTTCTGGAACTGAGTATTACAAATCAACAAATCAGCTCCATCAGCAAACTCCAAAATCCTTTCACCTTCTCCATTTCTCACACCATATCCGTAACCCCCATGAACTCTGTCAAAACCATCCATACTCCTTCCCACATGTCCATTTAGGTCTCCTACCACAACAACTTCCTCATCTTTCACGTTTTCCATCAGCTTCTCTATCGCACACCAGAACTTGTCCTTTTCTTCATCGCTTCGATCCCGAGATCTCGTTATCCCGAGATATCCCGAGATGACGTCCGAGATATCCCGAGATGACGTTCACCAAGAGCTTTCCAATCATCATTTTCACCATCATCAACCTATCACTCACTCTAGTCACACTCACCACACTGTCTACAAACTCCTCAGAAAACAGGACACCAACACCATTCACGCCCTCCGGGCACCCTTGCCACACAAACTTGTATTTCTGTCCCTGCCTACCCTTCACCATTCTCACACCACTTCCCTTCCATCTCGTCTCTTGCACACAACATATGTCCACTCTTCTTCTGACCAATACTTCCACCACTTCTCCTGATCTCCCTGTCATTGTCCCTACATTCCATGTCCCAAACCTCAGAAACCGATCTCCACTTCGGGCTGTACCCTGCCCATATGTAGTTGTAATTGTCATGGTTCCCTTTTTTTTGAGGCAATGTTTTTATGGCCGGATGCCCTTCCTGACGCCAACCCTCTTAGTCGTCTCTTACGACACGCAGGGATACGGTGTACCTATTCTTATCCAGGGTACACACCGGGAAACGTTTAAAACATGTGGGATACACAACTTAAACTGTTCAGTCTGGTGGAGGTAGTTTAATATGCATGTCCATGACGTCATAAAATTTAAAGTTTAATATGCACTACCGAGTGCCGTTCTAGTTGAATATGCATGCAACAAGGCAACCCTTCCCTTCCTGCTCCATATCGTTGGGCTGGGATCATGGCTCTGCCACATTAACTTACGCTGGAAGATGGGACACCAAATTTAACGTCCATTTGAGGGACAGCGCACAGATCGATGAATCGCCCTGCCTGCAAAACACCAGGACGATGGTTTATAGCTGCTTTGGGATTCAAACATAGGCTAGACAACTCAAAGAAGAGTATGCTGACTATCTAGAGTCTAGACTATCCTGCCAGCCTTTATTCAACCTGAACAGTCCTAAGTTTGTAGGGAATATCGTTCCATTATTGGTGCCTGGAAAGGTTCTGATTCCAACGCACCACATTGTGAACCACTTGTTTTATGTTGTTACACGAAGTGAAAAGCTGGGTTAAGCAATTGGGTCACTTCTCTCTGTTTGTCTATCCTTGGATCTCCAAACATCAGTTTATGATCGAGGAACAACGTCATTTCAATTGAATGTTGTATTTTGAACATGAATCGGAAAACGAACCTGTATTTTTGCAGTATTTGGCTCTGAATTCATCCCGATAGCACATGTGTAGGGAAGAGTAAGAATTTTTATTTTACTCTGTCTGCCTGGTAGTCAAATAAAATTGAGTCATTCCAAACAGGAAACTTATCGTTTTTAATGACGTTATAAAGGACACAAGCAACAAGTACGAATAACTAATGTATTGTGTTAAGTAAGGTGGTGTAAAAGATGGTGCATCAACGGCGGTAAACCTCCAATTTTTTTTTTCTACGACCTTTAACATATTTATTTTATTGAAATTGAATTATAACATGAACACGGCAGAACATAAATCACATTTTTAGGACTTTCAAAACCCTCCCGTTCAGCAGTACTTGGACATGTTAAATAAGGTGGTGTAAGAGACGTGGCATCAGTGGTGTATTTCAAATTTTTAACCATTTAAACATTTTTTATCCATCATCGTACCATTTTAAAAGTCTTTGGATTTGACTCTGCCAAGGTTCAAACCACTGACCGACTTCTGAGACTATTTGTTCTTCAAATCCTCAACCCAACACCCCTACCTCAATATATTTATTTTCTCTCATCTGGGCAATATCTCAGGCACCTTTTGAGGTAGGAAGCTGATATTTGCACACAACAGTGACCAAGTGATTTGGCCATAAAGAATATTTTTGATTTATTAACTTATTTTCTTTGGATTAATTACTTGATTTTCAAAAGGTTACAGATTTTTATGAAACAGTGGTAGTTTAGGTAGGCTATTAGCCAATTGATGAATAAATTAATTATTTTACGATTACAATTACTTCACTATATAATATAATTACTCTATAATTATATATAATTATAATTATATAATTACTATATAATTATATATAATTATAATTATATAATTACTATATAATTATATATGATTATAATTATATAATTACTGTATATAATTATATATAATTATAATTATATAATTACTATATATAATTGCTATATAATTACTCTATAATTACTATATATAATTACTTCACTATATAAATCACTTCAGGAATTATTTTTTTTCTTCAACCTTTCTTTATATATTTTATATTTTTTCAATTGATTTACATATTTGAACACCAGAACACAAATTGGATTTTGACACTTTTAAAACCCTTCCGTGTAGCAATACTTGGACAAAATATTGAGGCATTTTACGTCATCACGACCAATGAAATTTGCTGCTCGTAGACCACGCCCATGTACTTGTTTCTCAAGACAGCGCGGGATAATGTGTTCTATGAACTCTAGTTAACAATGTAAACGAGGTTTAAAAGTAATTAATTAAATGCCATCTGTCCATTTTTACCTATTTTCGTACACAAAGTGTTTTTCTTTCATTCTTTTTCATGACAAATCCTTGTTCTGGTTTGAATCCTTTACTTTGTTTCATCATGCTCTGTTGAAAACACGTTAATTAATTATACTTTGTTATATAGAATACAGCCAATGGCATTTGGGTAAATTTGATTTGAATAACTAATTCTTTTTTTTTTATTCAGCTTGTATGTAAATAATGGTAACTGTATTGAAATAAATGGTTTAAATATTTAAATGAATATTTATTATTTTTTGTCATTTGTTTGCCGATATGTAATAATTAATCGTGTGTTGTTGTGTTACATGAGTATGCAAGGATTTGATACTAAAGTACCTGGAATTGTTACAAATTGTTGTTGGAATTGTTGGAATTGTTACAAAAGTTGCCTTCCATGCTGTGAAATACTCAATCAGCAAATCATTACCGTAAAATGGGGTGAATAAGGACAGCAAGGTAAATAGGGACACAAACTGAAAAAAAGTTCGGAAACTTTTTTTGCTGAAAATTGATAACCATACTGATTTGTTGATATTTGTGTTGAAAGTGTTCTCTTGTTTTTAAAAAAAGCAACTTATAGTCCCTATTAACCCCATATATGGGTTAAATATGAATAAATAGGATTTTTATGGCTCTCCCTATTCACCCCATTTTATGGGTGAATAGGGACAGTTTGGAGAAACTTTTTATCCCATTTTTTTTTTCATTGGCACCGCGGTTTATATTATGGGTGCATATTATGTGCATCCATCTGAGCGATCAATTTAGCAATAAGTTGGAAACTCAGGATTGTTTCTTGATGATTATTTTTTTGTATTAGTGACTGTCCCTATTCACCCGTAAAACGGGGTGAAAAAGGACAGTCATAAAAATCCTATTTATTCCTATTTAACCCATATATGGGGTTAATAGGGACTATAAGTTGCTTTTAAAAAAACCAAGAGAACACTTTCAACCCATAATATCAACAAATCAGTATGGTTATCAATTTTCAGCGAAAAAAGTTTCTGAACTTTTTTTCAGTTTGTGTCCCTATTCACCTTGCTGTCCCTATTCACCCCATTTTATGGTATGTAAAACGAAAACTCATCTAACGCATAATAATAATAACACAACTCTGTGCGCGTGCATGGATCTGACTTTGAACTTGGAATCTTCATCTTCCACAGAATACATTTTCCTGGAACTATATAGAACTGAAGCTTTCCCTATCAGAGTCCACTTAAACTTTTCAACTTGTTCTTTTTATTCCACTTTGTTTCGTTACGCTTTCACGTCCCCTCCCACCCCCCCCCCCCATTACATTACATCCCCCATTACACTGTTTGCCGTAAAATATCTCTGAAGCTGGATGACTAATTTTTACCTGTGTACACCTCGGTCGAGCCACCTTCCATACGATGACTCTCTGCTCCCATGAGCGTTGATGAAGATCCCTTATTCCTCTGAACCCAAAGGCATTATGCACACCGGGCCCTTTGGAAACCATTTGTGCCTTTGTCTCTCAAATGAAGGTCCGTATGGGAAGTGACCCTGCAATACACATGTGTGGCTGGTGTGTTCACTCTTTGCATGACAGTAGCCTTGCAGACTGGATACTCCCTTTACTCAAGGCAACCCTCCCCTTCCTGCTACACCGACATACTTCAAAGGGCCACCCCCGGACATCCTCGGTAAACACGCGCACTCCTGGATAATATTATTGTCACCAGGAAAAGATCTTTAAGAGAAAAAGAATGGCAAATATAAACGAGAAGTTGGAATTAAATTCCCAACAAAATGATCATTTCCTCTTCCCTTTGAGATTGGCACTGCATGATCAAATTTACATGTCGAGATCTCGTATGTTATCGGTTAATGTTAGATCATCGATCGCTATTCACGTTAAACTTGTATAGATTGGACTTTGAGAAATTCCTGTTTTATAATAGAACCCTTCCACACCTGTATGGAAAGAAACGAAATATTTAATCAATGGAAATGAATTACACTTTGCAGATCAAAGTGTTACACCCTTGATTTTTGAATTTAACAACTACCTGCGAACAGTTTATACAGCTGCTCAAAGCTTATTAGTAAATACATTGTCAAATGGAAAGTGTCCTTTAGGTGTAAAGATTTCCTTGACCTTTTCAGATTAGTAAGTGCTAATACCTGAGCGTACTGAAGACCTTCGGCAAATTTTCGTACTGTTTTAGGTACTGACAGTCTCGGACTAAATAACTGTTTTGATTGTACCTGGGGAAAATGGGGAAAGGTCACCTTGAAATGACACCTGTATTGTCAGGTATGGTTTTTTATATCAAACATTACAGCTTAGGGTGTTCTTCGCAATAAATGTCCCAAATTATTAAAAAATTTGAGCAAAATAACAAGGAACTTTGATGCAAGAGGAGGACATTTGGCACAACATGCCTGCGCTACACCAATATCACACCAAACAAATCTGTCTCGGGTCTCAGGTCTCACATTCTCTCAGTAAGGGGTGTGTGCACTCGCTAATTTGCCTTTCCTTTTAGGGGTAGAGCATCAATTTGAAATTTATCCATGATAGGCCTCTCGTGAAAGGTGCCATGTGATCTTTAAAATCCAGGAGCAAGTAATCGCAGAAAGGACAACTCAGCTTCATGCCCAATCCAAAAAGGTATCTTATGACCTATCTGTTGTTTGTTGTATTCAGATTCTCCTCCATCACAGGTGTGAAACCCAGACTTGGCAATTACCTCGGAACTATCACAAGGATTAACATTACATCGTATTTTCATTATCTTCCAGGAACACACATTACACTCAATAGATATAAATATGAGTATGTGCTATGACGTTTCGATATGATTTTGCATTGATATTTTGCAAACTCGTTTAAGTGATTGGGAAAGCAATAAAAATGTTTTTTTGAACAATGCACATATGATACAGTGAATGACTGTATATTCAAACAAGCGTTACACCTTGGTCCCCCGTCGGTGAAGTGATGTGAGTTGACAAAGTGGAAGACGCAAGGCGGCCATCTTGGATTTTGACGTGGCGACCCAATTTTCAATAGCGTTCTTCCTTATGTGTAGATACACCCACACACCAGATTAGACGTTAGTAGTTAGTTTAGTTTTCAAGATATTTCACTCACAAGGTTCAGACATATATATGGTGTTGGCCATCTTGGATTTTGACGTGGTGACCCAATTTTCAATTGCTTTCTTCCTTATGCCTAGATACACCCACACACCAGATTAGAAGTTAGTAGTTCATTTATTTTTCAAGATATTCCGCTCACAAGGTTCAGACATATATATGGTGGCGGCCATCTTGGATTTTGACGTGGCGACCCAATTTTCAATAGCGTTCTTCCTTATGCCTAGATACACCCACACACCCGATTAGAAGTTAGTAGTTCATTTATTTTTCAAGATATTCCGCTCACAAGTTTCAGACATACATGGCGGTGGCCATCTTGGATTTTGACGTGGCGACCTAATTTTCAATAGGGTTCTTCCATATGCCTAGTTACACCCACACACCAAATTAGAATTTGGTCCTTCGCTTACGCACGGACGGACGCACACACGGAAGGAGGGGAAAACCATAGTCCCCCTTTCGCTCCGCAGTGCGACGGGGGACAAAAAGGTACACACAATAATCTTTAACGTCTTACACGAAGTGACAGTTGAAGTAGATGGTGGGAATTTGACTTATTTGCTGGTAATAAGGAATCTTGGATTCAAAGGGGTTTGGTCGAGTTTTTGTGCAGAATTTTTTTTTGAAGAAGTCGCACTACCAACCATCCCCAGGTGCACAGCGCAAAGCCGAGTTAAGGAATTGGTTCACTCTGTCTGTCTGACGGACGTCGGTCTATGTTCAACAAACTAATTAATTGCAATTGAATTTTACTAGTGAGGTACCCGTGCATCTTGTGCTACGCACGGGTGGGAGGCCAGAAGCAAACAGACAATGCAGAAACAGCGAATGCTAAAGCATGAAACCAATAAATTCCACATTCCTGTAGCACCTTCAGTCGCACGTCAGACATGGACAGCAAGTTCGTGAAGGACTTCCATGAAAAACGTACCCGTTTGCAAACAAACGGGTACGTTTGTTCTATACCCAGTCAATGGCGAATCTGCATATGGCGATCCACGAATTCACATTTAGAAAGTAGAAACCGTCACGGCATTCCGTCGTTCACTTGAACTCGATATCTTTTTTTCATTCCAAACAGCATAACTCCAATCACAAATTAAATAACATTAATATAAAAAAAATAAACTTTTAACAACATTCGTGACATAAACAAATATTTAAATCCTGATGTGAAGTTCCGTATGGTTGGGTGAATACAATTACGAATTCAAAATCGTAATTGTATTCACTCAATTCCAATGAGCAATTGATACTTTAACAAAACGATGAACACGATCAACGTTTAACGATTAACGATTAAACATTACGATTGAATGACGGTTGTATTTGAATATTATTAAACCCACTCATTGCCGTCATCTGTCCACTTCCACATTCTCGGCAGGTTCATAATTCTCATCAAAATCTAAACAGTATTTGTAGAATTTCAATAAAAGCCACATCACTGTTCATATCAGTAAATATTATTCCATCGTGTTTGGAAAACTGGAAAATTGGAAAAATTGGAAAAACAATATCGACTATTTTACTCCAGGGGGTCCCAGAAATACCCACCCAAAATATCGTTGCGATCGGTTGAGCCGTTTTTGCGGTACCTTCGAACGGACAGACGGACATTTGGTGAATTATAGTTAGATATTTTGAAAACTGTAGAACATGAATCTGCAGTTTAGCGGTGCTTGGTCAAAATGTTGCACCATCTTGACCCATAAAATTTGCCACGTGCTCTGAGGGCGGACGGAGTAATAGTGCGATTCAGATAAAAATGGCGGCGCCAAGCGATGCAACGACAGAGCTAACTTTATCAAAAATATCTGTTTGCTTATTCAGCTTTTTCTCGAAGATCGTTCCAAAATGTTCAGTTTCTCAGAGAAGAGTTTGCAGAAGATTCAGCTCTGGACTGTTCCGTTTGACCCATCGGCTTCGTATTGCTGCCATCTTGCCTGTTATTCAAAATTCAGGAACAAAGCTAATATAGATCGTGCTTGGAAACGCAAAGCAAGAGTTGAAAAGACCCTTCCCATGTCCTTTTTCTCAACACTGCGTGGGGGAAAGGTGTTCTATGAACTCTCTAGTTTATTTATTTATTTGGTTATTGGGTTATCTCTTTGTTTTGTTTGTTTATTTGTCCTTTATTTGTTTATTTATTTCGTTTCTCTTAAGGGGTTTTTGCCAGACCGTTGCCATGTCAACTAATTACGTAATAACATTTCAATGCATGTGCCGATGATGTGTAATGATGGGGGAGTAACCTGACATTCGACTGGAATTTGCTTCACGGTGCTGGAGATTACCGAATAATATTCCATGTGTGTGCCCTTGGCACAAGAAACGGCTCTCATGTCCTTAGCTCACCTCATCTGGGAGTCTCACTTCATAACCACTGTGGCTGCGAAGGATACGGTTAAAGCCGTCCTGCCAGTGGTGGGCGCCAGCCCCAGCCAGCCATACGCAATGTGCTCCTTTGCATGAGAAAGACGCTTGTTTGCTCGGGCGTGGCAGGTGGGCTTGAGAGGGGGTCGAGTCTGTGCATCCAGGACTTGATGTAGCTTTGAGGCTCAAACTTCCGATCGATTGAAGTAAACTTGGTGAATCCCGCTGGGGTGAGGCATTCTCTGGGCCATCTCTGGAACATCTAATGGAAGGAGCACATCACGTGATATAATGTACCCACCCATGGTGTTTGTTGACTGCAGTATCAGGTTGATTGAACATGTTTTGAAAATAGCAAATTATTTAACTGATTTGATCATCGATAATAATGAATACATCAACAACAGGCATTTTAAGACCATTTCCCCTGTTAGAGCGGGGGTTAGCCCCATCGACAATGATTGTATATATCTGTTTGCTTATTAATCAATTGTGCTACGCACAATGTACAATCATATATATATGGTTGTATATATATGGCACAATGGTTGTATATATATGGCACAATGGTTGTATATATATGGCACAATGGTTGTATATATATATATATATACAATATATATATATATATATATATATATATATATATATATATATATATATATATATATATATATATATATATATATATATATATATATATATATATATATATGGCTTACTTCCAAGTCAAGTTCACCAATTAATGTAATTTCGTTTTTATGTTGACCGATCTACGGCTCACAGAGGGCCTTCTAGACAAAACGCATCAACACAGACATTAGTAAACAGCAGTGTACCTTTGCATGAACTACATGGAGATTAGTAGACAAAGCGTCCTTTCCATCTTCTGTAAAGGACAAGCACATAGATCATGTGCGTTTGGGGTTTGAACCCGATTTTCACCCCACATCATGAGCCAACTTATTTATTCATTACGAGTTACGAATATATTTGTTTGTTCACTTCATCAACAATTTTCTCCCCTCTTTTAAAAAAAATTCATTTCCATTGTTGAAGGAGTTTTGGATCAGAAAGGTTATGTGAGTCGGCATGATTAATGCTGCTTTTCCCCATCCCATTCTCATGGGATTGCAGGACAAGCAAACTTCATACAGAGGCCTTGGCTTTGGGTTCTCACGTTTATTAGAGTGAACCTGCACGCAAACAAAGCTTTCCCATTTTTTCCCCCCGTTTCCAGCCGTAATTCCGCATTACCGCTTTTGATGTTTCTCTGCAGTCCGACTGTCTACGTGGTGCAGGGTTAATTAGCTTCGTGTAGGAAACGGCGGCCGCTGCTTTTATAAGTCAAGGAAATGATCCACCTTTGTAATGTCGGAGGCCGCGATGGGCCGGGCTGCTAAGTTCGAGAAGTGCAGGACACTTTGCCCGGCATCATGCGCTTTGTGAGCAGATGAAAGCTGGAGGCGCTGCCACTCCACCTCGACTTGCTAATCACCTGGCGGTTGCGGTACCAACAGTACACGAAGTCGTTACAAATGCTTCAGCATTTTATAGCAGTGGTAAGGTAGCGTTTCATGTTCTGTAACATTAATAAGGTGTTTACAGTGGCTCGCCATTCCACCGTGTCACCTGTCAACTGTGACGGACAACCGTGTGTATCCATCTTCTGTAAAGATCATGCAGAAGAAGTGAGTACTGCTGTATTCCTTGAATTTGGCCATCAAACCTTTCTTGGAATCGGAGATCTTATTCATCGTTAACGATACCATAGCACTGGCTTCCATTATCAATTTTAACGTCTCAGCAGGAATATACAAGAATGCTCCTTCAGCAGAAATTGTCTATTTGTCAGGCTCCTCGATGTCCTCCTGAAAGTTTTTTAAGAATGGCATCTCTCATGAATGGCATCACACACAAGTTTCCCGATAGGAGTCGGAGCATACTTTTTTTATTAACTCCGCCACCTAAGGTGGATGGAGGTTATGTTTTCACCCCTGTCTGTTTGTCTGTGAACGAAATATCTCAAATGGTTGTGGACTGATTCAGACGAAACTTGGTGGACAGGTTGGGTGTCTGACAAGGACAAATATATTCGATGTTGGTGAAGATCTGAATATGGATTCGGATATGAGAATTATTTAAAATTTGAAGTGATTTTTCACCATTGGGAGGGGAGATAGGGCCAAAAACTATACATTGTGGGATATCTCAAAATGTTATAGATGGATTAGGACGAAACGTGTTGGATATGTTGTGTGTGTGACAAGGAAAAACTGGTTCAATTATGGTGAAGATCCGGATCCAACTAGTAGAATTTTTAAAGTGATTCTTCACCATTGAGTGATATGGCCATCCAGGCGGAGGTTTGCTCGCTACTGAGTGCCGTTCTAGTTGTACACCGCTCCTTTCCTATGCCATCTCCAGGCATTGCAAAACGTCACTGCCGGGCACCGAAGGGGGCTCGGCAGTGACGCATGCTGAAAGGGAGTACTCAGTTTTCACTCTGGTTGTTTGTTTGTTTGTCCACGCTATATCTCGCCCATCCTTTCTGCTAGGAAGCTGAAATTTCGGCACAATAGTGAGCAAGTCCTTTGTCAAAAACGATATTTTTTTGTTTTTTGATTAATCAATTAATTGAGGAGTTATTTAATTATTAGCGATTAATTAAGTACTTATTTAATTAATTACATTTCCTTTCTCTTCTGGCCATTATCTCAGGCACCTTTTGAGTTCGGAAGCTGATATTTGAACATGCCAATGACCAGGTGATTTGGCTGCAAAGGCTATTTTTGATTTATTAATTAATCAATTAATCGATTAATTATTTAATTATTCAATGAATGACTAAAATTCTTTTTTTTTAAGTTACAGATTCTGATGAAATGGTGGTGGTTTATGTTTTCTCTGACCGAATTGATTAATAATTTAATTTTTTTATGATTATTATTTATTTATTTTCATTATTTAATCATTTATTTATTTTCTTTCTCATTTGGCCAATATCTCAGGCACCTTTTGAGCTAGGATGCTAATATTTGGACATGACAGTGACCAAGTGATGTGGTTATCAAGGATATTTTTGATTTATTGATTAATCATTTAATCGATTAATTATTTATTGATTAATCAATTAATTATTTAAATTTTTATTAATGACTTATTTAATTAAATTTCTAAAAGATACATCTTCGGATGAAGCACTAGTGGTTTAGTTATGCTATTAGCCAATTGATTAAGAAAATATTTTGTGATAGTCTTTTATTGATTTTAATTATACAATTAATCAATCAATTATTGTACACCTCTCCCTCCCAATGCAGTCTCTATGAGCTGCACCGCGGTATTGGCGGGCGCCAGAGGCGCCCCGGCAATGCCACGCTGTAAGATATTTAATTATTTGGCATGGGGGCGGCGTACTTTGAATGTATCTGTACTTGTTTGTTTTCTTTCTTGTTTTCTTTCTTTCCTTCTTTCTTGTTTGTCTGGGCGATATCTCAGCCATCCTTTGAGCAAGAAGCTGAAATTTCGGCACAATGGTGAGCAAGTCCTTTGTCAAAAACAATATTTTTTGTTTTTTGATTAATCAATTAATTGAGGAGTTATTTAATTATTAGCGATTTAAGAAGTACTTGTTTAATTAATTAAATTTACTTTCTCTTCTGGCTGTTATCTCAGGCACCTTTTGAGTTTGGAAGCTGATATTTGGACATGCCAATGACCAGGTGATTTGGATGCAAATGCTATTTTTGATTTATTAATTAATCAATTAATCAATTAATCGATTAATTATTTAATTATTCGATTAATGACTAAAAAATTAATTTTTTAAAGTTACAGATTCTGATGAAATGGTGGTGGTTTATGTGTTTTATGACCGAATTGATAAATAATTTAATTTTTCAATGATTATTATTTCTTTCTTTTCATTAATTAATCATTTATTTATTTTCTTTCTCATTTGGCCAATATCTCAGGCACCTTTTGAGCTCGGAAGCTAATATTTGGACATGACAGTGACCAATTGATGTGGCTATGAAGGATATTTTGATTAATCATTTAATCGATTAATTATTTATTGATTAATCAATTAATTATTTAATTTTTTATTAATGACTTATTTAATTAAATCTCTAAAAGATACATCTTCGGATGAAGCACTAGTGGTTTAGTTATGCTATTAGCAAATTGATTAAGAAAATATTTTGTGATAAACTTTTATTGATTTTAATTATACAATTAATCAATCAATTATTGTACACCTCTTCCTCCCAATGCAGTCTCTATGAGCTACACTGCGGTATTGCCGGGCGCCGGAGGCGCCCCGGCAATCCCGTGCTGTAGGATATTTAATTATTTCGCATGGGGGCGGTGTACTTTGAATGTATCTGTACTTGTTTGTTAATTAATTGCCTTAAAAGTTTCAATCTGCTAGCAAACACGAAAGAGACCTAATGAGTCGACGCTTGAAAAAGGACAAACTTATTTTTGACCCAATTGTGAAGCATTCTTGGATTGTCTCATGAACCTGGAGCCGTTAGAAGTTTTTGTGACACATCCGATGGTCCATAAACCCTAAAAAAAAAACGAATATATTGCGATGTCTTCTCTGAACAAACTTTTTTAAAGACTTTGCTTGTGCAAGCACTTTGTCGTAAAGACCCCACTAATCTGCAGTTCAACCTGCTTGTGCAAAGGGAAAGGTTAAAAAACGGGTTTGTTCTTGTCACCCACCCAACTCATCCACCTGGTGTTGTCATAACTTTTTGAAATATTGTGCTATGTATCGTTTTTAGCCCCATCACTCCCAATGGTGAAGAATCACTTTAAAAACTAGATCGCCACTCAGTCGAGCGCATACTCCCGCCGTGGGTCAAGTTGGAATAATACGTTTTGTTTATTCATCGTTCAGATTAGCTTGCGCAGACAAACAAACAAACAAACAAACCTTACACTTTCTTTTATATATATAGATATAGAAGAATATATTGTTGCGGATCTCGAGCCTGTCGACGTACAGAGTGGGGTTCAACCCTTTTCCCCCTCGGGCCTTCGAGTCCACGAGGCCGCGACCCACTTTACACTCGTGGGGCGGATTGCGGAGCAATTCCAGCCGCCACCCCCGTGGCGAGCGTGCGGAAGGGTATTGGGTCGAATCCCCACATACCTTCGGTACACACGCTGCCACGAAGGCGGGTGCTGGACCTCGCACGGGTCACGCTAGTCGGATACGCCCGAGCGGTTTGCGTATCATGTGACTCGTGCCGTTAATTCTTATTGAACCCGATTGAGCGGTTTTATTCGTGCAATGCGAAGCCAATGGCACGAAATGACGTGGACGGCCAAATGGAAGGAAGAACACAGATTTATTATACAATTTACAATGATCAGGGTATAGAGACACAGAGCAGATACTTAATCAGTCTTAACTTAACTTCCCCAGACAATGGCCCACTCACTCTCGCAGGGAAAAGGAGTAAGGAAAAGTACGCGCTCCAGGCGCGGTCGTTGGTGCCGTTCGCCCTGGTCAGCTCGCTGGGCGTGTCCCTTGGGATGTTCGCAGCATGTACAGGGAGCCCAGGTAGGAAGGTCGTTGGTGTAGGTGACCCCGGGAGAGACCGTCCTCGCAAGCGTGATTTTTTTTATTTTATTTTTTGTATACAGAGTCGAGGCTCGTGGAAGAGCTAACATTTATCAAACAAACAAATCAAACAAACAAGTAAACAAAGTATATCAAAATGGGAGTGGTCGACAAGATGGGGAGAGAAGGGGAGGAAGCACACAAACACAACATTTGAGGGCAGGGACATCGGGAGATGTGTGGGAGGCAGAGGGCCTGGGGGGGAGGCAGGATAGGTATAAAACGCAAGGACACCAAGGACTTCCAGGAAAGAAGACAAAAGTCACCTCAAAAAAGTGGCTTTGGGGTGAAATTAGCGGGGGTAGAAAAGATCAAGGTTTTGGATTGGGGAAGATAAGAGATGGTGGTGAACAGCCGTTTTAAAGACCTGGAGGGAGGAGTGGGATTGAAGAGTGAGGGAGTTTGTTCCAGAGGCGGGAGAAAAGCGGAATGAAGGAGTGAAGGTGAGCAGAGAGTCGTGATTTTGGCAGTTTAACCATAAGAGGGTTGCAGGCTGATATTGTGCGACCTGCAGGAATATTTGGGGGACAGAGCCCAGAGAGAGCTGGGGGAGCAAGGCCGGAGAGGAGTCGGTAGAAGACGGAAAGACCACCAACCTGCCTGCGGTGAGTAAGTGAAAGGCCCTCGGAGATAGCGTCATCGCAGGAGATTCCAATGATTCTGAACGCTTTGGTTTCAACAGCGTGAAGAGGAGCTAGGTGTGAGGCAGGAGCACCAGCCCAGAGGGGAGAGCAGTATTCCATTGAGCTGCGGATGAAAGCTTTGTTTGTGGTGAGGAGCTCAGGTGTGCCAAGGAAGGACTTCGCACGACAGAGGATGCCCAGTCGGCGACTGGCTTTGGAGGCCAGCTTGGAAATGTGGTTTTCCCAGGAAAGATCATGGCAGATAGTGAGACCCAAAATCTTGAGTGACAGAACTTCTTGGAGAGGATTATTCAGAAAGTAGATGGGAGGGTTGTCCAGTCGTTCTTTTTGGAGAGACATCGTAAGAGTGTGAGATTTGTCAGGATTGAAAGACATGTTCCACTTGTTTGCCCAGTCTGTGATTTTGTCCAGGTCTGCAGAGAGTGAGGAGGCTGCAGACTGCCGATCTGAGGGATGAGGAATGGAGCGGCAGAGAGTGGAGTCATCAGCAAAGAGATAGAGAGGATTTTCAAGAAAGTCAGAGAGATCATTGATGAAGACCAGAAAAAGCACAGGGCCCAGAACACTGCCTTGGGGAACTCCAGCCTGAACAGGAAGAGGAGATGAGAGAAACCCATTCAGGGCCACACGTTGACTACGACGAGAGAGGAAGTCCGCCAGCCATGCGTGGAGATTTCCATGGATACCAAAGGAGGAGAGTTTGGTGAGCAGAGCGGGGTGCCAGACCGTATCGAAGGCATGTGATATGTCGAGGGAGACAGCTCTAATTTCCTGTTTGGCATTGAGGACCTCCATCCATTGTTGAGACAGCAGAAGCAGCATGTCCAGAGGAGAGTTACCTGGTCTGAAACCAAATTGATGATCAGAGATCAAGCCATTGGAGAAGAGGAAAGATTTCATATCCGAAGCAATGATGGATTCCATGACTTTGCTGATAATTGGGAGAAGGCTGATTGGTCTGTAGTTGCTAGGATCTGTTTTTGCACCTTTTTTGTGCAAAGCGGTGATGTTGGCTGATTTCCAAGCAGATGGCAGTTGACCTTGAGCAAAAGAGAGGGTGAAGAGAACAGAGAGAGGGAGTGAAAGAGCGGAAGAACAGGATTTTAGGACCCGTGGGCTGATGCCGTCAGGTCCAGTTGCAGAATCAGAGTCGAGGGTTGACAGAAACTTTTCCACCTTGTCAGGAGGAAAGGACACGGAGTCCAGGAGCAGCTGGGTACGACTGGGTACGGTGGGTACAGAGAGGGATGGGTTTGGGACACAAGATTTAGAGGCAAACACAGAGTTGAGGCAATCCGATTTTTCACGTGCGGAGTTAGCTGTGTAGCCGTTTGAGGTAAGGGAGGGGATGGAGGGGGAACAAACACAAGAAACAGATTTGACCAGACGCCACCAGGATTTGGAAGAGGGAGACAGATAAGAGAGTTCGGTCTTGAGAACGGAGAGATATTGTTTCCTGGCTCTCCTGAGGATGGACACACACTTGTTTCAGGCTTTGTGAAAGGAAATGAGATTTCCTTCCGTTTGATTTGCTTTCCAGGAGACGAAGGCAAGTTGTTTTTGGGCAACAGCCTCACCACAAGAATCCGTGTACCATGGACGGGAGGAAGGGTATGACAACTGAAGACGAGATGGGATAAATCTGTGCATGAGAGAGAGCAATTTACTTTGGAAGAATTCCCAGGATGAGTTGATGTCAGAGATGGTAGAGATGGGAGACCAGTCCAGATGATTGATGGCTGCTTGAAGACCGTGCCAGTTGGCCTGAGTGAAATGCCAGACTCGTCGACGCTGAGGAGGCTCCCTGAGAATGGTCAGAGAGATGTCCACTTTAACAAGCACATGATCAGATGAGCCGATTGGAGCAGAAGAAGAGCAGCAGACATTTTCAGGGAAGTTAGTCATAACCAAGTCCAGAAGAGAAGATGCTCCGTTGACTGAGATCCGGGTCGGGAAATTGACAGATTGTGTCAGTCCCAGTGAGTCGCAGAAGTCCTTTGCTGAGGAGCCATGGCTGGTGAGAGAGGTACCCACACCCAGCCAACTGGCATGGTGACAATTGAAATCACCACATATGAGGAAGAGAGAGTTAGGATGAGTAGACAGAAGTTGGTCCATATTTTCAGACAGCGAGATGTAGATGGAGTCATCACTGTTTGGTGGACGCTACAACACACATATGAACAAGAGGTGGGAGCGAAGGGGAAGCCATAGCCAGAGGTATTCCTGGGGGTGAGGTGGAGAAAGTGCAGTGCAGGGCGAGTGAGGAAGAGAGTTTTTGATAAAGATAGCAACCCCACCTCCAGGACGAGGCTCAGGTCTATCATACCGGAGGATGGAGTAACCCGGGAGAGATACTAAGGAATCAGAGATATCATGAAGGAGGAAAGTTTCTGTTAAGCAGATCACGTCTGGTTTGACAGAAGCAACCTGTATGGAGAGATCAGTTGAGTTTGAACGAAGGCCCCGGATGTTTGAGGTCCATACTGTTAATGAAGAGGAAGGGGGAGCATCGGATACAGAACAGGGGGGAGGAGGGGTAGGGTTAGAGGTGGAAGAGGTAGGGAGAGCTGTTGAAGGTGTGTCAGAGATTTCAGAATAGTTCGGAGAAAGGGAAGGATGGGGTGGACAAAAGGTTTGATGGTGATTGGGTGAGGCACAATGAGGTGTTATTTGAGGAAGGGGAAGAGCGAGGCAGAAGGTTGGGGGAGATGGAGGTGAGAGTTGGAAGAGGGAAGAAGTGGGGAGGACGCTTTGAGGAGGGGAAGTGAGAGGGGGGAAATTGAGAAGAAATGAGGGTGGGGAGATTTGAAGGGGAGGAGCGAGGGGGGAGTTTAGGAGGGAAGGGACAAGGGGAGGGATTTGAAAGGGATGGGATATGGGGGAGATTTGGAGGGGAGGGGTGAGGGGGGAGTCAAGGAGGGGAGGGGCGAGGGTGAGTCTTGGAGGGGAGGGGTGTGGGTGGAGTTTAGGAGAGAAGGGGAAAGGGGGGAGATTTGAAAGGGATGGGTGATGGGGAGGATTAGGAGGGGAGTGGCAAGGGGGAAGATTTGGAGGGGAGGGGTTATGGGGAAGATTTGGAGGGGAGGGGTGAGATTGGATTTTAGAAAGTGTACGATTAATGGGAAATGAACATTTATTGCAAAATGAGTTTCTTGTGACCTTCGAGTCCAAAATACGTTTAAGGACGCTGGAGGGAGGATGGAGTGCAGGAGAGTTTAGGGAATGTAGAAAAGAGGCACTGAAAGAGGTGGATTTTTTTTTGGGATGGATAGATTTGGTGAGCAAGTCGAAAGCAACCTTTTAAAGAAGAAGAAGAAAAAGGTGTTATAATATATGACGGAATACAGAACTTGAGGGGAAAGTGTAAACATTATATTTATAAGGTTAATAACGGTGAACGTTAACAGTGAACAGTAATAACTGTTATTACAGTAACAGTAATAACAGTGAACGTCGTTCGAAGAACGAAGGAACGAATAAGAACGAATAAACGAATGAGAACAAAGAATAAGAACAGAGAAGGAAATGTATTTTTTTTTTTTGAGTTGATTTTAAACAAGGAAGTAGGCTATGGGGTGAAACGACTGGGAAAAGCAGAGAACGAAAGTTATTGGAGCACAAAAGACGGACCGCTGAGAGGAAAACAAAGCCTCAAGGTTGTGCACTGTACAAGGCCTCAAAAGACACGGCACGATTTAACACGATTTTCTATACAGGTACGAAAGATTTGCACCGAAAATCTTCCTCGGGGCACACGATACGTACAACACCATAAAATAAATACAGTTATAACGAAAATACAAATGGGAACAATTACTTAACTTCGATTTCGATGGAGAGTGTGGACAGCTGCGAATAAACGAAAACCTCGCCGGCAAGACCGGAAGCGGAAGTCCAACCGACAGTAGAGCGGAAGTCCAACCGATTAACCGACAGCAGAGCGCAGGGCAGGGAGAGTTCGTGCACACAGAGCCTCAATCACAGAGAGCTAGTTCGGGGGCAGTCTCGGGCAGTCTCTCACCTCTCTTTTCCTCTTCCTCTCTCTCTCTTTTCCTGTCCCTCTCTCTCTCTCTTCCTCTCACCTCTCTTTCTGGGGGCCCGGGGCCGGGTTTTATATAGCCCCTCCCCAGAGTCTTATCCAAATGTTCCAAGCCCCTCCCCTGGCGGTCGTTGTTAGCCACTCCCCTTGAGCTTCCATTGGCTGCTTGCCGCTTACTGGCCACTCCCCTGCAGCTCCTCCCTCGGGCCTCCCAGACTAGTTCCAGGCCCTAGCACATGGTATTCCAGCCCAAGGAGCACCGAAGCCTACACTTACTCGCCTGCTCCAACACATACTAACACAGGAAAGGACTATGCTTACATTTAATAGGAAATAACTAAACTAAGCGAGGCTGCATGTTGTGGTGCAACTAACTAAAAAGGGGGGGTTACCTTTATTCCCAAAACTACAACAATATATAGAATATATAGAAGAATATATAGAAGAAGATAATGTTTTTTAAAAATGACCCCTATCTTCCAATGGTGAAAAATCCATCAAAAAATTCCTGTATCCGGAATAATATCCTGAGCTTCACCAAAAACTAATCAATTCTTCCTTATCCCAAGGGCAATCATCCCACCAACTTTCATCCAAATCCGTTCAGAACCTTTCCAGATATCTTGTTCACATACACACGAACACACAAACATACGAACACACATACGCACAAACACACACACGGACGGACACGATCGAATGCATTACTCCCTAGCGGGATTAATTCTTGGATCCAGATCTGGATCTTCACCAAAATCTGACCCTTTTGTCCTTGTCACATACCTAACCTCTCCACCAAATGTCGTCCGAATCTGTCCATAACTTTTTGAGATATCCTGCTCACAAGGGTAAAAACATAACTTCCGTTACCAATGAACGATGCAACACAGTACTTGGGAATTAAACCTTGAGATTCGAGAATCATGACCTGCTGTCCATATTAAAATGGGAAAATCAAACGGAGCAATCGACAAGGCCACATTTGAGTGGTTACCAGGAAAACCATTTTTAAACCTATTTATCCATATTATAAAAGGAGCCGTGTCTGTCTGTCCGTTTGTCGTGTTATAACTTGAGAACGGATTAACAGATTTCAATAAATCCAACTACGGTAAATTCGGGTAACTCCCGGGAATGTTCGTTATCCCCCCAAAAAAATTATTCTTTTTTTTATGGGTACATGGACACACATGTCAGAACTGCAAATGCCAACACGTGATGTTTGTGATGCCTGCACGGAGAGCAGGATCTCCCAGGAATCCTTCTTTGTTAACTTGAGATCGGATTTCAATGAAACCACCCTCAGGAAGTAAAGATAACCACATTTCCCTCTCCCTACAAAGATGTTTTATCCACCACGTTGATTCCAACTCTCCATGAATTTCCACGAATCCAAATCATACAACTCATACTCATACTCATTTATATATTGAAACAAAAAAACTCTTCCTCCTTCACCATCTTCTTCATATATAGGCCTACTAATGCCGAGCCTCATTTCAACCCGTTTCTCATATCGATTAGATTCAGCAAACGCTTGCTATATTCAATAATTTTTCTTTCAATATTGCCATTTTAATATCGCCTTATGAAACACAATTTCCGAATATACACCGCCTATTAAAGCATCACAAAGCAGGTACTTCTACAGTCTACTTGCAACACAGGTGAGAAAATACAAGGCTTTCATCACATGCAAGGCTTTAATCCGCAGCTCAATGGAATACTGCTCTCCCCTCTGGGCCGGTGCTCCTGCCTTACACCTAGCTCGTCTTCACGCTGTTGAAACCAAAGCGTTCAGAATCATTGGAATCTCCCGCGATGAAGCTAACTCCAAGGGCCTTTCACCCACTCACCGCAGGCAGGTTGGTGGTCTTTCCGTCTTCTACCGACTCCTCTCCAGCCTTGCCCCCCCAGCTCTCTCTGGGCCCTGTCCCCCAAATATTCCTACAGGTGCAAGATCTGCCTGCAACCCTCTTATGGTTAAACTGCCAAAATCAAGACTCTCTGCTCACCTTCACTCCTTCATTCCTCTTTTCTCCCGCCTCTGGAACAAACTCCCTCACTCTCTTCAATCCCACTCCTCCCTCCAGGTCTTTAAAACAGCTGTTCACCACCATCTCTTATCTTCCCCCATCCAAAACCTTGATCTTTTCTACCCTCGCTAATTTCACCCCAAATCCACTTTTTTGAAATACCAACTTCTGTCCTGGAAGTCCTTGGTGTCCTTGTGTTTTATACTTCTCCCACCCGCCCCCCTCCTTCCCACGTCTCCTCCCCCCAAGCCCTCTCCCTCCCACACATCTCCCGATGTCCCTGCTCTCAAATGTTGTGTTTGTGTGCTTCCCCTGCTCTCTCCATCTTGTCTACCGCTCCCTCTTGTTATATATTTTGTTTGTCTGTTTGATTTGTTTGTGAAATATATGTTAGCTCTTTCACGAGCCTCGATTCTGTATACAAAAAAAAGAGAAAAAAAAAGATGAGCCTCCACCAGGTGAGCAGTTTACGTTTTGCATCTTAGAGTAGACCAGAAAATCACAATACACAATTTTAATAACTAGCAACGGTACCCACCCTATGGGCGGGGCTTCAATTGGGAGGCCCAAATGAAAAGACAAAATATCAGAAATTGAAGGCTTTTTTTATTTTAAACGATTCATATAAACATCCCTTGAATCATATCACACGCAAATCATCAAAATCTAAACAGTACATTTTGAAAAAATATTGAATTCTGTAACACGGAAGCGGCCGCTACACCTGTTTCTCAGTCGCTTTGCACACGCTGCCGTGTTCCTTCGGAGCCGCACGTTTATATAGGAAGAGTTTGTCAGGAGTCGATCTACTCTCTCCTGGTACGTAGAATTTCAACAAAAGCCACATCACTATTCATATCGGTAAATATTGTTGCAGTTTTGTGTTTTTACAAATAAAGGTTAATTTCCCCCTCATAGTTTAGTCACACTACAACACGTAGCCTCGCGATAGTTCAGTTATTTCATAGTAAATGTAAGCATAGGCCTTTTCCTGTGTTAGTTTTGCGTTGAGTAGAATAATGAGAGTTAGGTCTCCTTCCAATGCTCATGCTGCCTCGATACTTTGAGTTTTGGTGCAAATCACCACGAGGCTGGCCTGACAAGTCGATCCAGGCTGAAGGAAGGCGGAACAGGAGGAGTGGGGAGTGACCGGTAAGCACGAGCCGCCAATCAGGGCTCGAGGGGAGTGGCTTAGCACTGCGGCAAAAGGCGTGGTTTGGAACATTCGACGCAGGCCATGGCGTGGCAATATAACCCTGTGCCCGAAGCCCCCACCTCAGTTATGGGGAGAGGTGCTTGAGAGTTCTCAGTTCTGAGGAGAGGTGTGCTGAACAAGTGAGAGTTTTTGAGGAGGACCTGCGCTGAGTGATGAGCTTGAGTTATCAGTTCGAAGCACTGTGTTGAATTGAGTTACAAGTTAAATGCTCGGTTGAGCTTGAAGCAGATCCTCTGTTGAGTGACGAGGGTGAAAGCGCGCCGTTATATAAATCGTGCTGTGAAGAACTGCCGCGCAGGGCGAGAGACACGCATATCTTCCAGCCTGCCTTTGTTCGAGATACGTGCCGCGAGGATCCCTCCCGCCTGCCTGCCTGCCTTCGTCGAGGGACGTGCTGTGACCGCAGAGGGCCACGCCGGGCGAGCTGTTCCTGAACAACAAAGCCGGTGCATTCAGCGCATGAACCATCCTTCCTTCATTCCCCCTGTGAGTGTGAACGGGCCCATTGTCTGGGATTTTGGTTAAGACTGCTTACGTGCCTGCTCTGTGTCTCTTCGCCTTGTATAGCTGTAAATAAACCTGTGTTCTTCCTTCTATTTGATTGTTCCCGTCATTTCCATCTATTGACTAAGCGTGGTACGAATTATATCACTCTAATCGGGTTCCAATAATAAAGTAACTGCACGGACCACGTGGTACGCCATCCGCTCGGACGTACTCAAATTACGCGTGGTTCGTGCGAGACTTGATCCCCGCTTCCGCGTCGGAGTAGGTACTTAGGTACGTGCGAGAATTGTCCCGAAACCCTGTCCTGCGTCCGACCGGAAGTGGCGACTCAAGTCTCGTGGTTGCGATGACCGAAGGAGAACAAGGGGCTTAATCCTCCCCTGGTAAGGGAACGAGGGTCGCGCAAAACCGTAACAATATTATTCCATCGTGTTTGGGAAAATTGGAAAACTTGGAAAATTGGAAAAACAATATAGCCTATTTTACTCCAGGGGGTCCTAGGATTACCCACCCAAAATATCGTTGCGATCAGTTCAGCCGTTTTTGCGGTACCTTCGAACGGACGGACAGACGGACGGACGGACATTTGGTGAATTATAGCAAGATGTAGAAACATTCTTTACCAAAATTGAATCGATTCTTCCTTGTCACACACACACATGTCCAACAAGTTTCGTCCAAATCCATCCATAACTTTTTGAGATATCCTATGTATCGTTTTTGGTCCGATCTCCCAATGGTGAAGTATCACTTAAAAATTAAATAATTCTCATATCCGAATCCATATTCAGATCTTCACCAAAATTTAATCGAATCGTTCTTCTCAGACACCCAACCGGTACACCAAGTTTCGTCCAAATCCGTCCACAACTTTTTGAGATATCCTGCTATGTATCGTTTTGCCCCGATCTCCCAATGGTGAAGTATCACTTTAAATATTCTAGTAGCCGGATCAGAATCTTCACCAAAATCTAATCATTTCGTCCTTGTCACATACGCTACTTCTCTGCCAAATTTCGTCCGAATCCGTCCACAATTTTTTGAGATATCTTGTTCACAAACGGACAGACATCCAGACAGACAGACAGACAGGGGTGAAAACATAACCTCCATCCACCTTTGGCAGGTAAAAAGTCAAGTGATATTTCAATAATTTATTCACACAATTTTTAAAGGGTACAAGTTAATTTTTATTTATATTCTCTTAAAACCTGTTGGTGAAAACACAATACTGAAGGAGCTCGGGCTCCCACGTCGATCGGAAGAATGGACGCGACAAAAAGCTGGAATTCGTCCGAGTTGCTTTATTCAAACAAAACACTCAGGTACTCTGAAAAGCCCGTTTATCGGGCAGCAATATATATACACACATTATCCCGGAGCGTTTGCCCAGGAAAGGCGAGAGGGGGCGTGGCCGAGCGTCCTGGCTGCGGCCTGGCAAGTTGAGGGCGAGCCTGCCCGGGCCATGCCCGGGCGTCCTGGACGAGCCCGGCATGGTGATCGCTCCGCGTCCTTGATAGGTGCAAGGCGATTGTGAAAACCCAGCGGTAGCCGCTACACACGTCCCCCCAGAATTGACTTGCACCGGCAGGGTCAATTTGAGGGGGGTCCTGATGACCCGGCCGAAGCGACCCCTGGCGGGTCGTGGGGGGGGGGGGTATGGTGTGGTGGTGGGCCGTCGAGTGGGGGGCACCGTGGACGGGGGGCGGCCTCGCCGCGGCGGAAGGGCCACCCGTGGTGGTTGGTCGACGTCCACGTGCGCCGGCTTGAGGTGGTCCACCGCAATCCGGTCCGACCTGCCGCCGATGTCGATGACGAACGACTTGTCGTCCCGTCGCAGGACCCGGAAGGGCCCGTCGTACGGCGGCTGGAGTGGCCCCCGATGTGCGTCGTGACGCACAAAAACATACTCCGCTGTGCGAAGTGCTGGAGGGACGTAAGACTGGGGGTCACCGTGGTGGGATGTTGGCACGGGGGCAAACCGTCGGGCGGCCTCCTGGAGGTCCGAGCGCTGGTGAGCTGCGGACCAGGGACTGGTAGCGTCGGGCACGAATTCGCCCGGGACGCGTAGCGCCTGGCCGTAGACAAGCTCGGCGGTGGATGCCTGGAGGTCCTCCTTGGGGGCCGTGCGGAGGCCCAAAAGGACCCACGGCAGCCGGTCGGCCCAACCGCCGTCTTGAAGGCCGGCCATGAGCGCGGCCTTCATGGAGCGGTGGAATCGCTCGCACAACCCGTTTGCTTGGGGGTGGTAGGCCGTAGTACGGTGGAGCTTGACCCCCAGGTTGCGGGCGACCGCGCCCCACAGCTCGGAGGTGAACTGTGGTCCGCGGTCTGACGAGATGTCCGCCGGTGCGCCGAAGTGGGCGACCCAGGTGGCGATGAAAGCCTGCGCCACGTCGGCGGTGGTGGTGGAGACGAGGGGAACGGCCTCCGGCCACCTGGTGGTCCTGTCCACCATGGTGAGCAGGTGTGTGAACCCCCGTGACGGGGGGAGGGGGCCCACCAGATCCACGTTGACGTGGTCGAAACGTCGTTCGGGCACGGTGAAAGGTGCCAGCGGGGCCTGGGTGTGTCGGTGGACCTTGGCCCGTTGGCAGGCTGTGCAGGTGCTGGTCCAATCGCGGACGTCCCGACGAAGGCCGTGCCAGACGAATCGCGCCGACACCAGCTTCTGGGAAGCTTTCCGGCCCGGGTGGGAAAGGCCGTGGAGGGAGGCGAAGATGTGGCGTTGCCAGGTGACGGGCACGATGGGGCGAGGCTGGCCTTGGGAGACGTCGCAGAGCAGGACAGTGTCCGCGATGGGGATGTCGGCCAGGCGGAGGCCCGTGTCCGCTGCCCGGAGGGCTTGCACCATGGTGTCGGTGGTTTGGTCCGCCGCCATAAGCGCGAAGTCCACGCCCAGGTGGACCGCGTTCACGCTGGCCCGGGAAAGACAGTCGGCTACAGCGTTGTTTTTGCCGGCGACGTGCCGGATGTCCGTGGTAAACTCCGACACGGCGGAGAGGTGGCGCTGTTGGCGGGCCGACCACGGCTCCGTGACCTTGGCCATTGCGTAAACCAACGGCTTGTGGTCGACGAACGCCGTGAAAGGTCGGCCCTCCAGGAGGTGGCGGAAATGGCGGACGGCCAGGTGTAGACCGAGGAGCTCATGGTCAAACGTGCTGTATTTGAGCTCGTTCGGCCGGAGCTGCCGGCTGAAAAAAGCGAGTGGCTGCCAAACCCCGTTCACCCATTGCTCATGTACGGCACCCACCGCGTAGTCGGAGGCATCCGTGGTGAGGGCGATGGGAGCGTTGAGCACCGGGTGAGCGAGCAGTGTTGCGTCGGTGAGGGCCCGCTTTGAGCTTTGGAAGGCCGCGTCCATTGCTGCGGACCAGGCGATATCGTGCTTGGCCGGCTTGCCCCGGAGGGCTTCGTAGAGGGGCCGCATGAGTTGAGCAGCGCGGGGCACGAAGCGGTGATAAAAATTCACCATTCCCAGGAATTCCTGCAGGGCCTTTATGGTGCGGGGACGCGGGAACATGGTGATGGCCTCGACCTTGGTTGGCAGCGGCACGGCCCCGTTCTTGGTGATGTGGTGGCCCCAACAAATCAACGGCCGTCGTGCCGAAGTGGCATTTGGCCGGGTTGACGATGAGGCCATGCTCGCTGAGGCGCCCGAACAGTGTTCGGAGGTGGAGGAGGTGCTCGGCCCGGGACATGCTGGCGACGAGGATGTCGTCCAGGTAAACGAAAAGGAATGGCAGGTCACGCAGCACGCCGTCCATCAAGCGCTGGAACGCCTGAGCCACGTTCTTGAGACCAAACGGCATCCGTAAGAATTCGAATAAGCCGAACGGTGTGATGACTGCCGTTTTAGGGACGTCGGCCGCCCTGACAGATACCTGGTGATATCCCCGTATGAGATCAATTTTCGAAAAAATGACCCATCCCGCCAGACGGGCAGAGAAGTCTTGGATGTGCGGGATCGGATACCTGTCGGGGGTGGTAGCGTCGTTAAGGTGGCGGTAGTCACCACATGGGCACCAGCCGCCCCCTGGCTTTGGGACGATGTGTAGTGGCGAAGCCCACGCGCTATCGGAGCGCCGCACGATGCCGAGGTGTTCTAAAGCGTCGAACTCGGCTTTGGCCACGGCGAGCTTGGCTGGGTCGAGGCGGCGGGCTCTGGCGTAGACCGGGGGGCCCGTGGTTGGTATGTGGTGCTCGATCCCATGCCGTACTGCGACGGCCGAAAACGTCGGCCGCGTGAGGGCCGGAAACTCCGTGAGCAGGCGAGCAAACTCGTTCGCCGCCGGGAGGGTGCATGCCAGCTCGGTCGGCGCGGAGCTGCTCAATGTGCATACCAGGGAGCTGAAGGTTTCGGCGTTGATTAAACGACGCCGTTGGACGTCCACCAGCAGTCCGTGTGCGCAGAGGAAGTCGGCGCCTAGCAGAGCCATGGGCACGTTTGCGGTTACAAACGTCCAAGCAAAGCGTTGGCCGCCGAAGCAGAGGGTGACGTTGCGCGGGCCGAAGGTGCGGATGGCCGATCCGTTGGCCGCAACCAAGGTGGGGCCGCAAACCGCGGACTGCCTGTCCTGGTCAGAGGCGGGTATGACGCTCAGTTGGGCGCCGGTGTCGCACAGGAAGCGCCGTCCAGACGCTTTATCCGTGATGAACAGTAAGTTGCCCGTGTGGCCGGCGCTCATGGCTGGTAAAGAACGCCGGCCCGGCCGTTTCCCTGCCTGCCGAAGGGGCACGGGGGTCGGCATGTCCGGGCCTTCTGTCCGAACCTGGCATGATAGTAACACCACGCTTGGTCAGGTGGAGGCCCCGGTCGTCGTGCTGGAGGTGGTCGGCTCGGTGTAGCGGCCGCGAATTGCGTCGGCAGTTCAGTCGTCGACCGTGCCGGGTGCTCGTGCGCCATGGGTGTTGCGTCGGACGGCGGTGGGCCCCAGGTCGCTGCTGCGATGCGCTGGCCTGCGGCGGAGATCTTGTCGGCTTCCCTGGCAAGGGCACGGGGATCCGTGATCGTCGTGCTTGCCACGGCGAGGCGTACCGGGCTAGGCAGCTGACGGAGGAACAGCTCCCGGAACAGGAATGCCAGAGAGTGCTTGCCGAGCAGCGAAAGCATGTAGTCCATTCGCTCAGAAGGGCGCGTGTCGCCGAGCTCGGGCAGGTCGAGCAGGCGCCGTGCGCGTTCCACCGATGGCAGGGCGAAAGCGTCGAGGAGGAGCTTTTTAATCGCGCCGTATTTGTCAGCGGCTGGCGGGCTCTCGAGGAGGCTCAGGGCGCGGGCCGCGGTGGCTGAACCGAGCGCTGCTACCACATGGTGGAAGCGGGTGTCGTCGGCTGTGATGCCTCGCAGGGCGAACAGGGAGTCCGCCTGTGCGAACCAAACCGCCGCGTGAGCCTGCCAGAAGGTAGGCAGTTTAAGGGCCACTGCCGTGTCCATGTCGGTAGATCACCAATGAAGGAGCTCAGGCTCCCACGTCGATCGGAAGAATGGACGCGACAAAAAGCTGGAATTCGTCCGAGTTGCTTTATTCAAACAAAACACTCAGGTACTCTGAAAAGCCCGTTTATCGGGCAGCAATATATATACACACATTATCCCGGAGCGTTTGCCCAGGAAAGGCGAGAGGGGGCGTGGCCAAGCGTCCTGGCTGCGGCCTGGCAAGTTGAGGGCGAGCCTGCCCGGGCATGCCCGGGCATGCCCGGGCGTCCCGACCGAGGCCTGGCAAGTTGAGCGCGGGCCTGCCCGGGCGTCCTGGACGAGCCCGGCATGGTGATCGCTCCGCGTCCTTGATAGGTGCAAGGCGATTGTGAAAACCCAGCGGTAGCCACTACAATACCATCTAATCATTATGTCCGCACTTCCTCACTGGTTATGCCGCCACAGAGGACAGCATTTCCAGCTGAATCTTATATTCTTATATACACCGCCTATTAAAGCATCACTAAGCAGGTCGCTCTACATTTTACTTGCAACACAAAAAATAATTGTTGTTTCCGTCAGGGAAGTGACGGCTCTTATATTGTAGTGTAAAAATGAAAAGAAACCCTTTTATAAGCTGCGTCACAGAGTGTAGTCTTGTAGACCTTGTGCTCTTTCATCTCACTCTTGTAAACATGTGTGGTTTGGGGGATTTTTGGTAGTATTTCTCACTATGATGCGGATACTAAATGGTCTGCTGCTGATATACTGTAGGTCGTTGTTCAGTTACCTTTTTGCTTCTTTCTTTTAACTTTTCTTGGCACTGCCTCTTTTACCTGTCTTCCTGTCGTTTTACCTGTTCATAGCATGATGCAAGACTGCAGGTAGTGGTTTTTGCAAAGCCATGACTTGACCGATTAATTGTGCCCCTTTGGGTGCTGTCTTGTTGAACTAGGCCTGGTGAGGGAATATGGTGAGGGAACCGGCACACAATGGCCTCCACTTGTCGAGACACGGTGGGGGATCGATGATTGATGTGCAAATGTCGACAGGACGACGCGACCACAGCCGATTCATGCAAGTTTTATTCTGTTTGAGCCCAGCAAAGCCGCGCCACGGGAGCTGCGACCGTCGAGGCGCTAAGTAATTGTCATTTAACTGCACTGCCAGTCACATCATCGCCTTCACTGCATGTTGTCACCTGGCGCAAGCGATTACATTACCTTTCCCTCTGGATGCATGATGTTGAATGGAAATCATGAGTTACCTGCAAATTTTATTCCTTCAGACCGACAGTCTCAAACAGGAACTAAAACGGCAATCAGTAGAGAGCATACCTCCACCTGGTTGGCCATATCACTCAATGGTGAAGAATCACTTAAAAAATTGGACTAGCTGGATCCAGATCCGGATCTTCACCAAAATCGAATCGATTCTTCCTTGTCACCCACACAACCTGTCCACCACGTTTCGTCAAAATCCATCTATAACTTTTTGAGATATCCTGCTATGTATCGTTTTGGGCCAATCCCCCAATGGTGAAGAATCACTTTAAAAATCCAATAATTCTCATGTCCGAATCCACATTCAGATCTTCACCAAAATCGAATCGATTCTTCCTTGTCACACACACAACCTGTCCACCACGTTTCATCTTTTTTTTTCTTCTTTTTTTTTTTGTATACAAGATCGAGGCTCGTGAAAGAGCTAACATTAATCACACAAAAAGACAAACCGACACACAAAACACAAAAAACAAGGGGAGCGGCAGACAAGATGGGGAGAGAGGGGGAAGGACATAAAAGAGAGGGGGAAGAGGGGGAAGGACACAAACACAACATTTGAGAGCAGGGACATCGGGAGGACTTGGGGGGAGGTGGGAGAGGAATAAAACATATGAACACTGCAAGGACTCTGGGGTGAATTACCAGGGGTAGAAAAGATCAAGGTTTTCGATGGGGGAAGATAAGAGATGGTGGTGAACAGCTGTTTTAAAGACCTGGAGGGAGGAGTGGGATTGAAGGGAGTGGGGGAGTTTGTTCCAGAGGCGGGAGAAAAGGGGAATGAAAGAGTGAAGGTGAGCAGAGAGCCTAGACTTTGGCAGTTTAACCATAAGAGGGTTGCAAGCAGATCTTGTGCGACCTGAAGGAATATTGGGGGGGACAGAGCAGAGAGAGAGCTGGGGGAGCAAGGCCGGAGAGGAGTCGTTAGAAGACAGAAAGACCACCAACCTGCCTGCGGCGAGTGAGTGAATGGCCCTCGGTGTTGACTACATCGCAGGAGATTCCAATGATTCTGAAAGCTTTGGCCTCAACAGCGTGAAGCCGAGCAAGGTGTGAGGCAGGAGCACCAGCCCAGAGGGGGGAACAGTATTCCATTGAGCTGCGGATGAAAGCCTTGTATGTGGTGAGGAGCTCAGGTGTGCCAAGGAAGGACTTCGCACGACGGAGGATGCCCAGTCGGCGATTGGCTTTGGAGGCCAGCTTGGAAATGTGGTTTTCCCAAGAAAGATCATGGCAGATAGTGAGACCCAAAAGCTTGAGCGACAGAACTTCTTGGAGAGGATTGTTGAGAAAGTAGATGGGAGGGTTGTCCAGTCGGTCCTTTCGGAGAGACATTGTAAGAGTGTGAGATTTGTCAGGATTGAAAGACATGTTCCACTTGTTTGACCAGTCTGTGATTTTGTCCAGGTCTGCAGAGAGTGAGGAGGCTGCAGACTGCCGATCTGAGGGATGAGGAATGGAGCGACAGAGAGTAGAGTCGTCAGCAAAGAGATAGAGAGGATTTTCAAGAGAGTCAGAGAGATCATTGATGAAGACCAGAAAAAGCACAGGGCCCACAACACTACCTTGGGGAACTCCACCCTGAACAGGAAGAGGAGATGAGAGAAACCCATTCAGGGCCACACGTTGACTACGACCAGAGAGGAAGTCCGCCAGCCATGCGTGGAGATTTCCATGGATACCAAAGGAGGAGAGTTTGGTGAGCAGAGCAGGGTGCCAGACCGTATCGAAGGTACGTGAAATGTCAAGGGAGACAGCTCTAATTTCCTGTTTGGCGTTGAGGACCTCCATCCATTGTTGAGAAAGCAGAAGCAGCATGTCCAGAGTAGAGTGACCATGTCTGAAACCAAATTGATGATCAGAGATCAAGCCATTGGAGAAGAGGAAAGATTTAATATCTGAAGCAATGATGGATTCCATGACTTTGCTGATAATTGGGAGAAGGCTGATTGGTCTGTAGTTGCTGGGATCTGTTTTTGCACCTTTTTTGTGCAAACCGGTGATGTTGGCTGATTTCCAAGCAGATGGCAGATGACCTTGAGCAAAAGAGAGGGTGAAGAGAACAGAAAGAGGGAGTGAAAGAGCAGAAGAACATGATTTTAGGACCCGTGGGCTGATGCCGTCAGGACCAGTTGCAGAATCAGAGTCGAGGGTTGACAGAAACTTTTCCACCTAATCAGGAGGAAAGGACACAGAGTCCAGGAGCAGCTGGGTATGACTGGGTACGGTGGGTACAGAGAGGGATGGGTTTGGGACACAAGATTTAGAGGCAAACATAGAGTTGAGGCATTCAGCTTTTTCACGTGCGGAGTCAGCCGTTAAGCCGTTTGAGGTGAGGGAGGGGATGGAGGGGGAACAAACACCAGAAACAGATTTGACCAGACGCCACCAGGATTTGGAAGAGGGAGACAGATAAGAGAGTTCGGTCTTGAGAATGGTGAGATATTGTTTCCTGGCTCTCCTGAGGGTGGACACACACTTGTTTCGGGCTTTGTGAAAGGAAATGAGATTTCCTTCCGTTGGGTTTGCTTTCCAGGAGACGAAAGCAAGATGTTTCAGGGCAACAGCCTCACCACAAGATTCCGTGTACCATGGACGGGAGGAAGGATATGACAACTGAAGACGAGATGGTATAAATCTGTGCATGAGAGAGAGCAATTTACTTTGAAAGAATTCCCAGGATGAGTTGATGTCAGAGGCGGTAGAGATGGGAGACCAGTCCAGATGATTGATAGCTGCTTGAAGACCGTGCCAGTTGGCCTGAGTGAAATGCCAGACTCGTCGACGCTGAGGAGGCTCTCTGAGAATGGTCAGAGAGATGTCCACTTTGACAAGCACATGATCAGATGAGCCGATTGGAGCAGAAGAAGAGCAGCAGACATTTTCAGGGAAGTTTGTCATAACCAAATCCAGAAGAGAAGATGCTCCGTTGACTGAGATCCGGGTCGGGAAATTGACAGATTGTGTCAGTCCCAGTGAGTCGCAGAAGTCCTTTGCTGAAGAGTCATGGCTGGTGAGAGAGGTACCCACACCCAGCCAACTGGCATGGTGACAATTGAAATCACCACATATGAGGAAGAGAGAGTTGGGATGGGTAGATAGAAGTTGGTCCATATTATCAGACAGTGAGATGTAGATGGAGTCATCGCTGTTTGGTGGACGGTACAACACACATATGAACAAAAGGTGGGAGCGAAGGGGAAGCCGTAGCCAAAGGTATTCCTGGGGGTGAGGTGGAGAGAGGGCAGTGGAGGGCGAGTGAGGAAGAGAGTTTTTTATAAAGATAGCAACCCCACCTCCAGGACGAGGCTCAGGTCTATCATACCGGAGGAGGGAGTAACCTGGGAGAGATACCAAGGCATCAGAGACATCATGAAGGAGGAAAGTTTCTGTTAAGCAGATCACATCTGGTTTGTCAGAAGCAACCTGTATGGAGAGGTCAGTCAAGTTTGAGCGAACGCCCCGGATGTTTGAGGTCCATACCGTTCATGAAGAGGAAGGGGGAGCATCGGGTCCAGAACAGGGGGGGGAGGGGTAGGGTAAGATGTGGAAGAGGAGGAAGAGGTAGTAGGAAGAGGTAGAGGAAGAGGTAGAAGAGGTAGAAGATGATCTAAATCCATCCTTAACTTTTTGAGAAATCCTGCTACGTATAGTTTTTGGCCCTCGTATCCTGCTACGTATAGTAATTCTTCACCATTCCCAATGGTGAAGAATTACTTTTTTTTCTTTCTTTTTTGTATACAACATCGAGGCTCGTGTAAGAGCTAACATCAATCACAAAAAAAAAAACGGACACACAAAACATACAACAAAGGGAGTGGGAGACAAGATGGGGAGAGAGATGGAAGCACACAAGTACAACAGCAGAGAACAGGGGCATCGGAAGATCTGTGGGAGGAAGAGGGCTTGGGGGAGGAGGCATGGGAAGGCGGGGGGCTGGAGGGGCAAGGTATAAAACACATGGACACTGCTCGAACTTCCAGGAAAGAAGTCGGTATTTCAAAAAAAGTGGATCTGAGGTGAATTAACGGGGTTAGAAGAGATCAAGGTTTTGAATGGGGGAAGATAAGAGATGGTGGTGAACAGCTGTTTTAAAGACCTGGAGGGAGGAGTGGGATTGAAGAGAGTGAGGGAGTTTGTTCCAGAGGCGGGAGTAGAAGAGGAATGAAGGAGTGAAGGTGAGCAGAGAGTCTTGATTTTGGCAATTTCACCAGAAGAGGGTTGCTGGCAGATCTTGTGCGCCCTGTCGGAATATTTGGGGGACAGAGCACAGAGAGAGCTGGGGGAGCTAGGCCGGATAGGAGTCAGTAGAAGACTGAAAGACCACCAACCTGCCTGCGGTGAGTAAGTGAAAGGCCCTCGGAGTTAGCTTCATCGCGGGAGATTCCAATGATTCTGAAAGCTTTGGTTTCAACAGTGTGAAGACGAGCTAGGTGTGAGGCAGGAGCACCAGCCCAGAGGGGAGAGCAGTATTCCATTGAGCTGTGGATGAAAGCCTTGTATGTGGTGAGGAGGAAGCACTTCACATGACGGAGGATGCCCAGACGGCGACTGACTTTGGAGGACAGCTTGGAAATGTGGTTTTCCCATGAAAGGTCATGGCAGATTGTGAGACCCAAAAGCTTAAGCTTGAGCAACAGCACTTTTTGGAGAGGATTGCTGAGAAAGTAGATGGGAGGGTTGTCCAGTCGGTCTTTTCGGAGAGACATAGTAAGAGTGTGAGATTTGTCAGGTTTTCCCAGGAAAGATCATGGCAGATTGTGAGACCAAAAAGCTTGAGTGACCAAACTTTTTGGAGAGGATTGTTCAGAAACTAGTTATGAGGGTTGTCCAGTCTGTCTTTTCGTAGAGACATAGATGAGAGTGTGAGATTTGTCAGGATTGAAAGACATGTTCCACTTGTTTGACCAGTCTGTGATTTTGTCCAGGTCTGCAGAGAGAGAGGAGGCTGCAGACTGCCGACCTGAGGGATGAGGTATGGAGCGGCAGAGAGTGGAGTGGTCCGCAAAGAGATAGAGAGGATTTTCAAGCGTGTCAGAGAGATCATTGATGAAGACCAGAAAAAGCACAGGGCCCAGAACACTGCCTTGAGGAACTCCAGCCTGAACAGGAAGGGGAGATGAGAGAAACCCATTCAGGGCCACACGTTGACTAAGACCAGAGAGGAAGTCCACAAGCCATGTGTGAAGATTTCCATGGATCCCATAGGAGGAGAGTTTGGTGAGCAGAGCAGGGTGCCAGACCGTATCGAAGGCACGTGATATATCGAGGGAGACAGCTCTAATTTCCTGTTTGACATTGAGGACCTCCATCCATTTTTGAGACAGCAGAAGCAGCATGTCCAGAGTAGAGTGACCTGGTCTGAAACCAAATGGATGATCAGAGCTCAAGCCATTGGAGAAGAGGAAGGATTTGATATCCGAAGCAATGATGGATTACATGACTTTGCTGATAATTAGGAGCAGTCTGATTGGTCCGTAGTTGCAAGGATCTGTTTTTGCACCTTTTTTGTGCAAAGTGGTAATGTTGGCTGATTTCCAAGCTGATCGCAGATGACCTTGAGAAAAAGAGAGGGTGAAGAGAACAGAGAGTGGGAGTGAAAGAGGGGCAGAGCAGGATTTTAGTACCCATGGGCTGATGCCGTCTGGTCCAGTTGCAGAATCAGAGTCGAGGATTGACAGAAACTTCTCCACGTTGTCAGGAGAGAAGGACACATATTCCATGAGCAGCTGGGCACGACTGGGTACGGTGGGTACAGAGAGGGATGGGTTTGGGACACAAGATTTTGAGGCAAACACAGAGTTGAGGCATTCAGCTTTTTCACGTGCGGAGTCAGCTGTGGAGCCATTTTAGGTAAGGGAGGGGTTGGAGGGGGAACAAACACCAGAAACAGATTTGACCAGATGCCACCTGGATTTGGAAGAGTGAGACAGGTTTGAGAGTTCAGTCTTGAGACCAGAGAGATATTGTTTCCTGGCTCCTGAGGGTGGACACACACTTGTTCCGGGCTTTGTGAAAGGAAATGAGATTTCCTTCCGTTGGATTTGCCTTCCAGGAGGCGAAGGCAAGTTGTTTCAGGGCAACTGCCCTCACCACAAGATTCCGTGTACCATGGGCGGAAGGAAGCGTATGACAACTGAAGTCGAGATGGGATAAATCTGTGCATGAGAGAGAGCAATTTACTTTGGAAGAATTCCTAGGATGAGTTGATGTCAGAGGCAGTAGAGATGGGAGACCAGTCCAGATGATTGATGGCTACTTGAAGACCGTGCCAGTTGGCCTGAGTGAAATGCCAGACTCGTCGGTGCTGAGGAGGCTCTCTGAGAATGGTCAGAGAGATGTCCACTTTAGCAAGCACATGATCAGAAGAACCGATTGGACCAGAAGAAGAGCTGCAGACATTTGCAGGGAAGTTATTCATAATCAAGTCTAGAAGAGAAGATGCTCTGTTGACTGAGATCCGGGTCGGGAAATTGACAGATTGTGTCAGTCCCAGTGAGTCGCAGAAGTCCTTTGCTGAGGAGCCATGGCTGGTGAGAGAGGTACCCACACCCAGCCAACTGGCATGATGACAATTGAAATCACCACATATGAGGAAGAGAGAGTTGGGATGAGTAGATAGAAGTTGGTCCATATTATCAGACAGCGAGATGTGGATGGAGTCATCACTGTTTGGTGGATGGTACAACACACATCTATCTATAATTCCACTAATCTCTGTGTGTATGTTTGTTTGTTTGTCTGTGACCGCTGTTTCTCGACAACCACGGGTCCGATATACTTTAAACTTGCCAGGTATATTGCTGGGGACCCGAGGATGTGCCTTTTCAAGGTTTCATATTAATCGGACAAGTAGTTACCGAGCTATGTCCAAAAAACGATTCAACCAATCAGAGAGCAGCGAGCTATCACGTGTGCCGAACGTGCCGAACAGACTCTGCCTCGGACGGCACATTTGAGAGCGTATTCATTTATTTCACGTTGGCAAACTATGTTGCCGCTATGTTGGCGTTAAACGATGTTTTAAAACTAATTAAAACTAATTTGCGATTCTTTCGCTTTCCTGCGCGTTTGTGCATGCTATGGCGATTTCTTTACCAAACTCCGCAAGCCGTTCGCTTTGGACCAAACCATTTCATGTAAATAGAGGGGGGGGATTGTCACCGTACTCGCAAGCCGTTCGCTTTGGACCAAACCATTTCATGTAAATAGAGGGGGGGGGATATAATTTTAGATATAGATATAGTACGGGCATGCCCTAGTATGAACAAAAGGTGGGAGTGAAGGGGAAGCTGTAGCCAGAGGTACTCCTGGGGGTGAGGTGGAGAAAGGGCAGTGCAGGGAGAGTGAGGAAGAGAGTTTTTGATAGAGATAGCAACCCCACCTCCAGGACGAGGCTCAGGTCTATCATACCAGAGGAGTGAGTAACTAGGGAGAGATATTGCGGAATCAGAGACATCATGAAGGAGGAAAGTTTCTGTTAAGCAGATCAAGTCTGGTTTGTCAGAAGCACCCTGTATGGAGAGATCAGTCAAGTTTGAGTGAAGGCCCCGGATGTTTGAGGTCCATACCGTTAATGAAGAGGAAGGGGGAGCATCGGATACAGGACAGGGAAGGGGAGGGGTAGGGTAAGATGTGGAAGAGGAGGAGGAGGTAGGGAGAGCTGTTGATAATGTGTCAGAGATTTCACAATAGCTCGGAGAAAGGGAAGGATGAGGAGGACAAATGGTTTGATGGTGATTGGGTGAGGAACAGTGAGGTATTGTTTGAGGGGGGTTGGTGGGGGGGGGGGCAGAGCGAGGAAGAAGGTTGGAGGAGATGGAGGTGAGAGTTGGAAGGGAGAGGAAGTGGGGAGGATGCTTTGAGGAGGAGGGGTGAGAGGGGAGAATTGGAGAAAAAAGGAGGGTGGGGAGATTTGAAGGGGAGGGGGAGGGGGGAGTTTTGAAGGTGAGGAGTTAATTTAGGAGGGGCGGGGTGAGGGGGGAATTTGGGAGGTGAGGGGTGAGTTTAGAACGAGAGGGGTGAGGTGGGAGTTTAGAAGGGGAGGGGTGAGGGGAAATTTAGGAGGGGAGGGGTGAGGCGGGAGATTTGAAAGGGATGGGTGATGGGGGAGTTTAGCAGGGGTGGAGTGAGTTTGGATTTTAGAAAGTGTTGGACGATTCATGGAAAACGAACATTTATTGCAAAAAGAAAATGAGTTTCAAAATGAGAGATCCGTTTGAAAACGTTGGAGTAGGGGTGGAATGCAGGTGAGTTTAGGGAATGCAGGTGAGTTTAGGGAATGCAGGTGAGTTTAGGGAATGCAGGTGAGTTTAGGGAATGTAGGAGGGAAGAACTGTAAGAGATGGAATTTTTGTTTGAAATGAAGAGATTTGGTGAAAAAATCGAAAGCAACCTTTTAAAGAAGAAGAAGAAAAATGTGTTATAATATACGACAGAATACAACACTTCAGGGGAAAGTTTTAACATTTTTAAACGAAACTGTGAAAACTATCTGGGGAAATTGGGGTGAAACACGTGGTCGAAGAACGAACGAACACAAACAAAGAAGGAAATAATTGTTTTTGTATTTTTGGGAATTAAGATTTTAAACAAAGGGTAAGCTGTTCGGGGAAGTATGGGGTGAAAAGAAGACTGGAAAAAACAGTGAGAGAACGAAAGTAAATGGACCACAAACGACCGCCGAGAGAAGACAACAAGGCCTCGAGGCAGGAAACTGAAAAGACCAGGCCTGAAAAACGCGGCAGGAAATAACCGACAATTTTATACAGGTATGCACAATTTACACTGAGATCTTCCTAGAGACACACAGTCGGAACACACACCATAAAATAAAAATACAGTTTTGACAAAAATACAAGCGGGAACAATTACTTAACTTTGATAGCGTGGAGAGTTGGAGAACTTGGAAAAAACACAACCTCGCCGTCAAAACCAGAAGCAGAAGTCAAATTCTCATATCTTAAAATAATCTCATATCACTTAAAAAAAAAAAAATTCTCATATCCGAATCCATATTCAGATCTTCACCAAAATCGAATCAATTCTTCTTTGTCACACACACCGGCAAAAAAATGAGAAGAAAAGTTCGTTGCATTCAAACGTCACATCGGTTTATTACGGTACCTAAAAAAGATAAAAACAGCCGAGAAGACAGATAGCATGACACACGAGGTGATAACTTATCACCACTTTATTTCGACGTTTCATATCTGACTACAAAGGCAATTGTCATTCTAAAATAATCAGTAATTCGGTAGTTTATTTTGGGAGTTCCAGTTTCGTTTTGGTGAGAAAACTCTTCTTCGTCCCTCCAACTTCCCTTCTGAATCAATTTACTTTTTTACCTCCGCCACTGAAGGTGAATGGAGGTTGTTTTCACCCCTGTCTGTCTGTTTGTCTGTCTGTGAACAAGATTTGTCAAAAAGTTGTGGACGGATTCGGACGAAATTTGGCAGAGAGGTAGTGTATCTGACAAGGACGAAACGATTAGATTTTGGTGAAGATCCGGATTCAGATCCGGCTAGTATAATTTTTTAAGTGTTGGATTCTTCAGCATTTGGAGAAGGGGCCAAAACTATACATAGCAGGATATCTCAAAAAGTTGTGGACGGATTTGGACGAAACTTGGTGGACAGGTCGGGTGTCTGACAAGGACGATTCGATTAAATTTTGGTGAAGATCCAAATCTGGATCCGTATACGAGTTTTTTTATTTTTCTTAGTGATTCTTCACCATTGAGTGATGGGGCCAAAAACGATATATAACATGATATTTCAAAATGTTGTGGACATGTTATGACAAAACTAGGTGGATGAGATGGATAAGTGACAATAAAAAGCTGATTGGATTTTGGTTCAGGTCCGAATCCAGATCCGGGCTATCAGTGGATATAAAACATAACCTGTTCATCCTGGCGGAGGTTTGCTCTCTACCGAGTGCTGTTCTAGTCTTGAGTGCAATGAACTCTCCTTTAAATTTTTTTTACCGCCCTCCGACCACCAACCCATGATTTGTTGGATTCTTAGTTCTGCTTTCTTTCTTCCTCATTGTGTAATGATTCAAGAGTGTCCTCCACCACCCACCCTCTTTACTTTAACCCCACACCTGCCCAATTCAGGCTGTCTATATACACCGGTGTTCTTTTGATCATGAATGTCCACCATGCATTAATGTTTTTTGCACTCTTTCTGTATTTGTAAATATTATAAATGTTGTATATGATAAGTTTCCAAGTATGAAGCCCCCGATTTCCACCTGGTGATCAGGCAGGTATCCATACCCACCCTCCAACTCCATGGACCTGGATAACCTGGTAACGAGATACGTCCTGATTGGCTGGTGCTAACTCAACATAGCTGAAAACACATTTAGCAGATCTTTACAAGGATGCATCATGCTGTGACTGCTAATGTAACAATTCTTGACTTGAGGAACCAACCCATATTAGGACTTGGTCTGAACTCTAAAGGGAATGGTGGCGCTTTCTTCATTCGAAGTCCTGGCTGTCATCATTCATTCCAAGTCCTGGCCGTCCTCAGAAGCTGACTGTGGAGACTGAAAGGGGCCTGTGTACAATCCTCATGTTGGCCAGGCCTCACTCTATGTGATGGGTTAGTTCCCCAAACACACAAGCCGCTTCACACCATCTTGCAAACTTTGCGCTCCCTTGAGAAGCTCACAACAGGAACTTCACTGCATCTTTTTTACTTTATCCTTTATTTTCCCTTCTCACCTTTCATGGGTTGGAGGCCCGACCCCAATAGGTAGCTCTAAGGCAAAGAAAACGATACCTGAGAAATTAATTCATGCATAACCATCAGTACAATTTGGGAACTTCCTGCCTTCATTCCGACAGCGATATGCCACTACAGTGCTTCCAGGAAGTATTCACACCCCTTGACTTTTTTCACATTTCGTTGTGTTACAGCCTGAATTTAAAACGGATTAAATTGAGATTTTTTTTGATCTTTGATCTACACACAATACCCTATAATGTCAACGTGGTATTTTTTTATAGAAATTTTTACAAAATAATTAAAAATAAAATAGAAAAATTTCTCATTTGCATAGGTATTCAACCCCTTGAGTCAATACTGCATAGAAGCACCTTTGACAGTGATTACAGCTTCGAGTCTTATTGGGTATGTCGGTATCAGCTTTGCACATTTGGATTTGGGGGGTTTCTCCCATTCTTCCTTGCAGATTTGCTCAAGCTATGTAAAGTTGGATGGGGAGCGTCGGTGACCAGCAATCTTCAAGTCTTTCCACAGATTCTCAAGGGGATTCAAGTCTGGGCTTTGGCTGGGCCACTCAAGGACTTTCACGTTCTTCTTCTGAAGCCATTCCAGTGTTTCTTTGGCTGTATGCTTGGGGTCATTGTCCTGTTGGAATGTAAATCTTCACCGCAGTCGAAGGTCTTTTTTTTTTTTTTTTTTTTTTTGTATACAAGATCGAGGCTCGTGAAAGAGCCAACATTAGTCACACAAAAGGTCAAACTGACACATAAAACACAAAATAAGGGGAGCAGTAGACAACATGGGGAGAGAGGGGGAAGGACACAAACACAACATTTGAGAGCAGGGACATCGAGAGAACTGTGGGAGGGAGAGGGCTTGGGGGGAGGTGGGAGAAGTATAAAACATATGGACACTGCAAGGACTTCTAGGAAAGAAGTTGGAATTTCGAAAAAGTGCTGTCATCAGCTCTGAAGCAGGTACTCCTCGAGGATTTGCCTGTACTTGGCTCCATGAATTGCTCCCTCTGTCCTTACAAGTCTCCCAGTCCCTGCTGCTGAAAAGCATCCCCATAGCATGATTCTGCCACCACCATGCTTAACAGTAGGGATGGTGTTAAATGGATGATGAGCTGTGCTCGGTTTCCGCCAGACGTAGCGCTTTGCATTCAGGCCAAAGAGTTCAATTTTCATCTCCTCACACTACAGAACGTCATTCTCTGATTCTTTCACATACCTTTTTGCAAACTCCAGGCATGCTGTCATGTGCCTTTTCTCAGGAGTGGCTTCTGTCTGGCTACTCTCGCATAAAGCTTGGATTTGTGAAGGGCTGCAGAGACTGTTGTCCTCCCTGCAGGTTCTCCCATCTCAGCCAAGGAACTCTGTAGTTTGAGTCGTCATTGGTTTCTTAATCACCTCCCTGATCAAGGTCCTTCTTGTCCGGGTGCTCTGTTTGGTTGGATGTCCAGCCCTAGGAAGAGTCTGGGTAGTTCCATATTCTTTCCGTTTCCTAATGATGGAGCTCACTGTGCTCTTGGACACTTTCATCACTCTAGAAATTGTTTTATACCCTTCCCCAGATCTATGCCTCCTCACAATTCTATCTTGGAGTTCTACGGAGAGTTCCTTGAACTTCATGGTCGAGTTTCTGCTCTGACATGAACTGTCAACTGTGGTAACTTATATAGAAAGGTGTGTTTCTTTCTAAACCATGTCGAATCAATTTTATTAGCCACAGGTGGACTCCAAGTTGTAGAGATAGCTCAAGGATGATCACAGGAAATTGGATGCACCTGAGCTCAATTTGGAGTGTCATAGCAAAGGGGTTGAATACTTATTGAGTCAAGCCATTTCAGCTTTTCATTTTTTATTATTTTTGAAAAATTTCTGAAAGTAAAAATTCCACTTTGACATTATGGTAATATGTGTAGACAAAATAAATCTCAATTGAATCCATTTTAAATTCAGGCTGTAACACAACAAAATGTGGAAAAGTCAAGGGGTGTGAATACTTTCTGAAGGTACTGTATGTATCTTCCTTGTGTTGTAAAACCTTTAAAACAAGTGTTCCCAGTCATTTCACGTCATAAAAATAAAAACCATGATTATAATTTAATTCTTGCTTTCCTTCATTTGATAAAACATCAGAATGTCAGTGCCAAGGAGCTGTCCCTACCTTTGTTAAAGCAGCAGTTAACCCATTTCTTCAGACGTTTCAACTTTTCACAAAGTAACTTTTGTCATTATAATCTATACTAGCCAAGTTAGTTTTCTTCCAATATCAGTAACCTTCCTCCAAAGTCGAGACCATGTCCTATGTATATACTGTATTTGGATTCATAAGAGGCAGCATTAGGAAACGCCTGGCCTGGCCAAAAAAACCCCAAAAAGTCGTTGAAAACAAAATTATTTTATGACAGGCATAACAATCCCACTTGTTTTCTCCTTCCACACCTATACTAGACCATGTAGTTGTGGATTTTTCAAATTGCCTGGGGTAGGAAGGCAGGAAGTGTTTTCCCCTCGTAGATAATGCAATCAGAAATATAAATAGCGCTGCATTATTAATTCTTATTATTATTATTATTATTATTATTGTTTGGCGTCCATGTCGACAGGCGGGAAGCCTATTGCTTTTCTTAGGATTATTAATCTAGTTCTGCATATTTTAACTTTATCTTATCTTAACATTTAACCCTTAGAACTTTATCGTAACAGATTTTGTTTTTTGAATTTTGTCCTGTATTTGTGGCCATCTTGGATTTTGGCCTAAACATAAAACAATCTTCTCCAGAATTAATAAACCGATCACAATTAAATTTTGCAGTTTAATCACCCCGAGGCAGTATTGAATTGTGAGTTTGAAGCTTCTGCTTTAAAAAATCTGGAAAATCACGATTGGTCATATATGTTACATAATCAGGCGAGCAAAATGGCCGAGAGGTAAGCACACCCACAGTCCCACATCGAAACTGTCTAGCCTGGGTTTGACTCTCAGCCCAGCTACAAACTGTCATCCTGGTGTCTCGCAGACAGGGCAATTCGTCAAGGTATATGTCGTCCCTTGGCTGGACGTTAAACGCGCGTTCCATCTCCGGCATTAGTTGGTGGAGGTTAAAGATCCTACAGTGTCCTTTGCTAAGAGGAGGGGAGCTATCGCGGACTCCATGACCAAAAAATTCCAAAATTCCTGCCCGAACCTGTCCCAACGGCACAAAGTATATAAGGGTCAACCCCCCAAGGGGGTCGCTATGCCTCTTAACTGGGCATGTGGATTAGTATTAGTAGTGTTACGTGGTCCTCTCGGTGACTACCTGGTCTCGGTGACCCCCCGGACCGTGAGAGGAACTTCGCCAGAAAGATGTATTATATCTGCGCTTTCGTAACGCAATCCATATGAATTCCACCCAAGAGAAAACTGATTTTCAATGATATATTTCAATGGTAATGATACCATACAATTTCAATGATACAATCAAGGATATATTCCCCGAGCAATCCACCATCAACAATTCACACTCAACCATCAATCCCCTAGATGATTAAGATGGCCATCTTACATACGTGTGTCCCCTTTTGTACTCACGACCCCCTTTGGTCTCTGTCCCTCACAATGTCTCTGGGCCCCTCCTGACCAAGATGCTGGTCGGCTTCGCCGCACTCGGGCGGTTGAACGAACCCTGGGCGGACGTGTTTCCACCGGGCATGTATCGTACCGGGAACCACGGCTGCAGCCCCCTCCTGGCCAAGCGAAGCGGGTACTGTAAAGCAGGCAAAAGCCACATGCCGCTTGCAACGCGTGTTAGGCCCCAACGTGCGACCCGTACGCGTCTTTGTAGACGGTGCCGCGAACGGTGCCAGACGCTGGGTCGGTGCACGGCCCCACGGCAGCTTGACGTGTCAACCGGGTAGGTACACGTCCCGGTAACTCCTCTCGCCAGATGGGCTTGGGAACGCAGCTTTTCCACGCGGCTCAATATCGATCCCACCTCTCGTCGGAGCGGGGCGAGGAAGAAGAATCCTCGTCGCTTCTCTCGACCTCGTGTCTTTCTTCTTCCGTTTCCGGTCTCTTTTTTCCCAGAAGGGCTCCTGACCCTCCAATCACAACAACCCTTAATCGACTACACAGTGATAAGCAAAGACCTGAATTGTAATTCACATACATTCACATAAATATGTAACACTCCCCCCCTTCAAGAAAGAAAGTTTGAACCCAGCGAAAACTTTCTTTGCCGGCTAACTTGGATAAACAAACCAGATAACTCACCCCCCCTCAACTCATCAGTTCCCCCCGGGCACAGTCATCACTTAAAAATAAAGCCACAAAATTTCACACAATCCCCTAGATTAATTCCCTCTGGACCAAGCGTCAACCACTTCTAGTTCCTCTTGACTGACGGTTAAGAGGTGGTGACCAAAGCCCCCAAATTTAAACCTCTCTATAGCACTTTTCCGGGAGGCCCAGCAGAGTATTCCCTACATGGACGCCTTAAGGAATGTGGAGTTCACGGTTAGTCCGGGGAGGAGCCTCGGCTCGGCGGCTCCCCGTATATAGTGCTTCAACTTCTCCAGACTCCTAACAGTTACGGTGGGACCCCTTGTCCCAGCCGTTACCTGACTGGCGGTCTCCTTCTCGGCCAGTGCTCTGACCTTCATTCTTTCGGGAGGTGCCGTAACTCTGGGAGCCTCCATAGTAATATTGGCTGCTGCCAACCCCAAAACTCCTGCCCAGTGGTCCTCTTCTGTAGGCCTCTCGACGCCTACGAAATGCCTTCCCTACTGTTATGGTCCGACCCTCCAAATCCTTACCATTCCAATTCTTCTCTGCCTCTCTGGCGTCTCTTGTGCTTGCAAACGTGACAAAGCCGAACCCTCTTGACCGTTGCGTTTCCCTGTCTTTTACCACCCGCACTTCCACCAGCGGCCCATATCTGTTGAAGACAGAGGTCAGAACTTCTTCCTCTGTGTTGAAGTTCAGTCCCCCTACAAATAACTTGGAACTTTTGTCGCCATCCCGAGCTGGTGGGGTGTTATTTTCCCTGCTATGCTCTTTACCAACCCTCGGGTTACCATAAATTTGCCCCCCAGCCAAATCATTCCCAATAATCACAGAGACTCCCTCTACAGGAAGCGTGGCTTGCAAACCGACGGTGACCGGTCCTGACACCAAATCGGATTCCAAATGGATGACATGAAGTGGGGCACTAACACAGCCACCGATCCCTTGTAACCGAACACTATCACCAGTTGCGGTACTCTTTGACAATGGCAAAATGCCTTCAAGCATTAAGGATTGATGGGCTCCTGTGTCCCTCAACACCCTAACCGGTCTTGGGTTAGTCAAGTCTCCCTTGAGTGAGACCAACCCCTCATACATAAATGGTTGGTAACTCTTCTGTGGGCGATTTCTTACGTTTGCCATCGCATTCGGAGTTGTACTAGTCGGACTCCGCTCTGGGTCTTCCCTTTTCATGAAGTAACAACTGGACATCAAGTGTCCAGGTTTCTTGCAAAAACCGCAAGTAGGCCCGGAGGAAAAACTCGTGGTCTGCCTCGGTCCCCCTGAAAAATAAGTTTGTCTTGGCCCCGCAGCCCTCTGATTTCGAACAGGTGGGGTATTCGCGTTGTCCCCATAATCCTCTCGAGGCCGCCGCCATGTATTGTCGTTCTCCGCACCTGCTGTTCCCCACCTCCCCTGCGGAGATCTAGGCGAGTTGTTAGGTTCGTGGACCCCTATCCGGTGCGTTAAGGCATAATCATCTGCCATGGTGGCTGCGTCCCACAACTTTGGTACTTTCTTTTCCTGCAGGTACACTTTGATGTCCTCGTGGACACACTGCTGAAATTCCTCCACCAGGATCAAGTCACGCAATGTTTCGAAGTCTTTCCCGACTCCTTTTGACTCACACCACCGATCAAACATGTTTTCTTTCACTCTGGCAAACTCCACATGGGTCTCACTCTCCCTCTTCCTGGCATTCCTGAATTTTTGCCTGTAAGCTTCCGGAACCAACTCATAGGCTTTGAGGATGTGCTTCTTCAGTACCTCATAATCTGCACATTGGTCCATTGGTAGCGCCGAATAAATCTCTTGAGCTTTTCCCACCAGCACACTTTGCACTAGTATGGTCCAGGCCTCCTCCGGCCAGTTTAATTGTCGAGCCACTTTCTCAAAGTGTGGAAAAAATTTCGCGACTTCCTTTTCACTGAACGGTGGAACCAGCCTCACATGTCTGCCCACATCCCAGGTTTTCTGGTTAGGTGTCGACCCCGTCAGCAAGGGTGGTACCTCTCCCCGTTCTCTCATTAACTCCAGCTCCTTGAATTTAATTTCCTGCCGAAGCTCCATGTCACGTTCCTTTAATTCCCTTTCTGCTTTTCTCTCCTCTGCTTCGAGTTCCCTTGCAGCTCTCCTCTCCTCTGCTTGTTTCTCTTCTCTCCTCTCCTCTGCTTTCCTTTCTTCTTCTGCTCTTTCCTTTTCTGCTTTCCTTTCTTCTTCTTTTAACCTTTCCTGGAGTTCTCGTTCCACTCTCCTTTCCTGTGCTTGTTTCTCTTCTCTCCTCTCTTCTGCTTTCCTTTCTTCTTCTTTGATCCGTTCCTGGCTCCGTAATTGCAACTCCAGTTTCCGGAGCTCAACGTCTTCTGGTTCTTCGGGTAGCCACTCCCAGGCTAACTCGTCCCATGTTCCTAATCCCACCATAGATTGTATCACCGTGGTCTGCAACTCTGCCTTCCTCAAATTAGCTCGGACCTCCAAGTTAAAATGTTTGGCCAATTTCAAGAGGTCCGACTTTAGTAACGCTCGGAACTGTGCCTCACTCGGGGTTACCGCAAAGTTCTGTGCCACAAACGCCATGGTGCCTATCGTTAACACCTGTTAACCTTCACCCAATACTTTACCCCCAATTTCCCCAAAAATTTACCAATTAATACTTAATTAATAAATTTTAATTAATAAAAATATTATTTTATTATTTTATACAATTTTAGATCCCGGACGTAGACCCAATTGCGAATCCGCAAATCGTAATTTGGACGAGCCCCCAATTCTGTTACGTGGTCCTCTCGGTGACTACCTGGTCTCGGTGACCCCCCGGACCGTGAGAGGAACTTCGCCAGAAAGATGTATTATATCTGCGCTTTCGTAACGCAATCCATATGAATTCCACCCAAGAGAAAACTGATTTTCAATGATATATTTCAATGGTAATGATACCATACAATTTCAATGATACAATCAAGGATATATTCCCCGAGCAATCCACCATCAACAATTCACACTCAACCATCAATCCCCTAGATGATTAAGATGGCCATCTTACATACGTGTGTCCCCTTTTGTACTCACGACCCCCTTTGGTCTCTGTCCCTCACAATGTCTCTGGGCCCCTCCTGACCAAGATGATGGTCGGCTTCGCCGCACTCGGGCAGTTGAACGAACCCCGGGCGGACGTGTTTCCACCGGGCATGTATCGTACCGGGAACCACGGCTGCAGCCCCCTCCTGGCCAAGCGAAGTGGGTACTGTAAAGCAGGCAAAAGCCACACGCCGCTTGCAACGCGTGTTAGGCCCCAACGTGCGACCCGTACGCGTCTTTGTAGACGGTGCCGCGAACGGTGCCAGACGCTGGGTCGGTGCACGGCCCCACGGCAGCTTGACGTGTCAACCGGGTAGGTACACGTCCCGGTAACTCCTCTCGCCAGACGGGCTTGGGAACGCAGCTTTTCCACGCGGCTCAATATCGATCCCACCTCTCGTCGGAGCGGGGCGAGGAAGAAGAATCCTCGTCGCTTCTCTCGACCTCGTGTCTTTCTTCTTCCGTTTCCGGTCTCTTTTTTCCCAGAAGGGCTCCTGACCCTCCAATCACAACAACCCTTAATCGACTACACAGTGATAAGCAAAGACCTGAATTGTAATTCACATACATTCACATAAATATGTAACAGTAGTACAAGTTACTTCATCACAAAACACTGAAATTTAACAAATGAGTAGCTTACTATATGTAGTTTGGCCACTGATGCTGAATGGGTCAGAAAAAGTAACATACTCTATGTATTTTTATTGCTGATAATGGATTTGTGCTCCATTTTCCCAGAAAACAAATGAATGGGCCTCCATTTGGGTGGCACATTTGGACTGCTTGGAAGCTAACATCTTCCAAGATGACAGCCTTTCCCTCCTGTTTTGTCTGGCTCTAAACCCACTGAGCAACGTCATTGATTAGCAAGAACATGGATACAACATCCAAACATCCATTAGAAGAACATTCAAACAAAGGTGACATCTACTGTATACGGATGACTCTCTTTGCACTGAATGATGAAAAATTTGCAGGATTGAAATTAGTGAAACAGTACTCCGACAACATTAAAATGGAATTTGGCCGAGATATGTGTGCCAAGTGCACATTCGTACAGGGTAAACGAACAAAATGGACAACATAAAAATTGACACAAATACAACACAGCTAGAAAACAAAGTGTCATACTACAGACTTGGCATTTAATATGGAATATTTTATTTTTCTTGACTTGGGTTTACTTTCTTAACTCAGTATATCAACCTAGTGAGTTTCTTTTACACTTTGGTGATTTATTTGTTAAAAGAACCATGTCACTGATTGTCTGTCGCAGCAAGAAGTCAACAACAGGATTATATCACAGGTGGCGTGGCAAAATGTACGGACAGGTGCATTTGATGATTGGCTTCACAGTCGGGTATACAAGGGTTGTTGCGTTCTGTATTAGTGGAAAACAACTGCTGCACGTCTCCAAAGGTTATTGCCGCTTCCTCTGGAGATGGTCCGTCAACTCGACAATGCTGATTGTCATGGAGTGGTGGCTTTACGAAATTACGGCATGAAACAGCATGCTATTGCTCGGCAGTATGGCATCACTCAAGGTCAGGTGTCAAAGATCCTGAAACGAAATGCTCAGAGGGGTGTCCCTACTCCAATACCGAGGCCAGGACGTTCCCGCAGAACCACAAGGAGGGATGATCGCCAGCTGCACCGGTTAGTCCGCAATGGCCGTACCAAGTCAGCTAATCGGCTTGGGGCTGAGTGGCAGCAACTGGCAAATGTGCCTGTATCCAGAAGGCTATTCAACCAATGACTGGTTCAAGCAGGCTATCGTGCCAGGCGTCCCCTGAGAAAGCCACACCTGACCAGACAACACCGCCAACGCCGATTGCAGTGGGCCAGAGAGCATCGTCAAATGGCAGCCAGGACACTGGAATCACGTGATCTTCAGTGACTAGTCTAGATTTCTGGCCTATCGTCAAGATGGCCGCGTCCGAGTGCGCAGACAAGTGCATGAAGCCTACAACAAAGATTGTATAGTGCCAAGAGTCCAAGCTGGAGGTGGTGGGGTGACCGTTTGGGCTGCATTTCATGCAGGTGGCAAAACTGACCTGGTTGTTCTGAATGGAAACCTGAACCAGTTCAAGTACAGGGCCATTCTGGAAGAAACATTGCTTCCATTTGCTCGTGCAGCCTTTCGAGGAAACTTTGTCTTCCAAGATGATAATGCATGGCCTCATCGTGCTCGCATGATCCAACACTTTCTTGCTGACCGTGGTGTAGAGCATATGGAGTGGCCTGCCATGTCCCCGGATATGAATCCGATAGAGAACTTGTGGGCAGAATTAACGCGTCAAATCGACCACTTGGACCAGCAGCCGACCTCTGTGCGTGAATTGCAGCAGGCCGTTGTCACTGCATGGCAAGCGATTCCTGGCCAAACCTTGGCAAATCTCGTGAACAGCATGCCTCAACGTGTACGTGCTCTCCTGAATGCTCGTGGGGGTTACACGAAGTACTGCACTGTAATTTTACTGTCTGTAATCCCAGTCGTAATTTAACTTTTGTTTTTGTTAAAAATGTTTTTGGCTAATGTGCAAAATAAAGAGATACTTCTGGAAAACGTACAGAAGTTTAACACAGTACTGTCCATGAATTGAGTTCGATATCAGTTTACATCACTTTCAAGGATCAATTTATTTGTTTCGAAATGTCAAATGTGGTTTTTCTTTCTTTTCAAGGTCACATTAACAAAATCTAGAATAATTTCAACATAATTCCAATGAACTTTTGGTTCTAAGACATCTTGAAAAGTAAGTTCACCACCAGAAAAAAAGATTCCATATTAAATGCCAAGTCTGTATATAAATAAGGCAATTCTCTGTATGTGGTATATGTATGTACATCTGAAAATCATAGAAAAAAACAGGGTCAGCCTGATCTCCACCAAATTTTGCATATGTGTTGGTTGTATCAATGCTTGGGCCATGAGCAAAAAAAAAAAAAAAAATCTTCAGCGAGGACGATCCAGACATCGTAGTTCAATGGGGTCCAGGGCAGTTATTGATGGCATAAGTTGTCATAAGGAAATATATGCAGAACAAAAAAAAGCAAAGCAATCCTACTACTACTACTACTGCGTCGGGCTAGCTCGGCATTCACTTGATCCACTTGACTTGAAAACTTGACTTGAAAGCAATCCACTTGATGCTTTTTTTCCTGTTGGAACTCAGCTGGAGAAGCAAGAGAAGCAGAAGTAGTAAGAGGTTCAAGAGGAGGAGGTGGCCAATCATCCCTCACCCTAACTCTGACTGCCTAACCCACAACAGTCCTCCACCTTCACCCAGTCGGCTGTATTAAAGTGTTTAAAATCATTGAATAATTGTACTGTATTTGATGGATACAATGGTCTTTATTGGGAAAAACAACTTTTTCCTGGAACCTAACCTCATCCCACCCACCTCTCCCATATTGACGTTAATATACAGACTTGGCATTTAATATGGAATATTTTTTTTGTGGGGGTGAACTTACTTTTGAAGATTACTTAGAACCAAAAGTTCATTGGAATTATGTTGAAATTATTTTAGATTTTGTTAATGTGACCTTTAAAAGAAACAAAAAACACATTTGACATTTCGAGGCAAATAAATTGGTCCTTGAAAGTGATGTAAACTGATATCGAACTCAATTCACGGACAGTACTGTGTTAAACTTCTGTACGTTTTCCAGAAGTATCTCTTTATTTTGCACATTAGCCAAAAAAAATTTCAACAAAAACAAAAGCTAAATTATGACTGGGATTACGGACAGTAAAATTACAGTTCAGTACTTCGTGTAACCTCCACAAGCATTCAGGAGAGCACGTACACGTCGAGGCATGCTGCTCACGAGATTTGCCAAGGTTTGGACAGGAATCGCTTGCCATGCAGTGACAATAGCCTGCTGCAATTTACGCACAGAGGCAGGCTGCTGGTCCAAGTTGTCGATTTGACGCGTTAATTCTGCCCACAAGTTCTCTATCGGATTCATATCCGGAGACATAGCAGGCCACTCCATATGCTCTACACCACGGTCAGCAAGAAAGTGTTGGATCATGCGAGCACGATGAGGCCGTGCATTGTCATCTTGGAAGACAAGGTTTCCTCGAAAGGCTGCACGAGCAAATGGAAGCAATGTTTCTTCCAGAATGGCCCTGTACTTGAACTGGTTCAGGTTTCCATTCAGAACAACCAGGTCAGTTTTGCCCCCTGCATGAAAAGCAGCCAAAACGGTCACCCCACCACCTCCAGCTTGGACTCTTGGCACTATACAATCTTCGTTGTGGGCTTCATGCACTTGTCTGCGCACTCGGACGTGGCCATCTTGACGATAGACCAGAAATCTTGACGATTGGCTGTCTTTGTCTTTCCCTCGCGGTCCCCATGTGCTGTCTTTGTCTCTCCCTCGCGGTCCCCATGTGCTGTCTTTGTCTTTCCCTCGTGGTCCCCATGTGCTGTCTTTCCCTCGCGGTCCCCTGTACTGTCTTTCCCTCGCGGTCCCCATGTGCTGTCTTTGTCTTTCCCTCGTGGTCCCCCTGTACTGTCTTTGTCTTTCCCTCGCGGTCCCCATGTGCTGTCTTTGTCTTTCCCTCGCGGTCCCCATGTGCTGTCTTTGTCTTTCCCTCATGGTCCCCATGTGCTGTCTTTGTCTTTCCCTCGCGGTCCCCATGTGCTGTCTTTGTCTTTCCCTTGCGGTCCCCATGTGCTGTCTTTCCCTCGCGGTCCCCATGTGCTGTCTTTGTCTTTCCCTCGTGGTCCCCATGTGCTGTCTTTCCCTCGTGGTCCCCATGTGCTGTCTTTGTCTTTCCCTCGCGGTCCCCATGTGCTGTCTTTGTCTTTCCCTTGTGGTCCCCCTGTACTGTCTTTCCCTCACGGTCCCCATGTGCTGTCTTTGTCTTTCTCTCGTGGTCCCCATGTGCTGTCTTTCCCTCGCGGTCCCCTGTACTGTCTTTCCCTCGCGGTCCCCATGTGCTGTCTTTGTCTTTCCCTCGTGGTCCCCCTGTACTGTCTTTGTCTTTCCCTCGCGGTCCCCATGTGCTGTCTTTGTCTTTCCCTCACGGTCCCCATGTGCTGTCTTTGTCTTTCCCTCGCGGTCCCCATGTGCTGTCTTTGTCTTTCCCTCGCGGTCCCCATGTGCTGTCTTTGTCTTTCCCTCGCGGTCCCCAAGTGCTGTCTTTGTCTTTCCCTCGTGGTCCCCATGTGCTGTCTTTCCCTCGCGGTCCCCATGTGCTGTCTTTCCCTCACGGTCCCCATGTGCTGTCTTTCCCTCGCGGTCCCCATGTGCTGTCTTTGTCTTTCCCTCGTGGTCCCCATGTGCTGTCTTTCCCTCGCGGTCCCCATGTGCTGTCTTTCCCTCGCGGTCCCCATGTGCTGTCTTTGTCTTTCCCTCGTGGTCCCCATGTGCTGTCTTTCCCTCGTGGTCCCCCTGTACTGGCTTTGTCTTTCCCTCGCGGTCCCCATGTGCTGTCTTTGTCTTTCCCTCGCGGTCCCCATGTGCTGTCTTTGTCTTTCCCTCGTGGTCCCCCTGTGCTGTCTTTCCCTCGCGGTTGTCAGCTCTTTCACGAGCCTCGATTCAGTATAGAAAAAAAAACAAAAAAAAAACTAGACTCGTCACTGAAGGTCATGTGATTCCAGTGTCCTGGCTGCCATTGACGGTGCTCTCTGGCCCACTGCAATCGGCGCTGGCTGTGTTGTCTGGTCAGGCGTGGCTTTCTCAGGGGACGCCTGCCACGATAGCCTGCTTGAACCAGTCGTTGGTTTACTAGCCTTCTGGATACAGGCACATTTGTCAGTTGCTGCCACTCAGCCCTAAGCCGATTAGCTGACTTGGTACGGCCATTGCAGACTAACCGGTGCAGCTGGCGATCATCTCTCCTTGTGGTTCTGCGTGGACGTCCTGGCCTCGGTATTGGACTAGGGACACCCCTCTGAGCATTTCGTTTCAGGATCTTTGACACCTGACCTTGAGTGATGCCATACTGCCGAGCAATAGCATGCTGTTTCATGCCAGAATTTCGTAAAGCCACCACTCCATGACAAACAGCATTGTCAAGTTGACGGACCATCTCCAGAGGAAGCGGCAATAACTTTTGTAGACGTGCAGCAGTTGTTTTCCACTAATACAGAACGCAACAACCTTTATATACCTGATTGTGAAGCCAGTCGTCAAATGTACCTGTCCTTACATTTTGTCACGCCACCTGTGATATAAACCTGTTAATGACTTCTTGCTGCGAAAGACAATCAGTGACATGGTTCTTTCAACAAAGACATCACCGAAGGGTAAAAGAAACTCACCAGATTGATATACTGAGTTCAGAAAGTAAACCCAAGTCAAGAAAAAATATATATTCCATATTAAATGCCAAGTCTGTATATGGGGAATTCACTTCACCTAAAGTAATTTCCCTTAATATCGTGAATTTCAGGAATGCAGCCATGTTTTTGAGTGAGGACTCCCTGTACCATAGAGTAGGAGAGGGACACCAAATATGTCACAAACAAATACTACCGAATTTAATTTGTATGCAAACACAAATACAGCAAGCCAGAAAATGTATCCCTAAACACACCTTGTAAAAAAATGGCAAACATGCGAATAGGAGATGGAGATCTCTCCCCCAAATCCCCGCCTTCCCTCCCATGCCTCCTCCCCCCAAGCCCTCTCCCTCCCACAGATCTTCCGTTGTCCCTGCTCTCTGCTGTTGTACTTGGGTGCTTCCCTCTCTCTCTCCATCTTGTCTCCTGCTCCCTTTATTGTATGTTTTGTGTGTCCGTTTTTTTTGTGTGATTGATGTTAGTTCTTACACGAGCCTCGATCTTGTATACAAAAAAAAAAAAGCTCAAACATGAACCCGTAACAGCAATGAATACCGCCCCAATTATTGCAAAAAAGACACAACTGGGAAAATGATAAAAGAGCAGGGAGATATTTTTTTAAAAGTTTGAGATTAGGAGTAGCCAAAGAAGGCTCATTGGAATGGCTAAGTAGAGGTCAGCTCAACTGGAATGGAGAATGAATCATAATAAATGGCCAAGACTAAGGACACTACACAAAAGGCTTTAAGAAAATGACAGGACTGAGTCAATCAGATAGGTGCAGGTTCTGCAATGTAGAACCAGAAAGCATGAGTCACTTAATATCGGGATGTAAAGAAACTCATATCTGAACAGTTGTACACCCAAAGGCACAACAAGGTATATAGAGTAATCCACTGGCACATCTGCAAAAGTCTCAATATCCCAGTTCCAGAAAAAACTCATAGAAACATGAACCAAAAGCAATCGCTGAAAATAAGGACGTAACACTCACCTATGCACTGATGACCCCATCAAGTGTGAACATAGAAAACAAAACATTGCAACCGGATATAGTACTCAGATACAAGATGGAAATAAGGCATTATTAATTGAGGTGTCAGTACCCATTGATTTCGGCCTAAATAACACAGACATCAAGAAAATGACCAAATGTCAGGCTCTCAAAAATGAAGTCAAAAGAGACTTGGAATCTGAAGAGAACCGAACTGGTACCAGTGATAATTGGAGCAACGGAATTGATAAAGAAGAACCTAATGGAGATCTTAAAAACATTCCTTGGGAACATTGCTACAAACGAACTGCAGCTGGAGGCTGTCTGGGGCTCAGTGACGATCCTGACAAGAGACATCGGAAAAAACACTTTGAGAACAAGAAAACTTCACAAATTGTTACATGAGTAATGATCCCTTACTGAAATGGAGCTGGACACTGAGACCTTGGAGGACACTGATCCACCTTTGAAACCCGCATGTGTATAAATACACGCACACACGCACATGCACATTTTTTTACTCACCGATAACGTGCAACTTTCAATCACCCTTCTTTGCCGGTACCATTTTTGGCATCAAATGAAATGTAATAGATAATACTGAGCTCAAAGGCAAACACCAAAATAATGTGTTGGTAATTACCTCGCGTACACTAACCAAAAAGCAAGAAGCAATTGGTTCACTTTTGTCTGTCTGTTCGTCTGTCGGTTCATCTACAAATGTCAGTGATCAAGGAACCACTTTTTTCATTTGAATGTTATATTTTGAACACAAACATGAATCAGAAAACAAGCCTGTAGTTTAGCAGTACTTTGGCCTTGAATGCTTCCCGATCACACCTGCGCAGAGTGCTGCCAAAATTGCTGGGTACTGAGACCTCAATAGCAATGCCTTATTTTCCTTTTTGTACCTCAGTCCTATATCCGGTTGCAATGCTTTGTTTTCTATGTCCACGCATGATGGGATCATCAGGTCATTCGTGAGCATTACGTCCTATTGCTTTTGGTTCTTCTTTCCATAAGTTTTCTGAAACTAGGATATTGAATTTTCTGTAGATGTGCCTGTGGATTACTCTACACACCCTGTTGTGCCTTTGTTTGTACAGCTGTTCTCTGACATGAGTTTTTTACATTACAATAAGAGGTGGCTCATACATTCTGCCTCTATATTTAAAAACCTACACTTGTATGATTGACTCAGTCATGCTGTCTTCTTAGTCATTGGTATAGTGTCCTTGGTCTTGCGTATTTATAATGATTTGTTCTCTATCCCAGTTGTGCTGACCTCTTCTTAGCCATTCTAATGAGCCTTCTTTGTCTCTGCCCATTCTGTCCAACTCTTTTTTTTTTATACTTCCATGCTCTTCTATAGTTTTCCAAGTTGTCAGTGTATATCTGTTGATATTTAATTTTTATATTTTCATTTTGTCTTTTTTGTAATTGTTGCAGCTGTATTTGTTGCTGTTTTGCTTTCATGTGTGACATCTGCTCACACCTATCTTTGGAAAAAAAAAATGTTAGGTGGGTTAGGTAAACCTTTTCAGGGTTGCTGTCTTTGTGTTTGTGTTCAAATTGGATTCAGTAGTCTGTTCAACTTTTCACTTACTAAGGCAAGCTTAAAGTTGTCATTCTGTACACTTGGTTGAGTTCCATCAGGCCGCTATCGCTACCTCCATCTCATCTCGGCAGGTACATTATTGGGATGCACTGATATTTGTAAGACATTTTGTGGATTGTGAAGAGTTAGTTTCTTTGTTTTGATATGTAGTTTATTGCTTTCCGCTTGTGGCCAGTTTATTACTCCTCAGTTGTACTGGAATATTGGTACTGCAAGTTAGTTTATGGCTTTGATTTTGTTCCTTGGAGAAAGGTATGTTTTCAGGTTCAACCTCATTCTGCGTAGGTATTTGGTCATTGTCTTGCGCATTTGTTTGTGACAAATTTGGTGGCTCTTTTCTACTTCGAGGTATTTGTATGATGCTTCTTTTTTAGTTTCTCGATAATGTGATGTATATTTTAGTGTGCATAATCTTACTATAATTCACCAAATGTCCGTCCATCAGTTTGTCTGTCTGTCTGTCTATCTGTTCGAAGGTACCGTGAAAACTGCTGAACCGATCGCAAAGATATTTTGGGTGGATAATCCTGGGATCTCCAGGAGTAAAATAGGCTATTTAGTTTCCCCAATTTCAGCTTTAGTCTCCAGCATTCTCAGGTTTGGACTCCCGCATAACATTCGCGTTCGCATAACGTTCATTGTTCTCATTGTGACGATGTTGCTTTCCCGGGTGCCGCGCGATCGGTGCAGACGTTTGTGCGGCACCCGGGAAAGCAACATGTCTCCATCGATCGCTAACAGATCGCTGTCTCCATCGATATTGGCAAGGCCGTAACAGCTATCGGCTCAAAATCCTTTTAACTGTTGATTTGGTACAGTTAAACGTATCGGGAATTTGGTACACGTATCTGGAGTACATAGGACATAGCGATTGTGAACACGATTATCGATCACGATTCACGATCACGATCATCAGGATCATAGTGCATCGATCACGATTTGAAACACGATGGAATAATATTTACCGATATGAACAGTGATGTGGCTTTTATTCAAATTCTAAAGATACTGTTTAGATTTTGATGATTTGCGTGTGATATGATTCAACGGATGTTTATATGAATCGTTTAAAATAAAAAAAGCCTTCAATTTCTGATATTTTGCCTTTTCATTTAGGCCTCCCAATTGAAGCCCCGCCCATAGGGCGGGTACCGTTGCTAGTGTTCATTAATTTGCATAATATGCATCTAGCTCCTGTATTGCTGTATCTAGGTTGGTTTTTATGTTGTCCATTTTTGTTGGTCTACCATGTACAAATGTGCACTTGGCACACTTATCTTGTCAAAATTCTATTTGAATGTCATTGGAGTACTATTTCACTAATTTGAGTTGTTCTGCCCATATTTCGTTGGTCGGTCCAAAGAGTTTTAAACCATCCATGTACAGTAGATGTGTCACCTTTCCCGTCTCGTTGAAAGTTATATTAATGGATGTTAGAGTGTATCCGTGTTCTTGCTCATTAAGGAGATTTCTCAGTGGTCCACGGCCACGCAAAACATGAGGAGCGAAAGGATGTCACCTTGGAAGATCCTACGACGTATCTTCACTCCTGGTATTTCAAGCTTTCCTTCTAAGCGCTGTAATATCAATGTGGTGTAGATGTGCCTACATACATACATTGCTTTCCCAATCAGTTTGATTATTTGGGGGTTTATCTTGTACAATTGCATGCACTGTATCATCTATTAATGTGGGACACTATCAAATGCTTTTTTGTAGTCTATCCATGCTGTGGATAATTTTGTTCTTCGAGTTTTACAGTTTTAGTGTGTGGCCTTATCCAGTAGGATGTGATCTATTGTTCTGTAGCATCCTCTTTTATGTCCCATCTGTTCTGCCTATACACATACTTGGTGTGTGCGTGTGTGTGTGTGTGTGTGTGTGTGTGTGTGTGTGTGTGTGTGTGTGTGTGTGTGTGTGTGTGTGTGTGTGTGTGTGTGTACACTCCCTCAAAGTATAATATGTTGGTTCCGTTTCTGTAGGTGTGGGGGAGGGGAATCCACTCTGTCTGATTATAGTCACTGAACCCCAAAGTTATTGTATGACCATGCATTCTGTACCCGTGGGTTAGGATGTACACTACATGGCCAAAAGTATGTGGACACCTGAACATCATACCCGTATGTGCTCATCAAACATCTCATTCCAAAATCATGGGCATTAATATGGAGTTGGTCCCCCCCCCCCCCCCCTCCCTTTACTGCTATAACAGCCTCCACTCTTCTGGGAAGGCTTTCCACTAGATGTTGGAACATTGCTGTGGGGATTTGCTTCCATTCAGCCACAAGAACAATACTGAGGTCGGGCACTGATGTTGGGTGATTAGGCCTGGATCGCAGTCCGCGTTCCAATTCATCCCAAAGGTGTTCGATGGGGTTGAGGTCAGGGCTCTGTGCAGGCCAGTCAAGTTCTTCCACACCGATCTCGATAACCCATTTCTGTATGGACCTTGCTTTGTGCACGGGGGCATTGTCATGCTGAAAAAGGAAAGGGCCTTCCCCAAACTGTTGCCACAAAGTTGGAAGCACACAATCGACTAGAATGTCATTGTATGCTGTAGCGTTAAGATTTCCCTTCACTGGAATGAAGGGGTCAAGCCCGAACCATTAAAAACAGCCCCAGACCATTATTCCTCCTCCACTGAACTTTACAGTTGGCACTATGCATTCGGGCAGGTAGCGTTCTCCTGGCATCCGCCAAACCCAGATTCGTCCGTCTGACTGACAGATAGTGAAACGTGATTCATCACTCCAGAGAACGTGTTTCCACTGCTCCAGAGTCCAATGGCGGCGAGCTTTACACCACTCCAGACGACGCTTGGCATTACACATGGTGATCTTAGGCTTGTGTTGATCTTGATCTTAGGCGGCTCCTGGGCCATGGAAACCCATTTCATGAAGTTCCCGACGAACAATTGTTGTGCTGACGTTGCTACCAGAGGCAGTTCGGAACTCAGTAGTGAGTGTTGCAACCGAAGACAGACGATTTTTACGCGCTTCAGCACTCGGCGGTCCCGTTCTGTGAGCTTGTGTGGCCTACCATTTCGCAGCTGAGCTGTTGTTGCTCCTAGACATTTCCACTTCACAATGACAGCACTTACAGTTGACCTGGGCAGGGCAGAAATTTGACGAACTGACTTGTTGGAAAGGTGGCATCCGATGACGGTGCCACGTTGAAAGTCACTGAGCTCTTCAGTACGGCCCATTCTACTGCCAATGTTTGTCAATGGAGATTGCATAGCTGTGTGCTTGATTATATACAAACTTGGCATTTAATATGGAATTTTTTTTTTTTTCTTGACGGGTTTACTTTCTTAACTCAGTATATCAATCTGGTGAGTTTCTTTTACACTTTGGTGATTTAGTTGTTAAAAGAACCATGTCACTGATTTGTCTGTCGCAGCAAGAAGTCAACAACAGGATTATATCACAGGTGGCATGGCAAAATGTACGGACAGGTGCATATGACGATTGGCTTCACAGTCGGGTATACAAGGGTTGTTGTGTTCTGTATTCGTGGAAAACAACTGCTGCATGTCTCCAAAAGTTATTGCCACTTCCTCTGGAGATGGTCCGTCAACTCGACAATGCTGTTTGTCATGGAGCGGTGGCTTTACGAAATTATAGCATGAAAGAGCGTGCTATTGCTCGGCAGTATGGCATCACTCAAGGTCAGGTGTCAAAGATCCTGAAACGAAATGCTCAGAGGGGTGTCCCTACTCCAATACCGAGGCCAGTATGTCCCCGGAGAACCACAAGGAGGGATGATCGCCAGCTGCACCGGGTAGTCCGCAATGGCCGTACCAAGTCAGCTAATCAGCTTAGGGCTGAGTGGCAGCAACTGACAAATGTGCCTGTATCCAGAAGGCTAGTCAACCAACGACTGGTTCAAGCAGGCTATCGTGCCAGGTGTCCCCTGAGAAAGCCACGCCTGACCAGACAACACTGCCAACACCGATTGCAGTGGGCCAGAGATCACCGTCAATGGCAGCCAGGACACTGGAATCATGTGATCTTCAGTGACGAGTCTAGATTTCTGGTCTATCATCAAGATGGCCGCGTCCGAGTGCGCAGACAAGTGCATGAAGCCTACAACAAAGATTGTATAGTGCCAAGAGTCCAAGCTGGAGGTGGTGGGTTGACCGTTTGGGCTGCTTTTCATACAGGGGGCAAAACTTACCTGGTTGTTCTGAATGGAAACCTGAACCAGTTCAAGTACAGGGCCATTCTGGAAGAAACATTGCTTCCATTTGCTCGTGCAGCCTTTCGAGGAAACTTTGTCTTCCAAGATGACAATGCACGGCCTCATCATGCTCGCATGATCCAACACTTTCTTGCTGACCGTGGTGTAGAGCATATGGAGTGGCCTGCCATTTCCCCAGATATGAATCCGATAGAGAACTTGTGGGCAGAATTAACGCGTCAAATCGACCACTTGGACCAGCAGCCGACCTCTGTGCGTGAATTGCAGCAGACTATTGTCACTGCATGGCAAGCGATTCCTGTCTAAACCTTGGCAAATCTCGTGAACAGCATGCCTCAACGTGTACGTGCTCTCCTGAATGCTCGTGGGGGTTACACAAAGGACTGAACTATAATTTTACTGTCTGTAATCCCAGGCGTAATTTAACTTTTGTTTTTGTTAAAAAAATTTTTTGCTAATGTGCAAAATAAAGAGATACTTCTGGAAAACGTACAGAAGTTTAACACAGTACTGTCCATGAATTGAGTTCGATATCAGTTTACATCACTTTCAGGGATCAATTTATTTGTTTCGAAATGTCAAATGTGGTTTTTGTTTCTTTTAAAGGTCACATTAACAAAATCTAGAATAATTTCAACATAATTCCAATTAACTTTTGGTTCTAAGACATCTTGAAAAGTAAGTTCACCCCCACAAAAAAAATATTCCATATTAAATGCCAAGTCTGTATACCTGTCAGCAATGGGTGTGGCTGAAACAGCCGAATCCACTAATTAGAAGGTATGTCCGCATACTTTTGGCCATGTAGTGTATGTGTTTTTTTGACAACGTGCTTCAGACTTCGGGTAGATGTACATGAATACACTGGTTTGACAAGAGTTTTTTTTTTGGACAAGCTCATTGGGAGTTTGCACAGCTATTAGGAGGGTTTGCGTAAAAGCGATGACTTCTTTCCAGTAAAATGTGTGGTTGAAAAAAAAAAAAAAGTAGTCTATGCGTATGCAAGCTTTCAACTTCTCCTCGTGGGAATATGACTGCATGTTCTAAAATGCACATGCATGTCTCTGTTGCTATTTATTAGTTGTTTTGAAAACAAAACTATCGAGAAATTCAATAAAGAAGATTCATTTTGGAGTTTCCGTCATATAAACGAGTGCTGTGTGCTACTTGCTCCTTCATTTTGTTTTTGTCTTACACTCATCCTCTCCAACCCCTCCTACCACCCAGACCCGTCTCACAGGATTGTTTGTATCGTGAAATCGGTGCTGACGTGTACATATACTGCTTTTACGCGCATGACGTCATAAAAACCATCAAGGGCCAAAAGCCAAGGTCGCGCACATCTACAGGTATCACGTATAGTAAGGCATCACGTTCTCTTTATGTCAATATCATGATTGCATACTTCGTATAATAATCACGAGTTTACTTCGGGATTTACAGGGAAATCCGTGGAGATCTGTGCGATAAGAATAGTTGAGACGTCGAGCCATCACTCCGTTTAGCACCAAAGCGAGAATAGCTTTAGGAATGGTGCGCTTCATGATACGGAAATTACTTTATGATACCTTGTGGGTTTATCTTTTTGTAAAGCACTTCCCCAATGAATCAGAGTCGTCGTCTCAAAACAAGCAATCGACTTTCACTCGCATCCGTAAAATGATGAGAAAACCTGCAAGCGCGTTTTAGATAAGACACAAGACATAAACAGTGGGTTGAATGAAAGGGTTAATTGCTAGCACTCTGGATGAGGCCATTCAACTGGAAAATGTGGAATTGTGTTTCCAAGGTTCACACATACAAGGTGGGGACTGGGGTAGTGAAATGGTCTCATCTGAGCAACCAAGCAGTGAACCACAATCAGGACTAGAACGGCACTCAGTAGAGAGCACACCTCCGCCAGGTGAGCAGTTTACGTTTTGTATCCCAGAGTCGACCAGAAAATCACAATACAGAATCATATCTATTCAAAATCATCCGTCCACAACTTTTTGAGATATCCTGCTATGTATCGTTTTTAGCCCTATTTTACAATAGTGAAGAATCACTTTTAAAATTCTACTAGCCGGATCCGATCTTTACCAAAACTGAATGGATTCTTCCTTGTCACACACACAACCGATACACCAAGTTTCGTCCAAATCCATCCACAACTTTTTGAGATATCCTGCTATATATCGTTTTTGGCCCTATGGCCCAATAGTGAAGAATCACTTTAAAAATTCTACTAGCCGGATCCGGATCTGGATTTTCACCAAAATTGAATGGATTCTTCCTTGTCACACACAAAACCGGTCCACCAAGTTTCGTCCAAATCCGTCTACAACGTTTTGAGATATTGTGTTCACAAACGGACAGACAGACAAACGGACAAACAGACAGACAGGGGTGAAAAGATAACCTCCATGCACCTTTGGTGGCGCAGGTAAAGATGCAAGGGAGACAGAGAGTAGTCGAGGAGAGATGATAGCAAGAGAAGAGGGAAGATAGAACAACATAGCGAAGACCAGAGAGGAAGAGGAGTCGAGGGAGGTGAACTCGAGACATCAAAGACACACCGAAAATGCGCATAGACAAAGAAGGTGAGATCGGAGTAAAACTTTACTGCGTTCCGCAGCACATCGGCCCGGGAGAATATGAGGTCATTTCCCCCATGGACGCATCTCCCCGGCGAACCCCACGCAGATGGTCTTGTCGTGGCCGCGCGGCCACTTCAAACACAGTCGTGGCCCAATGGAGAGGCCTCGCCTGGCTCATTTAGGTATTAAATGCAGAACCCGTCATCAAGGGACTTGGACGGGGAATCAACGTACATATTCCCACTCCCCTCCCCCTTCTTCCTCTTCCCTAACACACTCGGTGGAGAATCACATCAAGAGGATGTGCTGCGTCCTCCCCTCGGATTCATTTAACTCGTCCTCCTGAAACCTTAAAATACCGACATCGTCTTGCTACTTCTTCCTCAACCGTGCAGGTGCGACCTCTGGGTAGTGACTCGAGTGAGGCGGTTTAGGTCGAGCGACAAGACCGAGCGCGCAGGTCATGTGCGAGTCAAATGGCGAGGAGTCCCCAGGCCGACTGGAGCAGCTCCTGAGCGTGGTACCGAGCGAGTCGACCATCAAGAGCGAGGCGAGTGAACGCGACGTGCGGGTCGTGCTGGAGGAGTGCGCCTTGTGGGAGCAGTTCCACGTACTCAGCAACGAGATGATCGTCACCAAGACGGGAAGGTGTGCAAGAGTATTATCGGTGCCGATGTAAACCTGTGCAAAACTATTATCGGTGCTGATGTAAACCTGTGCAAAAGTATTATCTGTGCCGATGTAAACCTGTGCAAACGAATTATCTGTGCCGATGTAAACCTGTGCAAACGAATTATCGGTGCCGATGTAAATCTGTGCAAAACTATTATCTGTGCCGATGTAAACCTGTGCAAAAGTATTATCTGTGCCGATGTAAACCTGTGCAAAACTATTATCTGTGCCGATGTAAACCTGTGCAAAACTATTATCGGTGCCGATGTAAACCTGTGCAAAAGTATTATCTGTGCCGATGTAAACCTGTGCAAAACTATTATCTGTGCCGATGTAAACCTGTGCAAAACTATTATCGGTGCGATGTAAACCTGTGCAAAAGTATTATCGGTGCCGATGTAAACCTGTGCACAACTATTATCGGTGCCGATGTAAACCTGTGCAAAAGTATTATCTGTGCCGATGTAAATCTGTGCAAAACTATTATCGGTACCGATGTAAACCTGTGCAAAACTATTTATCGGTGCTGATGTAAACCTGTGCAAAAGTATTATCGGTGCCGATGTAAACCTGTGCAAAAGTATTATCTGTGCCGATGTAAACCTGTGCAAAAGTATTATCTGTGCCGATGTAAACCTGTGCAAAACTATTATCTGTGCCGATGTAAACCTGTGCAAAAGTATTATCTGTGCCGATGTAAATCTGTGCAAAACTATTATCGGTACCGATGTAAACCTGTGCAAAACTATTATCGGTGCTGATGTAAACCTGTGCAAAAGTATTATCGGTGCCGATGTAAACCTGTGCAAAACTATTATCTGTGCCGATGTAAACCTGTGCAAAAGTATTATCTGTGCCGATGTAAACCTGTGCAAAACTATTATCTGTGCCGATGTAAACCTGTGCAAAAGTATTATCTGTGCCGATGTAAACCTGTGCAAAACTATTATCTGTGCCGATGTAAACCTGTGCAAAACTATTATCGGTGCGATGTAAACCTGTGCAAAAGTATTATCGGTGCCGATGTAAACCTGTGCACAACTATTATCGGTGCCGATGTAAACTTGTACAAAACTATTATCAGTGCCGATGTAAACCTGTGCAAAACTATTATCGGTGCCGATGTAAACTTGTACAAAACTATTATTATCAGTGCCGATGTAAACCTGTGCAAAACTAGTATCGGTGCCGATGTAAACCTGTGCAAAAGTATTATCGGTGCTGATGTAAACCTGTGCAAAACTAGCATCGGTGCCGATGTAAACCTGTGCAAAAGTATTATCTGTGCCGATGTAAACCTGTGCAAAACTAGTATCGGTGCCGATGTAAACCTGTGCAAAAGTATTATCGGTGCTGATGTAAACCTGTGCAAAACTAGTATCGGTGCCGATGTAAACATGTGCAAAACTATTATCGGTGCCGATGTAAACCTGTGCAAAAGTATTATCGGTGCTGATGTAAACCTGTGCAAAACTATTATCGGTACCAATGTAAACCTGTGCAAAACTATCGGTACCGATGTAAACCTGTGCAAAACTATTATTGGTGCTGATGTAAACCTGTGCAAAACTATTTTCGGTGCCGATGTAAACTTGTGCAAAAATATTATCGGTGCCGATGTAAACCTGTGCAAAACTATTATCGGTTCCGATGTAAACTTGTACAAAACTATTATCGGTGCTGATGTAAACCTGTGCAAAACTATTATCGGTGCTGATGTAAACTATGTAAACCTGTGCAAAACTATTACCGGTGCCGATGTAAACCTGTGCAAAACTATTATCGGTGCCGATGTAAAGCTGTACAAAACTATTATCGGTGCCAATGTAAATCTGTGCAAAACTATTATCGGTGCTGATGTAAACCTGTGCAAAACTAGTATCGGTGCCAATGTAAACGTGTGCAAAACTATTATCGGTGCTGATGTAAACCTGTGCAAAACTATTATCGGTGCCGATGTAAAGCTGTACAAAACTATTATCGGTGCTAATGTAAACATGTGCAAAACTATTATCGGTGCTGATGTAAACCTGTGCAAAACTATTATCGGTGCTGATGTAAACCTGTGCAAAACTATTATCGGTACTGATGTAAACTTGTGCAAAACTATTATCGGTACCGATGCAAACCTCTGCAAAACTATTTTCGGTCCCGATGCAAACCTCTGCAAAACTATTATCGGTACCGATGTAAACCTCTGCAAAACTATTATCGGTGCTGATGTAAACCTGTACAAAACTATTATCGGTACCGATGTAAACCTCTGCAAAACTATTATCGGTGCTGATGTAAACCTGTGCAAAACTAGTATCGGTGCCAATGTAAACCTGTGCAAAACTATTATCGGTGCTGATGTAAACATGTGCAAAACTATTATCGGTGCTGATGTAAATCTGTGCATAAGTATTATCGGTGCTGATGTAAACCTGTGCAAGACTAGTATCGGTGCCGATGTAAACTTGTGCAAAACTATTATCGGTGCCGATGTAAACTTGTGCAAAACTATTATCGGTGCTGATGTAGACCTGTGCAAAAGTATTATCTGTACCGATGTAAACCTGTGCAAAACTATTATCGGTGCCTGTCCAACTGGTGTTTTACGTTTTACGCAAGGCAAGGTGAGCCAGCTGGTCCTTGTATGGATGTCTTCCAACATTCGTTGGTGGTCTTTGAAGGTCCCTACAGTGTATTTTAAGAAGAGGAGTTGGGTTGTTACCAACGCTCTCAGAACAAATTACAAATCCCTGTTCTAACCTATAGGGGACACGGCATCAGTGGCACAGTTGGGTCTTGGTCATGACGCAGCCATAGGACTGAATTGAATCCCAGAGAATTCGTTAACGACAAATGTGGGATCTTCCTTGGTGCTTTGTAAGCAGGGCCTGGCCCTGGCATCACGAGGTGCCATCCCTCGGATGGATGTTGAACTCGGTGGTCCGTCTGCTGGGATTAGTTTGTGGGTATTGAAGGTCCCACGGTGTCTTTCGACAAGAGTAGGTGAGTTATCGCTGGCCCGCTGAAACGAATTACAAAATTCCTGCACTTTCAGGGGAATGCAAGGCCTGGGCAGCCAATTCGTGAAAGACTTGAGCCAGAACTTTTCTCGGGCCAACCCTTACAACAAGGTGGGAATAATTGCAGAATTTGGTTGTGGTTGCGAGTAGTGATGTAAAATTTTACAAACCATACCACACTCCACCATCATCTGTCTTTTAACATGTTTTTTATGTGGCATAGGTAAATAGGTACGCAAATCGGTATGCCTTACAAAAAGGGCAATGTAAAAGCGATAATGTATATCATTTGGGTGTTCGTAGATCAGTCGTTTGAGATGCAGCGCCAGGCTTTTTGTTTTTGCAAAATGTCCCCATTGATGCATCAGTGTCCAAGTGAATACCATGTGACAATGTCTTCCTGTTGCTCATCACAGAGCTGGCTGTATGGCCAAGTAGTTAAATAATTTCAAAAATGAAATACAACCCCCAAAGCATAACTGCTCTGTAGACAAGGCTTTTGAACCTTGAACAATGCCCTTGCCTGATAGGAAACCATACTGTTTGGTTGTAGCCAGTGGTGCAATGCCAAATTTTGACTTACGGGAGGAGCCCTGCCAAAAAAAATGTCGGCCGTGACATCTCCAGAACTAGTCATCTCCAGAACTACCGTCACATCAAGTTTTTAAATGACACTAACCATTTGAGTCCCCCAAATGAGTGATAAATGAAATACACACATTTTGCCATGATAAACACAAGCTTACCACTCATACCCACTCAATCTCACAATTTCAAATCCCCTTTTGATAAAAAGTCAGATCAGTTAGTCTCTAAAAAAACGTTTTTCGACAAAACAATGTATTTTAAGAAATACAACTAAATTTTGTTTTGTTTTTATTTAGTACCATGTGGTAAGGGCTGGCAAGATGGTGTATAGGTACGCACATTCACCTCTAAGCTCTCAAGTCTGAGTTGGAATCCCGACCCAGCTATAAACTGGGTCACGGTGTTTCATCACGGTGTTTCACTGGGCGTCTTGTCTGCTGGCATTAGTTCTTTATTTGTTGTCTTTCACATTAATTGATGTCTTTCTTTGAGTTGACGAAACTTTCTTTCCTGGAGTTGACGAAACTTTCTTTCCTGGAGTTGACGAAACTTTTTTTCTTTGAGTTGACAAAACTTTCTTTCTTTGAGTTGACCAAACTTTCTTTCCTTGAGTTGACGAAATTTTCTTTCTTTGAGTTGACGAAACTTTATTCCTTGAGTTGACGAAACTTTCTTTCTTTGAATTGACAAAACTTTCTTTGAGTTTACGAAACTTTCTTTGAGTTTACGGTTTGTGTTGCCTATAACCCATATTGCTATAATATTATTCCTTCGACAAAGCATCCAACGTATTGGCATATCCAAGCTTTGGGACAAGCTTTCACCCCAATTATTTGGCCACGGAAGCTCACATAGCAAAATAACTCGACCATCGTGAAAGTGGGTGTTTTTTCTTTTTTTTCTTTACTATTGTGGAGCTAAGCTCTGCCTCGGATGGATTGAGGTGCCGGAGCGGCACGCTGGTGTACTCCGGCTGCACTACGCCCCTGGGAGTACCTTCATTTTTGAATATGGATCTACCCAACTGCAACCGGTCAAAGACTTGTTTCTTTCTCCCGTGGCTATTGTGGGTTTGATTCTCATGGCTTCTCTATCTTGACACGTCACTGCACTTTAGCAAGCATGGTGAGTAACTCAAAAACTCCTCAACATGAGATGACAGAGGTCTTTGTTCAGCATTTGATTGAAATAGGCTGGTTTACAAGTTTCCATGCAGTTGGTAATTGAAAGGTGATGACCATATTCTTTGAGAACTATATCTTATTGTTTCATCTTTTGTTCTGAGATTTAGAGGCCTTTTGTAAATTAGTGAAACTTATAAATTAGTGAAAAAATATATAGAAAATAGATAAAGTTACAAATTTAACTTGCTGTGATGTCATATTGCTGGCCTTGCAGACGCATGTTTCCGGTCATCAAGGTGTCCGTGTCCGGCCTGGACGCCCATTCAATGTATTCATTGCTTCTTGACTTCTCTGCGGCGGACTCATACCGCTGGAGGTACGTGAATGGAGAGTGGGTTGCAGGAGGCAAGCCCGAGCCTCAGCCCCCCAGCTGCGTGTACATCCATCCGGACTCGCCCAACTTCGGTGCACACTGGATGCGCGCCCCAGTGTCTTTCTGCAAAGTGAAGCTGTCCAACAAGATGAATGGCAGTGGACAGGTACACTTTATTTGTATGCAAAATCTAGGCTCATTGATGAGCGAGGTAACAAAGGGCAAAAGGAAACGTATTGAAAATTGGCAATTGGTGGAGCAGTTGGCAGGAAACAAGTGGACACAGCAACCAAGGGAATGAAGAAGGCAAAAACTTGTTTAAAATGTACTTTTTTGTACTTTTCCAAGTACAAATGTACTTGTTTTGAACAAGGCCTCATGCAGTCGGAGTATAATGCCCGGTATTCTTCTCTACCTTGTCTCCAAGTAAACTATTTCCCTTCTGGGCCTTTAGTGAGGCAACAATTGGACACAACCAGTAAGGGAATGAACAAACGGAAACGCGGAAACCAGGAAGTAAGATAATTGGGTTAAGATGGGTAAATGGGGGTAATAAAGATCATTGCTCAGGATGGGGGATGACTCTAGGTGGTTACTCGAGGTGGTTGTGCACTACCTGCTTTAAGTCCTGAAGGGGAAAATGGGAAAGAACAGCCTCTGGAAGGTGGTTTAATAGGTGGAAGAAGTAAGGAACAAGGGAATTCTGCATTTTGGACTGCATTTTGGTCTTTTAATAAGGAGGGGAGTTCATGGAAGAACCCGTGCATGCTGGAGTTGTTGGCAAAGGTCGTAGGTTTAAGAGAGCAGAGCGATGACTTATTTTGAGGCCTACAGATATGGAGACCCATAGAAACAAGGTGATAGCAAACAAGGCATAGCAACAAGGTGATATGGCTGCTAAGTCACCACATAATGGTCCTAGCAGGTCTACTTCAAATTGATTGTTGAGGCTGCTTGGTCCCTGAGGAACAGGTGCTTCAACGTTCAATTTTCGAAACTTATTTAAGCCTTTCTTAACTGTAATCCCAGTTTTCTTGTCCCTCTTCAAGAGTCGAGGTATAGTTGACTGGTTAATTGTCAGTTTTGATGCAATCAATCATGTACATAGTCCATCTTCGCTCAGAAACAATTGCAACTTTCTTCCGCGTAGTCATTCCCACCTTCTAGCCAATCAAGTTGGTTACAGGTACAAGTACAGATCAGCAACAACCGACTTATTCCTGGAAAAGCGGCTTGCTTTTAGACCATTTTGCAAATATTGCATCAGTAAAGATCCAGGTACTTCCTGGTCTTATTGTCAATCTTTTCTTTAGACATCTCTGATATCATCATGGAACTGACCTATGTCTGCGCAATCTATTGAGTGATGCAATAATTTTATTTTCTACTCCTGTAAACAATTCTTAAATGAAAGCTATGTGGGTGTGATTGTTTTTCTAAATTAAACAACCAAAATAAGTACTTAACAAACGACATACTCACATTTTAAATCAAAACTCACCAATAATCTGTTTTACGATGTATAAGTATATATAATTAGAAAATATATCAACGGAAAGTTGAATAGGGTTCGTGGAAAAGTTACGACCACTTGAATAAATTTGTTTTTACTATTATTATGTCAGTTTAAGTAATTTCTGCCTTATAATGAGTTTGCAAACGGCAACACCAATAATGATTTAGTAATAAATGCAAAATCTTGAATTTACCATAAACTTCCTTGCTCAGTTAAACATAAAAGTGACAGTGTTTATTATTGTAAATTTACATCCTTTGTAAATGTAAAGTAAATTGCTCAAATAAATAACAAGAACAGTGTCCTTTTTAAATATCAGTCAATACCTGTGTGTCCAACCTTTGCCTTATTGAGTGCCATCACTCTTTTCCCAATGCTTCCTGTATATGACTGAAGCACTCTTACAGGAATAGGGTGCCAAATATCCTGTAGTACATTCCACAGTTTTGTAAGGTTAGTTGGGTTCCTATTGTTCTTCTTTGTTTCCAGGTAATCCCATATGGCCTAGATGGGTCTCATGTTTGAACTATGGGGTGGCTATTCTAACATGTGGAGCACTCCAGGTGTAACTTTGTTCTCCAAATACTGTTTTAGTATATTGCAAGTGGGTTTTGGATCATTATCTTGTTAGAAAATGAATCCTCCTCTGATTAAACTATTTCCACTCGGAACTGCATGGTGCTGCAGTATCTGCTTGTCCTTCTCCTTTGTTAGCATCCCATTGATTTTATACAAGTTGTCCTACACCAAAAGCTGAGATACAACCCCAGACAGTCACAGAGCCTCGACCACATTTCACAGTAGGCTGCATACATTGCCTATTATAATGTTCTCCAGGTCGTTGGCATATGAACTGGCATCTCTTAGATCCAAAAAGTTCAAACTTCCTCCATTCACAGACCAAAGTACCAAATTCCACTGTTCAGTCACCAAATCTTGGCGTTACCTTGAATTATTTCAGACTTTTCACCTAAATTTGTGGTCTCAGCAGTCGTTTATTTGCCGCCACACTGCTATGGAGACTTGTTGCTATGAGCCTCTGCGCACTTCTGCTCACAGCCCTATAAAAAGGGAGGGGGCCACCACGTGAGGAAGATTATGGTGCTGCCACCCATGGGTATTGGCGTAAGGATGGAGGCACCGAGATGGAAGAGGGGTCCCATGTGGGCCATATGGAGGTCTCACAGCAGAGGTGGGTGTGAAGACCAAGACTGAAGGGTCTCAATGGGGATTCAACATGGGCCCAGATGGAACAATAACAGAGGCAGAGATGAGAATAGGCAGGTTGATGGGGACTAGTAGTGTTAGAAGGTTTAGAAGACATTTCGAATTGACGTTTTAAATGGTAAAAAGAGAATTGGAAATTATAAAAGCTCAAATTGTAGATGGTTGGATTTTGATTCAAGGACTTTTAAGATAGAATGCCTTCCTCCTCCTCCATTCCCTCGTCCCAGTGGGAAAAGGGATGTATGGGGGAACGGATGTTGAGCGAGGTGAATGTGATTGAGGTTGTTGGACCAACATTTGGAGTGATTGAGGATTGTATAACATGGTGTGAAGAGGGCGTATATGTGTTAATGAGGAGGAAGCACACACACCTGTGGAGGGGAATCCACGTTCTAGTAATAGGTAGTTCTAATGATGGGTAGTACTGTTTTGCAACATGGATGCCATTCCAGTGTTAGTGCTGAAGGAAGTAAAGGAGAAATTGGAATGGGTGCAAAGGTATAGTTCAAGGGCTGGGAGTGAGGTCTGGACTTGAGCTAGAACTCAAATAGGAAGGGAATCCTGGGCGCTGGGAGTGCACTGGCCTTGCGCAGGCCATGGATGACATGTGGGGCAGCTAAATTTGTTGTTGAGGTAGGCCCAGGTACCTGCAAGAGGACCTGACGCACTTTTGTGCCAGAGAGGGTGCACCTGTAGAGGGAGCCAGTGAGAGGCCTCCAGAATTGGGATGGCGCAAGGCAGCTTGCAAGGTGGCCCCAGCAACTCGGGGGTGCCATGCTAGAGAGCAGGCAGAAATTCTGCAAAAGGGACCACATTGCCCAGCCACGTGATTGTCGAAAGGCACAGAGTGAAAATTTGATGGATATGCCCAACAAACTGAGTAGAGCACCAGCATGTAGAGCAGTGGGTAAATTGGTTAGGTAGAACCACGATAAAGATAAGATGGGTTAGAGATAAAAGAGAAAAAGTCCTTTTGGAAACTCCAGGATAGTTTAGAGATGCTTTTCCTTTGCACCATTTTGATGTCTATGGCCACTGGAGAACAGGATTCCAGCAAATGGATTTTGCGAGGACCCTTTAGTCCCAAATTGTTAGAGAAAACCTCTGACAGCGAGCCAGAAAAGGGCACGCCATGTCATCCTTTGAGTCACCACACGTGTCCTGGTTTCCTCCCTGGAGATAGCATCGTTCATGGTATTGGGGCCCTGGGTCTTAGTTAAGAGGGACTGAGAGGGACAGAGCTAGGAATAGACAGATTAGTGGAGCAGGTAGGGTTAGGATAAGATTTGTGCTGAAGCCGGCCATCCTAACTGCTGCCACAAGCATGCTCCTGCTCCCGAGGACAGTTGCCACCGTCCATCTTGCTGCCACAGGCCCTTGTACCTGTCAGCTAGCTTGCTCCACTTGATGCAGGACCATGTGTTTGGCCAAGAAGATTCACGTCTTTGAGAGGCCACATGGGCATTGATGATGTGACGTACTGGTAATTCTGTATACTGATGAGCCTTGAGGCCACCTAGGACACGATGTGCCAGGACTCAGGGCCACATTGAACGACATTGGGTAAAGAGGTGCTACCGGGGAGGGAGGAACAATGAACAGCAGGAACTTTACAAATTCTTTATAGAGAACAAGTTACACCTTATGGTATACTCACCCCTCCCAACCACACTTTGTATGTAGCTAAAAGACTTCCCGATATCGACGTAATAAAGCAGGAGTGTTGTCTGTCTGTCTTTCCGTCCCCGAACTACTCCCTCAGTTTTGGGGCTAGCCCCGCCAAACTTTCTGTGGAACCTTTTGGGGTCGCAGCGGGTGTCCTAAGGTGGGTGGGAGGTTTCATAAATTTTTCAATAAAAATGTGATTTTGAGTTCCACCCATACGAAGTGTTAGGCCTACATATCCCCGTTTCCCACCGGCAGATTCGTCTGTGTTGGTTATCACGTCAGAACGGCATTATTATATTCGTTTACCTCACAAATGTTTGCAACATTATATTTTGTAGTATTAATTGTATAGTATTAATTTGTGATTGGAATGATGCTGTTTGGAATGAAAATATAGGGAGATTGAGTTTAAAGGAGATTGAGGAAATTATTTGAGGGTTTCTACTCGTAAGAGGCCTCAATTTTTTGCTCACATTCGCAGATTTGGTATTTGCAGGACCATATATATACAGTAGAAACAGAATATCCATCTTCTGGTGTGGTCAGCTGCAGTACATTTTTTGCCCAAGTCCTTCACGAACCTGCTGTCCATGCCTTACGTTTAACTGCAGGTGTCACAGGAATGTGGAATTTATTGGTTCCTGGGTACCTCGCTCATAGTTGTATAAGTGCATACATTCGAGAGAATGAGTAGGGATAGTAGATTGATGCATTACACTCGGGATGAACATTTGATTGCTCTATGCATTTGTAGACTAGGATAGGGAGTTGTTTGTATGGTAAGTGGATTCGGGTCCCAATGCTGCTCCCCCTCTGAGAGCAGCCTCAGGAGAGTCTGAAGGAGGAAGGTGGGGGTAGTGTTGTGCAAATGGCTTCTAGGTGTTAGGATTGTATAGCAATAATAATAACTTATTTCCTCAGTCCATGTATTAGCATAAGAGTGAGGTAATTTAATTGTAAAAAGGACTTTGCGTTAACGTTTGTATAGAAAGCTGTTTTCTTCCCTTCCTAATATTTGTGTCTAAAATTGCTCCTTAAAAACCCTATTTAATATTATTTCCTTTGTTTTGGCATTGATGGGGAAATTCGGCCTTGCAACGCCAAGAAGGCGCAAGTTTTGGAGTGGACACTTTCGAGAAGAGTCCAGAGGCTCAAGGATGGGATCTCTCTGTGAGTTACGACCAGACCACCAATAAGCATGGGGAGGCCAGGGCCGAGCAGCTTCACGGGGTCGGGTGTCCTGCGAGCACATACAAGTCCATGCTCCTAATGAGTCGTTGTCCGGTCGGAGTGGAGCGGAGTGCCTAGGCGGTGTGTCCAGTTCGAGTTGCATTCCCGGGTCGGGTCGCCGTTCAAGTTTGCAGAGCCCGAGAGAGATGTTGTCTTCCCGTCTCTCACCTGCAAGAGAATGGGTGTGCGCTGTTCTCGCAAACCTCCGGCCAGGCGATGGAGTCGTTTAGTTGAAAGGAGAGGGGGGTGCGGAGGGACTCTGAATTTCTGCGAAAACACTCTTCGGCACCTGACCTATCATTTCACAATGAAACAAAACACTTATGCTATACTTTTATTCATGAAATAACTAGTCTACCTTGCCCCCTGTGACCGTTCCCACAATAATATATGTAGTTCACATTGTATTTGTGGGTGAAAAATGTCTCCTTGGAGAGTCTCAATTGTTAGTAAATGCAAAAAAATGATTGCTATAAGTAGCAGGTGTGTTTGCAATGGGATTGACTGAAGAGGTTCATATGAATTAGAGTCAGGGCAGACCTGATTAAATGTGTACATGGTGTTTGTGTCACAGGTCATGCTCAACTCGCTGCACAAGTACCAGCCACGCATCCACATTGTCCGTGTGGGAGGCTCGCAGGGCCTACTTTCCAGCCACACATTTCCAGAGACTCGTTTCATTGCCGTGACCGCCTATCAGAATGAGGAGGTACATGAAATATGTTGATCATAATTCAACAAAATATTTACAGTCACGTGAAAAAGTAAGTACACCCCATGTAAAGTTTTGACTTTTTCAACATATTTCAACATACAGCTATTTGATCTTCATTTCAACAATATTGATAGATAAAGGTGATATAATACAACAAATATCATGAAAAATTTACATTTTGTAGTCCATTGTATAATTTAAATAAACATAAATGCAAATTTCACATGTGGAAAAAGTAAGTACACCCTTGGCTCTAATAGGTGGTATTGCCCCCTTTGGCAGAAACAACTTCAAGTAGGCGTTTCTTTTAACTGTCTATCAGTCTCTGACATCGACTGGGAGAAACTTTTGCCCACTCCTCCATGCAGAATTCTTTCAGCTGTGCGATGACTGAGGGGTTTCTTGCATGCACAGCTCGTTTCAAATCCACCCACAACATCTCGATGGGATTTAGATCCGGGCTTTGACTTGGCCATTCCAGAACCCTCCATTTCTTTCTTTTCAACCATTCCTTGGTGGATTTAATGGTATGTTTAGGGTCATTGTCATGTTGCAAGGTCCACCTTCGGTTGAGCTTCAACTTTCGGACAGATGGCCTCACAATATCCTCAAGCACCCTCTGGTACAATGAAGAATTCATCGTGGATTCTATGATGGGGCGCTGCCCAGGCCCCGATGCAGCACAGCTGCCCCAAACCATAATATTTCCACCACCATGCTTTACAGTTGGTATCAGGTTCTTGTGGTCAAATGCTGTCTTTGGTTTTCGCCAAACATGTCTTCTGGTACTGTGGCCAAATAGCTCTACCTTTGACTCATCTGTCCAGAGCACATTGTTCCAGAAGTGCTGGTCTTTGCCGAGGTGTTCATTGGCAAACTTTAGTCTTGCCCTGATGTTCTTTCTGGACAGCAAAGGTTTCCTCCTGGCACACCTCCCATGTAGATCAAATTTGTGCAGCCTCTTTCTAATGGTAGACTCGTGCACTTTGACATCAACAGTGGCAAGAGCTACCTGTAGGTCCCGTGATGACATTCTGGGGTTCTTATAGACTTCTTTCAGCATCTTGCGGTCTGCTCTCGGGCTGAACTTGCTGGGGCAGCCTGGCCTGAACAAGTTGGCAGTTGTTTGGAATCTTCTCCACTTGTAGATGATCTTCCGGACAGTCGAATGATTGATTTCAAATTGTTTGGAGATCTTTTAAATCCCTTCCCAGACTCATAGGCATCTATAACCTTCTTTCTGAAGGCCTCAGAGAGCTCTTTTGATCTAGGCATGGTGACGCCGCACACTTCAACAACAAAGAGCAAACCAAATTAAATGTCTGAGGTTTAAATAAGACAGGTTCCTCCAAGATCCTCTCTAACGATGTTCTAATCATTTGCACCTGAGCTGGTGCACCTGATTCTAATTTTAGGTATTTGAAGTAGTGATAAATGTAGGGGTGTACTTACTTTTTCCACATGTGAAATTTGCATTTATGTTTATTTAAATTATACAATGGACTCCAAAATGTAAATGTTTCATGATATTTGTTATATTATATCACCTTTATCTATCAATATTGTTGAAATTATCAAATAGCTGTATATTGAAATATGTTGAAAAAGTCAAAACGTTACATGGGGTGTACTTACTTTTTCACGTGACTGTATGTTCATTTGCAAGTAATATCCGGCGAACTTGTCGAGGATTATGGTTTGTCCTCAAATTCATTTTTTGTTGCCTGGTGTTGGCTTAGCGGTTAGGATGTTGGCTTATCTGTTAGGGTGCCAGCTTGGGATCCACGGATCCTGGGTTCAAATCCCTGTTAATTGCTGAATTAACGCCAGGGGGGTTGACTCAGCCTGTCATCCTTCCGAGGTCTGCAAATTGAGTACCAGTTCACTGGTAATTCCCTGTGTGTCACAAGAGGCGACTAACAGGGTTGGTGGCAGGAAGGGCATCCGGCCATAAAACATTGCTTCAAAAAGGGGACCAAGGTGCCTAAAATAGGCCAACCCCTGCTCTGTGGGGAAAAATGGCCTCTAAGGGTGGTTCTTCTTCTTCTTCTCCAATTCATTTTTTGGTGGTCAAGGTGGGATTTGTTCCACCATAAAAATGTTCTCTAATATGAAATCTGATAATTGACAAGATTGCAAAGGAATCCGCCAGGTTGCAATTGGCCAATATAACTTTCAATGTGGCTTGTGCAAGATTGCTCAAGTGAACTAACAATCTTGTATTTCTGTCGATTCATGTGGGAGATGAATGTTTATAAGGATCCTTTGGCATTATCGGACATTGGCACATAGCACCACCGTTCTACGATCTTCTGCACGTACACAAGTTTAGTTTTTCTCCTGTCACATCATCATGGAATATCGAATCACACATGCTCCTTCCCTTTCATGAAGAGGCTATGGGGGATGAATGGCACCCACTGCTTCCTTTTTGTGATCATGAATGGCCAGTGACTTTCCTTGGGTGGTTGGGAGGGTGGAGGGGTGCCACATCGATTTTTTTATTTTTTTTACCAGGGCTTTATTTTTTATTGGATGTATTGGAATAATTAGACAGATCTTCCTTGCATGATGGAAATTATGGAGATGCGCAACAACATTACCTGCAGTGTCCATGTAATGATGACAAACAAGACCAAACTTTGCACAAAAGGTAAAAAAAAATTTAGTTATAAGGGGGATCGGTAAAGTTGTATCTAACCAATAAATTTTAGTGAAATTCAAGAGCTCTTCTTCTCTTTTTAATGGCCATATTTATTCCCACTTTCTTTAGGGTTGGCCGGAGGAAGTTTTTGGCCCAAGTCTTTCACAAACCGGCTGGCCAGGCCTGCCGTTCGACTAAGTAGGTAGGACAGGAATTTGGAATTTGTCCATGGTGCCAGCGACAGCTCCCTTACTCTTCGTGAAGGACGCCATGGGATCTTTAACGTCCACCAACTAATCCCGGCAGATGGGATGCCCAGTTCAACGTCCATCCAAGTTGACATGACAGTTTACAGCTGGTCCGAGATTCAAACCCAGGCTCGAGAGCTTAGAGATGGATGTGCTTACCTCGAGTCTAGGCCATCCTGCCAGGCCAGTTGAATACAATAATATTTAGAGAACATTTTGAAAAGTGAAAAGCGATTCCATAAAGAAAGAGTTGTGTGAATGAAAGCAATGGACCAAATATTGCATTAGAGAAGTGAATTCTTGCAGAATTTTATTTTTTCTGAAAGGCTCACTTGGCTGCATTTGGATGGGTTTGAGAGTAGAGGAATAGCGGCTGAAACCCGAATCCTATCCAAGTTCCTCCTGATGACTCCATCTTTGCTCTTTACCTTTTTTTTTTTTTTTTGGTTCCTTCTGATGACTCCAATGCAGTATTTCGTTTTCTGTTTCATTGCCATTATACCATATCCTGATGCTGTATGGATTCTGATTCCCCACTGATGGACCTCTGGTAGCTTGTAACTGTTGCTGCGTTTTTGCCTGAGGAAAAAATGCTGAAATCGATCTATACGGGTTCTTCCCAACATCTTTCTAGGGCTAGGAGCTAGGGATTGGGGCTAGGAGCTAGGACTTCACGGGGTAGGAGCTAGGGCTAGGAGATAGGGCTAGGAGCTTAGGGCTAGGAGATAGGGCTAGGAGATAGGGCTAGGAGATAGGGCTAGGAGATAGGGCTAGGAGCTAGGGCTAGGAGCTAGGGCGAGGAGATAGGGCAAGGAGCTTAGGGCTAGGAGATAGGGCTAGGAGCTAGGGCTAGGAGCTAGGGCTAGGAGATAGGGCAAGGAGTTTAGGGCTAGTAGATAGGGCTAGGAGCTAGGGCTAGGAGATAGGGCAAGGAGCTTAGGGCTAGGAGATAGGGCAAGGAGCTTAGGGCTAGGAGATAGGGCTAGGAGCTTAGGGCGAGGAGATAGGGCTAGGAGCTTAAGCCGCTGTCACACCTTGACGTTTTAGCCAGCGTATGCTGACGTATGAAAAATTTGGCTACGTTAAGAGCACGCTGAAGCACGCTGGCATACGTCGTAGTACGCCGAGCTCGTCGACAAATTTTGTGCATGCACAAAATTTGTCGACGTATGCCAGCGTATGACTCACACCAGCACTCAATTTTGATACGTCGGCATACGTTGGCTAAATCGTCAAGGTGTGACAGGGGCTTTAGGGCTAGGAGATAGGGCTAGGAGCTTAGGGCTAGGAGATAGGGCTAGGAGCTAGGGCTAGGAGATAAGGCAAGGAGCTTAGGGCTAGGAGATAGGGCAAGGAGATAGGGCTAGGAGATAGGGCTAGGAGCTTAGGGCTAGGAGATAGGGCTAGGAGCTTAGGGCTAGGAGATAGGGCTAGGAGATAGGGCTAGGAGATAGGGCTAGGAGATAGGGCTAGGAGCTTAGGGCTAGTAGCTGGGGCTAGGACTTCACGGGTTAGGAGCTAGGGCTAGGAATTAGGGCAAGGAGCTTGGGGCTAGGAGTTAGGGCTAGGAGCTAGGGCTAGGAATTAGGGCAAGGAACTTAGGGCTAGGAGATAGGGCTAGGAGCTTAGGGCAAGGAGCTAGGGCTAGGAGCTTAGGGCTAGGAGCTAGGGCGAGGAGCTAGGGCTAGGAGCTTAGGGCTAGGAGCTTAGGGCTAGGAGCTTAGGGCTAGGAGCTGGGGCTAGGACTTCACGGGGTAGGAGCTAGGGCTAGGAATTAGGGCAAGGAGCTTAGGGCTAGGAGTTAGGGCTAGGAGCTTAGGGCAAGGAGCTTAGGGCAAGGAGCTAGGGCTAGGAGCTTAGGGCTAGGAGCTTAGGGCTAGGAGTTAGGGCTAGGAGCTTAGGGCTAGGAGTTAGGGCTAGGAGCTTAGGGCTAGGAGCTTAGGGCTAGGAGTTAGGGCTAGGAGCTTAGGGCTAGGAGCTTAGGGCTAGGAGTTAGGGCTAGGAGCTTAGGGCTAGGAGTTAGGGCTAGGAGCTTAGGGCTAGGAGCTTAGGGCTAGGAGTTAGGGCTAGGAGCTTCGGGCTAGGAGCTTAGGGCTAGGAGCTTAGGGCTAGGAGCTTAGGGCTAGGAGTTAGGGCTAGGAGCTTAGGGCTAGGAGCTTAGGGCTAGGAGTTAGGGCTAGGAGCTTAGGGCTAGGAGCTTAGGGCAAGGAGCTAGGGCTAGGAGCTTAGGGCTAGGAGCTAGGGCTAGGAGCTAGGGCTAGGAGCTTAGGGCTAGGATCTTAGGGCTAGGAGCTTAGGGCTAGGAGCTGGGGCTAGGACTTCACGGGGTAGGAGCTAGGGCTAGGAATTAGGGCAAGGAGCTTAGGGCTAGGAGTTAGGGCTAGGAGCTTAGGGCTAGGAGTTAGGGCAAGGAGCTTAGGGCTAGGAGTTCGGGCTAGGAGCTTAGGGCTAGGAGTTAGGTCGAAGAGCTAGGGGCTAGGAGTTAGGGATCTTTGTTCCTTTCACATTTCTTTCTACTTTTTCATATTTCTCTTTATGTATTCTAATTCTTGCTTCTTCTTTATTTCTCTCTTTCTTTATCTATCTGTCTTCGGAGAAGTGAATTCTAGCAGAATTTTTTTTTTTCTGGAAGGTTCGCTTGGCTGCGCTTGGATGGGTTTGACGGTAGAGGAGTACCGGCTGAAACCCGAATCCTATCCAGGTGCCTTGTGATGACTCCATCTTTGCTCTTTACCTTTTTTTGGTTTCTTCTGATGACTCCAATGCAGTATTATTATTTTTTTCTGTTTGCTATAATTACTAGTTTAATCACAGCACACTTTTATTACTTACTACCTGATATACTCATCAAGGACTATGATTACTAGGTGATGAGATGGAATGACATTTGATAGGACCATAAGGACATTAAAAAACAACCAACAACAGTAGCAGCAGCAGTAGCACCCTGTGACATTTGGCCTTGAAGCACTATGCACCAGAATACTGTGACGTCATCCTGCATGAGGAACATTTGTCAAAAGTCTACTTTTGACTGGATCAAATGTGCTAAAATTTGGAAGGAAGTTTAGATCCTATAAAGGAATTTATTGTAAGATATTGTTAATAATACCTACGAAGAGACGACACACAAAGCAGTGAGAGAAGAGACAATCATGACAAACAAAGGGACAGACCCGTCATGTTATTTACTGCATATTGATAACACCAATTATTTTTTGGGAAGGGGGTGGGGGTTGATCAATTGTTATTTTTGACCAATATTTTTTTTCTTCCAGATTACTGCCCTGAAAATCCAGCACAATCCATTTGCCAAAGCATTTCTTGACAAAAGAAGGTGTGTGAATGGCTGGACATGGATCCAGCAAATGAAAAGTATTCCAAAAGTACAAACTTCTAATCTCAATTAGTCTTGTATGAGTAGCATATTGATCGATGATGTAACTCATTAATGATGATCTTCAAAATACACAAAATCATATTGGTGACAAAGAAATTAAGCAGGGATATCAAATTAAATGTTTATTAGCGAAACCTTCTTGAAGACAAATTGAACTGATATTGAAAAAAGAAGGTGAATAGGATTAAATTTGTGGAAGAATAATTAAATACTACAATATGCGGTGTTCTGCGTTGACCGATTGTGTCACACTCCTTGGCGATGAGGTCTTTCATTGTGGGATTTGATGATGAGGTCCTCAAAGCGATGCTGCAGAAGTGTTGGAATCTTTAACTGCATTAGAAGCAATAAAAACAAAAACTATCCCATCCTCTAAGCATCCCGTGATGACAGATGGCACACACAATAGCCTAGTCTTAAGAAAGACACCTTCGGAACTTTAACATATAGGCCGGCGAATGCTAGCAGATGGGGGCGTACAGATGGGGGCCCAGTCCGAAGGATGACATACTCATTGATGCTGAGCAACCACTCAGCCTGCAAAGCACCAATCAGTGCAGAGGTGCTTAGAGAATCGAGCATGGACGACAGAATCATAGCAGTGTTTATGTCACACTGGCAAGCTCGCGAACACTAGTTTAAATGCTATCATGTGATTTTCCCACTTTAACATCATTTTGATTTGAAATGTGTGAAAGTATGAGCTTTGCTTCCTGATGCTCATATTGTCTAATTAACATGTTGTGCTTCAGAAGTGAATCTCCCAAGGACAACCTGTATGATTTGTCTGACATCCAGCCATCAAGCTATTCTCCTCGTAAGTTATGAGATTATAAAATTATGATGATGATTATTATTGCTTGCAAAATCGAAGATTTTTCACGTATATTGATCAGTTGCATTTGTTATTCTGTCTGTCTGTCTGTTTGTTACTTGGCAAAAAAAAAGTGTTTTGACAAGTATATTGATCACTCCGGCTCCGGTTTGTGTGTTTGTCTGTGTGTGTTTGTTTGTCTGTCCGCTCACTTATACTTGCCTACAGGTCGCAATTTTAAACCGATCTTCACGAAACTTCACCAAATGGTAGAGTTCGTGGTTCGACAAAACTTATATGTTTTTGAGGTCAAAAGGTCAACGTATGCCAAAGGTCAACAACTTTTTTTCAAATTTCTAAAATCCTCAATTTTCATCCAATTGACTTGAAATTTGAATAGGATTTACATATCGGCTAACTGAATTCAACCACCAACTATTTTTGAGATCAGCCTAGGCCAAAAGGTCAGCATAGGCCAAACAAAGGTCAACCACTTTTTTCGAATTTCTAAAATCCTCAATTTTCATCCGATTTCTCAATTCCTCTCAATTCCAAGTGTCACTCCACGAGTGATTTTTCATTTGTTTGTCACCAGCCTGCAGGTCACAATTCTAAACCAATCGTTATAAAACTTCACCAAGTTGTAGAGGTCGTCACAATTGAGAAGCCTATTGATTTTGAGGTCAAAGGTCATCTGGAGGTCATATTTCTAAAATCGCCATTTTAAATCCGATTGACTTGAAAATTGAACAACATTTTTCATAAGAAAATTGAACATCTGAAATTGAATTGAACAGTATTGAGTCACTAAATTGGAAAACCAACCATTTTTAGGTCAAAGGTCAACTCAAGGTCAAACTTCCAAAATCATCAATTTTTATCTGAAAAACCATCAATTTTCATCCGATTGACTTGGAATTTGAAAGGGATTTTCAGATCAGTGAACTGAATTCAACCACCAACTATTATTGGAATGGTCAACATCAACATAGGCCAAAGGTCAACATAGGCCAAAGGTCAACCACTACTTTCAAATTTCTAAAATCCTCAATTTAATCTGATTGACTTGAAATTTGAATAGAATTTGCATATCAGCCTACTGAAACCAACCACCAACTATTTTTGAGGTCGACATAGGCCAAAAAGTCAACATAGGCCGAATTTCTAACAATTTTCAAACAGTTAACTTAAACTTTGAAGACGATTTGCATATCAGGTCACTGAATTCAACCACTAATTATTTTTGAGGTCAAAAGGATGTTCTACTGCCATTCTACTTTGTTATGTTCTGCCAAGTGTCACTCTATGAGTGATTTTTCATTTATTTGTCACCAGCCTAAAGGTCACAATTCAAAACTGATCGTCATGAAAATTCACCAAGTTGTAGAGGTCGTCACAATTGAGAAGCCTATTGATTTTGAGGTCAACGGTCATCTGGAGGTCAAATTTCTAAAATCGCCATTTTGAATCAGATTGACTTGGAAATTGAACAGCATTTGCACATTGAGTCACTAAATTGGGAATCCAACTATTTTTGAGGTAAAAAGGTAAAAGGTAAACTCAAGGTCAAACTTTCAAAATCAATTTTCATCTGAAAAAATCATCAATTTTCATCCGATTGACTTGAAAATTTAACATTTGCATAGTGCCTCACTGAATTGGGAAACCAACTATTTTTGAGGTCGAAAGGTCAAAGGTCAACTCAAGGTCAATCTCCTAAAATCATCAATTTTCATCTAAAAATCGTCACTTTTCATCCTATTACCCGAGCTTTGATCAAGATCGTCAATTTTTTTCTTGATGAAATGGACAATTTGCTGGATCAATTGCAACCTTTTTTCGGGGGAAAGGGGGGAGTGGATCTTGCAAGTATCGTGCTCTGCATGACATGTTCTTGTTATACACCGCACCTTTCCTATGCCATCCCCAGGTGCTGCATAACGTCATTGTCGGGCACCGAAGGGGGCTCGGCAATGACGCACGCTGAAAGGGAGTACTCAGTTTTCACTCTGGTTGTTTGTTGTACACCGCTCCTTTCCTATGCCATCTCCAGGCATTGCAAAACGTCATTGCCGGGCACCGAAGGGGGCTCGGCAGTGACGCACGCTGAAAGGGAGTACTCAGTTTTCACTCTGGTTGTTTGTTTGTTTTCTTGCTTGCTTTCTTGTTTGTTTGTTTGTCCGGACGATATCTCAGCCATCCTTTGAGCTAGGAAGCTCAAATTTCGGCACAGTAGTGAGTAAGTCCTTTGTCAAAAACGGTATTTTTTGTTTTTTGATTAATCAATTAATTGAGGAGTTATTTAATTATTAGCGATTAATTAATTACTTATTTAATTAATTAAATTTACTTTCTCTTCTGACCATTAACTCAGGCACCTTTTGACTTAGGAAGCTGATATTTGGACATGCCAATGACCAGTTGATTTGGCTGCAAAGGCCATTTTTGATTAATTAATTAATTAATTAATTAAGCGATTAATAATTTAATTATTCGATTAATGACTAAAAAAATTTTTTTTTTAAGTTACAGATTCTGATGAAATGGTGGTGGTTTATGTGTTCTATGACCGAAATGATTAATAATATAATTTTTTTATGATTATTATTTATTTATTTTCATTATTAATCATTTATTTATTTTCTTTCTCATTTGGCCAATATCTCAGGCACTTTTTGAGCTCGGAAGCTAATATTTGGACATGAGTGACCAAGTGATGTGGCTATCAAGGATATTTTTGATTTATTGATTAATCATTTAATCGATTAATTATTTAATGATTAATTGATTATTTATTGATTAATCAATTAATTATTTAATTTTTTATTAATGCCTTATTTAATTAAATTTCTAAAAGATACATCTTTGGATGAAGCACTAGTGGTTTAGTTATGCTATTAGCCAATTGATTAAGGAAATATTTTGTGATAATCTTTTATTGATTTTAATTATACAATTAATCAATCAATTAATGTACACCTCTCCCTCCCAATGCAGCCTCGATGAGCTGGACTGCGGTATTGCCGGGCGCCTAAGGCGCCCCGGCAATGCCGCACTGGAGGATATTTAATTATTTGGCATGGGGGCGGTGTACTTTGAATGTATATGTACTTGTTTTCTTTCTTTCTTTCTTGTTTGTTTGTTTTTCCGGGCGATATCTCAGCCATCCTTTGAGCTAGGAAACTGAAATTTCGGCACAATAGTGAGCAAGTCCTTTGTCAAGAACGATATTTTTTGTTTTTTGATTAATCAATTAATTGAGGAGTTATTTAATTATTAGCGATTAATTAAGTACTTATTTAATTAATCAAATTTCCTTTCTCTTCTGACCATTAACTCAGGCACCTTTTGAGTTAGGAAGCTGATATTTGGACATGCCAATGACCAGGTGATTTGGCTGCAAATGCTATTTTTGATTTATTAATTAATCAATGAATCAATTAATCGATTAATTATTTAATTATTCGATTAATGACTAAAAATTATTATTTTTTAAGTTACAGATTCGAATGAAATGGTGGTGTTTTCTGTGTTCTATGACCGAATTGATTAATAATTTAATTTTTTAATGATTATTATTTGTTTATTTTCATTATTAATCATTTATTTATTTTCTTTCTCATTTGGCCAATATCTCAGGCACTTTTTGAGCTCGGAAGCTAATATTTGGACATGATTGACCAAGTGATGTGGCTATCAAGGATATTTTTGATTTATTGATTAATCAATTAATCAATTAATCGATTAATTATTTAATTATTCGATTAATTACTAAAAAAAAAAAAATCCAGTTACAGATTCTGATGAAATGGTGGTGGTTTATGTGTTCTGTGACCGAATTGATTAATAATTTAATTTTTTCATGATTTTTTTTTTTTCATTATTAATCATTTATTTATTTTCTTTCTCATTTGGCCAATATCTCAGGCACCTTTTGAGCTGGGAAGCTAATATTTGGACATGACAGTGACCAAGTGATGTGGCTATCAAGGATATTTTTGATTTATTGATTAATCATTTAATCGATTAATTATTTATTGATTAATCGATTAATTATTTATTGATTAATCGATTAATTATTTATTGAGTAATCAATTAATTATTTAATTTTTTATTAATGAGTTATTTAATTACATTTCTAAAAGATACATCTTCGGATGAAGCACTAGTGGTTTAGTTATGCTATTAGCCAATTGATTATGAAAATATTTTGTGGTAATCTTTTATTGATTTTAATTATACAATCAATCAATCAATTAGTGTACACCTCTCCCTCCCAATGCAGCCTCAATGAGCTGCACTGCGGTATTGCCGGGCGCCGGAGGCGCCCCGGCAATGCCGCGCTGTAGGATATTTAATTATTTGGCATGGGGGCGGTGTACTTTGAATGTTTGTGTACTTGTTTATTGATTAATCAATTAATTATTTAATTTTTTATTAATGACTTATTTAATTAAATTTCTAAAAGATACATCTTCGGATGAAGCACGAGTGGTTTAGTTATGCTATTAGCCAATTGATTAAGAAAATATTTTGTGATAAATTTACACCGCACCTTTCCTATGCCATCTCCAGGCATTGCAAATCGTCATTGCTGGGCACCGAAGGGGGCTCGGCAGTGACGCACGCTGAAAGGGAGTACTCAGTTTTCACTCTGGTTGTTGTACACCGCACCTTTCCTATGCCATCTCCTGGCATTGCAAAACGTCATTGCCGGGCACCGAAGGGGGCTTGGCAGTGACGCACGCTGAAATGGAGTACTCAGTTTTCACTCTGGTTGTTGTACACCGCACCTTTCCTATGCCATTTCCAGGCATTGCAAATCGTCATTGCCGGGCACCGAAGGGGGCTCAGCAGTGACGCACGCTGAAAGAGAGTACTCAGTTTTCACTCTGGTTGTTTTCTTGCTTTCTTGTTTTCTTGTTTGTTTGTTTGTTTGTTTGGCCGGGTGTTATCTCAGCCATCCTTTGAGCTAAGAAGCTGAAATTTCGGCACAATAGTGAGCAAGTCATTTCTCAAAAACATTATTTTTTGTTTTTTGATTCATTCATTAATTGAGGAGTTATTTAATTATTAGTGATTAATTAAGTACTTATTTAATTAATCAACTTTCCTTTATCTTCTGACCATTAACTCAGGCACCTTTTGAGTTAGGAAGCTGATATTTGGACATGCCAATGACCAGGTGATTTGGCTGCAAAGGCTATTTTTGATTTATCAATTAATCAATGAATCAATTAATCGATTAATTATGTAATTATTCAATTAATGACTAAAAATTTTTTTTTAAGTTACAGATTCTGATGAAATGGTGGTGGTTTCTGTGTTCTATGACCGAATTGATTAATAATTTAATTTTTTTAATGATTATTATTTCTTTATTTTCATTATTAATCATTTATTTATTTTCTTTCTCATTTGGCCAATATCTCAGGCACCTTTTGATCTCGGAAGCTAATATTTGGACATGAGTGACCAAGTGATGTGGCTATCAAGGATATTTTTGATTTATTGATGAATCAATTAATCAATTACTCGATTAATTATTTAATTATTCGATTAATTACTAAAAATAAAAATAAATTCAGTTACAGATTCTGATTAAATGATGGTGGTTTCTGTGTTCTTTGACCGAATTGATTAATAATTTAATTTTTTTAATGATTATTATTTATTTATTTTCATTATCAATCATTTATTTATTTTCTTTCTCATTTGGCCAATATCTCAGGCACCTTTTGAGCTGGGAAGCTAATATTTGGACATGACAGTGACCAGGTGATGTGGCTATCAAGGATATTTTTGATTTATTGATTAAACATTTAATCGATTAATTATTTATTGATTAATTGATTAATTATTTATTGATTAATCAAGTAATTATTTCATTTTTTATTAATGACTTACTTAATTAAATTTCTAAAAGATACATCTTCGGATGAAGCACTCGTGGTTTAGTTATGCTATTAGCCAATTGATTAAGAAAATATTTTGAGATAATCTTTTATTGATTTTAATTATACAATTAATCCATAAATTAGCATACACCTCTCCCTCCAAATGCAGCCTCTATGAGCTGCACTGAGGTATTGCCGGGCGCCAGAGGCGCCCCGGCAATGCCGCTCTGTAGGATATTTAATTATTTGGCATGGGGTCAGTGTACTTTGAATGTATCTGTACTTGTTTTCTTTCTTGTTTGTTTGTTTGTCCGGGCGATATCTCAGCCATCCTTTGAGCTAGGAAGATGAAATTTCGGCACAATAGTGAGCAAGCCCTTTGTCAAAAACGCTATTTTTTTTGTTTTTTGAATAATCAATTAATTTGTGGAGTTATTTAATTATTAGCGATTAATTAAGTACTTATTTAATTAATCAAATTTCCTTTCTCTTCTGACCATTAACTCAGGCACCTTTTGAGTTAGGAAGCTGATATTTGGACATGCCAATGACCAGGTGATTTGGCGGCAAAGGCTATTTTTGATTTATTCATTAATCAATTAATCAATTAATCGATTAATTATTTCATTATTCGATTAATGACAAATTTTTTTTTTTTTTTTAAGTTACAGATTCTGATGAAATGGTGGTGGTTTTTGTGTTCTCTGACCGAATTGATTAATAATTTAATTTTTTATGATTACTATTTATTTCTTTTCATTATTAATCATTTATTTATCTTCTTTCTCATTTGGCCAATATCTCAGGCACCTTTTGAGCTCAGAAGCTAATATTTGGACATGAGTGGCCAAGTGATGTGTCTATCAAGGATATTTTTGATTTATTGATTAATCAATTAATCAATTAATCGATTATTAATTTAATTATTCGATTAATTATTTAATTTTTTTTTTTTTTTTCAGTTACCGATTCTGATGAAATGGTGGTGGTTTATGTGTTCTGTGACCGAATTGATTAATAATTTCATTTTTTATGATTATTATTTATTTATTTTCATTATTAATCATTTATTTATTTGCTTTCTCTTTTGGCCAATATCTCAGGCACCTTTTGAGCTGGGAAGCTAATATTTGGATTGGACATGACAGTGACCAAGTGATGTGGCTACCAAGGATATTTTTGATTTATTGATTAATCATTTAATCGATTAATTATTTACTGATTAATCGATTAATTATTTATTGATGAATCAATTAATTTTTTAATTTTTTATTAATGACATATTTAATTAAATTTCTAAAAGATACATCTTTGGATGAAGCACGAGTGGTTTAGTTATGCTATTAGCCAGTTGATTAAGAAAATATTTTGTGATATTCTTTTATTGATTTTAATTATACAATTAATCAATCAATTATTGTGCACCTCTCTCTCCAAATACAGTCTCTATGAGCTGCACTGCGGTATTGCCGGGCGCCTGAGGCGCGCCGGCAATACCGCGCTGTAGGATATTTAATTATTTGGCATGGGGGCGGTGTACTTTGAATGTATCTGTACTTGTTTGTTTGTTTATTTTCTTGCTTTCTTGTTTGTCCGGGCTATATCTCAGCCATCCTTTGAGCTAGGAAGCTGAAATTTTGGCTCAATAGTGAGCAAGAACTTTGTCAAAAACGGTATTTTTTGTTTTTTGATCAATCAATTAATTGAGGAGTTATTTAATTATTAGCGATTAATTAAGTACTTATTTAATTAATTAAATTTACTTTCTCTTCTGGCCATTATCTCAGGTACGTTTTAAGTTCGGAAGCTGATATTTGGACATGCCAATGACCAGGTGATTTGGCTGCAAAGGCTATTTTTTGATTTATTAATTAATCAATTAATGGATTAATTATTTAATTATTCGATGAATGACTAAAAAAAATAAAATAATTAAGTTACAAATTCTGATGAAATGGGGGTGGTTTATGTGTTCTATGACCGAATTGATTATTAATTTAATTTTTTCATGATTATTATTTATTTATTTTCATTATTAATCATTTATATATTTTCTTTCTCATTTGGCCAATATCTCAGGCACCTTTTGAGCTAGGAAGCTAATATTTGGACATGACAGTGACCAAGTGATGTGGCTATCAAGGATATTTTTGATTTATTGATTAATCATTTAATCGATTAATTATTTATTGATTAATCAATTAATTATTTAATTTTTTATTAATGACATTTCATTAAATTTCTAAAAGATACATCTTCGGATGAAGCACTAGTGGTTTAGTTATGCTATTAGCCAATTGATTAAGAAAATATTTTGTGATGATCTTTTATTTATTTTAATTATACAATCAATCAATTATTGTGCACCTCTCCCTCCCAATGCAGCCTCTATGAGCCGCGCTGTAGGATATTTAATTATCTAGCATGGGGGCGGTGTACTTTGAATGTATCTGTACTTGTTTTATTATTGATTGCTATTGTTAATTTAGCGTTTTCTATATCGTACAGTTGGTGATTGGTTTCTACCTGGCCAGCAGCATTATCCCGGATCATTTCCGCTGCCTGGCACATCTGTCTGTGAGCGTTTCCCATCACACCAGGCACACCGTTCCATGCCCTACCAAAGCCTCTACAATGGACAAGGTGCTTCACCCAGTAAGTTCACCCATGATATTTCCGATGAGAGGTGGTCAAAAGGCTTTGACAGTAGAACTTTTGCTAAGGAGAAACAAAAGTTTCCGGGCAGCTTCGGTCCTTTTGCTAAGGAGAAACAAAAGTTTCCGGGCAGCTCCGGTCGACTGGGACCACTTTGCGCTGAGGTGTATCTTGCTTTTCTTGAAGAAACGTAAACACCCTTACTTTCAGGGAGGTCATTCACAAGGTCTTTACTGGATCGTAGTCTTTCATACAGAGAATATACCCTGAGGTACTTAACGTCACTTTTAGAGAGTTTGGACATTCTTCCTCCACTGCTTCCATTGTCAACAGTATCAGTTCACAGATTATCAGAGCCTTGCATCCATTTCCTGGTGAAACATGAAGTGGGGCTGCCATCTGCCGCATGGAATCCTCTTCACTCGCTAAGACGTTGAGGTCTAAACATTTGTCATATGTGATCTTTCCTTCCCAGGAACCATCATATTAACCACACATTAAACACACTACAATGATATCACCACCTGTTATTTCACTTTCTCATTATTGCTTGCTTGAAAACCAATCACAGTGTGCGATATCAACACATGCCTCTACTATGGAGCTTTTCATTTTACATACTAGCAACTGTACCCGACCTACGGGCGGGGCTTCAATTGGGAGGCCCAAATGAAAAGGCAAAATATCAGAAATTGAAGGCTTTTTTATTTTAAACGATTCATATAAACATCCGTTAAATCATATCACACACAAATCATCAAAATATAAACAGTACATGGCGCCCATTTTGAAAAACGATTGAATTCTGCAAAACGGAAGCGTGAGGATTCCATACGTCTTTCTCAGTCGCACGTTTATGTGTGAAGAGTGCGCGCCGAATCTGTAACACGGAAGCGGCTGCTCCACCTGTTTCTCAGTCGCTTTGCACACGCTGCCGTGTTACTTCAGAGCCGCACGTTTATATAGGAAGAGGTTGTCAGGAGTCGATCTACTCTCTCCTGGTGCGTAGAATTTCAACAAAAGCCACATCACTGTTCATATCGGTAAATATTATTCCATCGTGTTTGGAAAAACTGGAAAATTGGAAAAAACAACATAGCCTATTTTACTCCCAGGAGGTCGCAGGATTACCCACCCAAAATATTGTTGTGATCAGTTGAGCCTTTTTTGCGGTACCTTCGAACAGACGGACGGACATTTGGTGAATTATAGTAAGATGAGATGTGATCCTATCATGTGTTATTCGCACTTCCACGCATTCTTTCCTTTATTTCCATTTTCTTCCACTACATACAGTACCTTCAGAAAGTATTCACACCCCCTGACTTTTTTCACATTTTGTTGTGTTCCAGCCTGAATTTAAAATTAATTAAATCGGGATATTTTTGTCACTGATTTACACATAATACCCCATAATGTCAAAGTGGAATTATATTTTTTAACATTCCGACAAAATCAAAAATGAAAAGCTGAAATGTCGAGTCAATAAGTATTCAACCCCTTTGCAATGACACTCCAAATTGAGCTCAGGTGCATCCAATTTCCTTTGATCATCCTTGAGATGTCTCTACAACTTTATTGGAGTCCACTAGTGGCCAATTCAATTGATTGGACATGGTTTAGAAAGAAACACACCTTTCTATATAAGGTCCCATAGTTGACAGTGCATGTCAAAGCAGAAACTCGACCATAAAGTTCAAGGAACTCTCCGTAGAACTCCGAGATAGAATTGTGAGGAGGCAAAGATCTGGTGAAGGGTATGAAACATTTTCTCGTGTTGAACATTTGCAAGAGCACAGAGAGCTCCATCATTAGGAAATGGAAAGAATATGGAACTACCCAGACTCTTCCTAGAGATGGCCGCCTGACCAAACTGAAAAACAGGGCAAGAAGGACCTTGGTCAGGGAGGTGACCAATAACCCAATGCCCATTCTGATAGAACTTCAGAGTTCCTTGGCTGAGATGGGAGAACCTGCTAGAAGGACAATAGTCTCTGCAGCATTTCACAAATCCAAGCTTTATGGGAGAGTGGCCAGACGGAAGCCACTCCTGAGAAAAGGGCACATGACAATACGCCTGGAGTTTGCAAAAAGGCACGTGAAAGATTCTGGGAGCATGAGGCAAAATATTATGTGATCTGTTGATGCGAAAATGGAACTCTTTGGCCTGTATGCAAAGTGCTACGTCTTGCGGAAACCGAGCACAGCTCATCACCCACATAACCACCCGTACCTTGAAGCATGGAGGTGACAGCATCGTGCCTTATGTGGGATCATCCCTTATGTGGGACATACCCACACAAGGGATTATTTTCAGCGGCAGAGACTGGGAGACTCGTAAGGATAGAAGGAATATTGAATGGAGCCAAATACAGAATTATGGAGGAGAATCTGCTTCAGAGTGCAAAAGACCTTAGACTGCAATGAAGATTTACGTTCCCACAGGACAATGACCGCAAGCATACAGCCAAAGCAACACTGGAATGGCTTCACAATAAGAACCATAGCCCAGACTTGAAGGATTCCAGCCATAGCCCAAACTGCCCAGCCATAGCTCAGATTTGAATCCCAGCCATAGCCATTGAGAATCTGTGGAAAGACTTGAAGATTGCTGCTCACCGACACTCCCCATCCAACTTGACAGAGCCTGAACAAATCTGCAAGGACGAATGGGACAAACCCCCCAAATCCAAATGTGCAAAGCTGATACCGACATACCCAAGAAGACTCGAAGCTGTAATCCCTGCCAAAGGTGCTTCTACGAAGTATTGACTCAGTGGGTTGAATACTTACTGTATATAAATTAGATATTTTTTATTTAATTATTTTATGAAGATTTCTAAAAAAAAAAATTCCACTTTGACATTATGGGGTATTTTGTGTAGATCTGTGACCAAAATAAATCTCAATTTAATCCATTTTAAATCCAGGATGTAACATAACAATGTGAAAAAGTCAAGAGGTGTGAATACTTTCTGAAGGCAATGTACACACACACACAGACACACACACACACACAGACACACACACACACACACACACACACACACACACACACACACACACACACACACACACACACGAGTGATAATGGCATCATTCCAATTACCTATATATATTCGTTAAGTTGAATGGCCAATAAGCCACGTGTTCGTGTAATAAGGACAATACCAAATGTACCTATTATTCTGAATTAAATAGTACATATTCCTTTTTTTAAATCCTCTAAGGCCCATGAAGGAACTTTTACATGTAAGAGTGGGACATACCCACATAAGACCCTGCAGGCTACAGCCTGACCCCGATTGGCTCTTTTGTTTGCGTTGTCGTCCTCACACTTTAATTACCACATTTTACTTCACTCTACCCAGTAATTAAAAAATCAAAAGCATTCCAATAATGTTAATTTCAACTCGCCTGATAACCAGTTTTTGTTTACAATTAATACAATTCATTCATTCATACATGTGTTTTTTTTATCCCTGGTATTGGGCTAGTGGCTAGGGTGCCGGCTAAGGATCCTAGGATCCTGGGTTCGAATCCCGCAGTTGTTTTCATTCATTCATTCATTCATTCAATCATTCATTCACAATTCATTCATTCATACATGTGTTTTTCTATCCCTGGTGTTGGGCTAGCGGCTAGGGTGCCGGCTAAGGATTCCTAGGATCCTGGGTTCGAATCCTGGTCAATCGCTGAATTAACGCCAGGGGGGTTGACTCAGCCTGTCATCCTTCCGAGGTCGGCTAATTGAGTACCAGCTCACTGGTAATTCCCTGTTTGTCGTTAAAGGCGGCAAAAAGGGTTGGCGTCAGGAAGGGCATCCGGCCGTAAAACATTGCTTCAAAAAGGGGACCGAAAAACAACAACAACCACAGTTCCCGAAAAAGGCCAACCCCCGCTTGCGGGGAAAAATGGCCTCTAAAGGTGGTTTTTTTTTTTTATACATGTGTTTTTTATTTATTCTCAATCTTCTCCCACAACCACGACCTCCAACTCCTTCGTCACTTCCCTTTTTTCCTCTCAGGCAGACACTCTGATATTTCAATGGGATATTGATGTGTCCTTGATTGTTTATGTCCCTTGCACTTGGTATTTTGGATACAGTAAGAGTCTAAATGTATTACAAACCTCGTTCTTTCTCATCTCAGAAATGATGGACACATCCATGATGAGCCCCCATGAGACTTGGCCAGGTCTACAATATTCAGCACATGGAACCGGTGGTTTACACCACCCAACTGCTTTGGCTGGCAGGTAACCAACAACACGGCTACGTCATCAGAGTTTAGCTCCAGGCACACAATTCATTCAGGAAGTAGCTGCACACAGACTGCACCTCCTTACTCAATGGAATTGTACAGTGCAATTTAACGCTATTGGTGATGTCTCTGATGATGTGAGAGATTGTGCAAATAAGACATGACGCATTATATGCATGTAAACTCTGCATTTCAAGCTTTTGTCATGCTGGTGATGTCTACAGACAGAAACGACAAACGCTAGTTTTGTACGACCATGCATTTTTGGCCTGAGGTGCATGTGTATTTTTTTTTTTTTTTTTTTGTATACAAGGTCGAGGCTCCTGTAAGAGCTAACATTAATCACAAAAAAACAAACGGACACATAAAACATGTAACAAAGGGAGCGGGAGACAAGATGGGGAGAGACAAGGAAACACACAAGTACAACAGTACAACAGGGACATCAGGAGATCTGTGGGAGGGAGAGGGCTTGGGGGGAGGAGGCATGGAAAGGGCTGAAATCGGAGAGGTGTAAAACACATGGACACTGCTAGGACTTCCAGGAAAGAAAGAAGTCGGTATTTCAAAAAAGTGGATCTGGGGTGAATTAGCGGGGGTAGAAAAGATCAAGGTTTTGGATGGGGGAAGATAAGAGATGGTGGTGAACAGCTGTTTTAAAGACCTGGAGGGAGGGGTGGGATTGAAGAGAGTGTGGGAGTTTGTTCCAGAGGCGGGGAAAAAAAGGAATGAAGGAGTGAAGGTGAGCGGAGAGCTTAGATTTTGGCAGTTTCACCAGAAGAGGGTTGCAGGCAGATCTTGTGCATCCTGTAGGAATATTTGGGGGACAGAACACAGAGAGAGCTGGGGGAGCAAGGCCGGAGAGGAGTCGGTAGAAGACAGAAAGACCCCCAACCTGCCTGTGGTGAGTAAGTGAAAGGCCCTCAGGTTGTTATGACAAGGGCAACTTCGGTCTTTGGGCGAAAGTGAATGTTTAGGCTTGTGATAAGATCTGCTTTTTTATGGCATAGCCCCTAGGCCAATGCCATCAAGAACAGCAATTGTCTGACGTTCACCAATCAGACCTGAGGATCTGGTCACATGACAGAGGGCCGCGTTTAGTAACCATTACAGTTGCGTATTTTACTAAAAGGAAATATAATAACCTTCTGTGGAACATTTTGGGGTCGTCGCGGGTGTCGTAAGGTAGGGAGGAGGTTTCAGAAATTCTTCAATACAATTATCATTTTGACATGTAATCGACCCAGACCTTGCTCCCGAATCCGGAAGTGAACAGATGAGGATGGATCGCTGTTTTTTAAAAAATATCTCAATACAATCGTGATTTAACTTTATATTTTGATATATTAATACCATAGTATTAATTTGTGATTGGAATGATGAATTAAAATATAGAGAACAAGCTGTCAGTGCCTGACGTTCTACCCCCGTTAATCTTTAATAATCCTTTCTACCCCCATTAATATACCTCAAATCCTGTTTCCTCCACCTCCCCCCCACACCCCCCACATCCTCCCCCCCCCCCCCACACCACCCTCCCAACCTTCTCCCTTCCACAGATCTCCTGATGTCCTGGTTCTCTACTGTTGTTGTGCTTCTCTCTCCCTCCCCTCTTGGCTCCTGCTCCCTTTATTATATGTTTTGTGTGTGTTTCTGTTTATGTTTCTTTGTGTTTATTATTAATCCAGTTGAATTAATTTTAATTAATAATCCGGATTTATTAATTTGTGATTGGAATGATGAATGATGCTGTTTGGAATGAAAATATAGAGAACAAGCTGTCAGTGCCTGACGTTCTACCCCCGTTAAACTTTAATAATCCTTTCTACCCCCATCAATATACCCCAAATCTTGTTTCCTCCCCCCCCCCCCCCCCCCCACCCACACATCCCCACACCCCCCCCTCCCCGCAACCTTCTCCCTCACACAGATCTCCTGATGTCCTGGTTCTCTACTGTTGTTGTGCTTCCCTCTCTCCCCCTCTTGTCTCCCACTCCCTTTGTTATATGTTCTATGTATTAGCTCTTATACGAGCCTCAACTTGGTATACAACTATATGTGTATATATATATATATATATATATATATATACAGTGCATTCAGAAAGTATTCAGACCCCTTCACTTTTTTCACATTTTTTTATGTTGCAGCCTTATGCTGAAATCGTTTAAATTCATTTTTTCCCTCATCAATCTACACTCAATACTCCATAATGACAAAGAGAAAACAGGATTTTAGAAAGTTTTGCAAATTTATTAAAAAGAAAAACTGAAATATCACATTAACATAAGTACTGTATTCAGACCCTTAACTCAGTACTTAGTTTAAGCACCTTTGGCAGCGATTACAGCCTCGAGTCTTCTTGGGTATGACGCGACAAGCATTGCACACCTGGATTTGGGGATTTTCTGCCATTCTTCTCTGCAGATCCTCTCAAGCTCTGTCAGCTTGGATGGGGACCGTCAGTGGACAGCCATTTTCAGGTCTCTCCAGAGATGTTCGATTGGGTCGAAGTCAGGGCTCTGGCTGGGCCACTCAAGGACCTTCACAAAGTTGTGCCTAAGCCACTCCTACGTTGTCTAGGCTGTGTGCATAGGGTCATTGTCCTGTTGGAAGGTGAACCTTCGGCTCAGTCTGTGGTCTTGAGCGCTCTGTTTCAGGTTTTCATTAAGGATATCTCTATGCTTTGCTCCGTTCATTGTTCCCTTAAACCTGACCAGTCCCCCAGTCCCTGCTGCTAAACAACACCCCCACAGCATGATGCTGCCACCACCATGCTTCACCGTTGGGATGGTATTGGGAAGGTGATGAGCGGTGCCTGGTTTCCTCCAGACATGACGCTTAGAATTGAGGCCAAACAGTTCAATCTTGGTTTCATCAGACCACAGAATCTTGTTTCTCACAATCTGAGAGTCCTTTAGGTGCTTTTTTGCAAACTCCAAGCGGGTTTTCATGTGTCTTTCACTGAGGAGACGCTTCCATCTGACCACTCTGCCATAAAGCCCAGATCGGTGGAGTGTTGCAGTGATGGTTGTCCTTCTGGAAGTTTCTCCCGTCTCCACACAGGATCTCTGGAGCTCAGCCAGAGTGATCATCGGGTTCTTGGTCACCTCTCTTACCAAGGCCCTTCTCCCCCGATTGCTCAGTTTGGCCGGGCGGCCAGCTCTAGGAAGAGTCCTGGTTGTTCCAAACTTCTTCCATTTAAGAATTATGGAGGCCACTGTGCTCTTGGGAACCTTCAATGCAGCAGAATTTTTTTTTGTAGGCTTCCCCAGATCTGTGCCTCGACACAATCCTGTCTCCGAGCTCTGCAGGCAGTTCCTTCGACCTCATGGCTTGGTTTTTGCTCTGATATGCATTGTCAGCTGCGAGACCTTATATAGACAGGTGTATGCCTTTCCAAATCATGTCCAATCAATTGAATTTACCACAGGTGGACTCCAATCAAGGTGTAGAAACATCTCAAAGATGATCAAGAGAAATGGGAGGAACCTGAGCTAAATTTGAAGTGTCATAGCAAAGGGTATGAATACTTATGTCAATGTGATATTTCCGTTTTTTCTTTTTAATAAATTTGCAAAACTTTCTAAAATCCAATTTTCTCTTTGTCATTATGGGGTATTGAGTGTAGATTGATGAGGAAAAAATGAATTTAAACGATTTCAACACAGGGCTGCAACATAACAAAATGTGAAAAAAGTGAAGGGGTCTGAATACTTTCTTAATGCACTGTACATTCAAAGTACACCGCCCCCATGGCAAATAATTAAATATCCTACAGCGCGGCATTGCCGGGGCGCCTCCGGCACCCGGCAATACCGCAGTGCGGCTCATAGAGAGTGCATTGGGAGGGAGAGGTGTACAATAATTGATTGATTAATTGCATAATTAAAATCAATAAAAGATTGTCATAATTGTTGATGATTCATAAAAATAATACTATTTTAAAAAATATAAAAATAATATATAAAAATAATAATAATAAAAAACCCACGATCCATTTATTGCATATTATTATCACTTGCGAAGGCGTTACTAGTCCAGTATCGCCGATTTCAATGCATGGTGAAACTGTGTAACGCCCGTCACTTTGACTCAATGCCATCATCTGAGGGCCGCGGGCCGCTAATGGCTATGTCGGGCTGCTAATCATTGATGTCGGGCCAATAAAAAAGTATAACGCCCTACAAAGCCATGTTTTTGTTATATTATTTTCATACCACCATATGACCTTGAACTTCACCATTTAGGAATAGTGGAAATTAAGAAAATGTGTCCCCATCTCGAATCTACCCATAAAACTCAACATCATGAAAAACGGAGAAATATTCAAGTTGTGGTCAAAAAGGTGCTTTTTGTTATTCTGTCAAAATCCGGACACCAAACAAACATCACAGGCATAACTTCAATGTGGGTCCACTATTCTGATGCAAGAACATTTTGGAAGGCCAAGCGGTCTTTGAGATTCCACAATGGCAAAAAGCGTGTTCTTTTTTTTTCAGACAACCATTTGACCTTGACCTTTAACCCGGAGAGGTATGGTGTAAAATTAGCGTAAATGTGCCTTACTCTAAGCTATCTAGCAAAGGCACATTGTGTGTGTGTGTGTGTGTGTGTGTGTGTGTGTGTGTGTGTGTGTGTGTGTGTGTGTGTGTGTGTGTGTAGGTGTGTGTCATTGGTTGTTATCTCCATTTGCGGGTTTCAGGAGGTGGAACGGCGTCCTCCCAGGCCCCAAAGTACCCACCTCCTCTTCAGTAAGGGATCACGGTTCATGGACCAAGCTGTTTAACTTTTTCAGAGTTTTGCTCCAAGTTCTCTTTTCAGGATCGTCACCGAACCCGGATTGCCTCCAGTTGTAGTTCATTTGTGGTAATATTCCCGGGGATGTTTTTTTTTTTTTTTAATCTCAGTGAGGTTCTTCTTTATCATTCCTGTTGCTCCAATTATCACTGGTACAATTTTGATGCTCTTCAGCTTCCAAGGCCTATTGACCTCATTTTGAAGGTCCTGGTATTTGGTCATTTTCTTGATTTCTGCGTTGTTAAGGCCAAAATCGCTGGGTACTGATATCTCAATCATCAATGCAGTCTTTTCCTTTTTGTTCCTAAGTACAATGTCCGGACACAATGCTTTGTTTTGTATGTTAATGGTCCATGGAATCATCAGGTTGTACGTGAGCATGACGTCCTCATTTTCAATGATTGCCCTTGGTTCGTGTTTCCATGAGTTTTCTGGAACGGAACAGGGTATCCAGAAATATTTTGCAAATATGAAAATGATTCACTTTGCATATTTTGTTTATGCGTTTTTTTGTTTGTTTACATAGTCGAGGCTCATGGAAGAGCTAGATGTAGTACACTGAACGGATCAGGACACAACAGGACAAAAGGAACAGTTAAGAGATGGGGGAAATACCAACGGCAGAGTTGAAGGCCAAGGTGGAGGCAGACTTGGACAAACAATGAGTAGGGAGGAATGAGGGACAGGACAGGATGTATGGTTGTTGGGGCTGTATTTATTGCTGTTCCATTTTCCTGTGCTGCATCTTCTATTCACACCTGTTTTTGGAAATCCTTTTCGAAGTGAGTTGGGGATACATTTTCAGGTTTGTTGTGTTCATGTTTTTTACAAATTGCATCAAATAGTCTGTTGAGCATTTCACACACTCAGCTAGTCCTACACTCGTTGCTCTGTGCACCTGGTTGAGTTCCATCAGGCCGCTCCCTCCCTCTCGTCTTGGCAGGTACATTCTCGGGATGCACTGGTTTTTGTAAAACATTTGTTGATGGTAAGGAGTTTTCTTGTTTTGATGTCTTACGTGTTGATTTCTGATTGGACCCAGTTTATTATTCCGCAGCTATATTGGAACACTGGTACTGCAAGCTGGTTTATGGCTTTGATTTTGTTTCTTGGGGAGAGGTATGTTTTCAGGATCAGCTTCGTTCTATGTCGGTATTTTTGGCGTTTGTTTGAGTATTTGTTTGTGACATATTTGGTGGCCCTCTTCTCCTCCGAGGTATTTGTATGATGTTTTGTTTTCTAACTGCTGTATTGTTCTTTCAAGGTCAATTTTATATTTGTTTTTGTTGGTTTACCTTGTACAAATGTGCACTTGTACTCGCCCAAAATTCCATTTGAATTTCCTCGGAGAATCGTTTTACTAGTTTTAGTTCTCTCAATTTTTTGTAAATTGGTGAGAAGAGCTTTAAATCATCCATGTATAGTAGATGTGTCACCTTTCCTATTTCTTTGGATGTTCGTATGTTGGTTGTTAGGGTGTATCCATGTCCTTGTTCATTGATGAGGTTATTTAGTGGGTCCAGAGCCAGACAAAACAGAAGGAGGAAAGACTGTCTCCCTGGAAGATTCCACGCTGTATCTTCACGTCTGGTATTTCGATATTTCCTTCTGAGTGCTGTTGTTGTTGTTGTTTCGTATGCAGCCTGTGGCTGCTGGTTTGTATAATTGTTCTAGAAGCGCGTTTGTGCCACTGATACAGTGGCCCGATTACCAGTGAGCTGGTACTCAATTTGCCGACCTCGGAAGGATGACAGGCTGAGTCAACCCCCCTGGCGTTAATTCAACGATCGACCGAGAATCAAACTCAGGATCCTAGGATCCAAAGCCAGCACCCTAACCGCTAAGCCAACACCAGGCTACTCTGAGTGCTGTAATATCAATATTGTATTCCAGAGCTCCAATGCTTTCTCAGTTTGATTATTTGGGCATTGATTTTATATATTTGCATGCTTTCTATCGTGTGTGTGTGTCGTTGGTTGTTTTCTCCAAATGTGGGTTTCAGAAGGTGGAACAGAGCCTCCTAAGTCTCGATGCATCCACCTGTGTGTGTGTGTGTGTGTGTGTGTGTGTGTGTGTGTGTGTGTGTGTGTGTGCGTGCGTATGTATGAGTGTGTGCACGTATATATGTGTGTGTGTGTATTTGTGTATGCATGCAAGTTGTTTTTGCCTGCTATTCCCACACATGGGTGGGCCTCATGAGATGGAACGGAGATCTATCGCGTCTCAACGTATCAACCTCCGTTAGTGTGTGTGTGTGTGTGTGTGTGTGTGTGTGTGTGTGTGTGTGTGTTCGTGTGTGTGTGTGTGTGTGTGTGTGTGTGTGTGTGTGTGTGTTGTTGTTGTTGTTGTTGTTGTTGTTGCGTATTGTGAAAATGCGAGCTTCAGTGTTCAGGTTATAGAAAAGATAAGCGGAAATGGCTGTAAAAAGAATGGGATGGAAGATAAAACAATCACACAATTACGTAATCGTAGATAACTTTTCGGGATTAAAGAATTAAGAACTGCTTACCCTTATGGATTAAATGAAAGAATTAATGACACATATACACAGCAAAATGGACAAAACATCATCGCCTCTGTTTATAACACCTTACCACGAGACTCTCAGAGACACAGAGTACATAACTATGGACATAAATGTCCAATTATAGACACACCACAACAAATTGTAAATGAATGGTTAGATTTTAACAAATCAAATATCTGCACATTACTTAACAGCAGCAGAATTAAGATGAATACTTAAAAAAAAAAAAAACTGAAAGAAGTTTGGCAAATCGTGAACAGATTAATGGAAGAGGACGATCAAGAGGAACTCCCAATCCAACACATGGAAGCAATTCTGGTCATGATTGATCATAAAATGTACAAAGAGAAACCTAAAAAAGTGAATCGTAGAAAAGACAATGATATCATCAAAATTAAGTTTGATAACAAAGGGGTGGAAATGATAAATATCGAGAAAATACTTCAACATAAGGAAGTGTGGAGTAAACTTCCAGAAACAATACAATAGAGAGAGCGACCAAGAGTTGTGTACACTTTGGGAAATTCAATTCGGGGAAAGATCTTAAACTACAAGGACACTGTACAATCTCTAGCCATAGAGGAATGGTTAAATAACACACATCATTGTAGGTGTGAACATTCCGCATTCAAAGATCCACATCATAAACACGTCATCACAGGTGACCTCAGAATAGTGAAAGATAAAAGATTACGTGCATTACTTACAAAAGGACCAAATTATAGAGAAAATAAAAGAATAAACTGGAATAAAGCAATGGAACTTACAATGATGGGACTGGGCGAATGGATGAAAGAACAAATTGATAAACATAAAGTACCAAACACACAAATGGCTTTATGGTTGGAGGAGGTATAGTCAGGTTCACTATGTTAACAAATAGAATTTCGTTCAAAATTTTGGGATTAGCAAACCTGTACATTTTTGGAATCTTCAGAGCATGAGGAATCTGAAAATCAATGTTGGCATTTGCACAGACACCTGCATGGCCGCCATTTTGGATTTTGAAAATGGCCGCCATAAAATACATATTTTGCGCGATCTCGGCTTCTAGTCAACCTAGAGACTTAATTAAATATGCTAATCCTATGTTTTCTGGGTCAAGGAATCCAATAAAGGCCTCAAAATAGTGCTCAGGATTATAGAAAAGCAACAAACAAAGGTAATTGAAAACCATTGTCTTTATATTTGTGATATTAAAGCGCGGCGTTACGCGCGCTGCTTGTGAGCAAGGAGGAAGCGGACAAGCGGTAACATATAAACGTCTTTATTGTAAGACTGCACTGTAACACTGTACTGTTCCGGGCTGGGCGCCCGGTGTATATCATGAGGCCACGCCTACCCCTGGTGCGTGGCCACCGCCCACTTGGTGCGTGGAATGATGTCACCACGCCAGTGGGCTTTTGTGTCCGCCACACGCGCCCCCCCAGAATTCCCGCGCACCTGGAGGGCCAGTTTGCGGGGCAGACGAATGACCCGGCCGAAGCGCCCCCTGGCGATCGGCGGCGTCCGGGGTGCAGGGATACCAGGTGGGATGCCCCTGGCTGCCCCTGGGATGGGTGCAGGACCGGGGGGCGCCGTGGCGGCGGGGCTGGGCGGTGCCGGGGGTCCGCCCGCAGGAGGGCGGCCCCGACGTGGGGGTCGGGCCACTGGCGGTGGATGGTCCACATCGAGGTGGGCCGGCTTGAGGCGGTCTACCGAAACGCGGTCAGGAGTACCGCCGATGTCCAGGGTGAAGTGCTTCGCCCCGGTCTCCAGCACGCGGAAAGGCCCGTCGTACGGGGGCTGCAGTGGTGTCCGATGGGCATCGTGGCGGACGAAGACGTACTCCGCCGTGTGAAGCTCCGGGGCGACGTGCATCGGTGGGTGCCCGTGGCATGCCGTTGGCACCGGGGCGAACCTCTGGGCGGTCTCTTGCAGAGCGGAGCGCTGCTGTGCCGCGGACCATGGTGCCGTGGAGTCGGGGAGGAACTCGCCCGGCACCCGCAGCGGTTGCCCGAAGACCAACTCCGCCGCGGATGCGCGCAGGTCCTCCTTGGGCGCCGTCCGGAGGCCCAGCAGGACCCAGGGGAGCCTGTCGACCCAGCCGCCGTCGCGGAGGGTGGCCCGGAGCGCGGCCTTCAATGAGCGGTGAAATCGCTCACACAGGCCGTTAGCCTGGGGGTGGTAGGCCGTGGTTCGGTGCAGCCGGACCCCGAGCCCCTGCGCAACCACCCCCCAGAGCTCCGAGGTGAACTGGGGGCCGCGGTCGGATGAGATGTCTGAGGGGGCGCCGAACCGGGCGACCCAGGTGGCGATGAAAGCCTGCGCGACATCGGCCGCCGTTGTCGACGCCAAGGGCACGGCCTCCGGCCACCGGGTGGTGCGGTCCACCATGGTGAGGACGTAGGTGAAACCCCGCGAGGGGGGCAGAGGTCCCACCAGGTCCACGTGGACGTGGTCAAACCGGCGTTCCGGCACCGTGAACGGGGCCAACGGGGCCTGGGTGTGCCGGTGCACCTTGGCGCGCTGGCACGCGAGGCACGTCCTGGCCCAGCCGCGGACGGCCTTCCGGAGGCCATGCCAGACGAACTTGTCGGCGATCAGCCTTTGGGAGGCCCTCGCGCCCGGGTGGGACAGGCCGTGGATGGCGTCAAACACCTGGCGCTGCCAGCCCGCGGGCACAATGGGGCGAGGACGCCCGAGGGAGACGTCGCACAAGAGGGCCGCCCCCGCGCCGTCGAACGGCACCTCGGTGACGCGGAGGCCCGTGACGGCGGTCCGCAAGGCCTGGACGTCGGGGTCAGCGGCCTGGTCCGCTGCCATCCGGGCATAGTCGATGCCGAGGTGGACTGTGTGGGCGACGGCCCGGGAAAGGCAATCCGCCACCGGGTTGTCCTTCCCCGCGACGTGCTGGATGTCCGTCGTGTACTCGGACACGGCCGAGAGGTGACGCTGCTGCCGGGCCGACCACGGCTCGGTGACCTTGCCTATCGCGAAGATCAGCGGCTTGTGGTCGACGAAGGCAGTGAACGCCCGGCCCTCGAGCAGATGGCGGAAGTGCCTGACCGCCAAGTGAAGTCCGAGCAACTTGCGGTCGAAGGTACTGTAACGGCGTTCGGGCGGGCGAAGCTGCCGGCTAAAGAACGCCAGCGGTTGCCAAGCTCCACGCACCCATTGCTCGTGCACCGCGCCAACCGCGTAGTCCGAGGCATCGGTGGTGAGGGCGATCGGTGCATCGGGCGCCGGGTGCGCGAGCATGGTGGCGTCAGCCAAGGCGAGCTTCGCGCCCGTGAACGCCGTGTCCATCTGCTCGGTCCAGGTAACGTCGCCTTTGCCTGGCTTACCTCGGAGAGCTTCGTGCAGGGGGCGCAGGAGCTGGGCGATACGGGGCAGGAACCGATGGTAAAAGTTCACCATGCCCAGGAACTCCTGCAGCCCTCTGATTGTGCGGGGGCGCGGAAACCCCTTCACCGCCTCCACCTTGGCCGGCAGGGGGACGGCGCCGTGCCTGGTGACACGGTGCCCCAGAAAATCGATTGTGGCGGCGCCGAACCGGCACTTTGCGGGGTTCACAATCAGGCCATGCTGGCCCAGGCGTTCGAAGAGCATGCGGAGGTGGCGTAGGTGCTCTTCGCGGGACGCGCTGGCGACGAGGATATCGTCCAGGTAGACGTAGACAAAATCCAAGTCGCGCAGGACGCTGTCCATCAGTCGCTGGAACGCCTGAGCCGCATTCTTCAGACTGAAGGGCATGCGCAGGAACTCGAAGAGTCCGAATGGCGTGATGACCGCCGTCTTCGGGACGTCCTCCGGCCTGACGGGGACCTGATGGTAGCCGCGTATGAGGTCCACCTTCGAGAAGAAGGACCTGCCCGCCAAACGGGCGGAAAAGTCCTGAATGTGGGGGACGGGGTAGCGGTCGGGAGTCGTGGCGTCATTGAGACGGCGATAGTCCCCGCACGGTCGCCATCCCCCGCCGGGCTTCGGCACGATGTGCAGCGGCGACGCCCAAGCGCTCTCTGAGCGCCGAACGATGCCGAGTCGCTCCAGGGTAGCGGACTCCGCTTTTGCCACCGCCAGCTTCGTCGGCTCGAGGCGGCGTGCCCGGGCGTAGATCGGTGGCCCGACGGTGGGGATGTGATGGGCCACCCCGTGCTTGACGGCCCCCGCCGAGAAGGTGGGCCGCGTGAGGGCCGGGAAGCCGGCGAGGAGGCGGGTGAATGCGTCCGCTGCCGGAAGCGTACAGACCTACGTGGCCGGAACCGAATCGTTCGGCAAGCCGCTTGGCAAGCCGCTCGTTGAGCTGGGCAACGCACATGCGAGCGAGCTGAACGTCTCGGCCTGGACAAGCCGTCTGCGCTTGACGTCGACCAGGAGCCCATTAGCGCACAGGAAGTCCGCGCCAAGCAGTGCCATGGGCACGTCGGCGGTGACGAACGTCCATCGGAAAACCTGCCCTCCAAACCGCAGAGAGAGGCAGCGTTTTCCGTACGTACGGATGGGCGTCCCATTCGCGGCAAGCAGCGCGGGGCCCCCACCCGCGGCGTGCTTGTCTGACGTGCCGGCGGGAATGACACTCACCTGTGCTCCCGTGTCGCACAGGTAACGGCGCCCGGAGAAGGTGTCCATTATGAACAGCAGGCTGCTCGAACGGCCGGCGCTCATCGCCACAATTGAGCGCCGGCCCGGGCATTTCCCGACCCGTTGAAGGAGCACGGCGGATGACACCGCCGAGCTTCGTGGCCGAACTTGGCGTGGAACCGGCACCAGGTGGTGGAGCTGGAGGAGCGCGGCTGGCTCCGCCAGGCCGGTGGAGTCGACGGGTTTCCCCGTGGTGGCGGTTTTCGCCGCGGCGGTGGGCGGGGCGTGGCGGCGTTCACGAGGTGCGTATCAGCATGCTGCTGAACCACAGCGTGCTGTAGAAGATGATGCTGTGGAACATCAGCGTGCTGTAGAAGATGATGCTGTGGAACATCAGCGTGCTGTAGAAGATGATGCTGTGGAACATCAGCGTGCTGTAGAAGATGATGCTGTGGAACATCAGCGTCGAAGGCCGTGACGGCCACGCCAACGCTCGCCCGCGTGTCCGAAGCGGCGAAGTACTTGTCCGCCTCGGCCGCCAATGCTCGGGGTTCCGTTAGCCCGGTCCCGGCCAACGCGAGGCGAACCTGCGCTGGAAGTTGGCGACGGAAAAGCGCCCGGAATAGCGAACCGGGGGCCTCGTCGCCCAACAGGGACAGCATATGGTCCATTCGGACCGACGGGCGCGTCTCACCGAGCTCGGGGAGATCCAGGAGGCGGTCGGCACGTGCGTCGTCCGTGAGGCCGAACGTGGCTAGGAGTAGCCGCTTGAGTGTCTCGTACTTGTGGCCGTCCGGTGGGTGGCGAAGGACGGACACAACTCGAGCAGCCGTGCCGGGCCCGAGGGAGGCGACGACATGGCAGTAGCGCAGGTCGTCGTTGGTGAGGCGCCGAAGCTGAAACTGGGCTTCGGCTTGAACGAACCAGACCTCGGCCTGGGCCTCCCAAAATTCGGGAAGTTTAATCGCCATTGCCATGGCGTCGTGTTCGGAAGGATCGCTACGGCAGATCCAACGTCGAGGGTCACCAGTAAAGCGCGGCGTTACGCGCGCTGCTTGTGAGCAAGGAGGAAGCGGACAAGCGGTAACATATAAACGTCTTTATTGTAAGACTGCACTGTAACACTGTACTGTTCCGGGCTGGGCGCCCAGTGTATATCATGAGGCCACGCCTACCCCTGGTGCGTGGCCACCGCCCACTTGGTGCGTGGAATGATGTCACCACGCCAGTGGGCTTTTGTGTCCGCCACAATATAACTGTATTACATAATACATGATATTGCAAGTCCTTTGAAGTTATAGGTTGTTATAGGAAGTTATAGGTAGTATCAGATTGAACTATAAGTCCTATACACAGGATCTACGAGGTCTATACCGTTCAGGAATATGCTTTTACAGATCTTCATCACTGTCCTGAGTGTCATTTTCGCAAAGGTGTCTACGCAAATGTAAACATTAATTTTTGGATTCCTCATGCTCTGAATATTCCAAAAATGTATAGTTTTGCTAATCTACCAAAATTTTGAACGAAAAAACATAGTGAACCTGACTAGTAGAGAAACATGTGAAAAGGAGAGTTGTTGATTTGAAAAGAAAAGTTCGAATCAATAATCCATCAATTACCATCATTTACTGGATCCCAAAAATGCACAAACACCCTTGTAAGATGAGGTTCATCATCGCAAGTAGAGAATGTAGTTTGAAACCTTTGTCGGGCAGTATTACAGCGGCAATGAAACTAATCTATAAATGCTTAAAAAACTACCATGAAAAAGTGAAGTTATATTCTGGTATTAAGAAATTCTGGATCATTCACAATTCCAAACCGGTAATCGACAGTATCCATAACATTAACAACAAGGGTAAGGCAAAATGTCTTTCATCCTTTGATTTTTCCACATTGTACACAAACATTCCACATGACAAGCTAGTAACTGCATTGGACAGAGCAATAGATAAAGCATTTGCAGGAGGTAATAAAGTATACATTAATGTATGTCAAAACAGAGCACACTGGTCTGGAAAGGATAATCAATATTCATGCAGTTTTTCAAAAAGTAAACTCAAAGAAAGTATTCGATTTCTGCTAAACAACAGTTTCTTTACATTTGGCAACAAGATACTCCAGCAGGCAGTGGGCATACCCATGGGTTCAGATCCCAAGATACTCCAGTAGGCAGTGGGCATACCCATGGGTTCAGATCCCAAGATACTCCAGCAGACAGTGGGCATACCCATGGGTTCAGATCCCAAGATACTCCAGCAGACAGTGGGCATACCCATGGGTTCAGATCCCAAGATACTCCAGCAGACAGTGGGCATACCCATGGGTTCAGATCCCAAGATACTCCAGCAGACAGTGGGCATACCCATGGGTTCAGATCCCAAGATACTCCAGCAGACAGTGGGCATACCCATGGGTTCAGATCCCAAGATACTCCAGCAGACAGTGGGCATACCCATGGGTTCAGATCCCAAGATACTCCAGCAGGCAGTGGGCATACCCATGGGTTCAGATCCCAAGATACTCCAGCAGACAGTGGGCATACCCATGGGTTCAGATCCCAAGATACTCCAGCAGACAGTGGGCATACCCATGGGTTCAGATCCCAAGATACTCCAGCAGACAGTGGGCATACCCATGGGTTCAGATCCCAAGATACTCCAGCAGACAGTGGGCATACCCATGGGTTCAGATCCCAAGATACTCCAGCAGACAGTGGGCATACCCATGGGTTCAGATCCCAAGATACTCCAGCAGACAGTGGGCATACCCATGGGTTCAGATCCCAAGATACTCCAGCAGACAGTGGGCATACCCATGGGTTCAGATCCCAAGATACTCCAGCAGACAGTGGGCATACCCATGGGTTCAGATCCCAAGATACTCCAGCAGACAGTGGGCATACCCATGGGTTCAGATCCCAAGATACTCCAGCAGGCAGTGGGCATACCCATGGGTTCAGATCCCAAGATACTCCAGCAGACAGTGGGCATACCCATGGGTTCAGATCCCAAGATACTCCAGCAGACAGTGGGCATACCCATGGGTTCAGATCCCAAGATACTCCAGCAGACAGTGGGCATACCCATGGGTTCAGATCCCAAGATACTCCAGCAGACAGTGGGCATACCCATGGGTTCAGATCCCAAGATACTCCAGCAGACAGTGGGCATACCCATGGGTTCAGATCCCAAGATACTCCAGCAGGCAGTGGGCATACCCATGGGTTCAGATCCCAAGATACTCCAGCAGACAGTGGGCATACCCATGGGTTCAGATCCCAAGATACTCCAGCAGACAGTGGGCATACCCATGGGTTCAGATCCCAAGATACTCCAGCAGACAGTGGGCATACCCATGGGTTCAGATCCCAAGATACTCCAGCAGACAGTGGGCATACCCATGCGTTCAGATCCCAAGATACTCCAGCAGACAGTGGGCATACCCATGGGTTCAGATCCAGCCCCTTTCTTTGCAAATTTGTTTCTGCGCAAGTACGAGTTTGATTGGATCCAGAACATGTGCAGGAATAAATTAACAACTGCACGAAGATGCGGAAACATCTTCAGATTCATTGATGATTTGTTGGCAATTAATGATGGATTTATATTTGAGCAGCTTCATGATGACATATATCCAAAAGAACTTGAATTGAAAAAGGAAAACCAAACTTCCACTTCAGTTTCCTTTTTAGAATTACAAATTGACATCCATAATAATAAATTTCACACCAAATTATTTGATAAACGAGATGCTTTTCCATTCCACATTGTCCGAATGCCTTTCTTAGACAGCAACATTCCCAAAAAACTATTTTATGGTACGGTTGCAGGTGAAATAATTAGGACTGTAAGAGCAACCACACACAGCTCTGAACTGGTCAATAAATTACAACAACTAGTCAGACGTATGTTAGCGCAGGGAGCTGCAGTTGGTCGATTAAAACGAGTTTTCTTTAATATCACAAAAAGGCACCAAATCGAATTAGTAAAATACAATACGAATCGTAATAATATTATTCATGAGATCTTTATGTAAATACAATACAATATAATAATTAAATATACTACAAATCAATGTTGCGAGGAATCAGTGGTTGCTCGGATACGGCAGCATGCAAAAAACCGTTATAGGAGACAGTTTGAACATTCGAAGTGCAGTTTGATCGAGAGGTAGGTTGTGTGGTCGTGATGGTTGGTAGATATGGTTTATTTAAGGTAAGATGTGCATGATTTAATGATATTATCATATTATCGAGTGTGTAAGGAAAGTTATAAATATATGATATTAAATCCTATTGTGAGTAAAGTTGGAATAAGTGATGTTGCATTGATGGGTTGACTGACTGCCTGGACGCAACTGAGGTTGTGGATCTACTGATTGACCATCAATTGATGTGGATCCATGATCGAGGTTGTGGATCCGCCGTTTGGAGAGGTCCTGGGCTGAAAGGATTGAAACATCGAGGAAGAATGGTGCCCAGCTGATGATCCATGCAGTCTGGAAACTAGTCAATTGCTTACGGGTTAACGTTCTTGCTTTAGGTGGAGAAACTATGTTTGAGGTTTGCAATTTAAACTAGAGGTTCCAGGGAACCTGAACTCAACTGGTCTATATCAATATGGTTGGAATATGCATAATAGAACCACAAACTATATACCGTAGTTTATATGTGCTAAAGAGGTACAGTAACGTTGAAGGTATCTAATGTTTAAACAGATTAAGATATATTGAACGGTTTTTGAGTTCTGCTCCGGAAACGAAATGTATAACAAAATTCACTATGTCCAACTTGTTTCCATGGAAACAAGAAAAATGAAAATTTTCAAATATCTATAGGTGGCAAAAGTCACAAGTTTCATCAAATTTGATCAGTATTTGTGACTTTTAGAGCTTGGACGTCGTCCAAACTGATGTTTATGGGTCAAGTCATGTCATAGGTCACGACGAGGTCATTTTTCGGACATCGTCAAAACCCGTAATATACAGTCATGTGAAAAAGTAAATACACCCCATGTAAAGTTTTGACTTTTTCAACATATTTCAACATACAACTATTTGATCTTCATTTCAACAATATTGATAGATGAAGCTGATATGATATAACAAATATCATGAAACATTTACATTTTGTAGTCCATTGTATCATTTAAATAAACATAAATGCAAATTTCGCATGTGGAAAAAGTAAGTACACCCCTGGCTCTAATAGGTGGTATTGCCCTCTTTGGCAGGAACAACCTCAAGTAGGCGTTTCTTATAACTGTCTACCAGTCTCTGACATCGACTGAGAGAAATTTTTGCCCACTCCTCCATGCAGAATTCTTTCAGCTGTGCGATGTTTGAGGGGTTTCTTGCATGCACAGCCCGTTTCAAATCCCCCCACAACATCTCGATGGGATTTATATCCGGGCTTTGACTTGGCCATTCCAGAACCCTCCATTTCTTTCTTTTCAGCCATTCCTTGGTGGATTTACTGGTATGTTTAGGGTCATTGTCATGTTGCAAGGTCCACCTTCGATTGAGCTTCAACCTTCCGACAGATTGCCTCACATTATCCTCAAGTACCCTCTGGTACAATGAAGAATTCATTGTGGATTCTATGATTGTGCGCTGCCCAGGCCCTTATGCAGCAAAGCTGCCCCAAACCATAATATTTCCCCCACCATGCTTTACAGTTGGTATCAGGTTCTTGTGGTCAAATGCTGTCTTTGGTTTTTGCCAAACATGTCTTCTGGTACTGTGGCCAAATAGCTCTACCTTTGACTCATCTGTCCAGAGCACATTGTCCCAGAAGTGCTGGTCTTTGCCGAGGTGTTCATTGGCAAACTTTAGTCTTTCCCTGATGTTCTTTCTGGACAGCAAAGGTTTCCTCCTGGCACACCTCCCATGTAGATCAAATTTGTGCAGCCTCTTTCTAATGGTAGACTCATGCACTTTGACATCAACAGTGGCAAGAGCTACCTGTAGGTCCAGTGATGACATTCTGGGGTTCTTAGAGACTTCTTTCAGCATATTGCGGTCTGCTCTTGGGCTGAACTTGCTGGGGCGGCCTGGCCTGAAAAAGTTGGCAGTTGTTTGGAATCTTCTCCACTTGTAGATGATCTTTCAGACAGTCGAATGATTGATTTCAAATTGTTTGGAGATCTTTTTAAATCCCTTCCCAGACTCGTAGGCATCTATAACCTTCTTTCTGAAGGCCTCAGAGAGCTCGTTTGATCTAGGCATGGTGATGTCAACACGTCAACAACAAAGAGCAAACCAAACCAAAGTCTAACCCTAACCCTAACCCTAACCCTAACAACAACAAAGAGCAAACCAAACTAAATGTCTTGGAGGTTTAAATAAGACAGGTTCCTCAAAGATCCTCTCTAATGATGTTCTAATCACTTGCACCTGAGCTGGTGCACCTGATTCTAATTTTAGGTATTTGAAGTGGTGATAAATGTAGGGGTGTACTTACTTTTTGCACATGCGAAATTTGCATTTATGTTTATTTAAATTATACAATGGACGACAAAATGTAAATATTTCACGATATTTGTTATATTATATCACCTTTATCTTTCAATATTGCTGAAATGAAGATAAAATAGCTGTATGTTGAAATATGTTGAAAAAGTCAAAACTTTACATGGGGTGTACTTACCTTTTCACGAGACTGTATGTGTTGAGGTTTGTTACATACTGTCTACACACCAAGTTTCAGCCTTCTAGCTACATTACGAAGTACCAGATTGACAAAAATTGATTTTTCAATATGGCCGCCCTGCCGCGCCCATTTTTGGGCATGCAACGCCCAAATGCAATCCCAAACTAGTTTATGTTTTAAAGATGCTGCATAACAAGTTTCATCAAATGTAATCAATATTTGTGACTTTTAGAGCGTACACGTCGAATTGTTTACAGACGACAGACAGACAGACAGACGGACGATGGACGACGGACACTGGGTGTCGACAAAAACTCACCTGGACATAGTCCAGTTGAGTTAATAAAGTTGAATATGGGATGTTGTGAAATTAACATCATTTACAGCAATCCTTTAAATTATTTATATTTAAGTTTAGGAACAACCGATACTGTACAATTAATTAAGTGTGTGTGTGTGTGTGTGTGTGTGTGTGTTTGTTTGTGTGTGTGTGTGTGTGTGTGTGTGTGTGTGTGTGTGTGTGTGTGTGTGTGTGTGTCTGTGAATAAAAGAGGGAGATAGAATTGTGAGGAACAGAAATGAAAAAACGAGATGTGTGTGTGTGTGCTTATGTGTGTGAGTGCATTCACACATGCCTGCATGTGTATGTACACACAAAATATGTGCAATATATCATGCACACAACGCATGCACACAACGCTGTACAACATATCAGATATAACATGTGTATACAATACAACATGTGCACAATATGTGTGCATATAACACATAAAAATAATGTGTGCATACAATACACAGCATATGATGTCATGCAAAACAAAACAAAACAAAACAAAACATGCCAAAGCACAACCAAAAGCAAAACCATTCATGTGTATAAACCATACTTGTGCATGCGTACGTGCAAATCACGACGTGTGTGTGTGTGTGTGTGTGTGTGTGTGTGTGTGTGTGTGTGTGTGTGTGTGTGTGTGTGTGTGTCATGTGTTATGTGTTTTCTTGTACATTCATCACTCGGAATGATTTCTCCCTCCCTCTCAGCTCTGTTTATTCTCTAACATTATTTTATGTTCCACTGGCAGGGGTACCCGACGTTGCCTAGCTCTGTTCTAATCTTGTTGGCATTTTGAAGAAGTCATATTTTGGTTTTTTTCTATCTTTTATGGGGGCCTATAACACTTCCCTACAACCACTAAGGAATGGGGTCATGGATCATTTAATATTACCTTTCACAGAGCTGCAAAGGCTTAGGCACTATAGAGCGATTTTAATATTTAAAATTAAAATCCAAAAAATCGAACTATTTGACGATTTTGCCTAAAACACTTCCCAGCACTCACTGGTGAACCTCAGAAAGTTTGACGAAGATCCGTTTGGCAATCTCTGAGAAAAGTGGTGACACACAGACAGACAAACATCTCTCTTATGGTATACTGTGGCCTTCAAAAAAATTCAACCACCTCCAAAGTTTTCACATTTTGATGCCACCTGAGTTTATTAACTCAACAGGACTATGTCCAGCTGAGTTTTTGTCGACACCCAGTGTCTGTCGTCCGTCGTCCGTCTGTGGTCCGTCTGTCTGTCTGTCTGTCTGTCGTCTGTAAACAATTCGACGTCTACGCTCTAAAAGTCACAAATATTGATCAAAATTTGATGAAACTTGTTATGCAGCATCTTTAAGACGTAAACTAGTTTGGGATTGCATTTGGGCGTTGCATACCCAAAAATGGGCACGGCAGGGCGGCCATATTGAAAAATCAATTTTTGTCAATCTGGTACTTCCTAATGTAGTTAGAAGGCTGAAACTTGGTGTGTAGACAGCATGTAACAAACCTCAACACATACATTACGTGTTTTGACGATGTCCGAAAAATGACCTCGTCGTGACCTATGACATGACTTGACCCATAAACATCAGTTTGGACGACGTCCAAGCTCTAAAAGTCACAAATACTGATCAAATTTGATGAAACCTGTTAGAGCCTTTAGAGCCTATTTAGAGCCTGTTAGAGCCTATTAGAGCCTTTTGCCACTTAAAGATATTTGAAAACACACATATAAACGCACATATAAACATATAAACGCACATATAAACTATATAGTTTGTGGTTCTATTATGCATATTCTAACCATATTGATATGGACCAGTTGCGTTCAGGTTACCTGGAACCTCGTTTCATGATGTTTTCAAATCAAACTTGATATATGGAGTCTTCACAAACTACTTCAAAGTGTAAAGGTATAAAAAATGCAGATTTAATATAAATACGTTTGATTAACAGAGAAAATCAGATGACTCTCAGTTGCTTAAGTATTCAGTTACTAAATCATAATTGCTCCAACCCTTACCCTATAATACTTTTGCAGACAACTGTAGATAGCACAAACGTATTCGTTGTTATGATACCGACTTCCAATCATCATGTGGCATCCATAGCTTGCAGTAGCACAAACAGTTGCTCAGCCTTCCAAATATACTTTTACGTGGAAGGAAGGGGAGGGGAGAATCCATCGTTAGAATGTAGTAAGCCTCTGGTATGGACCGTGTGTTTCGAATAAGTTAGATTGCCATGTAACAGGGATGTGTTAGGCTAAGTTTTACGTAATTGAGGGGAGGGTAGTGGGTGTAACCTTTAGGATAAAAAGGGTAAGGTTGCATGTGTGAAACCTCCCCGTAAAGCAGGCAGGGTTGGATGGAGGACGTTCTGTGGGCACGGAAGCGCTTTGCGTTTCAGATCACAAATTGTTTGGTCATTTTCAGCAATCCCTCCCCCCCCCCCCCCCCGCCTTCCCATGCCCACCTCCCTCCAAGCCCTCTCCCTCCCATGGATCTTCCGTTGTCCCTGTTCTCTGCTGTTGTACTTGTGTGCTTCCCTCTCCCCCCCCCCCCCATCTTGTCTCCCGCTCCTTTTATTGTATGTTTTGTGTCGGGTTTTTTTTTGTGATTGATGTTAGCTCTTACACGAGCCTCGATCTTATACAGTCACGTGAAAAAGTAAGTACACCCCATGTAAAGATTAGACTTTTTCAACATATTTCAACATACAGCTGTTTCATCTTCATTTCAACAATATTGATAGATAAAGGTGATATAATATAACAAATATCATGAAACATTTACATTTTGTAGTCCATTGTATCATATAAATAAACATAAATGCAAATTTCGCATGTGGAAAAAGTAAGTACACCCCTACATTTATCACTACTTCAAATACCTAAAATTAGGATCAGGTGCACCAGCTCAGGAGCAAATGATTAGAACATCGTTAGAGAGGATCTTGGAGGAACCTGTCTTATTTAAACATCAGACATTTCGTTTGGTTTGCTCTTTGTTGTTGAAGTGTGTGGCGTCACCATGCCTAGATCAAAAGAGCTCTCTGAGGCCTTCAGAAAGAAAGTTATAGATGCCTATGAGTCTGGGAAGGGATTTAAAAAGATCTCCAAACAATTTGAAATCAATCATTCGACTGTCCAGAAGATCATCTACAATTGGAGAAGATTCCAAACAACTGCCAAATTGTTCAGGCCAGGCCGCCCCAGCAAGTTCAGCCCGAGAGCAGACCGCAAGATGCTGAAAGAAGTCTCTAAGAACCCCAGAATGTCATCACGGGACCTACAGGTAGCTCTTGCCACTGTTGATGTCAAAGTGCATGAGTCTACCATTAGAAAGACGCTGCACAAATTTGATCTACATGGGAGGTGTGCCAGGAGGAAACCGTTGCTGTCCAGAAAGAACATCAGGGCAAGACTAAAGTTTGCCAATGAACACCTAGGCAAAGACCAGCACTTCTGGAACAATGTGCTCTGGACAGATGAGTCAAAGGTAGAGCTATTTGGCCACAGCACCAGAAGACCTGTTTGGCGAAAACCAAAGACAGCATTTGACTGCAAGAACCTGATACCAACTGTAAAGCATGGTGGTGGAAATATTATGGTTTGGGGCAGCTTTGCTGCATCAGGGCCTGGGCAGCTCACCATCATATAATCCACTATGAATTCTTCATTGTACCAGAGGGTGCTTGAGGATAATGTGAGGCCATCTGTCGGAAAGTTGAAGCTCAACCGAAGGTGGACCTTGTGTTACGTGGTCCTCCCGGTGACTACCTGGTCTCGGTGACCCCCGGACCGTGAGAGGAACTCCGCCAGAAAGATCTATTAATTATATGCAATCAATATGAATTCCAGTCAATAAGAAACCCCACACCAAGGATCCGGAATAATCAATGATATATTCCCCGAGCAATCAACAACCATCAACAATCAACAATCAATATTACAAAGATGGCCATCTTATATATGTGTCCCCTTTCCCCACTCACGACCCCTTTTGGTCACTGTCCCTCACAATGTCTCTGGGCCCCTCCAGACCAAGGTGTAGGTCGGCTTCTCCGCACACGGGCGGTTGAACGAACCCCTGGCTGACGTGCTCCCAAACGTGCACGTCACGTACCGGGAACAACGGCTGCAGCGCACACCTCCTTGCCAAGCAAAGCGGGCAAAGCAACGCGCGGCTTGCCCAGCGCGCGAGGCCCAAGGTGCGACCCGTACGCGTCCTTGTAGACGTTGAGGCGAACTGTGCCGGACGCTTGGTTCCATGCACGAACCCATGGCAACTTGACGTGTGAAGGGGTAATTACCCCGCGCAGGTAACTCCTTTCGCCAGACGGGCTTTCAAACGCAGCGTCCCCCCACGCTGCTCAATATCGATACCGCTCACGTCGGAGCTCGGCGAGGAAGAGGAAGAAGATCGCCGATTCTGCCGGACCTCGTGTCTTTTCTTCTTCCGTTTCCGGTCTCCTTTTTCCCAGAAGGGCTCCTGACCCTTTAATCACAACAACCTTTAATCGACTACACAGTAATAAGCAAAGACCTGAATAGTAATTCACATCAATTCACATAAATCCGTAACACTCCCCCCCTTCAAGAAAGAAAGTTTGAACCCAGCAAAAACTTTCTTTGCCGGCCAACTTGGATAAACAAACCAGATAACTAACCCCCCCCCCCCCCCCAAATCATCAGTTCCCCCTGGGCACAGTTATCACTTAAAAATAAAGCAACAAAATTTTACACAATCCCCTAGATTTATTCCCTCTGGACCAAGCGTCAACCATTTCTAGTTTCTCTTGAATGACGGTTAAGAGGTGGTGACCAAAGCCCCAAAGTTAAACCTCTCGATAGCACTTTTTGGGAGGCCCAGCTGAGTATTCCCTACATGGACGCCTTAAGGAATGTGGAATTCACGGTTAGTCCGGGGAGGAAAGTTCATTGCATGGACGCCTTTAAGAACGTGGAGTTCACGGTTAGTCCGTGCATGAAAGTTCACTACCTGGACGCCTTTAAGAACGTGGCATTCACGGTTAGTCCGTGTAGGAGCCCCGGCTCGGCGGCTCCACCGTATATAGTGCTTCAACTTCTCCAGACTCCTAACAGTTACGGTGGGACCCCTTGTCCCAGCCGTTACCTGACTGGCGGTCTCCTTCTCGGCCAGTGCTCTGACATTCATTCTTTCGGGAGGTGCCGTAACTCTGGGAGCCTCCATAGTAATATCGGCTGCTGCCAACACCAAAACTACCGCCAAGTGGTCCTCTTCTGTAGACCTCTCGACGCCTACGAAATGCCTTCCCTACTGTTATGGTCCGACCTTCCAAATCCTTACCATTCCAATTCTTCTCTGCCTCCCTGGCGTCTCTTGTGCTTGCAAACGTGACAAAGCCGAACCCTCTTGACCGTTGCGTTTCCCTGTCTTTTACCACCCGCACTTCCACCAGCGGCCCATATCTCTTGAAGACAGAGGTCAGAACTTCTTCCTCTGTGTTGAAGTTCAGTCCCCCTACAAATAACTTGGAACTTTTGTCGCCATCCAGAGCTGGTGTGGTGTTATTTTCCCTGCTGTGCTCTTTACCAACCCTCGGGTTACCATAAATTTGCCCCCCGGCCAAATCATTCCCGATAATCACAGATACTCCCTCTACAGGAAGCGTGGCTTGTAAACCGACGGTGACCGGTCCTGACACCAAATCGGATTCCAAATGGATGACATGAAGTGGGGCACTAACACAGCCACCGATCCCTTGTAACCGAACACTATCACCAGTTGCGGTACTCTTTGACAATGGCAAAATGCCTTCAAGCATTAAGGATTGATGGGCTCCGGTGTCCCTCAATACCCTAACAGGTCTTGGGTTAGTCAAGTCTCCCTCGAGTGAGACAAACCCCTCATAAATAAATGGTTGGTAACTCTTCTGTGGGCGATTGCTTACGCTTGCCATCGCATTCGGAGTTGTAATAGTCGGACTCCGCTCTGGGTTTTCCCTTTTCATGAGGTAACAACTGGACATCAAGTGTCCAGGTTTCTTGCAAAAAGCGCAAGTAGGCCGGAGGAAAAACTCGTGGTCTGCCTCGGGCCCCCCGAAAAATAAGTTTGTCTTGGGCCCGTAGCCCCCTGATTTCGAACAGTTCGGGTATCAGCGTTGTCCCCATAATCATCTCGAGGCCGCCGCCATGTATTGTCGTTCTCCGCACCTGCTGTTACACACCTCCCCTGCGGAGATCTAGGCGAGGAGTTAGGTTCGTGGACCCCTATCCGGTGTGTTAAGGCATAATCATCTGCCATGGTGGCTGCGTCCCACAACTTCGGTACTTTCTTTTCCTGCAGGTACACTTTGATGTCCTCGTGGACACACTGTTGAAATTCCTCCACCAGCATCAGGTCACGCAATGCTTCGAAGTCGTTCCCGACTCCTTTTGACTCACACCACCGATCAAACATGTTTTCTTTCACTCTAGCAAACTCCACATGGGTCTCACTCTCCCTCTTCCTGGCATTCCTGAATTTTTGCCGGTAAGCTTCCGGAACCAACTCATAGGCTTTGAGGATGTGCTTCTTCAATACCTCATAATCTGCACATTGGTCCATTGGTAGCGCCGAATAAATCTCTTGAGCTTTACCCACCAGCACACTTTGCACTAGTATGGTCCAGGCCTCCTCCGGCCAGTTTAACTGTCGAGCCACTTTCTCAAAGTGTGGAAAAAATTTAGCGACTTCCTTTTCACTGAAGGGTGGAACCAGCCTCACATGTCTGCCCACATCCCAGGTGTTCTGGCTAGGTGTCGACCCCATCAGCAAGGGTGGTACCTCTCCCCGTTCTCTCATTAAATCCAGCTCCTTGAATTTAATTTCTTGCTGAAGCGCCAGATCACGTTCCTTCAACTCCCTTTCGGCTTTTCTCCCCTCTGCTTCGAGTTCCCTGGCAGCTCTCCTCTCCTCTGCTTTTCTCCCTTCTAACCTTTCCTGGAGTTCTCGTTCCACTCTCCTTTCCTCTGCTTGTTTCTCTTCTCTCCTCTCTTCTGCTTTCCTTTCTTCTTCTGCTCTTTCCTTTTCTGCTTTCCTTTCTTCTTCTTTTAACCTTTTCTGGAGTTCTCGTTCCACTCTCCTTTCCTCTGCTTGTTTCTCTTCTCTCCTCTCTTCTGCTTTCCTTTCCTCTTCTGCTCTTTCCTTTTCTGCTTTCCTTTCTTCTTCTTTGATCCGTTCCTGGCTCCGTAATTGCAACTCCAGTTTCCGGAGCTCAACGTCTTCTGGTTCTTCGGGTAGCCACTCCCAGGCTAACTCGTCCCATGTTCCTAATCCCACCATAGACTGTATCACCGTGGTCTGCAACTCTGCCTTCCTCAAATTAGTTCGGACCTCCAAGTTAAAATGTTTGGCCAATTTCAAGAGGTCCGCTTTTAGTAACCCTCGGAACTGTGCCTCACTAGGTGTTACCGCAAAGTTCTGTGCAACAAACGCCATGGTGACTATCGTTAACACCTGTTAACCTTCACCCAAGACTTTACCAACAAAGAAAAGCAACAGTCTTACTATTATTGCTATTGTTATTATTATTATTTTTTTGTTGTTGTTTTGTCGACAGAGCAAAACAATTTTGGGAACGTTGGAGAAGTTCCCACTCTTGGGAATTCTTTCCCGGACTAAAATTTAGAAAATTTTATAGATCCCGGACGTAGACCCAATTGCGAATCCGCAAATTGTAATTTGGACGAGCCCCCAATTCTGTTACATGGTCCTCCCGGTGACTACCTGGTCTCGGTGACCCCCGGACTGTGAGAGGAACTCCGCCAGAAAGATCTATTATTTATACGCAATCAATATGAATTCCAGTCAATAAGAAACCCCACACCAAGGATCCGGAATAATCAATGATATATTCCCGGAGCAATCAACAACCATCAACAATCAACAATCAATATTACAAAGATGGCCATCTTATATATGTGTCCCCTTTCCCCACTCATGACCCCTTTTGGTCACTGTCCCTCACAATGTCTCTGGGCCCCTCCAGACCAAGGTGTAGGTCGGCTTCTCCGCACACGGGCGGTTGAACGAACCCCTGGCTGACGTGCTCCCAAACGTGCACGTCACGTACCGGGAACAACGGCTGCAGCGCACACCTCCTTGCCAAGCAAAGCGGGCAAAGCAACGCGCGGCTTGCCCAGCGCGCGAGGCCCAAGGTGCGACTCGTACGCGTCCTTGTAGACGGTGAGGCGAACTGTGCCGGACGCTTGGTTCCGTGCACGAACCCACGGCAACTTGACGTGTAAAGGGGTAATTACCCCGCGCAGGTAACTCCTTTCGCCAGACGGGCTTTCAAACGCAGCGTCCCCCCACACTGCTCAATATCGATACCGCTCACGTCGGAGCTCGGCGAGGAAGAGGAAGAAGATCGCCGCTTCTGCCGGACCTCGTGTCTTTTCTTCTTCCGTTTCCGGTCTCCTTTTCCCCAGAAGGGCTCCTGACCCTTTAATCACAACAACCTTTAATCGACTACACATTAATAAGCAAAGACCTGAATAGTAATTCACATCAATTCACATAAATCCGTAACACTTGCAACATGACAATGACCTTAAACATACCAGTAAATCTACCAAGGAATGGCTGAAAAGAAAGAAATGGAGGATTCTGGAATGGCCAAGTCAAAGCCCGGATCTAAATCCCATCGATATGTTGTGGGGGGATTTGAAACGAGCTGTGCATGTACAACGCCTCAAACATCGCACAGCTGAAAGAATTCTGCATGGAGGAGTGGTCAAAAATTTCTCCCAGTCGATGTCAGAGACTGGTAAACAGTTATAAGAAACGCCTACTTGAGGTTGTTTCTGCCAAAGGGGGCAATACCACCTATTAGAGCCAAGGGTGTACTTACTTTTTCCACAGAAGGAAATGGCATCTCTGTTAACTTTTTTGTTGAACAAATTATTGCAAAGTCAATTTTTCATTGTTTTTTGTTCAATTAGATCACCTTTATCTATAGATACTGTTTAAATGAAGATCATATAGCTGTATGCTGAAATATGTTGAAAAAGTCAAAACTTTACATGGGGTGGACTTACTTTTTCACGTGACTGTATACAAAAAAAAAAAAAAGCCATGGCGGTGAGGTGGAAAGTAGAGCTGGTATATCAAGTCCTACTGACAACACCAGGCTGGGTAAAAAGCAGCCATTGGGGGTTGCAGGAATGCTCTGGTTTGGGGGTTGGGGGGAATGGGGCAGGACGGACTCTATAGAAGAGTGCCGCCCTCATCCCGAGCAGTGTCCAATGGGGATCAACCGTGTGCGGTCCCAGTGTGATAAAAGTACTGCCCTGCGTGTGTGCTTGGGCCTGTTTGTCTCGCTGGTGGCCTGTTTAGTCTCTCTAACGGCCTCTTCTGTCTGGCGGCCTCTTTTGTCTTCTTTTTGTCGCCTCTTTTGTCTTGCTGGCAGCCTCTTTTGTCTTTTGTCCTCTTTTGTATTTTGTCTTTGTCCCTCTTTTGTCTTCCTCATTTGTCTCCTTTTGTCTTTTGTCCTCTCTACCGTCTTGCTGGCAGCCTCTTTCCTCTCGCTGCCCTCTTTCATCTCACTGGCAGTCTCTTTCATCTCGCTGGCAGCCTCTTTCATCTGGCTGGCGGCCTCTTTCATCTCGCTGGCGGCCTCTTTCATCTCGCTGCCCTCTTTCATCTCGCTGGCAGCCTCTTTCATCTCGCTGCCCCCTTTCATCTCGCTGGCAGCCTCTTTTGTCTTGCTGGAGGCCTCTTTCGTCTCGCTGGCGGCCTCTTTCGTCTCACTGGCGGCCTCTTTTGTCTTGCTGGAGGCCTCTTTCGTCTCACTGCCCTCTTTCATCTCGCCAGCGGCCTCTTTCATCTCGCTGGCGGCCTCTTTCATCTCGCTGGTGGCCTCTTTCATCTCACTGGTGGCCTCTTTCATCTCGCTGGCGGCCTCTTTCGTCTTACTGCCCTGTTTCATCTTGCTGGCGGCCTCTTTCGTCTCGCTGGTGGCCTCTTTAGTCTCACTGCCCTCTTTCATCTTGCTGCCCTCTTTCATTTCACTGGCGGCCCCTTTTGTCTCGCTGGCGGCCTCTTTCGTCTCACTGCCCTCTTTCATCTCGCCAGCGGCCTCTTTCATCTCGCTGGCGGCCTCTTTTGCCTCACTGCCCTCTTTCATCTCACTGCCCTCTTTCATCTTGCTGCCCTCTTTCGTCTTGCCGGCGGCCTCTTTAGTCTCACTGCCCTCTTTCATCTCGCTGCCCTCTTTCATCTCGCTGGCAGCCCCTTTTGTCTCGCTGGCGGCTTCTTTTGTCTCACTGCCCTCTTTCATCTTGCCGGCGGCCTCTTTCATCTCGCTGGCGGCCTCTTTCATCTCGCTGGCGGCCTCTTTCATCTCGCTGGCGGCCTCTTTCATCTCGCTGGCGGCCTCTTTCGTCTCACTGCCCTCTTTAATCTCGCTGGCGGCCTCTTTCATCTCGCTGGCGGCCTCTTTTGTCTCACTGCCCTCTTTCATCTCGCTGGCAGCCTCTTTCGTCTCGCTGGCGGCCTCTTTAGTCTCACTGCCCTCTTTCATCTCGCTGCCCTCTTTCATCTCGCTGCCCTCTTTCATCTCGCTGGCAGCCACTTTTGTCTCGCTGGCGGCCTCTTTCGTCTCACTGCCCTCTTTCATCTTGCCGGCGGCCTCTTTCATCTCGCTGGCGGCCTCTTTCGTCTCACCGCCCTCTTTCATCTCGCTGGCGGCCTCTTTTGTCTCGCTGGCGGCCTCTTTCATCTCGCTGGCGGCCTCTTTAGTCTCACTGCCCTCTTTCATCTCGCTGCCCTCTTTCATCTCGCTGGCGGCCCCTTTTGTCTCGCTGACGGCCTCTTTTATCTCGCTGGCAGCCTCTTTTATCTTGCTGGCGGCCTCTTTCGTGTTGCTGGCCTCTTTTGTCTCACCGCCCTCTTTCGTCTGGCTGGCCTCTTTTGTCGCGCTGCCCTCTTTTGTTTCGCTGGCCTTCTTCGTCTCACTCTTCCTCTCTCTCTTTATCAAGCTTGCTCGCCTTCTTAGTCTCGCTCGTCCTCTCTCTCTCTCTCACTCTTTCACTTTCTCTCAAGCATGCTCTTTGTCTCTGCTGCCGGCCAAGGAGAAGGAATAGAGCGTCTTTCTTCGTGCTGTTTGCCCTGATCTAGAAAGCAACTCGTGTGACAACACCTTAGCCCCACCAATCATGCTCCTGTTACACCAAATGCCAATCGTGCTCTTGTTACACCGACAGCCATCATGCAAGTGGATAATCCTCGCCTGCTCCCCTTTGTTTGTGAGATAGTCACAGCTGGGTTCGGATTGTTTATTTCTTTATCATTGTACCATGTCGAAGTTTGCATATACCCTTCTTCCTCTATGTGTCTGCTGTACCGCTTAGTGTGGTCCATTCCCCACGTCCTGTCCATCTGTTCTCCCCGTATCACATTAATTTTATTAAAAAATAAACCCTTATAAGGGTAAGAAACCTTTTCCCATCTTTTTCCTCACCCACACATTCACCACCGAATTTGGTTTAATTTGGAATAATCTGGGGAATCGTAGGTGAATCAGAGCGGGGGGTAATTCGTACTTGAACACAGTTAAGCCTCCCACCTTTCGGCTATTTGTGGGATTAAAAGATCCTGGCGCTGCGGCATATCGCGTTTGCAAACCTTCGACGAGACAATACGTTTTGCCAATAATCATGCGTGGGTGTTGCTCAATTTTGTCCAATATTACTTTCCATTGCAAAAAACCCTTCCATTTCTAAAGGGATTACTATAGGCCTCATTTGTGTTTAAAATAATTGGGAGTGGGAGATGAAGGCATAGGGCCTGCTCTTTACTATCATGGACAAGCTGACAATATTTAGTGTAGTCTTACACCCAGCTTTGTCTGTCATTAATGAATCTAGTCCATCAGGACCTCAACAACATGTTGCTTGCATAAAGTCCAAGGTTTCTGTTCACTTTCTCTCTCTTTTTTTTGTTCTCCCACCTTTACGACTGCCTCCAAATAGCTACCCAATTATCTGCCTTCATTTTATTCCTTTGAAAGAAATAGCTAATCATCATTTATCATCCCCTTCATATCCACCTCTGATACTCATTACTGGTTGTGTCGTTAACACTGTCTACCCGTTCTCTATTTAGTTTGCCTGTTCCCAAACATCCATTTAACCTTTTCACCCCTCACCCCTAAATTGGGCTAAGGGGTATTGTCGTCACGGGCGTCATCCGGGCGTCCGTCAACTTTTGGTTTCCGTCAATTTCGAGCAGAACGGCTTGTCCGATTAAATCCATATTTGCAGTGTGTTGGGGTTGAGTGGAGGAAGGTTCCTTTCGAAAATGGGCGCGCTGCAATTTTCAATATGGCCACCACGGCAGCCATCTTGAAATTGGTTTCCGTCAATTTCGAGCAGAACGGCTTGTCCAATTAAATCCATTTTTGCAGTGCGTGTTGGGGTTGAGTATAGGAAGGTTCCTTTCGAAAATGGGCGCGCTGCGATTTTCAATATGGCCGCCATGGCAGCCATCTTGAAATTGGTTTCCGTCAATTTCGAGCAGAACGGCTTGTCTGATTAAATCCATTTTTGCAGTGTGTGTTGGGGTTGAGTAGAGGAAGGTTCATGGGCGCGCTGCGATTTTCAATATGGCCGCGACGGCAGCCATCTTGAAATTGGTTTCCGTCAATTTCAAGCAGAACGGCTTGTCCGATTAAATCCATTTTTGCAGTGTGTGTTGGGGTTGAGTAGAGGAAGGTTCCTTTCGAAAATGGGCGCCCTGCGATTTTCAATATGGCCGCCACGGCAGCCATCTTGAAATTGTTTTCCACCATGCATGGGCTGAGGGGTTACGCCCACTTTGCGGGGCTATTTATTCCGCCTGCTCTGCAACCTAATTGTCCGTATATTAAACTTCCGTCCTCAGTCATTCAGCTCTTCCATGAGATATTGTATCAAGTTTGTCTTACAACTGAAAGTGCTTGTGGTTGTGTTCAAGGCTGCCGGTTTCCCAGTTTGAACAGAACTAAACTCACAGATACCCAAAACAAAGCTACAAGCTTTTGAGGAGCATTAAGAACACCTTGCTGTTGTGGCTACGCAACATTAAATGCTACTTGTAGTCGTTACACGTGTTCATGTTATATAACCTACCATTCGAGTTTATTACAGGAAGTGAATGTACGAGGGTGCATTGAATGGTAAAACGATAACAAAGAGTACAGTGGGACTTACAACATTGTTACAAGTACATTTGGCCGAACTTGTAGTCAAACACTAACATCCACATTCGATGGTAGTGTGTCTCCCATTTCCCAGGCTGTGCACATGGGCCTGCCCATGCCTTTCTTCCGTGGTGCTTCCTCTCCCTACCCGTCTGGATCCTCATCCGGCTTACACATTGCCTCTCCAACTGCGTACGACTCAGGAAGCCGTGGTGGAGATTCCACAACTGTGGACTCAAACTACGACGTGGGAAACTCTTCTCGACTCTTGTCCCCTGCATGGCAATCACTCAGCCTGCCAGCCATGCAGTGACGCTGATTTCATCTCATTTATTGAAATGTCAAGACCTTCAAGCAGTTCAATTCCCAAAATGGACTACCAGCGACCGACTACCAGTGTGGGTTTGGGGGTGGCCATCAAGGGTCACAACCATCGATTGAGGTTCAATATACGATAACTGAAACCCATAAAACCCTCTTTTATCGATTATTGAGGGAGAAATGGAAAAGCAGAGAAACTAGCCTGTCCCAGTGCATTTAATTTAGCAGAGAGAGAATTTGATTCACATCGAATGATCTTTTAGCTCTCCTCGGATGACGTTCATGGCTTCATTTAAAACCTTTTCTTTTTCCTGACAACAAACATTTTCGTACCATCTGGTGGAATTAACATTCCATTATTTAAAGTGTGCTGAAAGCTTTCACCAGCTTGCCGCAGTGGCATATCATTTCAACAACAACCGCTTAACCTCAGGTGTCACATCACAACGAGAATAATTCTTTATTATAATTTGCCTCAAATACCAGCGAATATCATCGGAGCCGCATGGAAAATATGCAAATATGAGCTGGAAGCAATTTAATACTTTTACACCTTTTATTTTTAATTTTTGATGGGCGTGTTTGCACTAAAACCAAGTGTCGTTTTTTAAAATGCAGGTATCAAAGGCAAATCGTTGTTTTACTAATGTTTTAAAAAAAACATTCATTGTATGTACTTTGTTGCCGATGCAACAGATTACCTATAGTGTCCAGAGTATTGTGAGAGGAGGTGACTTAACAATTGTGACTATGTTTATCGTAATGACTTGTATTTTTCAATGTTTACCCTCGCCAGAGGAGAGGGTATTGCATTTGAGTCCGTTTGTCTGTCTGTTTGTTTGTTTGTCCGCACAGAATAAATATGATTTTTCTCTCCAACCATTGGGCCGATTGACAGGAAAATTTCACCATGGGTGCAACTCCACCTGCATAATTCTTTAATGATAATTATGACGTCAAACATCACGTGTTTCGTCCGCCATATTGGAAAAACCGAAAAACCACCTCTATATCTCCGAAAGCGCTGAATAGAAAAAATTGAGACATGGTTCATTGTAAAGAACTCTCCATGGGGAATAATATATGTTAATGATGATGTCATAGGTCCCTCCATTATGATGTCATAATTCGACAAGTATAAAACTTCATCCTATCAAGATGAAATTTCTTGCGCGTCATGTCGACATAAAATGGTGGAGAAAGAAAATAATGATGACGTCATTGGTCACGTGGTTCGGCCGCCATCTTGGAAAAACTGAAAAACTTTGCACCTCTATATCTCCGAAAGCGCTGAATAGTAAAAATTGAGACATGGCTCATTGTAAAGAACTCTCCCTGTTGAATAACATCTGTGAATGATGATGTCATAGGTTCCTCCATTATGACGTCATAATTTGACAAGTACAAAACGTCATCCGATCAAGATGAAATTTCGTGAGCATAATCTAGGAATAAATTGGTGGAGAAAAAAAATTAATGCTGACGTCATCGATCACGTCGTTCGGCCGCCATATTTGTTTTAACATAAAAGCCTTTAAAAACACTGAAAATACATCCTGGTGAGGGTTTGCAATCTCTGATTGCTCTTTTTCTTGTTTTCAATTTTTTGTGGGTTGAATGGGCACCAATAGTGTGTATTGGTTTTCATTATCAGACCTGCAACTAAAGAGAGAGAAGTTATTATGACTGAATAGGGGAATTATTACCAAAGAGGAGAGTAATAGCGAGTGTTCAACGTCATCACATCCCACGCTGTGCATGATACAGTGCACAATGGATTTGTGGCATTGTGTACACAATTTGTGGGATACAGTGCGCAATGGATTGTAGGAGCTCTGTAAATATAAGAGGGAGGGTCTGGGTAGGGGGATGACGGGGTGAGGGGTTCTTAAAGTTATTGACTTAACGTACAGAAGAAACATGTCGTTTCGTATCGATGCTAGGCCGAGAGCCTTTTGAACTCCGCTCATATGCAAATAAATAATTTCTAATTCTCTGGCTATGCTAAAGTTCATTGTGTTGTCGATAACCACCTGAAGCTTGGTTATAATTGTGCGGATTATAGTGAGAGTTTTAAATGAATGTTTTTTTTTTTTTGTATTTCTTCCCCCTGTGTTTGCTAGGTTTTTTTTTTTGTTGGCGAGTGGGTGATACAAATCTTACTATAATGCAGCTATCGTGTATGTGGGTATGTATGTATGTATGTAGCCGAAATAGCATCCCCTGGTGGTGTGTGCTAGCCCAGAAGTGGATGGGTAACTGAATCGAGAATGAAATTGTAAAGATATATGTGCACACAAAATAATTTAATTTGAGAGTAATTAAATAATGCAACTATCACAGAACATGGTTATGCGAGTTTGAGAACAGTACATAAGTGCCCATCGTAGAGGGACCCTTCAGTGAGTGAATATAATGCAGGTTAGGTTTATTTTTTGCGATCACAGAAATATAATGCATTGTGTGAACCATGAATTGATCTCATTTTCTATGATTTGTCACAACAATTGTTTATATCTGAACCCGATAACAAAAATATTTCCACTGTGAAAAAAATCAGCCAAGTTGGAAAGAGACATTGGACTTAACGAGGAAGTTTGAACAAAGAGGCCATTCGGCCCATGATGCCTGTGCTACTCTTTCTGCTGCCACTACCTTTCCAGAAAGACTATTCCATGCATTAGCTACTCTCTGTGTGTTTTACTACCATCCTAACTCTCCCCTTCTTTACTTATGACCCCTGGTGCCGTCACTGTCTATTATGCTGAAAAACAGTTCTGCACTTGTTTTGTCTTTTTCCCCTTCATTATCTTAAACATTTCTATCATATTTACTCGTAATTACCCCCTTTCCAATGTATAAATGCGTTTGTCCTTCAGCCGTTCCTAATAGCTTAGTCTAGCTTGGCCTGGAAGCCATCTTACAACTCCACGTTTGACCCTCTCTGTTGCAGCTATGTCCTTCCTCAGATGTGGTGACCAAAACTGAACACAATATTTTCGACAAGACCACACTAAATTCCTTATCACCGATATAAAAGGTTAAGTGTACATGAGCAAAGGTTAGGAAAGACCACAGGGGAATAATTTGGCTCCATCTTAATTTATAATACCAAACCTGACTGCATTAAGGAAACATTTATTCCAACCCTTTAACATGAAAATCAGGCCAAGTTGTCATTCTCCTGTTGTCTTGTCCGACCTTTGTGGATTTGATAACTTAATTGGCCCTTTGTAGTATTACATATTTATATCGCAATTGTCTTCCTTGGACTTGGCTGTTTCCTTATATTGAAACTACCTTTTACAGATATCCATACCTTCTGTTTTAATGACCATTTATATCACAATCAAACAAATCTGATCATTATTGTGTGAAATAAAAACAATTAACATTTTCTGTTGTGGGCACAAACTTTCTTTAAGAAACATACATACACTGACTGCAGGCTTTGGACACTTCATCAGAAAGATTAGCCAGAGTATTTTCCCTTCTTATTCAGCATATACAGCGCCTTCAGAAAGTATTCACACCCCTTGACTTTTTTCACATTTTGTTGTTACAGTCTGAACTTAAAATGGATTAAATTGATATTTTTCTCACTGATTTACACATAATGCCCCATAATGTCAAAGTGGAATTTTTCTTTTTAGAAAATTTTACAGTGTAATTAAATATGAAAAGCTGAAATGTCTTGAGTCAGTAAGTATTCAAACCCTTTGTTATGACACTCCAAATGGAGCTCAGGTGCATCCAATTTCCTTTGATCATCTTTGAGATGTCTCCACAACTGGATTGGAGTCCACCTGCAGCCAATTCAATTGATTGAACTTGATTTAGAAAGAAACACACCTTTCTATATAAGGTCCCACAGTTGACAGTGCATGACAGAGCAGAAACTCTACCATGAAGTCCAAAGAACTGTCCGTAGAACTCCAAGATAGAATTGTGAGGAGGCAAAGATCTGGAGAAGGGTATGAAACCATTTTTAGAGAGTTGAAAGTTCCCAAGAGTACAGTGAGCTCCATCATTAGGAAATGGAAAGAATATGGAACTACACAGACTCTTCCTTGAGTTGGCCATCTGACCAAACCATGAAACCGGGCAAGAAGAACCTTGGTCAGGAAGGTGACCAAGAACCCAATGACAACTCTGACAGAACTACACAGTCCCTTGGCTGAGATGGGAGAACCTGCCGGAAGGACAACGGTCTCTGCAGCACTTCACACATCCAGGCTTTATGGGAGAGTGGCCAGATGGATGCCACACCTGAGACAAAGGCACACGACAGCATGCCTAGAGTTTGCAAAAAGGCACGTGAAAGACTGAAACCACCAGGCAAAAGATTATGTGTTCTGATGAGATGAAAATTGAACTCTTTGGCCTGAATACAAGGCACTATGTCCTTGTACAGTTCATCACCTATCTAAAACCATTCCTACCGTGAAGCATGGTGGTGGCAGCATCATGCTATGGGGATGCATTTCAGCTACAGGGCCTGGAAGGCTTGTAAGGATAGAGGGAACAAAGAATGGAAACAAATACAGGCAAATGCTTGAGGAGAACCTGCTTCGGAGTGCAAAAGACCTGAGACTGCAGTTAAGATGCTAACCGACGCTCCCCATCCAACTCAACAGAGGTTGAGCAAATCTGCAAGGAAGAATGGGAGAAACTCCCTAAATCCACATGTGCAAAGCTGATACAGACATACCCAAAAAGACTCAACGCTGTAATCACTGCCAAAGGTGCTTCTATGAAGTATTGACTCACAGGGTTGAATACTTGTGTACATTTGATAATTCTGTGTTTCATTGTACACCGCACCTTTCCTATGCCATCTCCAGGCACTGCATAGCGTCATTGCCGGGCACCGAAGGGGTCCCGGCAATGACGCATGCTGAAAGGGAGTACTCAGTTTTCACTCCGTTTGTTTGTTTGTTTGTTTGTTGTTTTCTTGTTTGTTTGTTTTCTTGTTTGTTTGTTTGTCCGGGCGATATCTCAGCCATCATTTGAGCTAGGAAGCTGAAATTATAGATTAATTAAGTACTTATATATATTTCCTTTCTCTTCTGGGCATTATCTCAGGCGACCTTTTGAGTTAGGAAGCTGATATTTGGACATGCCAATGACCAAGTGATTTGGCTGTAAAGGCTATTTTTGATTTATTGATCAATCAATTAATTGATTATTTTTTTAATTATTAGATTGATGACTTAATTTTAAAAAAAATTGAAGTTACAGATTCGGATGAAATTATGGTGGTTTATGTATTCTATTAGCCAATTGATTAATTATTTAATTTTTATTATTATTATTTATTTATTTTCATTATTAATTATTATTTATTTTCTTTCTCATCTGGGCAATATCTCAGGCACATTTTGAGCTAGGAAGCTAATATTTGGACACAACAATGACCAAGTGATGTGGCTATAAAGGATATTTTTTATTTATTGATTAATCATTTAATCGATTAATTATTTATTGATTAATCAATAAATTATTTAATTATTCGAATAATGCCTTTTTTTTTTTAAGTTCAGATTCGGATGAAACAGTGGTGGTTTAGGTATTATATTAGCCAATTGATTAATTATTTTATGATTATTATTTTTTTATTTCCTTTCTCTTCTGGGCATTATCGCAGGCACCTTTTGAGCTGGGAAGCCGATATTTTGACATGACAACGACCAAGTGATTTGACTCTAAAGGATATTTTTGATTTATCGATTAATCAATGAATCGATTTTTTTATTTTATTATTCTATTAATGACTTTTTTTTTTTTTTTTTAAGTTACAGATTCAGATGAAACACTGGTAGTTTAGGTATTCTATTAGCCAATTGATTAATTATTTAATTATTTAATGATTAATATTTATTTATTTTCATTATCAATCATTTATTTATTTTCTTTCTCATCTGGGCAATATTTCAGACACCTTTTGAGCTAGGAAGCTGATATTTGGACATGACCATGACCAAGTGATGTGGCTATAAAGGATATTTTTACTTTATTGATTAATCAATTAATCGATTAATTATTTACTGATTAATCAATTAATTATTTCCTTTTTTCACTTAATGACTTATTTAATTATGTTTCAAAAGGTTACAGCTTCAGATGAAGCACTGGTGGTTTAGGTAGGTATGCTATTTTTTTTTTTTTTTTTTTTTTTTTTTTTGTATACTGAATCGAGGTTCGTGAAGAGCTAAAAGCTAAAACTATAAAAGCGTGAAAGAGCTATTAGCCAATTGATTAAGAAAATATTTTACGATCATTATTTATTGATTTTAATTATGCAATTAATCAATTATTGTTCACCTCTCCCACCCAATACAGTCTCTATAAGCTGCATGGCGGTATTGCCGGGTGCCTAAGGCAACAAAGGATATTTCGCCAAAGGCGCCCCGGCAATGCGCGCTGGAGGATATTTTTATTTATTCGGCATGGGGCGGTGTACTTTGAATGTACAGCATCTGTACTTGTTTTTAATTATTTTGTAAAAAAAAAAAAAATGATAAAAAGAAAAATTCCACTTTGACCTTATGTTTTTGACAAATTCCACTTTGACATGCAGATAATATATGTAGATCAGTGACAAAAAAATCTCAATTAAATAAATTTTGAAATCAGGCTGTAACACAACGAAATGTGAAAAAGTCAAGGAGTGTGAACACTTTCTGAAGGCATTGCACTTGCTTCAGTGAAACAATACTCAGGGAAATTAGGCTATCATGTATCTTAGTTCACCTGAGTGAATACATGGAGTACATACAAATATATACATATATATATATATATATATATATATATATATATTGTTATGAATTTGGTAATGCAACATCTAGAGCTAGGTAGATCTGAATAGGTAGGTATTCGGCTGTCGTGACAGGGACTCTACATGTAATAAGTTATTGATGTTCAGGCGGTTGTCGGGGTAAGATGTATGAGTGTGGATCTACCTGGAGATTCGAGTGTTAAATAGTGAGGGATTAAAGGTAACGCCCCTGTGAGTATCACCTAGTAATCAAACCTTTGTCCTTTATGGCACTGCAAACCACATAAACATTAGTTAGGTCCTTAGCGCAACATTAAATAATCCCCTTTCCCTGACAAGGACTTCGTATTAAATTGACAGGAAACCAGGTCAAAAACACCACCACGATTGGCCGCCACCGTGTACACCTCCAAAGGCCTACAAACCTGGCCGGCACGTGTTATGCCAGGACCGCAGGGTCGCGTAACGGGGGAGATGTCAGGAGTCGCGGGAGGCTTTGATTGGCTGAGGAGTGCGCAATGTGACGTCATCGGCCACCAATATAGGCGACGGTCGGACGCCATTTCAGGAGTTGAGTTGAGTTCGTGGCAGACGCAGGCAGGCACCAGTTGAGTTGAGTTCGTGGCAGACGCAGGCAGGCACCAGAGAGTTGAGTCGCAAGTCACACGGAGTTAGTTCGCCAGTTGGAGTTGGAGAGGACACGCCATTTCGGGCAGTCGCAGTCGAGTTCGAGCTTGGCAGTGAGCAATTGAGAAGCGAGTTGGAAGGACGAGACGTGCAGTCACACCTGCGTTCTCTCCGGTCCTGTCTTCGTGCTTTGTGTGGGGATCGACCTCGTGTGAAGCTGCTGGCTTGCGTTGGGTGCTTTGGAGCGTGGTGCACGGACCTGGTGGGCGGCGAGAGGATCGGAGCCTGGTGGAGCAAGGCCTCGTGGGTGCATCGGGGCCGAGCGGTGCCGGGGTGGACGGCAAACAATACAAGACGACAAAGACAGATAAGCCGAGCTCCTTGTGTACATTTTACAAGACGTGTTATTTTCGTAATTAATCTCCCTCGTTTGTGTTTGCTGTCAGTCGCGTGGGGACGTCCCGATTTAGGTTTATTAGAGTTATTAGATTTACCGGCGGGCTTTTTCACTGGCTTTACTTTTCCTAATAAACCCTTATATTACTTTTTGTACATAATATCTGAACGCAGTTTTCCTGGGTGTTTGATTTTAATAGATAAGGTTGCGGAGCCTTCGCTGCGTCCCGCCATTCCGCGCGTTGGTGTTGAACTTGAGTCCGCCATTGAGTGTTCGCCTCGGGAGTTAAAGTCTCGCAAATCGGTCATCCGTAACTGTGGTGTTAATCACGGTTACGCGACAAGTGGTGTCAGGAGTGTAGGATTTGAACCCGTCGGACAAATTTTTTTGTCCGCGGCGAGACATCGACACGGTCGGGCGTACATTGCGTCCGACGTTCGAACGCAAAATTTGTATAGGCGAGGCGGAGAAATTTAATAATCAATTGGGCATACGGAGCGCGATATCGCGTCTTCGTCAAATTTAAATTGTGTTTTTGGTATTAAAATAAATACGCGCGCGGGAAACAACCTTCCGAAAGGCGGATGTCGGAGGTCGACGAAATGGAGGTGCGCAGCGAGGCCTCCGTCAGCGTCGGGAGTGAGCCGGAAATGGGGGATAAGGAGGATAGCGTTGGAACTTTCCCCGCCGCTGGGACGGCCCCGATAGATCTCCAGACCATAGTAAATTTACTAAAAGACATGAGGGCTCAGAGGGAGCGATTGGAGAACCAAATGGAGGTAATGAGGGACGAAGCGAGGGCTCGGAGTGAAAAATTGGGGGCAAGGAGGGACGAAGCGAGGGCTCGGAGTGAAAAAATGGGGGCTCAGGAGCCGGGAATGGCAAAATTGGGAATTGCACAGGGAATGGCAATTGAAGTAAATGGGGAGACCGCAGGTCCACAGGTGGATGGGGAATGTCCACAGGTGGATGGGGAATGTCCACAGGTGGATGGGGAATGTGTACAGGTAGAGGGGGAATGCCTGCAGGTAAACGTGGAGTGTCCACAGGTGAGCGGGGAAGGAAATTTGGAATGTGAGAGTTGTAATGGGGAATGTTTCCCACATTCTGGCCTGGTTGTTTATCGGGACCGTGTGGATGTCACAACACCCCAACCGGGGGATGAATTTGGAATTGTGCAGCACCAGGGCGGTGGTGCGGAGCAAGAGGGGGTAGAGTTTTTGGGGGTCCATGCGATAGAGCCGGACCGGGTATTTATTGGGGATATTGATCAAAGCCTGGCGGGGCCAGGAATGATTTCTAATGATGAGGATGAGTTGATCCAGCGGCTGGAGACCTGTGACAGTCCCATGGAGGTAGAGCTTGTTCAGGCCCAAAGGAGTCTGGGGGAAGAGGTGAGTTGGTCCGAGGAGGTGGTTGGAATGACCGAGGGGACGCTCACTGTACACTGCTATTTGGAAACAGAGGCTCCAAAATTGGACAACCAGTTGGGGGAGTGTGTTGGCTCCGGGCTGGATTTGGATCTTGGAGGATCGGGAGATAGAGCTTCTGGAGATTTGGTCCCTGTAGGGAATTTGGATCAACTGCAGGGAGGGGCAGAACAACCGGTGGTAGAGGTTGTTCCCTGCAGCTGCGGTTTGGCAATGGGAATGAAAATTTGTAAAATAAAATTTAAAATAAAATTACAATGGGAACTTGATTTGGAGCAGCCATGGTTGGGATTGGTCCCCGGGCTGCGGGATTTGGACATGGAGAGGTCATGGGTGATGGCCTCGGGCAAAAGTTGCCCCTTTCAAAATTTGGGTATGCCGGCCAGCTGGGGGGCTGTGATGGCGAGATTTGGACGTGGGGTCCAGCCTTGGGTGTCGAGGTACGACCTGGGTCCCACGGGGGGTCTGGTGGAGTGTGGCGTCCCTTGTCCGTCGGGGCGCCGTCCGAGCTGGTGGCTCGGGCCGGCAGGGTCACCGGACCCTGGTGGGGGTTAAGACCTCCAGAGGGGTCCGAGGTGGTTTCTCAAGCCTGGGATGGCAAATATTGAGGACCACTGGGGGGAGGTGTTGTGGGTCGCGCTTTGGTGGTGGCACCGCAGATGGCCAGCTTGGGCCTGATGTAGTGATCACCCGGGCATGCGACCTGACACCCTCTCCCTGAGACTTTGGGACAACTGGCATGTGATGACCTGCCATGCCGTGTTGGTCGATGGACGCGGGTCAAACCGAATGGACAGGGATGGAGATAGCCTGCCGGACAACCATTGGGGCATCTGTGGAACGTGATGGTGTGAGTGACCTTCCACAGATGCTCCGTTGTGATTTATGGACTCTCGGGTTGGGAAGAGAGCCATGGGGATGTGAATCGGGAGATGTGTAACGCGCCGAGCATATGGGCCATGCTCGGCTGGCATGTGTATGGCAAGGCATCCTTCTTTGGTGAGGTGAGTGAAATGTGACAAATGGTTGGCATGGGTAATCTGTGGGTTAGATGGAAATTTAAGGGTGGATTTTGAAATGCCATGGTGGACACTGTACAGTGACGCCATTATTGATCCAGGTGTGTAGACCAAAGTGTTGGAGGCTGTGATGAAATTAATAGGGTAGCAAGACACAGCTTTCAACTGGTTGCGGGGGCAACTGTGCTGATATTTGGGACGCGGGATGATGGGGATGTAGTTGTGTAGCCTGAGGGTCAACGACTCAACGTGGTGCTGTGCGTGTCCGAGGTGTGTGGACCATGTCTTCTGGGTGGGTCTCCTGGTGGAGCATGGCTGTTGACTGGACCTTGGTGTGGTCAAGTGTGGGTGAGCACTGGGGGGCTGCAGTTCTGTAGTCGGACTGGGGGATGATGGGGAGGTGCAGGGGACGTGGCTGTAGGGATGCCACGCACTGCGACCGTGCCCCCCAGGGCCGAGGTTGTGTGTGCGGTAGTGTGTGTTTTGGCAGCAAGTGCTCACCACATTGGCCAGCTGGGGCTGCTGCAGCTGTGTTCCTCGCAGGGGGGGCCGAAGGATGGATGGTGGGTCGCACCCTTATGGACACTCATGGGCCATGTTGGCGTTTTGACTGCTCACCTTGTCCCGGTGACCCTTGCACGGTAGAGGTGCAGAGCTGTCGTGGCCACAGGTAGTTGTGTAGTGATGATCACCGTTGGATGCGGATCCACATACCTGCCAGTGTAGTGGGGACAAAAGAGAAATTTGGAAGTATTTGGTAGGCCCAATGTGAAATTTTGGGATTGTGAAGGGTGGATGACACTCTTGGACCTGACCAACCTGCAACTACCTGCACTTGAGGTGAGTGTTTTGAGGAGTACTGTCCCAGGCTTCAGGATTTGCTTTGGGAAATTGGGGACATGTAATTTGGAGTTGGGAGGTGAGAGCGAGTGATGACATGGCCGGTGAGGGGATGGAATGGGAGCCACAGTGTCTTGTGGGTGGCGTATGTTTTTGTGTTGTGGTTAGGTGTTTTGATGTGGTCGTGAGAGTGGAACCTGGAGAGTGTGTGATGATTATTGGAGATAATGAGGGATGATAATTGTGCTTTTGGAAATGTACTTTTGGGAAGATGTGATGGTTTAAATGTGAACTGGGGGGATTTCACATGTAGCAGGCCATGGCAAGCCTTGTAACACCTTTTACACCATCTATGAATTGTACTGAATTGTGCTGAGTTGTGTGGAGAATTGAATGGCAGTGGGGGAGGAAGTGTGTTTTGGGGTCTTGTGGGTGGGGAAGGTGTGTGTGTCCGCAGGTACAGAGCAAGCTCTGAGGAGCGATGCCTGCGGGCCCCCCTCTGCGGCAATTACCCCTGGCAGCCGGTGGTAACTGGAAATTGGAGCTCGTCGGTGGAGGGTCTGGTTGGGCGCCGCGGGGTGAGGAAGTCCCCCGGTGACCCGTGTTGCTGCGCGAAAGCAGGAGGCAAAGGAGCCTGGTGTGTGTGGAGACCCTCACCGGCGAGGTAACGGCGGAAAGGGGCTGTTGGGCTGTCATGGGGCCAAGAGGTAAAGGGGGGGGGGCAATGAACTTGTAAGTCGGTTGACTTGTTTTTGGGACTGCGGGCACCACAGCCTGATGTGCCCCCCACCATCTTTTTGTGCGGTACCTCCCCGCTGCCTAGTTGAGGAATGCACACCCACGTGAATGACATCAATGCCATGGTCCTGCAGGGGGTGTATTGGGAATAAGTGCTTTGTTGATTTTTGAAATGCCTTGATGACCTATGGAATGAGAATGAGTGGTTAAGGGGTCTGTGTTGCATGAATGTGGGCGAAATCCACCGAGCCGTGTCACTCACCTGTAACATCTGGACAGGGCCCGTGGAAATTTAGTGGGATGCATTGGGGATGGCCCCGCAGGTAAGGTTGTGTCTTGTGGCATCCACCGGGGGACGCGGTCTGTAGACCGGGGTATGTACAAAGGTTAGAGTTTTGAGTTTTGGAAAGATGGTTAAGTTTTGTGGTTAAGTTAGTGTTGTGTGTTGTTGTTTCCTCCCTCCACAGGAACAACGAAGAAGATGTACATACTTGCATGATGGTTAAGGGGTTCAGCATGTTAAGGAAGTGTAGGTAGGTAGTCCGACTCACCTCCCACAGCCCTTCCTGATTTATTTCATAGGTTAATTAAGTGTGTGACAGTAAGTGTTAAGGCTGGAATGGTAGCCCTGCGGTGAACCTTGCAGGAGCTACGGTTCCAGGGGGGGGGCTGTGTTATGAATTTGGTAATGCAACATCTAGAGCTAGGTAGATCTGAATAGGTAGGTATTCGGCTGTCGTGACAGGGACTCTACATGTAATAAGTTATTGATGTTCAGGCGGTTGTCGGGGTAAGATGTATGAGTGTGGATCTACCTGGAGATTCGAGTGTTAAATAGTGAGGGATTAAAGGTAACGCCCCTGTGAGTATCACCTAGTAATCAAACCTTTGTCCTTTATGGCACTGCAAACCACATAAACATTAGTTAGGTCCTTAGCGCAACATTAAATAATCCCCTTTCCCTGACAAGGACTTCGTATTAAATTGACAGGAAACCAGGTCAAAAACACCACCACGATTGGCCGCCACCGTGTACACCTCCAAAGGCCTACAAACCTGGCCGGCACGTGTTATGCCAGGACCGCAGGGTCGCGTAACGGGGGAGATGTCAGGAGTCGCGGGAGGCTTTGATTGGCTGAGGAGTGCGCAATGTGACGTCATCGGCCACCAATATAGGCGACGGTCGGACGCCATTTCAGGAGTTGAGTTGAGTTCGTGGCAGACGCAGGCAGGCACCAGAGAGTTGAGTCGCAAGTCACACGGAGTTAGTTCGCCAGTTGGAGTTGGAGAGGACACGCCATTTCGGGCAGTCGCAGTCGAGTTCGAGCTTGGCAGTGAGCAATTGAGAAGCGAGTTGGAAGGACGAGACGTGCAGTCACACCTGCGTTCTCTCCGGTCCTGTCTTCGTGCTTTGTGTGGGGATCGACCTCGTGTGAAGCTGCTGGCTTGCGTTGGGTGCTTTGGAGCGTGGTGCACGGACCTGGTGGGCGGCGAGAGGATCGGAGCCTGGTGGAGCAAGGCCTCGTGGGTGCATCGGGGCCGAGCGGTGCCGGGGTGGACGGCAAACAATACAAGACGACAAAGACAGATAAGCCGAGCTCCTTGTGTACATTTTACAAGACGTGTTATTTTCGTAATTAATCTCCCTCGTTTGTGTTTGCTGTCAGTCGCGTGGGGACGTCCCGATTTAGGTTTATTAGAGTTATTAGATTTACCGGCGGGCTTTTTCACTGGCTTTACTTTTCCTAATAAACCCTTATATTACTTTTTGTACATAATATCTGAACGCAGTTTTCCTGGGTGTTTGATTTTAATAGATAAGGTTGCGGAGCCTTCGCTGCGTCCCGCCATTCCGCGCGTTGGTGTTGAACTTGAGTCCGCCATTGAGTGTTCGCCTCGGGAGTTAAAGTCTCGCAAATCGGTCATCCGTAACTGTGGTGTTAATCACGGTTACGCGACAATATGTATATATATATATATATATATATATATATATATATATATATATATATATATATATATATATATGTATATATATATATATATATATATATATATATATACTGTATATACATATATATATATATATATATATATATATATATATATATATATATATATATATATATATATGTATATATGTATCTATATTTATGTGTATATAATCATAAATTTATGTGTATATGTATATAATCTTCAATGCATTTCTACTTATTTACACATACATACGCATGCATATACTTACGCTAACATTCGGGGTCTGCCCAGCAGGCACGTAAGACATCAGCCATGATAAAGCTCGCAGTGTTAAGTGTGGAAATGTTCTGAGGAGATTGCAGATGGCTCAATAGCGCAGTGGGCTGTTGACGCGTTATCAACGGAGGTCCGTGGTTCGAGCCCCGCATTGAGTCAGAATTTTTTCACACTTACCCCTCGCAGGAATTTGAATCCCTGTTTATAAAATTGTATGTATATACAGACTTGGCATTTAATGTGGAATATTTTTTTTGTGGGGGTGAACTTACTTTACAAGATGTCTTAGAACCAAAAGTTCATTGGAATTATGTTGAAATTATTCTAGATTTTGTTAATGTGACCTTTAAAAGAAACAAAAACCACATTTGACATTTCGAAACAAATAAATTGATCCTTGAAAGTGATGTCAACTGATATCGAACTCAATTCATGGACAGTACTGTGTTAAACTTCTGTACGTTTTCCAGAAGTATCTCTTTATTTTGCACATCAGCCAAAAATTTTTTTTAACAAAAACAAAAGTTAAATTACGACTGGGATTACAGACAGTAAAATTACAGTTCAGTACTTCGTGTAACCCCCACGAGCATTCAGGAGAGCACGTACACATTGAGGCATGCTGTTCACGAGATTTGCCAAGGCTTGGACAGGAATCGCTTGCCATGCAGTGACAATAGCCTGCTGCCATTCACGCACAGAGGTCGGCTGCTGGTCCAAGTGGTCGATTTGATGCGTTAATTCTGCCCACAAGTTCTCTATCGGATTCATATCCGGGGATATGGCAGGCCACTCCATATGCTCTACACCACGGTCAGCAAGAAAGTGTTGGATCATGCGAGCAGGATGAGGCCGTGCATTGTCATCTTGGAAGACAAAGTTTCCTCGAAAGCTGCACGAGCAAACGGAAGCAATGTTTCTTCCAGAATGGGCCCTGTACTTGAACTGGTTCAGGTTTCCATTCAGAACAACCAGGTCAGTTTTGCCCCCTGCATGAAAAGCAGCCCAAACAGTCACCCCACCACCTCCAGCTTGGACTGTTGGCACTATACAATCTTCGTTGTAGGCTTCATGCACTTGTCTGTGCACTTGGACGCGGCCATCTTGACGATAGACCAGAAATCTAGACTCGTCACTGAAGATCACGTGATTCCAGTGTCCTGGCTGCCATTGACGGTGCTCTCTGGCCCACTGCAATCGGCGCTGGCGGTGTTGTCTGTTCAGGCGTGGCTTTCTCAGGGGACGCCTGGCACGGTAGCCTGCTTGAACCAGTCATTGGTTGACTAGCCTTCTGGATACAGGCACATTTGTCAGTTGCTGCCACTCAGCCCTAAGCCGATTAGCTGACTTGGTACGGCCATTGCGGACTAACCGGTGCAGTTGGCGATCATCCCTCCTTGTGGTTTTGCGGGGACGTCCTGGCCTCGGTATTGGAGTAGGGACACCCCTCTGAGCATTTCGTTTCAGGATCTTTGACACCTGACCTTGAGTGATGCCATACTGCCGAGCCATAGCATGCTGTTTCATGCCGTAATTTCGTAAAGCCACCACTCCATGACAAACAGCATTGTCGAGTTGACGGACCATCTCCAGAGGAAGCGGCAATAACTTTTGGAGACGTGCAGCAGTTGTTTTCCACTAATACAGAACGCAACAACCCTTGTATACCCGACTGTGAAGCCAATCATCAAATGCACCTGTCCGTACATTTTGCCACGCCACCTGTGATATAATCCTGTTGTTGACTTCTTGCTGCGACAGACAATCAGTGACATGGTTCTTTTAACAAATAAATCACCAAAGTGTAAAATAAACTCACCAGATTGATATACTGGGTTAAGAAAGTAAACCCAAGTCAAGAAAAAAAAAAATTCCATATTAAATGCCAAGTCTGTATATATATATATATATATATATATATATATATATATATATATATATATATATATATATATATATATATATACATATATATATATATATATATATATATATATATATATATATATATATATATATAAAACACAGTTTGTGTGTGTGTGTGTAATGTTACCGATAGACTCCTAAACGGAGAGGCTTACGTGCTTGATATTTGACATAGACATGGCCATTGAGCCTGGGAAGAACATGGCCAAACTCAAAATATTTGACGATCCATATTTTTTATTCATATTTACCTCAGCGCATTTCAGCGCACGGAATCAACGGAATCAGAGCAGGTGGGCGCTGATTCGCTCAGAGCGATCACGTGATGACGCTATGAACGCTATGAACGCTATGACGCTATGAACGATATGACGCTATGAACGCTATGACGCTATGGACACTATGACGCTATGAAAAAAAAAATCGCTATGACGCTATGAAACGCTATGATGCTATGACGCTATGAACGCTATGACGCTATGACGCTATGAAAAAAAAAATCGCTATGACGCTATGAAACGCTATGAACGCTATGACGCTATGAACGCTATGACGCTATGACGCTATGACGCTATGAAAAAAATAATCGCTAGCTTTGCCAAGGGGCTCGCTCCCCCCCCCCGTTCCCCTCCCCTCCCCCTCCCCCTCCCCTCCCCCGCCCGGCAATGCCGGGTACTTCTGCTAGTATATATATATATATATATATATATATATATATATATATGTATAGATATATATATATGTATGTATATATATATATATATGTATGTATATATATATATATATATATATATATGTATATATATATATATATATATATATATATATATATATGTATATATATATATATATATATATATATATATATATATATATATGTATATATATATATATATATGTATATGTATATATATATATATATGTATATATATATATATATATGTATATGTATATATATATATATATATATATATATATATATATATATTATATATATATATATATATATATATATGTATATATATATATATATATGTATATATATATATATATATATATTGTTGCGGAAACGGAGTATGGCTCTTCCCCTTGTCAAGAGGGGGGTTAATCCCCCTTTTATTTTCACTGGCCGTCTCCGCTCCTGAAGCTGCCCAGCTCCCTCTATGAGGCAGGTGAGCAACCTCGTTCGAGACCGCGGACAAGATGTTATTTTGCCCAGTCGATTAGCAGCCTGCGGCTCGAACCATTCGCAATACTAAACCCGATCCTAAACGTTGGCCAAATCGTGCCACATGTGTTCAATGGGGAAATCACAAAGACGATCGGATGTGAAGGAAAGAAGGCAGAGTAAGGAAGAACAGGAATTTATTACTAACTATTATTGTACAAAACCAAAGAAACCAAGGAGGAGGAAAGGAACGAAAATAATGACAGAAGGAGAAGACACAGTGCAATTCTACTTATCTATACAGGCTTACTTATACCCCAGGGACAAGACACACAAAACAAACTCACGTACACAAAAGGATGGAATGGCAGGAATGGGTGGAGGGTTGAGAAGGTTCAGGTTCGTGCAAACGGCAGGGCTGGAGGTGGCAGCTTCGACTCCTCGCACTCTGGTTCACAGAACGGGCGACAGGGAGATCCGAAGACCGCGGCACGTCGAGGTTCGCGTGCCCGCACTGGTTGTTCTTCAGAGTGCTGGTTGGTATCGCGAGCAGGGCGTGCCGATTCTCATTCGCTTTCCTCTCCAGAACTCACTCTCTCCTCCTCAACTGAACTCTCTCAACTGAGCTCCGGTGGACTGCGGTGGGAGGCTCCGGGCGACGGGTTATATAACCACGCCCATGGAACTTTCGCGAACCTCCTCGAACGCTCTCTCTCCGCCCTCTCAGGCAAAACCCCTCATCCTTGGTTGGTTGATCGGGGGCTGGCTCACTCCTCCTTCTCATTACGAGGTGGAGACACGCCTTTCTTCTCCGAGCTGACCGCGTGCGTAATTGAGGTTGGGGTGAAGAAAACCGCCCAATGCACTGGCACTTCGAAGAGATGATTGGGAGAAACTTGAAAAGGGAACTATCTTATGTCATTTGGTGCAATGCAGAGTCAACTAGTGGGAAACAGAGCCTTAAACTAACATAGAATAAGAAATAACTATTTAGAAGGGTATATGATTTTCTACGTCCATGCGATGGATTAACTAAGGGGACGACCTTTGACCTTTACACACAAAACGGAGGTATTTACAAGAATTACTACTCGAGGGTCATATTTACAAACAAAGGATTCTCAAATCCGCAACACTGCACCCTCATCCTCCAGGCACGTCCCGGGCCTATAAAACTTTACTTAGTGTGACACGTAGGTGTAGTTCCCTCTACAATTAACCTGACCCTGAGTGTGACAGTTTTAAAACACAAATAAGTATGTCCCTCTGCTGCATTGCACGCTACCTAACAGATTCACGCCCACAAGATAACCGAATTGCGGAATGGTTTTCAAACTACACATGAACGGTGGGGAGCATTATTTACAAGTGACGTTACTTTGATTATTTACAAAACTAACCCAGGACCTGTGATTTTCCTTTTGGGGGGGGGGGGGGGGGGAGACAGCATGTACTGCATCGACGCACCAGCACCAATAATCATCAAAGCACCATAAAGCACCAAAACGCACCGGAGTGCACAGTCACCATAGTTCCATTAAAAAAAAACCCTGTTGGTGGTATTGTTCTTCGGCTCCCTCTGCTGGCCATTGTTCTTCCTGATGTCTTTCTTCATGTTCTTCTTGCTGGCGGCCGATTTGCAATAATAATAAAAAGCACAGAACGTGTCCACTTTTTTTATTTATGGCCCACAGGGGCCGACTATGGGTGGTTCACCTGTGGGCTTGGTGCCACCTCACCCGGTCCGCAAGCAAGATCTTGGGCCATCGTGGCCGGTCCCAGCAGAGGGGCCATGCCCCAAACCGTGGGGTCCATGAGTGGTGCTCAGCCACAGACATGTGGTCCATAAGTGGTGCGTGGATGCAGGCAGCTGGTTGTGAGGATTCTGGCACACCGACGCGGCCCCCCCCCCCCCCGCACGCTCCCCTCAGTGCCCAGAGAGCACGATCCTCAGGTTGGGGAAGGAAGACAGAGAAAACAGGTGAGTGAGGGGTAAGGTCACAAGGGTACACATCAACGAAGGCAATGCAGAGTGAGGTGCGTCTGGAGACTGAGCGGAGAAAAGCTCGTCCTTACCGTATGTCACCCCCCCCCCCCCCCTGTTACCTACTCTACCCTTGCCCTTACCCCATATTTACAAAAACCTACACATTTACAAATCCATCACTACGTCTCGTCCTCCCTATATTTCCCCTATACCAAATTCGTCACAATCCCATTAATCCAAAATTTGCCATCACCAATTCATCATCAATCCCTCTTAAGGAGGGAGCGATGGAACAACAACACAATGTCACACCCACGTCATGATGCGTCTCACAATCCAAACATTTGCACCAAAATAATAAAACCATGGCATGGTGTGGAGTTGCGTCACCTCAGGTGAGTGGATGTAGATGGTGTGAGGAGATTTCAATCCTAACAATCCTAACTAATCCTAACAACTAATCCTAATCAATCCTAACTACTTCCTAAATGACATTAACACACTTTACACTACCCGGGGTCTTTCCCTGCCAATCCATTGGCCATCTTCCTCTATGCGGTTTTAAGAACCAAATTCCCATTGACCAAACTGTGGTGCTTCATCAATTTGGGGTCTCACTCCCCCGATTCAACTCCCTGTGCCTTTGCACAATTTCAGGACTGCGTCGTGTGGCTCTCCCAGCAGGTCTACCCACCTGCACACCTCCACCACTGCAGTTGCCTCCGAGCTTACCTGCTCCTTACCCTAACCTATCTGACTGGGGAAGGCCCTCTGGCGCTCTCCCCACTCGGTGCCCTCTCTGGCACTGGGCTACCCGGGTCCGTCCTCCGGATCCTCGGGCCCCATCCACAACTCTAACGGCTCCCAGAGCCCACCTGCGGCCTCACCTGGCCGACATCCTAACAATGGCGGAGTGCCCATTTAACTACACACACTAACAGGCCACACGCCCAGCCATTTCCACGTCACTAATGCACCCATCCAAACACCATTCTTCCACCACGCACCACAGATGCCAATATCCAACCACAATTTACCTACTCCCTCTGCCTAACTCTTAAACTACCCTCCCCGGGTATTCGTGATGGGGTCCATCCTCCCCATACACACCTTCGCACCATCCACTCCACTCCACAGTTTCCACCAAACTCACTCCACACCATCCATTCCATACTCCATATATTCCATACTCCATGTATTCCACACAACCATTCTCCATACACCTGTATTTGCACACCTGTGCCATCACACCTGGTGCTTCCTGCACCCTCCTTCCTCCCAGGCTTCTTCATTCAACACAATGCACAATCACAATTGTTCCTCATACGCTGCTCCATACACTTCCATGCTCAATACAACTCACAATCACCTCACACTTTTCACAATACACTTCTAACTCTCGAAAGCATTGCCTCAGGCATCCAAATTCTCCCACGCTCACACACACATCCTTCGAGCATTGCCTAGCAATTCCTCATTTCACCAAGCCCAAGAGGCACCCATCGGCTGCACCACGGATGCACCCACTGGCTGCACCATGGACACACCCACCTGGCTGCACCACAGACACACCCACCGGCTGCACCATGGACACACCCACCGGCTGCACCACGGACACACCCACCTGGCTGCACCACGGACACACCCACCGGCTGCACCACGGACACACCCACCAAGCGTTCCACACACCTGTTCTTCACTTGCACCCCATGCAAGCTCATTCACTCAACACAATGTCACTTATCTCACACTTCTCACAATACGCTGCTGAGTACACTTTCAACACACACACACGGCACCATTCACGAGCATTGCCTCATTTGCTCAATACTAAGACTCTCACACACACACGGCATCATCTGATCTAACTACTCCCCTATGAAACTCGCGCTTCCCAGTCGCCCCTTATACTATTGCGCTCCCTCGTCGTTATAATCCAACTACCCTACTCTCTACGTCCCCACTACAGGTATAATGTCGCTACTTAAATCTCCAGTTACCTATGGTCATCTCTAGGTCCCTATACATTATCCTAACCCTCCTGGCTAGTTTTCACTGCCAACCCCCATAAAACTATAGCTCATGTGCCCCCGTTGGATGTGAGAGATGACAGAGTTGCCATCCCATCACATCGGCTATCTCCCACTATCAATTTGGCCATCACATTTTCTGCAAATCAAAATTTGCCAATCACTGCCAATCATTCTACCAATCAATTTGCCAATCATTTCTGCCAATCCTATTCACTATTCCAAAATTTCGAATCCAAAACACTATCATCATCACAGTCCACTATATCTGAGCCTCGGTGCGTCGTTACCTCATTAAAACTCGGCTTTGCAAAGCCGAGCAATGAATTCGGGTGGTTTGGTCGCCTGCAGGTTGAATCCGTCCAGCATTCGGTTCAGGGGAGGCGGTTTGGTCGGGCCGAGATTCCACGCACCATCTCGGCGCGGAGCCTTCCGGTCTCCCGCCCGAAGGCCCGATCTCGCCCGACCGGAACGCCGCCACCACAAGGGGGCACCGTTCCGATCCCTCCTACCTGCCCTTGAACCGGACCGGTCGCCTTGCCCGGCAAAGCCCGGACTCGACCGTGCGGGGCGGGGCCAGGCCCGAATCGGCAACGACGCAGCACCGATCCGCGCCGGGCCTCGCATCCAACAAAGTGCACCGCGCCCCGAGTGCTCGCATCGGCTATCCGTCGCCCTAAACGCTGCCCCGTTTAACGTCGATGCCTTACTCGTATGCTCACACGCACACGCGACCTTTTTCACACTCACCAAGCCCGGCGTTCCAACGCCGCCCGTACATTCCACACACTCCGTCCATTCCACCACCGCACTCCCTGTTACACACCACACCTCTCGCGCACCCTCTTGCGCACACTTGTCGTTCGCACACTTCGTTCCACACCTCTCCTCCGTTACGTCCTCCGTAACACTCACCATGGGCGTGCACTGTCGCATCCACCCACTCATGCGCTTCAATGGGCTCTCCCACACCCGCGCCACAACCAACTCAGGTGTGCTTCCTCGCACACTCATCCCAAGCGTGCATCCTCGCACCCGCTCCTCCACCAACTCACTCTCTGGGTCACTCTCACCCTTGCACGTATACTCCATATCGCTCTCACTCTCTGTGTCACACTCCGTACACTCCGACGTGCATTCCCGCTCGCACTCGGTTTTACTCCCACACTTTATAACACACTCACTCGCTGACACACACTTTTTCCTCACACGAGTGCCATTTCCACTCACACAGCTCCCAACGGACCTTCCACAAACGCCCGGGTGCCATATCGACCCCAATCGTGCGACAATTCTCTTCACGCCAAACACTTTGCCGAAAAACCTCTTAGCACCATATACAGCGCGACCCACCTTTGGGGTCCTCCTCTCCACGCGCACCTGCAATTCTTTATAAGGATTAGCAAGTACGGCATCAGGATGTGCATTCAGACTTTGCACATTATCCATTCCTTCCTCCAACTGTTGCTCTTCTACGTCTGTCGTCTCTACAATTTCAATTCCCACCACTACTTTTTCTTTATTCACCTCGACGACCGCTGGCTTTATTAAAATTCGCTCTTCTACCTCAGCGGTCGCCGGCTTTTCCATACCCCGGGTCGCGATTTCTACCCCGGTCCAGTTGCCTGTGCCTTGCTCCGACTCGCTCAGCCAGCGCTTCTCAACCCGCTTTACCTCGTCGTGCACCCCTGGGACCCCCTCGCCCAACATGCGATCCATGGTCTCCCCACATTTCTGTGCGCTCTCCCCACATTTTTGTATGCTCTCCCCACATTTTTGTATGCGGTCACCCATTCTGTCCCCAACTTTACCGATTCGCTCCAATTTGCTTCCTAGCCCCCCGATTTGATTGCCCAACCGTTCACTGGTACCCCTCGCTTCGTCCATCATTCTGCTTTCCATTCCCTCCATTTGGCTTCCCATTTCTGCCCTTGATTTGTCCCCCGACTCGGCCATAAGGGCCCTTATTTGCTCCATAAATAGGCCCCAGTCCATTGGTGGCGCTGCTGCGGTCACGGGCGCGGCGACATTTGGTGCCGCGGCAACCTCGTGCGCGAGGGCGTCATCTTGTGCACCTGATACCCCCGCAACCACATCCTCATTGCTCTCCTCCTCTCTCTCCCCCATATACATTTCCCTGGGGTCCTGGTTCGCTTCTAAATCCTCTAACTCCCCCACCGGCACCCGATCGCCTTGATTAAATTATCCATGGCACAATTTTAAAATTTAGGATATAAAATAAAATTTTGGCCACTCGTAATTTCGAGTGCGTTAAGCGCACTTCAGGTCCGAATCTCGCTCCCGACACCAATTGTTGCGGAAACGGAGTATGGCACTCCCCTTGGGGGGGGGGGTTAGTCCCCTTTCTATTTTCACTGGCCGTCTCCGCTCCTGAAGCTGCCCAGCTCCCTCCACGAGGCAGGTGAGCAACCCCGTTTGAGACCGCAGACAAGATGTTATTTTGCCGGGCGGATTAGCATCCCGCGGCTCGAACCATTAGCAAAAACTAAACCCGATCCTCAACGTTGGCCAAATCGTGCCACAGGTGTTCAATGGGGAAATCACAAAGACTAACGGATGTGAAGAAAGGAAAGCAAAGGTAGGAAGAACAGGGATTTATTAACCAATTACTATTTACACAATCAAATGAACCAAGGAGAAGGAAAGAAACGAAAATAATGACAGAAGGAGAAGACACAGTGCAATTCTACTTATCTACGCAGGCTTACTTATACCCCAGGGACAAGACACACAAAACAAACTCACGTACACAAAAGGATGGAATGGCAGGAATGGGTGGAGGGATGAGAAGGTTCAGGTTCGTGCAAACGGCAGGGCTGGAGGTGACAGCTCCGACTCCTCGCACTCTGGTTCACAGAACGGGCGACAGGGATATCCGAAGACCGTGGCACGTCGAGGTTCACGTGCCCACACTGGTTGTTCTTCAGAGTGCTGGTTGGTATCGCGAGCAGGGCGTGCCGATTCTCATTCGCTTTCCTCTCCAGAACTCACTCTCTCCTCCTCAACTGAACTCTCTCGACTGGGCTCCGGTGGACTGCGGTGGGAGGCTCCGGGCGACGGGTTATATAACCACGCCCATGGAACTTTCGCGAACCTCCTCAAATGCTCTCTCTCTGCCCTCTCAGGCCAAACGCCTCATCCTTGGTTGGTTGATCGGGGGCTGGCTCACTCCTCCTTCTCATGACGAGGTGGAGACACGCCTTTCTTCTCCAAGCTGACTGCGTGCGTAATGGAGGTTGGGGTGAAGAAAACCACCCAATGCACTGGCACTTCGAAGAGATGATTGGGGAAACTTGAAAAGGGAACTATCTTATGTCATTTGGTGCAATGCAGAGTCAACTAGTGGGAAACAGAGCCTTAAACTAACATAGAATAAGAAATAACTATTTAGAAGGGTATATGATTTTCTACGTGCATGCGATGGATTAACTAAGGGGACGACCTTTGACCTTTACACACCAAATGGAGGTATTTACAAGAATTACTACTAGAGGGTCATATTTACAAACAAAGATTCTCAAATCCGCAACAAAATGTATGTATATATCCTACAACAACAACAACAACAACAGGCATTTTAAGGCCATTTTCCCTGCAAGAACGGGGGTTAGCCGTATATGTATTTATATATATGTATATATATAGCCTGGTGTTGGCTTCGCGGTTAGGGTGCTGGCTTGGGATCCTAGGATCCTGGGTTCGAATCCCGGTCGATTGCTGAATTAAAGCCAGGGGGGTTGACTCAGCCTGTCATCCTTCCGAGGTCGGCAAATTGAGTACCAGCTTGCTGGGATGAATGATCCCGGTGTGTACCCTGGCTCAGAATAGGTACACCGTATCCCTGTGCTTCGTAAGAGGTGACCAAGGGTTGGCGTCAGGAAGGGCATCCGGCCATAAAAACATTGCCTCAAACAGGGAACCATGATTGTCATGGGGCCTGCAAGGTTAACCCCTGCTCTAGCGGGGGAAATGGCCTTAAAACGATCATTCATTCATATATATATATATATATATATATATATATATATATATATATATATATATATATATATATATACAGGGTGGTCCAGAAACCCTGAGCACATTTTGAAGAACGATACCTGAAACAAACAATGAAGTTTATTATTGTTCTGTGGTGCAAACAAAACATGATTACTCATTAAACAGTCTAATCAGTCTAATATACATGAGGCAGATCAGTTCAAATGTTCAAATTGCTTTCCTTCATTGTCTATGCACAGCTGTAGCTGTGACAAAACACTCTGACACACAGTTCTGCATGTTTCAGTCTTTAAAGCGGCAGTCTCATTATGGATGAATTGTTTCAAGTATATAAGGGTTGTAGGATTCCTCGCATACACTTTGTGTTTGAGGAAACCCCAAAGGAAGAAATCACAGGGTGTTGCTAAATCACAAGACCGCGGCGGCCATTGAACTGGATGACGATGACCAATCCATTTGTCTGTAAAGTTCAAATCAAGGGCCTGTCATACACTGGCAGCATAATGAGCAGGCGCACCATCATGCATGAACCACATTTGGCCATCATTGAGTGGAAATACATGCTGCTCCAACATTAAAAGGTAATTTGCAGCATTCACATTTTCTTCAAAAAGTATTGGTCCAACAATGCCTCCAGAAGAAATGCCTGCCCAGACGGACGGACACACTAGCTTGATACTGGACGTTGTGCTCAACAGTAAATCGTGGGTTGTCTACTGCCCATATCACGCTGTTATGACGATTCACAGAACCAGATAAAGTAGACTTGGATTCGTCTGACCACAAGATCCTGTTCTGCAAGTCATTGTCCATATCCATTAACCCAAGCAATGTCTCACATGCCTCAATGCACTTGTCAAAATCATCCTCAGATCGTTGGTGAATTAATCTGGGTATGTAGGGTTTTGCATTAAGGTCTTTTCGTATTCTTTGAATCCGATGATCGGCTTATGTTGGTGACGTTTGATAAACGAAGAGTTGATAATGGTGTGCTACTGTCGAGTTGTTGTTGAAAGACCACTCTGCTTTCCTCAGTTTGAACAGTACGAGGCCTACCTGGTGACTGTTTTGGAAGAATGCTGCCAGTTTCATCAAACTGCTTGTTTATTCTGCCGATGGTTCTTCTGGCAATTGCGTCGGCGCCACATTCTTTGACAAGTGTCTGTGAACTTCAGCCAAATTTCCAGATACATAACACAAGCGTACATCGCGAATTTTCTGTCTCACGATATCCTCCGGCATATTAGGGCGTCTAGTTCAAAATGAACTGAACTAATGCAAAGACAAACACATGCAGCACAGTGAGCGAAGCTCACCCCGATCCATATCACGTGATGCACCTCACCCTGTTGTGTATCACGTGATGCCTGTGCTTGTTGAAGCGGTCACATCCATTTACGAACAATCATGTTTTGTTTTGCACCAAAGAACAATCATAAACTTAGTTGTTTGTTGCAGGTATCATTCTTCATAATGTGCCCAGGGTTTCTGGACCACCCTGTATGTATAGTATATATGTATACCTGTACCCGACCACATCTCTCACATGTGTATGGAGGGAATAATAAATCAGCTCTCACCTAATCAATTACATCGAGTGACACATTGCTATCACTGATCAAATTCAAATATCCACCAATTCGATATTTTTATGTTTGGGCTACTGCTTCCAATATATAGCAATTTGTTTACCTTGTTGTACCGAAAACTATAAAGTATGGCAGCTTGGGAATTAAACCTAGTGTCCACTTGATTATGCTGTTTTACGGTACATTGCAACTTCCAGGAACTCCATGTCAATGATGACAGACATGTGAACACAAAATGAAAGATATTTGTTCACCTGCAAAACTTATTCTGATGGACTTAATGGAGAAGGAGATCAAGCTGTTATGGAGGATGGTGAGACATAGACATCACAGCATATTTATACAATGGAGACCTGCACCAAACTCGCTCCATACATTGATTCTGACACACCTTACAGCTTTCTTCACTTTTAGCACATTCCATCACACCTTCTGGCTCAAGCCTGGGTTTCAATCCTGACCCATCTATATAAGCTCACCCTGGTGTTTCGCATGCAGAGAAAGGCACCGATGGGTGGACACTTAACATGGTGTCCCGTCTGCTGACAGTTTGTGGACATTAATGATCCCACGGTATCGTTCGCTAACAAATTCCTGCTCTATCCTATAGGGGACACTCCATCAGCGTCATGCCCTCAGCAAATGATGCATATGCAAGGAAAAAAGAAGCACTTCCCATTATCGTTAGCTGCAACTGTGTGGAATCTGCTCAAAGAAATAAGGTGAACCTGGGTTGCAAAAATGGTGAAAGAGCACATCTTTAACCTGTGTTTACTGTTAAGTTATGCACATGTTTACATACGCAGGTATATAGAGGCTCATGGACGAGCAGAAACTTCACCTCGACCATCACACGATCAAAATCATTTCTACTTTATCATAATTTTGTTTCTACTTTAGAGATTGTACTGTGTTTCTGTTTGAAATGAGGAAGCCAAGCATCGTGCAGGCTTTATAGGCCTAATGGCCTCCTCCTGCATTTAAGTTCCTTGGAATGGAAGTCGTACAGTCAGCACCGTAGGCACTGAGAAAGTACCTGCACAGACATAGCTACATACTGCAGCCCTTTGGAAAGAAGTTCAACCAGCTGTGTTTTGGGTACACACCAGATCAAGTGAGCAATGCGCATCAGACGACCATTTTATGGAAGATAATGCCGAACAATACCTTCTTGGACTCGAGTCTTTGTCCATGTGACAAGTTCCTTGGTTGAGGAGCCTTCTGCTTCATTAAAACTGGCCACACACTGTGGAGCAACTCAATTCAATGTCACTTCCGCATCAGGCTGTAAGATCTACAACTTAGTGTTTTATTTAAGGCATTGGGTTAAAGATTAGGTTTGGATTATGGGACCATTAATTTTCATGCTTACTGATGATTGTCGAGGCTTTTGATTCAAGCATGGAGCTCAGCCTTCTTTTTCTAATACTTATAAACGACCTTCAGCCCGTCCCATGTCCAAAAGTGCACAAAAAGTTTTCTCCCTGAGTTTTGCTCGATAAAAGATACGATGTTTAGCACTAACAACCAAGTACCTGATTTCCAACCTGCAAAGAAATAAAAACCCTCTTCGTTTCGGGGGCCATGTTGTAGCAATTTGGAGCACGCAGAGGGAGTCAACACCTTAAACCCTCTCCCTCGTGTCATCAGTTGAATCAGGTGCGTGATCCTGCCGAGCAGACAAACACGAAGCGTCCAGTAGTGAAGATTATTGTAGGCAGGTGGCAACACGTTAAGTCGTTGCCTTTATCTCTGTTCGACATGAAAACTCGATACGATACGACAAGACTGAAAACAAATGTATATCGACGATACATCTTTTCAGTGAACGTTTAGCTCCAGTCCCAGCATTGTGTAGTGTACGTTGCCTGTTGCGGAAAACTTTCAGAAGTCCCTGAGACTTTGGGCAATGATGGTATATATTAACAGAAAATCTCAAGCAATGCAGTTCTGTGTTTACCGAACGCAAAGAAACTATCAGGAGTCTGAACTCAAGCTCAATGGTAGGAATCAAATTGCAGCTGCAACACCAGTCAGCACATGGAGGGGTGCAAGGAGTCTCTGGCAGCAAAGTTACTGCACATTGTAGGTTTTAACAACTGAAGGTTTACAAAGGTAATCATGCCCACATTCTTGAGGCGTCCGCGAGGAAAAGCTTCCTTTTTTGTCCAAGTCCACAAACCGCTGGCTGAGGTTGATATTCGGCTGAATGGGGAGGAACTTGCAATTTGTTCAGGCTGCCAGCATAACGCAACTGCTCTTTGCGAAGGACACCATGGAATCCACAACATCCCCAAAGCAAGGCCAGCATATGGGAAATCTGGATTAACGTCATACTGTGGGACAGCACACTTGATGCAACACCAAGGCCGTGAAACACTAATCAGAAAACCAAAGTTTATAGTCGGGTCAGAAATCGAACCTTGAGTACATAGCTCAAAAATAAACGTGTTACGCTACCTCTGCACCATCCAGTTGGATCCAAGAACACCCCAATCATGCATGATCACTCGTCAAATGAATCAGCATTCAAAAAAACCCAGCATAACTCCTTTTATGACATCATGGTTTTGTCTTTAGTTTATTTCTCTTAGACCTCGAACACCCTGCAACCCACGCCTGCAGAAAACTGAATTTTTGTGGAATGCCAGCCGCATTTTCCATCCAATCATCATGTCGCTTTATTAAAGACCTCTTCAAGCTTAGGCGCTCCTATGTTGAAAGTTTTGTGACAATCACTCAAGCGGTTGTGGAGAAAACGAATTGAAAAGGGAATGAAGGTGAAAAAGTGAGGGCCTCGGCCGACAATACACAACATGGTCGATGGTCGTTGTGCACGCCTATTACTGGTTATATTAAGATTAAATAATGGGTTTGAACTTCATAGTAACTTATATAAAACATGCAAAATTTGTTTAAACCTTTCTGTAACAAAACCTCAAGGCAATTTCTTCCAAAGAGGTCATCCACAACCTGTGTACTCATTGACAAAAAATTTAACCCCTGCTCATTTGGCCAAATTCAATCTCTCATTTCCTTTCAAATACATATGCAGGGATTATTGAACGAGAAGCGAGGACTAAACAGCTATAAGTGGCCTTTATGAGTGCGATGAAAGGCGCACTGACCGCGAGTGCGTTATATTTATTTGTGCACCTAAACCTACAAATTAGGCTTAACAGGATTGGGGTGGTGGTGGCTGGGTCACAGCCAGGCTAACCCAGGTGCTCGGTGCAAGGACTCCACCAAATGGGTTATTTTATAAATAATTTCATGTGTTTGTGTGTTTATTTTTGCATTTGTTTATTGCTCTTTCAGGGCCGGACGGTAGCAACTAGAGGCCCCAAATTGTGGGTGTAGATACTTCAGAATCTGGCCAAGGTTCACACGTTGACCTTGATGTCTGTTTTGAGGCCACAAAAGGCCGCCATAAAGTGAATATTGGGATGTGGGGTCAGGTTGTGCTGCCGCCAGCCCGCAGGCAAAAGGTATCCACCATGAGGCCAATAACTACATAGATTTTCAATATCCAACAAGTCCCGAAAACACCGGCAGGAAAAGCTCACCACCAAGGTGGCAATAAATCCATGCATTTTCAATGTACAACATATGTGCAGCAGGCCAAACCTAGTTTTTTCTCCCTGGAAGTAACAGATATATATATATATCTGATTATATGTATATCTATATATATGTATGTATATATATATATATATGTATGCATATATATATATATATATATATATATATATATATATATATATATATATATTGTTACGGATTCGTCGCTTCCGCCTTTGTTGTTGATCATTTACTTGTAGGATTTTTAGTTTCAGGTAATATTGTTGTTAAGATTTTTGTGTGAAATGGAGATGACTTTAGTAAAAGGTAAAAAGAAATGTTTGTGAAGGAAAAAGGAAAAACGCAGCAAAGAAACCGGAAGGGAGAAGAGGAGACAGCCGTGAATCGCATCTAGGATGTGAGCGGACTTTTTTTTATACTGGTCGCGAATGAGTTGAGGCTTCCCGTGAAAGGGATTGCCCGCGACATCGTCCTATATTGCGATTGCAATTAAAGCTGCGTCTCAGTTTTTATTACCAAGCGTGAGTTATTGTTGGTGGGAAAGCAAGATTCTCCATTACAGGCTGATTCGCCATTTTGTCCTCGAAGAGGCTGTCCACTTGGTGCATCTTGTTTTGTCATTGGGATTCCCATATCGACATCATTGTGTTGATCACCGTTAGTTTCCACATCGGCTCAATTCCCTTATCGACCTCTCACCTCGTAACTCCTCATCCGCCGCCGTGCAGATACCTGCTTGTTGTTTTGCCATTCTGCATGACTTCGACCTTCAACCAGCGTGGGGATCCGTGCACAGACTTTGGGAATTGTTACATTCCATTCACGTTTGGCGTATCGTGAGTTTATTGCTTTGAGAGCATTGAGGAATGATGGTCCCATCATATGTATTGTTCATTTGATGCAAGTAATATTTTCATGGTACTGTGGGAGCTGTGCTCGCACGATAAAATCGGACAAAATGGACGACGCCAGGAATGAAGTTTCTCTGAGCTATTTATTCCAAGCTCACTCAAACGAACTCAAAAGCACTGAATCAGCCCATCAAATGGGCAGCAATATATATGAGAAACTCAACACACAAAAGCCACGTCTCTCAGGCGGAGCGTGGTATGCAAAAAGGTAAGCCACGCCTCTCAACGGGGCGTGGTATGCAAGACAAGTGTTCACCCGGGAAAGGCAAGTCTGAACACGCCCGGGCGAGTCCGGACACGTGACGGCTCGCTGGTTGCGTCATCGGCCGGTGCAAGGTAATTGTGTCATGCTACTGGTAACCGCTACAGTACTTTCTTTAATAGTGTTATTATTGTGTATGTGAGAGTTCTTAATACAATTACTTATTTTGTTCTACACAATTGCATTGGTGTGGTTTTACCATGGTTTATTACAACACTCAAAATAACAAATCATTCTGCCGTGTTCCCACTCAAGACTCTGAGGATTTTTCGAATGGTGGAGAAAGCACCTCAATCAACGGCCAAACAGATTCAAGCTGACCTTTAGACACAAGCCCGACTGGAGTTTTCCAAAACACACCTGAACAAGCCAAAATCCTTCTGAGAGACTGTCCTGTGGACAGATGAGACCAAAATTAGACCTTTTTGTTAAATCACATCATCTCTATGTTTACAGAACACAAAATGAAGCCTTCAAAGAAAAGAACACCTTCCCCACAGTCAAACATGGAGGAGGTTCAGTGATGTTTTGGGGTTGCTGTGCTGCCCCTGGCACTGGGTGTTTTGAATGTGTGCATGGCATCATGAAATCAGGAGATTACCAAGACAATTTGGAGCGCAATGTTAAACCCAGTGTCAGAAAGCTTGGGTCTCCGTCGCAAGTCATGGGTCTTGCAGCAGAACAATGATCCCAAACACACTTCAAAAAACACCCAGGATGGTTCAAGACAAAACGCTGGACTGTTCTGAAGTGGCCAGCAATGAGACCAGATCTAAATCCCATTGAACACCTGTGGGGAGATCTGAAAACAGCATTTGGAAGAAGGAACCCTTCAAATCTGGGGAACTGGATCAGTTTACACAAGAAGAGTGGGCCAAACTGCCAGCAGAGAGGTGTAGGAAGCTCTTTCATGGCTATAGGCAGCGCATGACTGCAGTTATTTTGTCCAAAGGCCGTGCTACCAAATATTAAGTCGAGGGTGTCAATAATTTTGTCAACGCTTTGTCAAATAATTTTTTGGCCAAACCTCGCGAGATCTTGTCGGGGCAGTCACGGTTTTTCGAAGCTGTTCCACGATCTTCACGCACGCTCGAAGTTAAGTAATTGTCACATTTGTATTTTTGTCGAAACTGTATTTATCTTACGTGTGTGTACCTTTTGCGTGTCCCTCGGAAGATTTATCGGTGTTAATCTTTCATACCTGTGAAAAATAGTCGAGGATTTCGTGCCACGCGGCCTAGTTGTTGAAGCTTCCGACCTTGAGGCTTGGTTCTCTCCGGGCATCCAAAGCGGTTATTTTTTCATTCGTGTGTTTGTCAAATTTCAACTCGTTATTTTATCGTCCATGCGTTATTGTTTGTTTATAGTTAGTTTTGGTTTGAATTTCCTGTAACTCGTAATTAATTAATCGTGTTCTGCTCCTCGTGTGCGGCCTTGTACCGCCGTCGGTGTTTGTTAACTTAAGTCCCCTACATCGTGTTTTGCTTGGCTCTTAGTTTTTTCCCTTCTACCCCGAACATAATACTCTTTGTCTAACGTTTTAAATCCCCACCCTCCCCCCCCCCCCCCCCAAAAAAAAACAAAAAAAAAAACATTTATTTTCCTTTCTCCACGTGTGCTGTTGTCTCATCCTGTACTTTCTGTCCAGGTGTGCTGTTCACCCCGCACCCATTATCTCCTTGCCATCCACCTTTTGCCCTGTTCACGTGACTCGTGGTGGTCCCTCTCGGCCCTCCCCCCATTGGTATCTTGTGCATGTAAGATTGTTTACGGTTCTGTTTCATTATTATTTAAATATGTTTAACCTTTCCCCTTCAGTGTTTTATTCAGTGGTATATTACAACACGCTGTTTTTCTTCCTATTTAAAAGGCTTTTCTCAATTTCCTCTCCAACTCATTCCACGTCAAAAAAAGAAATTCAATCTCTTATACGTCTCCCTCACTACATGGTCTAAATTCACATTCATTCCACCCCTCCTCCGTCGTTCTGAATCGGATTGCTAACTTGAAAATCACAACAAACCCAATTTGTTATCAATGTTCGTCTTTCATTAATCATCCACTTTCTAAACTCCCTCTTGCCCCTCCCCTCCAAATTCCCCCCCTTGCACCTACACTCCTAAACTCCCCCCTTGCTCCTCCACTCCTAAACTCCCCCTTTCCCCTCCACTCCTGAACTCCCCCTTCCCCTTACCCGCCTAAACTCCCCCCTTGCCCCTCCCTCCAAATCCCCCCCCTTGCCCCTCCACTCCTGAACTCCCCCCTTGCCCTTCCCCTCCTAAACTCCCCCCTTGCCCTTCCCCTCCTAAACTCCCCCCTTGCCCTTTCCCTCCTAAACTCCCCCCTTGCCCCTCCCCTCCAAATCCCCCCCCTTGCCCCTACACTCCTAAACTCCCCCCTTGCCCCTCCACTCCTAAACTCTCCCCTTGCCCCTCCCCTCCTAAACTCCCCCCTTGCCCCTCCCCTCCTAAACTCCCCCCTCACTACTCCCCTTCAAAACTCCCCCCCAACCCCTCCCATTCAAATCTCCCCCCATACCATTCCTCTCCAATTCTCCCTCCTCCCCCCTCCTCCTCAAAGCTGCCTCCTCCCCACTTCGTCTCCCTTCTATCTCATACCTCCACCCCCCCCCCTCAACCTTCTACTTTCCTCTGCCCCCCCCCCCCCTCAAACAACCCCTCACTGTGCCTCATCCCTTCACCATCAAACCTTTCATCCTCCTCATCCTTCCCTTTCTTGGAACTCTTCTGTAATCTCAGACACACTATCAACTGCTCTCCCTACCTCCCCCTCTCATCCTTCATCTTACCCTACTCCTCCCCTCCCCTGTCCTGTACCCGATGCTCCCCTCTCTCCTCATTAACGGTATGGACCTCAAACATCCGGGGCCTTCGCTCAAACCTGACTGATCTCTCCATACAGGTTGCTTCTGAGAATCCAGACTTGATCTGCTTAACAGAGACTTTCCTCCTTCAAGATGTCTCTGATTCCTTAATATCTCTTCCTGGTTACTCCCTCCTCCGATATGATAGACCTGAGCCTCGTCCTGGTGGTGGGGTGGCTATCTTTATCAAAAACTCTCTTCCTCACTCTCCTTGCACTGCCCTCTCTCCTCCTCACCCCCAGGAGTACCTCTGGCTACGGCTTCCTCTCCGCTCCCACCTTTTGTTCATATGTGTTCTGTACCGTCCCCCAAACAGTGATGACTCCATTTACATTTCACTGTCTGACAAAATGGACCAACTTCTATCCACTCATCCCAACTCTCTCTTCCTCATATGTGGTGACTTCAACTGCCATCATGCCACCTGGTTGGGTGTGGGTTCCTCTCTCACCAGTCATGGCAGCTCAGCAAAGGACTTCTGTGACTCACTGGGATTGACACAATCTGTCAATTTCCCAACCCGGATCTCAGCCAATGGAGTATCTTCTCTTCTAGACTTGGTTATGACAAACTTCTCTGCTAATGTCTGCTGCTCTTCTTCTGCTCCAATCGGTTCTTCTGATCATGTGCTTGTCAAATTGGACATCTCTCTGGCCATTCTCAGAGAGCCTCCTCAGCGTCGACGAGTCTGGCATTTCACTCAGGCCGACTGGGATGGTCTTCAAGCAGCCATCAATCGTCTGGACTGGTCTCCCATCTCCACTGCCTCTGACATCAATTCTTCCTGGGAATCTTCCAAAGCAAACTGCTCTCTCTCATGCACAGATTTATCCCATCTCGTCTTCAGTTGTCTTACCCTTCCTCCCGTCCATGGTACACTGAATCTTGTGGTGAGGCAGTTGCCCTGAAAACAACTTGCCTTTGCCTCTTGGAAGGCTAATCCAACTGAAGGCAATCTCAGTTCCTTCCACCAAGCTCGGAACAAGTGTGTGTCTACCCTCAGGAGTGCCAGGAAGCACTATCTCTCCTCACTCAAGAATGAACTCTCAAACCTGTCTCCTTCCTCCAAATCCTGGTGGCGTCTGGTCAAATCCGTTTCTGGTGTTTGTTCCCCCTCCATCCCCTCCCTTACCTCAAATGGCCACACAGTTGACATTGCACGTGACAAAGCCGAATGCCTCAACTCTGTGTTTGCCTCAAAATCTTCCATCCCAAACCCATCTCTCTCTGTTCCCATCTTTCCCAGTCGAACCCAACTGCTCCTGGACTCTGTGTCCTTCTCTCCTGACAAGGTGGAGGAGTTTTTGTCTAACCTTGACTCTGATTCTGCAACTGGACCAGACGGCATCAGCCCACGGGTCCTAAAATCCTGCTCTGCCGCTCTATCTCACCCTCTCTCTGTTATTTTCACCCTATCCTTTGCTAAAGGTCATCTGCCAGCATCCCGGAAATCAGCAAACATTGCCGCTTTACACAAAAAAGGTGCAAAAACAGATCCTTGCAACTACAGACCAATCAGCCTGCTCCCAATTATCAGCAAAGTCATGGAATCCATCATTGCTTCGGATATGAAATCTTTCCTCTTCTCCAATGGCTTGATCTCTGATCATCAATTTGGTTTCAGACCAGGTCACTCTACTCTGGACATGCTGCTTCTGCTGTCTCAACAATGGATGGAGGTCCTCAATGCCAAACAGGAAATCAGAGCTGTCTCCCTTGACATATCACGTGCCTTCGATACGGTCTGGCACCCAGCTCTGCTCACCAAACTCTCCTCCTATGGTATCCATGGAAATCTCCATGCATGGCTTGCGGACTTCCTCTCTGGTCGTAGTCAACGTGGGGCCCTGAATGGATTTCTCTCATCTCCCCTGCCTGTTCAGGCTGGAGTTCCCCAAGGCGTGTTCTGGGCCATGTGCTTTTTCTGGTCTTCATCAATGATCTCTCCGACTCTCTGGAAAATCCTCTCTATCGCTTTGCTGATGACTCCACTCTCTGCCGCTCCAATCCTCTTCCCTCAGATTGGCAGTCTGCAGCCTCCTCACTCTTTGAAGACCTGGACAAAATCACAGACTGGTCAAACAAGTGGAACATGTCTTTCAATCCTGACAAATCTCACACTCTTACTATGTCTCTCCGAAAAGATCGACTGGACAACCCTCCCATCTACTTTCTCAACAATCCTCTCCAAGAAGTTCTGTCGCTCAAGCTTTTGGGTCTCACTATCTGCCATGATCTTTCTTGGGAAAACCACATTTCCAAGCTAGCCTCCAAAGCCAGTCGCCGACTGGGCATCGTCCGTCGTGCGAAGTCCTTCCTAGGCACACCTGAGCTCCTCACCACATACAAGGCTTTCATCCGCAGCTCAATGGAATACTGTTCTCCTCTATGGGCTGGTGCTCCTGCCTCACACCTAGCTCGGCTTCATGCTGTTGAAACCAAAGCTTTCAGAATCATTGGAATCTCCCGCGATGAAGCTATCTCTGAGGGCCTTTCACTCACTCACTGCAGGCAGGTAGGTGGTCTTTCCGTCTTCTACCGACTCCTCTCCGGCCTTGCTCCCCAATCTCTCTCTGTGCTCTGTCCCCCAAATATTCCTACAGGTCGCACAAGTTCTGCCAGCAACCCTCTGATGGTTAAACTACCGAAATCTCGGCTCTCTGCTCACCTTCACTCTTTCATTCCTCTTTTCTCCCGCCTCTGGAACAAACTCCCACACTCCCTTCAATCCCACTCCTCCCTCCAGGTCTTTAAAACAGCTGTTCACCACCATCTCTTATCTTCCCCCATCCAAAACCTTGGTCTTTTCTACCCCCACTAATTCACCCCAGATCCACCTTGTTTGAAATTCCAACTTCTTTCCTGGAAGTCCTGGCAGTGTCCGTATGTTTTATACCTCTCCCACCCCCCCCCTTCCCATGCCTCCCCCCCAAAGCCCTCTCCCTCCCACAGATCTCTCGATGTCTCCATGTCTCTCGGTCCCTGCTCTCAAATGTTGTGTTTGTGTCCTTCCCTCTCTCTCTCCCCATCTTGTCTACCGCTCCCGATGTTATTTGTTTTATGTGTCGGTTTGTCTTTCTGTGTGATTAATGTTCGCTCTTTCACGAGCCTCGATCTTGTATACAAAAAAAGAAAAAGAAAAAAAAAGCTATTTATTTTTATTTTCTGATTTAAAATGATATATTAAGTTCTGAATAAAAAAGAAAGGTTCTTTTATAATAACAGTGAAATAAAGAATTGTGGAGACCAAATACTTTTGTCAAGTTCAACTTCTTTTTCGAGAAAACTGTGCTTTATTTTTAGATTTACTTGAAAAAAGTGCAAGGGTGCCAATATTTTTGGCCACCACTGTAGTTCGTGTAGGAATTTGTGATATATTAAATCAAAGATGATGATTAGATTATTTATTTTAGTCCATTATGCTGTTAATGCAACATAATCTATGTGCACAAAGTGTATTAAGACGTTTGTCGTGGGGAATGAATGAAAACAAAATGGCGTACACGGCCCACGTGACCAGGATTTTCTGGCCACGCCCATGTCAGGAGTCTATATAAAGGGACTCGAGGGCGAAGGTTCATCCGATAGAATGACGCACAAGCCTTACGTTTTCAATGCATAAAGAAAACGAATTATCGCAAACAAGCTGTCAAGGACGCCCAATACAGATCAGCAAAGCGTGGGGGGAGGGGGAAGGAAAAGATTAGCAGAATGTTAACCCCTTCCTGCAAACAAGAACCGTTGCCGGATAGAGGCTAAACCATCAGGCGCAGATCCGATGACCAAGGTGCGTAACTCCAAGCCGACGCTGTCTCGTTGCTATGGAGATGAATTGTGTACCAAATCAGGCCACAAGCTTCGGTTACCACTCCAGCCTTTTCCACTAATTGCTTATAGTACCGGCTCTCCCACAGGTACTTGGGCGAATGCAGTGTCCACTCTGGCCGTTCTCGTTTGGCTTTAAATTATTATAAGGTTATTACATTTACATTTAAAATTCACCTTCGGGTTTAAAGGGACAGCACACTCTGAGACACGTGACCAGGTGTGTACAAATTACACACCTTTGAAGGAGCCGTGGCTCCCACGTCGATCGAAAGAATGGACGCGACAAAAAGCTTGAATTCATCTGAGCTGCTTTATTAGAATCAAACACTCAGGCACTCTGGGAAAAACGTTTTACGGTCGGCAATATATATCTATTCCGCCAGGGGGTTTGCCCAGGCCTGGCGCCAGGGGGCGTGGCCCCGCGGGCCGGCTGCGGCCTGGCAAGCCGAGGGCGAGCCTGCCCGGGCGTCCCGACCGAGGCCTGGCAAGTCGAGCGCGGGCCTGCCCGGGCGTCCTGGACGAGCCCGGCCTGGTGATCGCTCCGCGTCCTTGATAGGTGCAAGGCGATTGTGTAACCCCAGCGGCAGCCGCTACACACGTCCCCCCAGAATCGACTTGCACCGACAGGGTCAACTTGAGGGGGGTCCTGATGACCCGGCCGAAGCGACCCCTGGTGGGTCGTGGGAGGGGGTCCGGTGAGGTGGTGGGCGGTCGAGTGGGGGGCACCGTGGACGGGGGGCGGCCTCGCCGCGGCGGGAGGGCCACCCGTGGTGGGTGGTCGACGTCCACGTGCGCCGGCTTGAGGCGGTCCACTGCAATCCGGTCCGACCTGCCGCCGATGTCGATGACGAACGACTTGTCGTCCCGTCGCAGCACCCGGAAGGGCCCGTCGTACGGCGGCTGGAGTGGCCGCCGATGTGCGTCGTGACGCACAAAAACATACTCCGCGGTGCGGAGTGCTGGGGGGACGTAGGACTGGGGGTCACCGTGGTGGGATGTCGGCACGGGGGCAAACCGTCGGGCGGCCTCCTGGAGGTCCGAGCGCTGGCGAGCTGCGGACCAGGGGCTGGTAGCGTCGGGCACGAATTCGCCCGGGACGCGTAGCACCTGGCCATAGACCAGCTCGGCGGTGGATGCCTGGAGGTCCTCCTTGGGGGCCGTGCGAAGGCCCAAAAGGACCCACGGCAGCCGGTCGGCCCAACCGCCGTCTTGAAGGCCGGCCATGAGCGCGGCCTTCATGGAGCGGTGGAATCGCTCGCACAACCCGTTTGCTTGGGGGTGGTAGGCCGTAGTACGGTGGAGCTTGACCCCCAGGTTGCGGGCGACCGCGCCCCACAGCTCGGAGGTGAACTGTGGTCCGCGGTCTGACGAGATGTCCGCCGGTGCGCCGAAGCGGGCGACCCAGGTGGCGATGAAGGCCTGCGCCACGTCGGCGGTGGTGGTGGAGACGAGGGGAACGGCCTCCGGCCACCTGGTGGTCCTGTCCACCATGGTGAGCAGGTGTGTGAACCCTCGTGATGGGGGAAGGGGGCCCACCAGATCCACGTTGACGTGGTCGAAACGTCGTTCGGGCACGGTGAAAGGTGCCAGCGGGGCCTGGGTGTGTCGGTGGACCTTGGCCCGTTGGCAGGCGGTGCAGGCGCTGGTCCAATCGCGGACGTCCCGACGAAGGCCGTGCCAGACGAAACGCGCCGACACCAGCTTCTGGGAAGCTTTCCGGCCCGGGTGGGAAAGGCCGTGGAGGGAGGCGAAGATGCGGCGTTGCCAGGTGACGGGCACGATGGGGCGAGGCCGGCCTTGGGAGACGTCGCAGAGCAGGACAGTGTCCGCGCAGGGGATGTCGGCCAGGCGGAGGCCCGTGTCCGCCGCCCGGAGGGCTTGCACCGTGGTGTCGGTGGTTTGGTCCGCCGCCATGAGCGCAAAATCCACGCCCAGGTGGACCGCGTTCGCGCTGGCCCGGGAAAGACAGTCGGCCACGGCGTTGTTTTTGCCGGCGACGTGCCGGATGTCCGTGGTAAACTCCGACACGGCGGAGAGGTGGCGCTGTTGGCGGGCCGACCATGGCTCCGTGACCTTGGCCATGGCGTAAACCAACGGCTTGTGGTCGACGAACGCCGTGAAAGGTCGGCCCTCCAGGAGGTGGCGGAAATGGCGGACGGCCAGGTGTAGACCGAGGAGCTCCCGGTCAAACGTGCTGTATTTGAGCTCGTTCGGCCGGAGCTGCCGGCTGAAAAAAGCGAGTGGCTGCCAAACCCCGTTCACCCATTGCTCATGTACGGCGCCCACCGCGTAGTCGGAGGCATCCGTGGTGAGGGCGATGGGAGCGTTGAGCACCGGGTGAGCGAGCAGTGTTGCGTCGGCGAGGGCCCGCTTTGAGCTTTGGAAGGCCGCATCCATTGCTGCGGACCAGGCGATGTCGTGCTTGGCCGGCTTGCCCCGGAGGGCTTCGTAGAGGGGCCGCATGAGTTGAGCAGCGCGGGGCACGAAGCGGTGATAAAAATTCACCATTCCCAGGAATTCCTGCAGGGCCTTTATGGTGCGGGGACGCGGGAAAGTGGTGATGGCCTCGACCTTGGTTGGCAGCGGCACAGCCCCGTTCTTGGTGATGTGGTGGCCCAAAAAATCAACGGCCGTCGTGCCGAAGTGGCATTTGGCCGGGTTGACGATGAGGCCGTGCTCGCTGAGGCGCCCGAACAGTGTTCGGAGGTGGAGGAGGTGCTCGGCCCGGGACGTGCTGGCGACGAGGATGTCGTCCAGGTAAACGAAAAGGAACGGCAGGTCACGCAGCACGCCGTCCATCAAGCGCTGGAACGCCTGAGCCGCGTTCTTGAGACCAAACGGCATCCGCAAGAACTCGAATAAGCCGAACGGCGTGATGACTGCCGTTTTAGGGACGTCGGCCGCCCTGACAGGTACCTGGTGATATCCCCGTATGAGATCAATTTTTGAAAAAATGACCCGTCCCGCCAGACGGGCGGAGAAGTCTTGGATATGCGGGATCGGGTACCTGTCGGGTGTTGTAGCGTCATTAAGACGGCGGTAGTCGCCACACGGGCGCCATCCACCCCCCGGCTTTGGCACGATGTGCAGTGGCGAGGCCCACGCGCTATCGGAGCGCCGCACGATGCCGAGGTGCTCCAACGCGTCGAATTCGGCCTTCGCAACGGCAAGCTTGGCTGGGTCGAGGCGGCGGGCCCTGGCGTAGACCGGCGGGCCCGTGGTTGGTATGTGGTGCTCGATCCCATGCCGTACTGCGACGGCCGAAAACGTCGGCCGCGTGAGGGCCGGGAACTCCGCGAGCAGGCGAGCAAACTCGTTCGCCGCCGGGACGGTGCATGCCAGCTCGGTCGGCGCGGAGCTGCTCAATGTGCATACCAGGGAGCTGAAGGTTTCAGCGTTGATTAAACGACGCCGTTGGACGTCCACCAGCAGTCCGTGTGCGCAGAGGAAGTCGGCGCCGAGCAGAGCCATGGGCACGTTGGCGGTTACAAACGTCCAAGCGAAGCGTTGGCCGCCGAAGCAGAGGGTGACGTTGCGCGGGCCGAAGGTGCGGATAGTCGATCCGTTGGCCGCAACCAAGGAGGGGCCGCAAACCGCGGATTGCCTGTCCTGGTCAGAGGCGGGCATGACGCTCACTTGGGCGCCGGTGTCGCACAGGAAGCGCCGTCCGGACGCTTTATCCGTGATGAACAGTAAGTTGCCCGTGTGACTGTGGCCGGCGTTCATGGCAGGTAATGAACGCCGGCCTGGCCGTTTCCCGACCCGCCGAAGGTGCACGGGGGTCGGCATGTCCGGGCCTTCTGTCCGAACCTGGCATGATAGGAACACCACGCTTGGTCGGGTGGAGGCTTCGGACGTCGTGCTGAACGTGGTCGGCTCGGTATAGCGGCCGCCAATTGCGTCGGCAGTTCGGCCGTCGAACGCGCCGGGTGCTCGGGCGCCATGGATGGTGCATCAGGCGGCGGCGGGTCCCATGTCGCCGCTGCGATGCGCTGTCCCGCGGCGGAGATTTTGTCGGCTTCTCTGGCAAGGGCCCGGGGATCTGTGATCGTCGTGCTTGCCAGGGCGAGGCGTACCGGGTTAGGCAGCTGACGGAGGAACAGCTCCCGGAACAGGAATGCCGGAGAGTGCTCGCCGAGCAGCGAAAGCATGTAGTCCATTCGCTCGGAAGGGCGCGTGTCGCCGAGCTCCGGCAAATCGAGCAGGCGCCGTGCGCGTTCCGCCGCTGGGAGGGCGAAAGCATCGAGGAGAAGCTTCTTAATCGCGCCGTATTTGTCCGCGGCTGGCGGTCTCTCGAGGAGGCTCAGGGCGCGGGCTGCGGTGGCTGAACCGAGCGCAGCGACCACGTGGTGGAAGCGGGTGTCGTCCGCCGTGATGCCTCGCAGGGCGAACAGGGACTCCGCTTGTGCGAACCAAACCGCCGCGTGAGCCTCCCAGAAGGTAGGCAGTTTAAGGGCGACTGCCATGTCCATGTCGATAGGTCACCAATGAAGGAGCCGTGGCTCCCACGTCGATCGAAAGAATGGACGCGACAAAAAGCTTGAATTCATCTGAGCTGCTTTATTAGAATCAAACACTCAGGCACTCTGGGAAAAACGTTTTACGGTCGGCAATATATATCTATTCCGCCAGGGGGTTTGCCCAGGCCTGGCGCCAGGGGGCGTGGCCCCGCGGGCCGGCTGCGGCCTGGCAAGCCGAGGGCGAGCCTGCCCGGGCGTCCCGACCGAGGCCTGGCAAGTCGAGCGCGGGCCTGCCCGGGCGTCCTGGACGAGCCCGGCCTGGTGATCGCTCCGCGTCCTTGATAGGTGCAAGGCGATTGTGTAACCCCAGCGGCAGCCGCTACACCTTTACATTTTAAAGTCATATATGTATACAGTATATGTGTGTGTGTGTGTGTGTGTGTGTGTTTAAAAAAGTGTGTTATTTAAAAAAATTGTGTGTGTTAAAACAAAAGGAATATTCCATTCACAAAGAGGCGATCCAAAAAGGTGTAAGAAAAATCAACGTCAAAAATCTCAAAAAACCCCTCCACGTAAAAATAACGACACTCTTCTTCTTCCTCCTATTGCTTCGTCCTCTCGGACTGACAGTTGATTGGTTGTTCCTGGTTTTAAACCATGCCCCACTAACCAAACGTTTGCTAACAGAGGGTCAGTATGTGAGGACCAAGCTTGGTGAATTGATTCTGAATTGATTCTGAGTTGATTCTGAGTTGATTCTGAAATGATTCTGAATTGATTCTGAGTTGATTCTGAATTGATTCTGAGTTGGTTCTGAATTGATTCTGAGTTGGTTCTGAGTTGGTTCTGAATTGATTCTGAGTTGATTCTGAATTGATTCTGAGTTGATTCTGAATTGATTCTGAGTTGATTCTGAATTGATTCTGAGTTGATTCTGAATTGATTCTGAGTTGATTCTGAATTGATTCTGAGTTGATTCTGAATTGATTCTGAGTTGATTCTGAGTTGATTCTGAGTTGATTCTGAATTGATTCTGAGTTGATTCTGAGTTGATTCTGAGTTGATTCTGAGTTGATTCTGAATTGATTCTGAATTGATTCTGAGTTGATTCTGAATTGATTCTGAGTTGGTTCTGAGTTGGTTCTGAATTGATTCTGAGTTGATTCTGAGTTGATTCTGAATTGATTCTGAGTTGGTTCTGAATTGATTCTGAGTTGGTTCTGAATTGACTCTGAAATGATTCTGAATTGATTCTGAGTTGGTTCTGAATTGATTCCGAGTTGATTCTGAATTGATTCTGAGTTGATTCTGAGTTGGTTCTGAATTGATTCCGAGTTGATTCTGAATTGATTCTGAATTGATTCTGAAATGATTCTGAATTGATTCTGAGTTGGTTCTGAATTGATTCCGAGTTGATTCTGAATTGATTCTGAATTGATTCCGAGTTGATTCTGAATTGATTCTGAGTTGATTCTGAATTGATTCTGAGTTGGTTCTGAATTGATTCCGAGTTGATTCTGAATTGATTCTGAGTTGATTCTGAATTGATTCTGAGTTGGTTCTGAATTGATTCCGAGTTGATTCTGAATTGATTCTGAGTTGATTCTGAATTGATTCCGAGTTGATTCTGAATTGATTCCGAGTTGATTCTGAGTTGGTTCTGAATTGATTCCGAGTTGATTCTGAATTGATTCTGAATTGATTCTGAAATGATTCTGAATTGACTCTGAGTTGATTCTGAATTGATTCTGAGTTGATTCTGAATTGATTCCGGGTTGATTCTGAGTTGGTTCTGAATTGATTCCGAGTTGATTCTGAGTTGATTCTGAATTGATTCCGAGTTGATTCTGAGTTGGTTCTGAATTGATTCCGAGTTGGTTCTGAATTGATTCCGAGTTGATTCTGAATTGATTCTGAGTTGATTCTGAATTGATTCTGAGTTGATTCTGAGTTGATTCTGAGTTGATTCTGAGTTGGTTCTGAATTGATTCTGAGTTGGTTCTGAATTGATTCCGAGTTGATTCTGAATTGATTCTGAATTGATTCTGAGTTGATTCTGAGTTGATTCTGAGTTGATTCTGAGTTGGTTCTGAATTGATTCCGAGTTGGTTCTGAATTGATTCCGAGTTGATTCTGAATTGATTCCGAGTTGATTCTGAGTTGGTTCTGAATTGATTCTGAGTTGGTTCTGAATTGATTCTGAGTTGATTCTGAGTTGATTCTGAAATGATTCTGAATTGATTCTGAGTTGGTTCTGAATTGATTCCGAGTTGATTCTGAATTGATTCTGAATTGATTGTGAATTGATTCTGAGTTGATTCTGAATTGATTCTGAGTTGATTCTGAATTGATTCTGAGTTGATTCTGAGTTGATTCTGAATTGATTCTGAGTTGGTTCTGAATTGATTCTGAATTGATTCTGAGTTGATTCTGAATTGATTCTGAATTGATTGTGAATTGATTCTGAGTTGATTCTGAGTTGATTCTGAGTTGATTCTGAAATGATTCTGAATTGATTCTGAGTTGATTCTGAGTTGATTCTGAGTTGATTCTGAATTGATTCTGAATTGATTCTGAATTGATTCTGAGTTGATTCTGAATTGATTCTGAAATGATTCTGAGTTGATTCTGAGTTGATTCTGAATTGATTCTGAGTTGATTCTGAGTTGATTCTGAGTTGATTCTGAGTTGATTCTGAATTGATTCTGAGTTGATTCTGAGTTGATTCTGAGTTGATTCTGAGTTGATTCTGAGTTGATTCTGAGTTGATTGTGAGTTGATTCTGACATGATTCTGAGTTGATTCTGAGTTGATTCTGAATTGATTCTGAGTTGATTCTGAGTTGATTCTGAATTGATTCTGAATTGATTCTGAATTGATTCTGAGTTGATTCTGAATTGATTCTGAAATGATTCTGAGTTGATTCTGAGTTGATTCTGAATTGATTCTGAGTTGATTCTGAATTGATTCTGAATTGATTGTGAATTGATTCTGAGTTGATTCTGAATTGATTCTGAGTTGATTCTGAATTGATTCTGAATTGATTCTGAGTTGATTCTGAGTTGATTCTGAATTGATTCTGAGTTGGTTCTGAATTGATTCTGAGTTGATTCTGAATTGATTCTGAAATGATTCTGAGTTGATTCTGAGTTGATTCTGAATTGATTCTGAGTTGATTCTGAATTGATTCTGAATTGTTTGTGAATTGATTCTGAGTTGATTCTGAATTGATTCTGAAATGATTCTGAGTTGATTCTGAGTTGATTCTGAATTGATTCTGAGTTGATTCTGAATTGATTCTGAATTGATTGTGAATTGATTCTGAGTTGATTCTGAGTTGATTCTGAATTGATTCTGAGTTGATTCTGAATTGATTCTGAGTTGATTCTGAATTGATTCTGAGTTGATTCTGAATTGATTCTGAAATGATTCTGAGTTGATTCTGAGTTGGTTCTGAATTGATTCTGAGTTGATTCTGAATTGATTCTGAATTGATTGTGAATTGATTCTGAGTTGATTCTGAATTGATTCTGAGTTGATTCTGAGTTGATTCTGAGTTGATTCTGAGTTGATTCTGAATTGATTCTGAGTCGATTCTGTGTCGATTCTGAGTTGATTCTGAGTTGATTCTGAATTGATTCTGAGTTGATTCTGAGTCGATTCTGTGTCGATTCTGAGTTGATTCTGAGTTGATTCTGAATTGATTCTGAGTTGATTCTGAATTGATACTGAATTGATTGTGAATTGATTCTGAGTTGATTCTGAATTGATTCTGAGTTGATTCTGAATTGATTCTGAGTTGATTCTGAGTTGATTCTGAGTTGATTCTGAATTGATTCTGAGTTGGTTCTGAATTGATTCTGAATTGATTCTGAGTTGATTCTGAATTAATTCTGAATTGATTCTGAGTTGGTTCTGAATTGATTCTGAGTTGATTCTGAATTGATTCTGAGTTGATTCTGAGTTGATTCTGAGTTGATTCTGAGTTGATTCTGAGTTGATTTTGAATTGATTCTGAGTTGATTCTGAATTGATTCTGAGTTGATTCTGAGTTGATTCTGAGTTGATTCTGAATTGATTCTGAGTTGATTCTGAGTTGATTCTGAGTTGATTCTGAATTGATTCTGAGTTGATTCTGAGTTGATTCTGAATTGATTCTGAGTTGATTCTGAGTTGATTCTGAGTTGATTCTGAGTTGATTCTGAATTGATTCTGAGTTGATTCTGAGTTGATTCTGAGTTGATTCTGAATTGATTCTGAGTTGATTCTGAGTTGATTCTGAGTTGATTCTGAATTGATTCTGAGTTGATTCTGAGTTGATTCTGAATTGATTCTGAGTTGATTCTGAATTGATTCTGAGTTGATTCTGAGTTGATTCTGAGTTGATTCTGAATTGATTCTGTGTCGATTCTGAGTTGATTCTGAGTTGATTCTGAATTGATTCTGAATTGATTCTGAGTTGATTCTGAATTGATTCTGAATTGATTGTGAATTGATTCTGAGTTGATTCTGAATTGATTCTGAGTTGATTCTGAATTGATTCTGAGTTGATTCTGAGTTGATTCTGAGTTGATTCTGAGTTGATTGTGAATTGATTCTGAATTGATTGTGAATTGATTCTGAATTGATTGTGAATTGATTGTGAATTGATTCTGAATTCCTTGTTAAAGTGGACATCTCTCTGACCATCCTCAGGGAGCCTGCTCAGCGTCGACGAGTCTGGCATTTCACTCAGGCCAACTGGCACGGTCTTCAAGCAGCCATCAATCATCTGGACTGGTCTCCCATCTCTACCACCTCTGACATCAACTCATCCTGGGAATTCTTCCAAAGTAAATTGCTCTCTCTCATGCACAGATTTATCCCATCTCGTCTTCAGTTGTCATACCCTTCCTCCCGTCCATGGTACACGGAATCTTGTGGTGAGGCTGTTGCCCAGAAACAACTTGCCTTCGTCTCCTGGAAAGCAAATCCAACGGAAGGAAATCTCATTTCCTTTCACAAAGCCCGAAACAAGTGTGTGTCCACCCTCAGGAGAGCCAGGAAACAATATCTCTCCGTTCTCAAGACCGAACTCTCTTATCTGTCTCCCTCTTCCAAATCCTGGTGGCGTCTGGTCAAATCCGTTTCTGGTGTTTGTTCCCCCTCCATCCCCTCCCTTACCTCAAACGGCTACACAGCTGACTCCGCTCGTGAAAAAGCTGAATGCCTCAACTCTGTGTTTGCCTCTAAATCTTGTGTCCCAAACCCATCCCTCTCTGTACCCACCATACCCAGTCGTACCCTGCTGCTCCTGGACTCCGTGTCCTTTCCTCCTGACAAGGTGGAAAAGTTTCTGTCAACCCTCGACTCTGATTCTGCAACTGGACCCGACGGCATCAGCCCACGGGTCCTAAAATCCTGCTCTGCTGCTCTATCTCACCCTCTCTCTGTTCTCTTCACCCTCTCTTTTGCTCAAGGTCAACTGCCATCTGCTTGGAAATCAGCCAACATCACCGCTTTGCACAAAAAAGGTGCAAAAACAGATCCTAGCAACTACAGACCAATCAGCCTTCTCCCAATTATCAGCAAAGTCATGGAATCCATCATTGCTTCGGATATGAAATCTTTCCTCTTCTCCAATGGCTTGATCTCTGATCATCAATTTGGTTTCAGACCAGGTCACTCTACTCTGGACATGCTGCTTCTGCTGTCTCAACAATGGATGGAGGTCCTCAATGCCAAACAGGAAATTAGAGCTGTCTCCCTCGACATATCACGTGCCTTCGACACGGTCTGGCACCCCGCTCTGCTCACCAAACTCTCCTCCTTTGGTATCCATGGAAATCTCCACGCATGGCTGGCGGACTTCCTCTCTAGTCGTCGTCAACGTGTGGCCCTGAATGGGTTTCTCTCATCTCCTCTTCCTGTTCAGGCTGGAGTTCCCCAAGGCAGTGTTCTGGGCCCCGTGCTTTTTCTGGTCTTCATCAATGATCTCTCTGACTCTCTCGAAAATCCTCTCTATCTCTTTGCTGATGACTCCACTCTCTGCCGCTCCATGCCTCTTCCCTCAGATCGGCAGTCTGCTGCCTCCTCACTCTCTGAAGACCTGGACAAAATCACAGACTGGTCAAACAAGTGGAACATGTCTTTCAATCCTGACAAATCTCACACTCTTACTATGTCTCTCCGAAAAGATCGACTGGACAACCCTCCCATCTACTTTCTCAACAATCCTCTCCAAGAAGTTCTGTCGCTCAAGATTTTGGGTCTCACTATCTGCCATGATCTTTCTTGGGAAAACCACATTTCCAAGCTGGCCTCCAAAGCCAGTCGCCGACTGGGCATCCTCCGCCGTGCGAAGTCCTTCCTCGGCACACCTGAGCTCCTCACCACATACAAGGCTTTCATCCGCAGCTCAATGGAATACTGTTCTCCCCTATGGGCCGGTGCTCCTGCCTCACACCTAGCTCGGCTTCACGCTGTTGAAACCAAAGCTTTCAGAATTATTGGAATCTCCCGCGATGAAGCTATCTCTGAGGGCCTTTCACTCACTCACCGCAGGCAGGTAGGTGGTCTTTCTGTCTTCTACCGACTCCTCTCCGGCCTTGCACCCCCAGCTCTCTCTGTGCTCTGTCCCCCAAATATTCCTACAGGTCGCACAAGATCTGCCAGCAACCCTCTGATGGTTAAACTGCCGAAATCTCGGCTCTCTGCTCACCTTCACTCTTTCATTCCTCTTTTCTCCCGCCTCTGGAACAAACTCCCTCACTCCCTTCAATCCCACTCCTCCCTCCAGGTCTTTAAAACAGCTGTTCACCACCATCTCTTATCTTCCCCCATCCAAAACCTTGATCTTTTCTACCCCCGCTAATTCACCCCAGATCCACCTTGTTTGAAATTCCAACTTCTTTCCTGGAAGTCTTGGCAGTGTCCATATGTTTTATACCTCTCCCACCGCCCCCTTCCCATGCCCCCCCCCCCCCCCAAAGCCCTCGCCCTCTCTCAGATCTCTCGATGTCTCCATGTCTCTCGGTCCCTGCTCTCAAATGTTGTGTTTGTGTCCTTCCCCCTCTCTCCCCATCTTGTCTACCGCTCCCGATGTTATATGTTTTATGTGTCGGTTTGTCTTTGTGTGTGATTAATGTTCGCTCTTTCACGAGCCTCGATCTTGTATACAAAAAAATAAATAAATAAATAAATTGATTCTGAATTGATTGTGAATTGATTCGGAGTTGATTCTGAATTGATTCTGAATTGATTGTGAATTGATTCTGAATTGATTGTGAATTGATTCTGAATTGATTGTGAATTGATTCGGAGTTTCTTCTGAGTTGATTCTGAATTGATTCTGAATTGATTGTGAATTGATTCTGAATTGATTGTGAATTGATTGTGAATTGATTCTGAATTGATTCTGAATTGATTGTGAATTGATTCGGAGTTGATTCTGAATTGATTCTGAATTGATTGTGAATTGATTCTGAATTGATTGTGAATTGATTCTGAATTGATTCTGAATTGATTGTGAATTGATTCGGAGTTGATTCTGAATTGATTCTGAATTGATTCTGAGTTGATTCTGAGTTGATTCTGAGTTGATTCTGAATTGATTCTGAATTGATTGTGAATTGATTCTGAATTGATTGTGAATTGATTCTGAATTGATTCTGAATTGATTGTGAATTGATTCTGAATTGATTGTGAATTGATTCTGAATTGATTCTGAATTGATTGTGAATTGATTCTGAATTGATTGTGAATTGATTCTGAATTGATTCTGAATTGATTGTGAATTGATTCGGAGTTGATTCTGAATTGATTCTGAATTGATTCTGAATTGATTCCGAGTTGATTCTGAATTGATTCTGAGTCGATTCTGTGTTGATTGTGAATTGATTCTGAGTTGATTCTGAATTGATTCTGAATTGATTCTGAGTTGATTCTGAATTGATTCTGAATTGATTGTGAATTGATTCTGAATTGATTGTGAATTGATTCGGAGTTGATTCTGAATTGATTCCGAGTTGATTCTGAATTGATTCTGAGTCGATTCTGTGTCGATTCTGAGTTGATTCTGAGTTGATTCTGAATTGATTCTGAATTGATTCTGAGTTGATTCTGAATTGATTCTGAATTGATTGTGAATTGATTCTGAATTGATTGTGAATTGATTCGGAGTTGATTCTGAATTGATTCCGAGTTGATTCTGAATTGATTCTGAGTCGATTCTGTGTCGATTCTGAGTTGATTCTGAGTTGATTCTGAATTGATTCTGAATTGATTCTGAGTTGATTCTGAATTGATTCTGAAGTGATTGTGAATTGATTCTGAATTGATTGTGAATTGATTCTGAATTGATTCTGAATTGATTGTGAATTGATTCGGAGTTGATTCTGAATTGATTCTGAATTGATTCTGAATTGATTGTGAATTGATTCGGAGTTGATTCTGCCTGTTCATGTAGGAAATGATTCATGTAAAACTAGAAGTCACTACAACTGTCTAAAGTCTGTGTTGATCGATCTGCATGGCGAATGTGCAGTGAAAAACCCAAATATTAATTTTAATCATTCCACATTCTTTTTCGTGGATGGTCTACCAAATTTACACGTATGGGATAAGGGGAATGTTTGAATGCTGTAATTATTGTACACCAGCAAAAGTACCTGGCGTTGCCGGGCAATGTAGATTCACTTTATGCCAGGAATATGAAGAAAAGGAGGGGAGACAGAGGAGGGGATGGGAAGGGGGATGGGAAGGAGAGTGGAAGGGGATCAGGGAGGGGGAAAGGAGAGGGGCAGAGGATGTAATGTGAGGAAGGTGTAACCTCCAGCAGGTGAGGAAGGGGAGGGGAAGGGGAAGGGAGGGTGAGGAGAGGGTGAAGGGAAAGGGAGAGGGAGAGGGAGGAGGTGGGAAGGAGAGGGAGGGGCTGGATAGGGAAGAGGGAGGATAGAGGGAGCGGAGGAGATAGGGGAGGGGAAGGGGAAGAAGAGTGTATCAGGAAAGGGGGCGATAGGGGAGGGAAATGGGGAGGAGAGTTTTACCGAGATAGGGAGGAAAGGGAGGGTCCTCCTTATAGTCCGGCAGATATGTGAAGAATTGTGGTAGAATTGTGCCTTTGATGATACAAGCATGAAACTTGGCACACAGTTAGGGCATACCCTTACAGTGAAATTTGGATGTAGGGGCATTCCAGATTTCTCCTTGGCCCAAAATGGCGGCTAAGAAGGACATATTTACCTATTATTTCAGACTTGTCATTTGTGCTGCTATTGAAACACAATGTAATGAGCATATTATAAATTGTCATGTACATGCTATGCAATACCTTCATACTGGGTTCAAAATTGGAATCTACGGTGGCCTATAAGGGGCAGAACAAATGGTTTACCATTGCAATAGACAGGACTGGTCTAGCGGTTTAATTATTTAACTTTGCATGACTATCTGATTTCTCCTGGGTGTAATTTTGGTTCAATACCTTTATATGAACAACTTTGATGTAGCTTTATGAACTTTCCTATCATAGACTTGGTGACTATAAGGAACAATGCAAGGCTAGTGAAAAGTTACGAAAGCGAATTACTATATTTATGATAATAATGTATGTATTTCTTTTTCAGATGATAACTCGACTGCACTGCACCTTCGCTCATTGACTGTAGTAGCTACCTAGATTTGGTTCCCAATTTGTATATTGATTGGATGGTGGTGGTGGATAATGCTTAATTGACAATGGCCAACAAAAATTTCAAGCTATTAGACCCCCAAAGCCCTAGTACATCTGGAACAAACATGCCTTATCTGACAGATTGGGAGAAGTGTGTGTTATGTCAGGAGGTCACCGATGAGGCCCTTGCCTGTCCAGCTGATTCCAAGCGAACCACAGGGTCCGGATACCAAACTCTTGCAGATTATCTCCTCACCTTCAGCCAGATGGGCTGCCTGCCAAAATCTCTAGAACTGTCCCGCCTGGACGATGGTGAAGGTATCCAGTCAACCTTCCAGAGCCACAAGGCTAAGTGGCATGATTCATGCAGACTGAAATACAACAAAACTGAACTGCATCGGGCACAAAAAAGAGAAACGTCTAGTGAAGAAACCGCAAGTGTCTCAAGAAAGTACACCCGTCACAGAGTACATGTAGACCACACACAGCCACAGCCTGAAAAGTGTTTCTTTTGTGACAAACCAGCGGGTACTAATTCTCTGCGAAAAGCTTCCACCTTCGACCTCGATAAACATGTCAGGACAGCTGCCCTGAAACTAGGAGATCAGGCACTTCTTGCTAAACTGAGTGCAGGTGACCTTATAGCACAAGATGCACAGTACCACGTGAAGTGTCTGGTGTCACTTTATAACAAAGCAAGGGCCACAAGCACAACACTGAATGAACAAGATGATATCAATCACGGTATAGCACTTGGAGAGCTAGTGTCCTACATCGATGATGCCCGCACAGATGCTCTTGTGACACCAGTGTTCAAGCTGGTAGACCTAGCAAGACTATACACCACCAGGCTGGAACAGCTTGGAACAGTCTTGACCAGGCGTGTCCACTCCACCAAACTCAAAGATCGAATCATGACATATTTCCAGACCTAGAGGAGCACATGTCCGGTCGAGATATTCTGCTTGCTTTCAACCAGGATGTTGGCTCAGCCCTTCAGAAGGCATGTGATCACGACACTGACAGTGATGGAGTTTGTCTTGCTAGAGCCGCAAATATAGTTCGTAGAGACATGTTGAAAATGAACTCAACATTTAGTGGTTCATTTGAAGCCCACTGCCAAGAACATTCGGTACCTAATTCGCTTGTATCACTAGTTTCTATGATCTTGAATGGTCCTAACATCCAAGAGCAGTCAAGCCACTCGTCGGTATCAACACCTACTCTCACAATCTCACAACTCCTTATGTTCAACAGTTACTCACGCCGCAGAGAGAGTAGCAGTACTACCACGTCCACGAGGCACAGTCACAATCGGGAGACTCCCCTGCCTGTGTACCTGGGCACCCTTATCCACACAAAGACTCGAAAAAGAGACCTGGTTGATACTATGTTCAACCTGGGTCTCTCGACCTCCTATGACAGGGTGCTTAGCATCTCCACGGACTTGGGGAACAGAATCTGCCGTTTCTTCCAAAATGAGGGTACAGTTTGCCCCCCTGAGCTAAAAAGTGACCTCTTCACAACTGGGGCAGTGGATAACATTGATCATAACCCCAGTTCAACAAGTGCCCACGACTCCTTCCATGGCACTGGCATTTCACTTTTCCAGCACCCAAATAGCGATAGCCGTGGAGTTCAACGGGTAAACCCAGATGACACATCAACAACAGATGCACACCTGCCACAGTCATACACCATCGTACCTCCTGTTGTTCTGGGTAAATGTGACCCACCTGTACCCAAGCTAGCGGGTCCCAACAAAAGCAACTGCCAACTCATCCCTGAAGCAATGCAGATTGAGTACAGGTAACTGATTATTGTGTTTGAACTGTGGACAGTTATATGTGTACCTAAATAACCAAGACTTGTTAACTTGTGTGGACTTGTTTGTTCTTAATTGTGTTCATTATCTTGCATTTTGACAGGTGGCTGGAGCAGATGGAGAAGACAGTGCTATCTGACACACCACTTAAGGGAGACGAGACAGTATCATGGGCTGGATACCATGCCAGCAAGCAGTCTATTCCAGAAGAACCAGAGTGTAGTGTGGCCTTAACTTCATTGCTGCCTCTCTTCTATGACCAGGCAAAATCTGTGGCAATGATTCGTCACTCCATGGATGTCATCAAGAAAGCAATCGATATTCTGAATCCAGGTCAGATCCCTGTAATCACACTTGATCAGCCACTGTACACACTTGCCAAACAGATCCAATGGAGATGGCCAGAAACACACGGAGAAGATCACTTCGTCATGGTCTTTGGTGGACTCCATATTGAGATGGCAGCATGGAAAACCCTCGGTGACCTTCTGGATAGCAGTGGGTGGACAGGCGTTCTGATGCTTGCAGGGGTTGCTACAAGTGGTACTGCTGATTCCTTCCTGAAAGTGACCCATGTGACACGCACACGACGAGCACACCAAGTCACAGCCAGTACTCTATCTTCTCCTGAAGGAAGCCTACAGCCAGTACACCAGTGGACTAGATGAGGGACAGGATACGATACCACTAGATGACTGGTGCGGTGAACAAGCCAATGCAAGTCCACAGTTTCAGTTCTGGTTCCTAATTATGCAGCTAGAACTGGCAGTCCTGATCTATGTGAGATCCGTCCGTGAAGGAAACTTCCAACTGTACACTGATGCTCTGACCAAGCTTGTACCATGGTTCTTCGCCTTGGGACATACAAACTATGCCAGGTGGATCCCAGTTCACTTGCGCGACATGGTGACACTTGCAACAAAGCATCCAACTGTATACGCACAGTTTCTGGCAGGAAACTTCACCATGAAGAAGACTACACGTGCATTCTCTGCCATAGCCTTAGACCAGGCACACGAGCAAAATAATGCATTGGTGAAAGGTGATGGAGGGGCTGTAGGTCTTACGGAGAATGCTGCAGCTTTGCGCCGATGGATGGTGTCTGGTCCAGAGATGGCCAAACTGATCTATAAGTTCGAGGCCACAACAGAAAAAAGAATTAGGAAAACTGAACTAAAACACCATGAACAGACAAAGCACACGCAGGTAGCCTTTGCTCGAGATGTGAGAGCACTCACCCGTGTCATAGGAGAGATGGGGAACCCATTCTGTGACGACAGCAAAGATCTCTTGGTGCTAGACAGCAGAGACCTGGCAGACCCAGCAGTCATCAACACCCTTTACCAGATCGAGAATCTGGGAAAAGAACAGTATGACACATATGTGAACGAGAGGCTTGTACATCAGACAAAGCCTATCACTGACCCAATAAAAAGAAACAATCTCCCTCTCTTCAGCCGACCCCCAGTCAGAGAGAAGTCAAGAACAGAGTTGAAGGTGGTATCTCTGAAGAATGACTGCGTTCTGTTCTCCAGGCTGTTTATTGCATCCCAGACACGGAATGGAGATCTTGATGAATTCTTTGCACATGAAAACCAAGCTTGTCCCCCTGCATTGTCACAAATGGGCAAAATCCGGCTTGGAACCAAGTCTGATCTGGTTGGGTGCTTAGAAGATCTGATCACCTCACGGGAAAATGATGATGTAAGCCCCCCTGTTGAAGTCATGATCCTGGATGGAGCAGCCATCGTGAACATGCTGGCACCTCGTAATGCGAAGACCTTCTCTGAGTATGCATCACTAGTATTCTTGCCATACATCACATCTCAGATACAAAATAAGAGCAGGGTTGATATTATCTGGGATGAATATTTCCCAGACAGTTTGAAAGCCGACACCAGGAAGACGAGGGGTAAAGGCACCAGGAGACGAGTTGAGCCATCTAGTTCCATCCCTCGAAACTGGCAGGCCTTCCTTCGCATAGACGAGAACAAGGTGGAGTTGTTTGACTTTCTAGCAACGAGGATAGCAAACATTGAGACTGACAAGCAAATCGTCACCACAAACCACAAAGAAGTTTTTTGTACACAGCCACGAGATGTTACTGGTCTTTCCCCGTGTAGTCACGAGGAGGCAGATACAAGGATACTACTCCATGTCCAAGATGCAGTCAGACAGGGCTATACCAAGGTGTCAATCCGCACAGTGGACACAGATGTTTTGATCCTTGCAGTGGCAGCAACTGGATATCTTGACATCGATGAACTCTGGGTTGCTTTTGGCACAGGGAAGAATTTCAGGCACTTGGCAGCTCACGAGATGGCTGTGGCACTGGGACCAAACAAGTGCCGAGGGTTGCCATTCTTCCACGCCTTCACTGGGTGTGACACCGTGTCCTGCTTCGGCGGAAGGGGGAAGAAAACAGCATGGGAAACATGGAAAGCCTATGATGAGGTCACCTCAGCTTTCTGCGCACTGGCTGCCACACCAACCATTTCAACTGCAAATGACAACATGGATCCACTGGAGCGTTTTGTTGTTCTGCTCTACGATCGAACAAGCAGCCAGGAACATGTTAACGATGCCCGCAAGCATCTCTTCACCCAGACTGGTAGATCAATAGAGGCTATCCCACCAACGCAAGAAGCCCTCAGACAACACATCAAGAGAGCTGCCTACCAAGCCGGCTTTTGTTGGGGCCAGATGATGATTTGCGCACCTGAGCTCCCATCGCCAAGTGAATGGGGTTGGAAACAGAGTAATAACGGCTGGGGGATATATTGGACAACCCTCACAGAGGCAACTGAGGCATGCCGACAATTGATTAGATGTGGATGCAAGAAGGGTTGCAGGAAACAGTGCAAGTGTGTTAAGGCCGCACTCCAGTGCTCAGCTCTGTGTCACTGTGCAGGGGAGTGCACACGATAGTATACAGGAGGAATAACACACCTGTTACATATACACAAACATGTGGAAGACTGTTTTGTAGACTGTTTTATAGTGAAAGTCACTTCCACAGCGTTAATGTGGCATTTTCACTTCATTTCCATTGTGTTTCTGGAGTTTGCTCAAAATAGCTCAAAAAGTAATTATTTTTGTAAAGAATAAGGACCAAATAAATGTTATGTGAGTTTGTTGACATTTAATTATGATCTTACAACCTGTTTACGTGAAAAAAACATCATAGGTGTGCTTGAGCAATAAGTAAATCTAGTTTTATAGACATCGGTACTGTGTATCTTATTATCCGTAAACGGCCATTTTTAAAATGGCCGCCATTTTGTCCCTAGGAAAAGATTTGAATGCCCCTATATCCAAAAATCTTCCTAGTAGTATGCTCTATCAGTGTTCAAAATTTCATGCTTGTATCACCAAAAGCACAATTTTTTCACATATCTGCTGGGCTATTACGCCTTTGACTCACACAGAACAACTCACGGCCCTCCTTACGCTGTTCACCGACTCAAAACAACTCACGGCCCTCCTTACACCGTTCATTCACACGCAACTCACGGCCCTCCTTACACCATTCATTCACACAGAATATCGCACAGCTCTCCTTACACTGTTCACTTACACAGAACTCACAACCCTCCTTATGCCATTCACTCAATTGGAACAACTCACAGCCTTCTTCAAAATGTTAATGCCAACAGAACATCACACCACTCAATCGCATGATTCGTCCACAGTTTTCCTTAATCGCTCCCTCATAGTATGCTATTTTAGTAAGAATTGATATAAATTACCAAATTTGGACCATGTCCAGACAGATATTTTTACCTCCGTCACCAAAGGTGGATAGAGGTTATGTTTTCACCTCTGTCTGTCTGTTTGTTTGTTTGTGAACAAAATATCTCAAAACATTGTGGACGGATTCGGACGAAATTTGGCAGAAAGATAGCGTATGTGACAAGGACGAAATGATTAGATTTTGGTGAAGATCCGGCTTCGGATCCGGCTACTAGATTTTAAAAGTGATTCTTCACCATTGGGAGATAGGGCCAAAAACGATACATAGCAGGATATCTCAAAACGTTGTGGACGGATTTGGACGAAACTTGGTGGACAGGTTGGGTGTCTGACAAGGACCATTCGATTCGAGTTTGGTGAAGATCTGAATATGGATTCAGATATGAGAATTATTTAATTTTTAAGTGATTCTTCACCATTTGGAGATAGGCCCAAAAACGATACAAAGCAGCAGGATATCTCAAAAAGTTGTGGACGGATTTGGACGAAACTTGGTGGACATGTTTGTGTGTGAGACAAAGATGAAACGATTATATTTTGGCGAATATCTGAATATGGATTCGGATATGATAATTATTTAATTTTTAAGTGATTCTTCACCATTGAGTGATATGGCCAAAAATGATATATAGCAGGATATCTCAAAAAATTGTAGACAGATGATTTCGATTAAATGCGAATCAGTATTGTGATTTTCTGGTCTACTCTGGGATACCAAATGTAAACTATTCACCTGGCGGAGGTATGCTCTCTACTGAGTGTCGCTCTCATCATTTATGAAAAGAGAAACTGCATAAACACAGTTTATTCATTCAATTAAATAAAATTAGACCAGTCAAAATCTGGGGCAGGAGAAAATGGGGCAGGCCGGGAGCAAATCCTGCTTTAACACACACACACACACACACACACACACACACACACACACACACACACACACACACACACACACACACACACTGTGAGCAATTGTGAGTGAATGGAGGCACCGTGGCCTGTTTAAAGTAACGTTTCGGTAAAGCATAAGCACGCATCTACCGTTCGTCAACACGGCAACCCCAAAGCACCAAAGGTTTACCTTTAAAGAGGCCTTTGTTCGTTCATCGGTGTACTTTCTACTTTTTGAAGGAAGGAAATAAATTAAATAGACTATTTAAATTAAATAGACTATAGACTATAATTAAATAGACTAATAATAAATTAAATAAATAGGCATAGCAGGAGGAGGGACACGTTCTTTTAATTATATGTTTAATTTGATTTATCTTGCCTTCCTCACTCAGAGATTTGCCCACGGAGAACACCAGCGCGACTGCACAAGCCTTGCCGTCGATCCTGCTGGTTAATTATTTTCATTATACTCAATTCCCGCTGGTTAATTGTTTTCGTTTTACTCAATAAAGTTACACTTTGGGCACATTCCTTAATATTTTCTTACAACGGAAGGAAATCTCATTTCCTTTCACTAAGCCCGAAACAAGTGTGTGTCCACCCTCAGGAGAGCCAGGAAACAATATCTCTCCGTTCTCAAGACCGAACTCTCTTATCTGTCTCCCTCTTCCAAATCCTGGTGGCGTCTGGTCAAATCCGTTTCTGGTGTTTGTTCCCCCTCCATCCCCTCCCTTACCTCAAACGGCTACACAGCTGACTCCGCACGTGAAAAAGCTGAATGCCTCAACTCTGTGTTTGCCTCTAAATCTTGTGTCCCAAACCCATCCCTCTCTGTACCCACCATACCCAGTCGTACCCTGCTGCTCCTGGACTCCGTGTCCTTTCCTCCTGACAAGGTGGAAAAGTTTCTGTCAACCCTCGACTCTGATTCTGCAACTGGACCCGACGGCATCAGCCCACGGGTCCTAAAATCCTGCTCTGCCGCTCTATCTCACCCTCTCTCTGTTCTCTTCACCCTCTCTTTTGCTCAAGGTCAACTGCCATCTGCTTGGAAATCAGCCAACATCACCGCTTTGCACAAAAAAGGTGCAAAAACAGATCCTAGCAACTACAGACCAATCAGCCTTCTCCCAATTATCAGCAAAGTCATGGAATCCATCATTGCTTCGGATATGAAATCTTTCCTCTTCTCCAATGGCTTGATCTCTGATCATCAATTTGGTTTCAGACCAGGTCACTCTACTCTGGACATGCTGCTTCTGCTGTCTCAACAATGAATGGAGGTCCTCAATGCCAAACAGGAAATTAGAGCTGTCTCCCTCGACATATCACGTGCCTTCGACACGGTCTGGCACCCCGCTCTGCTCACCAAACTCTCCTCCTTTGGTATCCATGGAAATCTCCACGCATGGCTGGCGGACTTCCTCTCTAGTCATCGTCAACGTGTGGCCCTGAATGGGTTTCTCTCATCTCCTCTTCCTGTTCAGGCTGGAGTTCCCCAAGGGAGTGTTCTGGGCCCCGTGCTTTTTCTGGTCTTCATCAATGATCTCTCTGACTCTCTTGAAAATCCTCTCTATCTCTTTGCTGATGACTCCACTCTCTGCCACTCCATTCCTCTTCCCTCAGATCGGCAGTCTGCAGCCTCCTCACTCTCTGAAGGCTTGGACAAAATCACAGACTGGTCAAACAAGTGGAACATGTCTTTCAATCCTGACAAATCTCACACTCTTACTATGTCTCTCCGAAAAGATCGACTGGACAACCCTCCCATCTACTTTCTCAACAATCCTCTCCAAGAAGTTCTGTCGCTCAAGCTTTTGGGTCTCACTATCTGCCATGATTTTTCTTGGGAAAACCACATTTCCAAGCTGGCCTCCAAAGCCAGTCGCCGACTGGGCATCCTCCGTCGTGCGAAGTCCTTCCTCGGCACACCTGAGCTCCTCACCACATACAAGGCTTTCATCCGCAGCTCAATGGAATACTGTTCTCCCCTATGGGCCGGTGCTCCTGCCTCACACCTAGCTCGGCTTCACGCTGTTGAAACCAAAGCTTTCAGAATTATTGGAATCTCCCGCGATGAAGCTATCTCTGAGGGCCTTTCACTCACTCACCGCAGGCAGGTAGGTGGTCTTTCTGTCTTCTACCGACTCCTCTCCGGCCTTGCACCCCCAGCTCTCTCTGTGCTCTGTCCCCCAAATATTCCGACAGGTCGCACAAGATCTGCCAGCAACCCTCTGATGGTTAAACTGCTGAAATCTCGGCTCTCTGCTCACCTTCACTCTTTCATTGCTCTTTTCTCCCGCCTCTGGAACAAACTCCCTCACTCCCTTCAATCCCACTCCTCCCTCCAGGTCTTTAAAACAGCTGTTCACCACCATCTCTTATCTTCCCCCATCCAAAACCTTGATCTTTTCTACCCCCGCTAATTCACCCCAGATCCACCTTGTTTGAAATTCCAACTTCTTTCCTGGAAGTCCTGGCAGTGTCCATATGTTTTATACCTCTCCCACCGCCCCCTTCCCATGCCAGCCCTCGCCCTCTCTCAGATCTCTCGATGTCTCCATGTCTCTCGGTCCCTGCTCTCAAATGTTGTGTTTGTGTCCTTCCCCCTCTCTCCCCATCTTGTCTACCGCTCCCGATGTTATATGTTTTATGTGTCGGTTTGTCTTTGTGTGTGATTAATGTTCGCTCTTTCACGAGCCTCGATCTTGTATACAAAAAAAAAAAAAAAAAAAAAAAAAAAACATAATTGTGAGAACAGTAGAAAAGTTAAGTTTAATGCTTTGGCAATGAGGAGAGGAGGAAGGACAGCCTTGCTGAAAATGTGAGTAAAAGATATACACTTCGTTATAAAAATCGCTAATGTGTTTACTTTGTCAAATTTCACTCCAGATTTTGATACTTATTAAGTGTACTGGATCTGATCTTCAAAGTGGAATCCAGATTTCGATTATATGCTTTAATTAGTCCGTGATATGCACTTAGTTATAAAAATCGATAATGTGTTCAATTGTGTCAAATTTCACTCCATATTTCAATATTTATAAAGTGAATGGCATCTGATCATCAAATCTGAATCCAGATTTAGATTATATGCTTTAATTATTTCATGAGAGTACATTGTGTTTGCAAGGCAAGGCACATTTGAATAGGCCAATGAAAATGATGGCTTAATAACCCAGCAATGTGATAGTGGGCTGACCAAGATGGTGGGCCGGTAAGGATCATTTTGGTAAGGCTTTTTGGGGTTTTGGGTTATGAGCATTTTTTATTTCTTTATTTAAGTTTTACCACACCCAAACAACGAGTTTTCATTCATACAACCCTTTAGAGGTCGATAAGTATGCATGCAAAGTTTGGGACTGCTAGTTTTCATGGTTTTGGAGTTATGGAGGAGACGCACACATACTGCCTTTTATTATTATTGATAAACTAGCAAAGGTACCCGGCTTTGCTGGGCAACGCCGGGTCCCTCCTCCCATCCCTCCCCTCCCTCATCCCACCTCACCCCTTGCCTCCTCCCACCCCACACTCCCTCCCTCTGGAGTCCCATCCTTTCCCATCCCCTCCCCCCTCCAGATTAACACACTCCAACCTCCTAATTAAATGGAATAACATCCTAAACTAGAACGGCACTCAGTAGAGAGCATACCTCCGCCTGGTTGGCCATACCACTCAATGGTGAGGTATCACTTTAAAAATTCGACTAGGTGGATCCGGATCCGGATCTTCACCAAAATTGAATCGATTCTTCCTTGTCACACACACAACCTGTCCAACTAGTTTCGTTCAAATCCATCCATAACTTTTTAAGATATCCTGCTATGTGTCGTTTTTGGCCCGATCTCCCAATGGTGAAGAATCACTTAAGAAATTAAATAATTCTCATATCCGAATCCATATTCAGGTCTTCACCAGAATCGAATTGTCCTTGCCAGACACCCAACCGGTCCACCAAGTTTCGTCCAAATCCGTCCACAACTTTTTGAGATATCCTGCTATGTATCGTTTTGGCCCCATCTCCCTATGGTGAAGATTCAAACACTTTAAAAATTCCACTAGCCGGATCTGCATCCGGATCTTCACCAAAAGCTACAACTCTGCCAAATTTCGTCCGAATCCGTACACAACTTTTTGAGCTTTTTTGTTCACAGACAAACGGACAGACAAATGGACAGACAAACAGACAGCGGTGAAAACATAACCTTGAAGTGTGGTGCTGCGCACACAACTTGCTTGCCAAAGAGGGAGGCCACAACGCGCTTGTTAAAACCAAAAGAGTCTTTATTTCGAAAGCTCGAACTGCAGCACTGAGCGGGCTCGAGCTTAGAGCCCGCATATATGTGCCGAGGCCACGCCTAGTCCCCGGGCGTGGCCGATCGGTCGAAGGGCGGGGCATGTGCCATCGGTCCCCACCTGGGCGCTCGCGCCACCCACTGGTGCGCAGAATTATTGCCCCTTGTGCCCGCCACACACGCTCCCCCAGAATTCCCGCGCACCTGAAGGGTGAGTTTGCGGGGAAGCCGGATGACCCGGCCGAAAAGCCCCCTGGCGATGGGTGCAGGGCTGGGGGGTAGCGGGCCGGCGGGGCTGGGGGGTGCCGGGGGTCCGACCGCCGGGGGGCGGCCTCAACGCGGAGGCAGAGCTGTTGGCGGGGGTGCTGGGGCTTCGACCGCCGGGGGGTGGCCTCGACGCGGAGGCAGAGCTGCTGGCGGGGGGTGGTCCGGATCGAGGTGGGCCGGCTTGAGGCGGTCCACGGAAATGCGATCCGGGGCACCGCCGATGTCGACCGTGAAAAATTTGTCCCCGGTCTCCAACACACGGAAGGGCCCGTCGTACGGGGGCCGTAGCGGTGCCCGGTGGGCGTCGTGCCGGATGAACACGTACTTTGCCGTGCGAAGCTCCGGGGCGACGTGGGAAGGTGGGCAACCGTGGTGTGCCGTTGGCACCGGGGTGAACCTCCGGGTGGTCTCCTGAAGGGCAGAGCGCTGTTGCGCCGCGGACCAAGGAGCCGTGGAGTCGGGGATAAATTCACCCGGTACCTGCAGTGGTTGCCCCAAGACCAGCTCCGCCGAGGACGCGCGCAGGTCGTCCTTAGGCGCCGTCCTGAGGCCCAGCAGGACCCAAGGGAGTCTGTCGACCCAGCCGCCGTCACAGAGGCTGGCCCGGAGCGCGGCCTTCATGGAGCGATGAAAGCGCTCGCACAGGCCGTTGGCCTGGGGGTGGTAGGCCGTGGTGCAGTGTAGTTTCACCCCGAGCCCTTGCGCCACCGCGGCCCAGAGCTCCGAGGTGAACTAGGGGCCGCGGTCGGACGAGATGTCCGAGGGGGCACCGAACCGGGCAACCCAAGTGGCGATAAAGGCTTGCGCCACCTCAGCCGCAGACGTCGCCGCCAATGGGACGGCCTCCGGCCACCGTGTGGTGTGGTCGACCATGGTGAGGAGGTGGGTGAACCCTTGCGAGGGGGGCAGAGGTCCCACCAAGTCGACGTGCACGTGGTCGAAACGCTGCTCGGGCACCATAAACGGGGCCAACAGTGCCTGGGTGTGGCGGTGGACCTTTGCACGCTGGCACGCGAGGTACGCCCTGGCCCAGTCGCGGACGTCCTTCCTGAGGCCATGCCAGACGAACTTCGCCCCGACGAGTTTCTGGGATGTCCTCGCACCAGGGTGGGACAGGCCGTGGATGGCGTCGAACACGGGCGCTGCCAGCCAGCGGGCACGATGGGGCGAGGCCGGCCGAGGGAGACGTCGCATAGGAGGGCCGTGCCCGCGTCGTCGAACGGCACCTCGGTGACGCGGAGGCCCATGACGGTGGTCTGCAAGGCCTGGACGCCGGGGTCGGCGGTCTGGGCCTCCGCCATCCGGGCATAGTCGACCCCGAGGTGGACCGCGTGCACGACGGACCGGGAAAGGCAATCCGCCACCGGGTTGTCCTTACCCGCCACGTGACGGATGTCCGTCGTGTACTCGGACACGGCAGAGTGGTGGCGCTGCTGCAGTGGCGACCATGGCTCGGCGACCTTGGCCATCGTGAACACAAGGGGCTTGTGGTCAACGAAGGCCATGAACGGGCGGCCCTCCAGCAGATGGCGGAAGTGTCGGACCGCCAGGTGGAGCCCGAGCAACTCGCGGTCGAAGGTGCTGTACCGGCGTTCGTGCGGGCGAAGCTGCCGGCTGAAAAACGCCAGCGGTTGACAAGCACCACGCAACCATTGCTCGTGCACCACGCCCACCGTGTAGTCCGACGCGTCGGTGTTGAGGGCGATCGGTGCATCGGGCGCCGGGTGCGCCAGCATGGTGGCGTCGGCCAGAGCCAGCTTTGCGCCCGCGAACGCCACGGCCATTGGCTCCGACCATGCGATGTCACCTTTGCCCGGCTTGCCCCGAAGGGCCTCGTGCAAGGGGCGGAGGAGCTGGGCGACGTGGGGCACGAAGCGGTGGTAAAAGTTTACCATGCCCAGGAACTCCTGGAGCCCCTTGATCGTGCGGGGCTGCGGGAAATCCCTGACCGCCTCCTCCTTGGCCGGTAAAGGGACGGCCCCATGCTCGGTGATGCGGTGCCCCAAGAAGTCGATGGTGGCGACGCCGAAACGGCACTTGGCGGGGTTGATGATTAGGCCATGCTGGCCCAGGCGTTCGAAAAGCGTGCGGAGGTGGAGCAGGTGCTTCTCCCGGGACGCGCTCGCGAATAGGATGTCGTCCAGGTAGACAAACAGGAAAGGTAAGTCGTGCAAGACGCTGTCCAGAAGCCGCTGGAACGCCTGAGCCGCATTCTTCAACCCGAAGGGCATCCTTAGGAATTCAAAGAGGCCGAAAGGGGTGATGACGGCCGTCTTCGGGACGTCGTCCGGTTGGACGGGGACCTGATGGTAGCCCCGGATGAGGTCCACCTTAGAAAACACGGTCGTGTTGGCCAACCGGGTGGAAAAGTCCTGAATGTGTGGGACCGGGTAGCGGTCGGGGGTGGTGGCATCGTTGAGCCGGCGGTAGTCCCCGCACGGCTGCCATCCCCTGCAGGGCTTTGGGATGATGTGCAGCGGAGAAGCCCAAGCGCTGTTGGAGCGCCGCACGATCCCCAGCCGCTCCAGCGTGGCGAACTCCGCTTTCGCCACCGCGAGCTTCGTGGGCTCGAGTCGGCGTGCCCAGACATAGACCGGCGGCCTGACCGTGGGGATGTGGTGCTCCACCCCATGTTTAACGGCCACCGCTGAGAAGGTGGGCCGCGTGAGGGCCGGGAAACTGGCGAGGAGGCGGGTAAAGTCGTCCGCTGCCGGAAGCGTGCAAACTAAACTCGCCGGGACGGAACCTTCCAGCAAGCCGCTTGGCAAGCCACTCGGTGAGCCGCTCAGTGAGCCGCTCAATGAGCCGCTCAGCGAACAAGCGAGCGAGCTAAAGGTTTCGGCCTGGACGTGCCGTCTGCGCTTCACGTCGACCAACAACCCATTCGCACATAGGAAGTCCGCACCAAGCAATGCCATTGGCATGCTGGCGGTCACGAACGACCATTGAAAGTGCTGCCCTCTGAACCGCAGGGAGAGGCAGCGCTTCCCGAATGTGCGGATGGGTGTACCGTTGGCGGCAAGCAACGCGGGGCCCCGGTCCGCGGTTCGCTTGTCGGACGTGGAGGCGGAGATGACGCTTACCTGCGCTCCTGTATCGCAGAGGAAACGGCGCCCGGACAAGGTGTCCGTAATGAATAGGAGGCTGCCGGAATGGCCGACGCTCAGGGCCGCTAATGAGCGCCGGCCTGGTCGTTTCCCGACTTGTGAAAAGAGCATGGCGGGCGACACGTCCTAGCCTTGTGGCCGAACCTGGCGTGGAAATAGCACCAGGCTTGCGGCGGCGGGGGCGGCGGCGGCCGCGGTTTTCTCGGCGGCGGTAGTGGTGGGCGGGGCGCAGCAGCGGCCACGAGGGACGCTGTAGCCTCTGCCCCGGGATCCACAACGGCAGCACCGTAACTCGACTGCATGTTGCAAGCCGCGAAAAACTTGTCGGCCTCGACGGCCAGGGCGCGGGGTTCCTTTATTTCGGAACCGGCCAGCGCGAGGCGTACCTGTAGAGGTAGCTGGCATAGGAAAAGCGCCCGAAATAAGAAATCCGGGGCTTGGTCACCCAGCAGCGACAGCATAAAATCCATCCGCATGGATGGTCGTGTGTCGCCGAGTTCGGGAAGGTCCAGGAGGCGGTCGGCCCATTCGAACTCCGTGAGGCCGAACGTGGCGATGAGGAGACGTTTGAGCGCCTCGTACTTGTGGTCAACCGGCGAGTGCCGCAGGATGGACACGACTCGGGCGGCAGTGCCGGGCCCAAGGGAGGCGACCACGTGGTAGTAACGGGTCTCGTCCGCCGTTATGCCTCGAAGCTGAAATTGAGCTTCGGCCTGCACGAACCACACGTCGGCCTGTGCTTCCCAAAACTCTGGGAGTTTTACTGCGACGGCATTGGTGGCCATGGCGCGTTCGGTGGTCAGCAACGGCTGAACCAATCGGGGTCACCAGTGAAGTGTGGTGCTGCGCACACAACTTGCTTGCCAAAGAGGTAGGCCACAACGCGTTTGTTAAAACCAAAAGAGTCTTTATTTCGAAAGCTCGAACTGCAGCACTGAGCAGGCTCGAGCTTAGAGCCCGCATATATGTGCCGAGGCCACGCCTAGTCCCCGGGCGTGGCCGATCGGTCGAAGGGCGGGGCATGTGCCATCGGTCCCCGCCTGGGCGCTCGCGCCACCCACTGGTGCGCGGAATTATTGCCCCTTGTGCCCGCCACAACCTCCATCCACCTTTGGTGGCGGAGGTACTGAAAGCAAATTGCACAAAAAGGTGAAACAATGCGATCTTGTGTTGCAAATTAATTATAGATTTAAATCTAGCAAATATGGCCTGTTTTCCCCGGACAGAAAAAGGACTGTATCTCCAAAAGAAGGACTGCTGTCAACTGTATCGTCATGGTTTGCAAACGAACAACATCAAAGAATAGCACTCAAAGTTGAGCAATATTAAGCAAAAAGACAAATAAAGCAAATGGAAAGGTAAGAGAATGTTGAAACAGCGGTGTGTTCCATTACCAAGCAGCTTGTAAAGCGCTCACCAAGTGGTCTGAGCACTCAAGCAAGCACTCCGACAAAACAGTTGATAAGGAATGGCTGGCTTGGCAGGTGATTGTCGATGTATACAGCGTAGATCAGGCATTTGATGATCAGCACTCGTAATTATTTTCGTCGCACTCAATGAAGTTACACTTTAGGCACATTCGTTAATCTTTTCTTCATTCAATATAATTCTTAAAACAGTAGAAAAAGTTCTGTTTAATGCTTTGGTGATTTGTATCTATGTCGGAGGGATCACAGCCTTGCTTCCTTAATATAAATACGTGAATACCATACACTGGGTTATAAGAATAATTAATATCTTTAGATTTTCAGATTTCACTTCAGAATTTGACTTTTTTTTTTTTTTTTTCTTTTTTTTGTATACAAGATCGAGGCTCGTGAAAGAGCGAACATTAATCACACAGAAAGACAAACCGACACATAAAACATATAACATCGGGAGCGGTAGACAAGATGGGGAGAGAGGGGGAAGGACACAAACACAACATTTGAGAGCAGGGACCGAGAGACATGGAGACATCGAGAGATCTGAGAGAGGGCGAGGGCTTTGGGGGGGGGGGGGCATGGGAAGGGGGCGGTGGGAGAGGTATAAAACATATGGACACTGCCAAGACTTCCAGGAAAGAAGTTGGAATTTCAAACAAGGTGGATCTGGGGTGAATTAGCGGGGGTAGAAAAGATCAAGGTTTTGGATGGGGGAAGATAAGAGATGGTGGTGAACAGCTGTTTTAAAGACCTGGAGGGAGGAGTGGGATTGAAGGGAGTGAGGGAGTTTGTTCCAGAGGCGGGAGAAAAGAGGAATGAAAGAGTGAAGGTGAGCAGAGAGCCGAGATTTCGGCAGTTTAACCATCAGAGGGTTGCTGGCAGATCTTGTGTGACCTGTAGGAATATTTGGGGGACAGAGCACAGAGAGAGCTGGGGGTGCAAGGCCGGAGAGGAGTCGGTAGAAGACAGAAAGACCACCTACCTGCCTGCGGTGAGTGAGTGAAAGGCCCTCAGAGATAGCTTCATCGCGGGAGATTCCAATAATTCTGAAAGCTTTGGTTTCAACAGCGTGAAGCCGAGCTAGGTGTGAGGCAGGAGCACCGGCCCATAGGGGAGAACAGTATTCCATTGAGCTGCGGATGAAAGCCTTGTATGTGGTGAGGAGCTCAGGTGTGCCGAGGAAAGACTTCGCACGACGGAGGATGCTCAGTCGGCGACTGGCTTTGGAGGCCAGCTTGGAAATGTGGTTTTCCCAAGAAAGATCATGGCAGATAGTGAGACCCAAAATCTTGAGCGACAGAACTTCTTGGAGAGGATTGTTGAGAAAGTAGATGGGAGGGTTGTCCAGTCGATCTTTTCGGAGAGACATAGTAAGAGTGTGAGATTTGTCAGGATTGAAAGACATGTTCCACTTGTTTGACCAGTCTGTGATTTTGTCCAGGTCTTCAGAGAGTGAGGAGGCTGCAGACTGCCGATCTGAGGGAAGAGGAATGGAGCGGCAGAGAGTGGAGTCATCAGCAAAGAGATAGAGAGGATTTTTAATTTAATTAGTGCACATGCTCCAATCCTCAAATCCGAAGACAAATTTTGAGTACTAGCAACGGTACCCGCCCTACTGGCGAGGCTTCAATTGGGAGGCCCATATGAAAAGGCTAAATATCAGAAATTGAAGGCTTTTTTTCTTTTAAACGATTTATATAAACATCCGTTAAATCTCGATCGGTGCAGCCGTTTGTGCGGCATGCGGGAAAATAACATCATGCGGGAGCAAGTATCAGCAGGATGTGGCAGTGTGGGAGTTAACGTTTCTGATCCTCCTTCATGCCGAAGTAGCCCACCACTTCTCCAAGCATTCCGCTCTTCAGATCCGCCATGAGAGATTTAAGCTTGATATTGAAGACGCGTGCAGTTAGTACTCCCGATGTCTATGTACTCCCGATACGTGTTTCCTTCATTGTAAAAACTACCAAATCAACAGTTAAAAGGATTTTGAGCCAATAGGTGTTACGGCCTTGGCAAGATCCATGGAGACAGCGATCTGTTAGCATATACACCGCCCAAATAGCTATGTGGAATTCTCTCATGTAGGGATTATACGTCGTTTGAACTTTGGCCGAGGTCATTATCTACTTTTAATGATGTTTATATACGAATGATGTTTAATGATGTTTATATTGGTTTTGGGTCGTCCTTTCCGCATATCTCGTGGGATTGTGAGTTGGAGAGACGGCCGTGATGGTGGGGAGGGGGTTGGAATTCTCTCAAGCAGGGATTCAACCCGTGGCCTTATAAAAAGGTCTTTGTCCGAGGTCACCGAGTCCGATTGGTGCAGCCATGCAGCAATCGGTGCAGCCGTTTGTGCGGCACCCGGGAAAACAACATCGGCACAATGAAAACATCGTCACAATGAACGTTATGCGAACGCGAATGTTATGCGGGAGTCCAAAACTGAGAATGCTGGAGACCAATGCTGAAATTGGGAAAACTAAATAGCCTATCCCAGGATTACCCAACCAAAATATCGTTTCGATCGGTACAGCCGATTTTGCGGTACCTTTGAACGGACAGACAGACGGACAGACAGACGGACGGACATTTGGTGAATATAGTAAGATATACTTTAATTAGTTCATGAGAGTACATCGTGGTTCCAAGTCGAAGCATTTTTAAGCAGGCTGAAACAAATGTCAGATTAAGACCCCTGCAAGGGAGAGCAGGCTAACCAAGGATAAGCCTGCTTTTCTTTTTTCATGATGAGATGGGTTAATTATCTTCAAAAGGGGTGTTCACATTTATGCAAATATCCAGTTTTCATTCATACACTCTTGGAGTTCCCTTAGTATGCATGCAAAGTTTCGGGCCATCAGGTTTCGTGGTTTTGGAGTTATGGAGGAGACACGCTGACACACTCACTGACACAATCACACACACACACACACACACACACACACACACACACACACACACACACACACACACTTATTATTGTACATTTACGTTTTCATTTCGTTCAGTTACCTTATGATTTAATTTCCATTTTGTTAAATTTTTTAGCTCAAATCATCTTTTTTTTAAAATTCATTTGACACATACCCCTGTATCGCAAATTGTGCAATAATTTGCTGCATCATGGCCTGCAGTGACGTGTCCTTGACCACACTCAGATCCCATGGAAGACAGACTCCATATGCTGCTTGGAGTAGGGAAGGCGCTAAACTATCTGCATCCCCGCAACTGCCCACTTCGGTCTTGCGTTCACTCTCGTGTGTGCCCATCTGCCATTACATGGACGGCCGCCATGTGGCCTTGCTCGGCCAAAATCTTTTTTCCCCCAAGCGCCAAAATCATGAAAAATCCTCCTTTTAAATTTAATATGACCAAACACACTTGACGTGCAAAAATTTGAAGTTTCAATTTATCCCTGGAGTGTCAGCAGTTCAAACCCAGGTCTAATATCCCACTCCTGACACCAGGTGTCACAATAATGGAGTCTGCTAACACTTCCCCACTGCACAGAAGCAATGTACTTTGTGAATGGCCAAATTAACAGAAACCACACTCGTGTAGATACGCAGTTTTTCCGGATCGAGATCTATTTCTCGATGGTCTTATAAAAATGATGTTCTCATAAAAATTAAAAAGGTCTCAAAAAAACGAAAAAAACAAACGATGATCTCATCATTTTAAGCATTCATTAGTAAGTCCATGACTGATGGCTTGTAATGTAGTCGATAAGTAAGGATGGTTGTTCAGTTTAAATGTTTTAAAATTTTAATTAAAAAAGGGCTACATCAGTAAAATAAATGTTACGTTGAAGATCTTTTATATATCTGGCCATGCATTGACATTGATCACCCCTCTTATATACCTGGTGTTGGTCTAATGGTTAGGGTGGTGGGCTTGGGATCCTTAGGTGCTGAGTTCTAATCCAGTTGAATTAACGCCAGGTGGGGTTGACTCAGCCTGAATCCATCCTTCCGAGGTCGGCAAACTGAGTACCAGATAACTGGTTATAGAGAGGCATTGCATCAGCAGCAGACGTGCCCACAGAAAAATGATGCAACCAGCAGCCGGGTGTTATAGAGAGGCATTGCATCAGCAGCAGACGTGTCCACAGAAAAATGATGCAACCAGCAGCCGGGTGTTATAGAGAGGCATTGCATCAGCAGCAGACGTGCCCCCAGAAAAATGATGCAACCAGCAGCCGGGTGGCTGCACACGAACCACCCACCACCACTCTTATATAAAGCTAACCTCTATTATCAGTTTTGAGAGGAGTTTGCGAAAAGTTTGATTTGTTTTTGAAATTACGAAGAACATCAATGACGTTCTCAACAATGGGAAAGTTCAAGAGTTCTATAGGGTCGAGTCAATTCCTAGATATATTTCATCTTATTATATCTTTTTTATTATAATAGAGCAAACGTATATGATTATGTCGTTATGTCGTAATGTCGTTATGTTTATATGCGACGAAAACGTCTTCTTCTTCTTCAAAGAAAACTCACACCCTCTTAATTAACCCTCTTAATTGCGTTAAGACTGCCGAGACCCCTCAGACCTTTGAAGACCCTTTAATTCCCCCAAGACCCTTTCGACCACCAAGACCCCTGAAGACCCAAAATACCCTGAAGACCCCAAAGACCCCGAAGACCCAAAACACCCCAAAGACCCAGAATACCCTTCAAGGCCCTGAGGCTCAAAAAGACCCTGAATACCCAAAAACCCAAAAGACCCCGAAGACCCAAAATACCCTTCAAGGCCCTGAGGCTCAAAAAGACCCCGAATACCCAAAAACCCAAAAGACCCAAAACACCCCAATGACCCAAAACACCCCGAAGACCCAAAATACCCCGAAGACTCAAAACACCCCGAAGACCCAAACACACGCGAAGACCAAAAAGACCCCAAATACCCAAAACACCCGAAGACCCGGAAGACCCAAAAGACCCGGAAGACCCAAAAGACCCGGAAGACCCAAAAGACCCAGAAGACCCAAAAGACCCTGAACACCCAAAAGACCCCGAAGACCCAAAAGACCCCTAAGACCCAAAATACCCCGAAGACCCAAAACACCCCGAAAAACCAAAACACCTTGAAGCCACCAAAAATCCTTAAAGACCCTTAAATACCCCGAATAACCAAAATACCCCAAATACTCCTAAAGGCCCAGGGGAAACAAAAGACCCAAAACACCCCAAAGACCCAAAATACCCTTGAAGGCCCAGAGGATCCAAAAGACCCTGAAGACCCAAATGGCCATGAAGACCCAAAACACCATGAAGACACAAAAGACCCAAAAGACACCGAAATGGTCAAAGATGCCTATCCCTCTGAAACGACGTGTTGTGAGGCGCGCGTAGCGATATATATATATATATCTGTGCAGCGTCTGTCCTGTGTTATGTTGTGTTGTCCTGTGTTGTCACTGAACTACTTTCTCAAACTTTTGTGAAATCGTACCAAACTTCTGGAATGCACATATCTCTCCCGTCGGTATGTCCTAAGGGTATTTTTAAAGAAAAATTTTCCAATTTTTTTTTTTTTTTTGGGAAATATTATTTTTTTTCAACTTCAATTGTTTATAAAATGTGATATCACGTATATTACAAATACATTTGTGCAAAATAATTGTTTGAATTATGATTGGTTTAAACCATGACAAAACGGCAACTCGGGTACAGTCAGTTATCTATATATCTACACATCTGGGCAGTGTCTGTGTTGTCACTTAACGACTCCCTTAAACTTTTGTTTCCGTGGTTGTGAAGTGTTTTTAATAACATTGTGGTGGTTTTGAATCAGGTGGTGGTGAGGTATTTTGAATTATGTGGTGGTGAGGTGTTTTTAAATGACATGGTGGTGAGGTGTTTTTAAATGACGTGGTGGTGAGGTGTTTTAATATCACATGGTGGTGAGTTGTTTTTAAATGACGTGGTGGTGAGGTGTTTAAATCACGTGGTGGTGATGTGTTTTGAATTACGTGGTGGTGAGGTATTTATAATTACGTGGTGGTGAAGTGTTTTTAATTAGGTGGTGATGAGGTGTTTTGAATGACATGGTGGTGAGGTGTTTTTAAATGACGTGGTGGTGAGGTGTTTTAATATCACATGGTGGTGAGGTGTTTTTAAATGACGTGGTGGTGAGGTGTTTTTAAATCACGTGGTGGTGATGTGTTTTGAATTACGTGGTGGTGAGGTATTTATAATTACGTGGTGGTGAAGTGTTTTTAATTAAGTGGTGGTGAGGTGTTTTGAATTAGTTGGTGATGAGGTGTTTTAAATGACATGGTGGTGAGGTGTTTTTATTTTCGTGGTGGTGAGGTGTTTTTATTACGTGTTTTATGGCTGTGAGGTGTTTTTATTACGTGTTTTATGGCTGTGAGGTGTTTTTAATTTCGTTGTGGTGAGGTGTTTTTATTACGTGTTTTATGTCTGTGAGGTGTTTTTATTTTCGTGGTGGTGAGGTGTTTTTATTACGTGTTTTATGGCTGTGAGGTGTTTTTATTTTCGTGGTGGTGAGGTGTTTTTATTACGTGTTTTATGGCTGTGAGGTGTTTTTATTACGTGTTTTATGGCTGTGAGGTGTTTTTATTTTCGTGGTGGTGAGGTGTTTTTATTACGTGTTTTATGGCTGTGAGGTGTTTTTATTTTCGTGGTGGTGAGGTGTTTTTATTACGTGTTTTATGGCTGTGAGGTGTTTTTATTTTCGTGGTGGTGAGGTGTTTTTATTACGTGTTTTATGGCTGTGAGGTGTTTTTATTACGTGTTTTATGGCTGTGAGGTGTTTTTATTACGTGCTTGATGGCTGTGAGGTGTTTTCAATTTCGTGGTGGTGAGGTGTTTTTAATTTCGTGGTGGTGAGGTGTTTTTATTATGTGTTTTATGGTGGTGAGGTGTTTTGAATTACGTGGTAGTGCGGTGTTTTTATTATGTGTTTTATGGTGGTGAGGTGTTTTGAATTACGTGGTGGTGAGGTGTTTTTATTATGTGTTTTATGGTGGTGAGGTGTTTTGAATTACGTGGTGGTGCGGTGTTTTTATTATGTGTTTTATGGTGGTGAGGTGTTTTGAATTACGTGGTGGTGAGGTGTTTTTATTATGTGTTTTATGGTGGTGAGGTGTTTTTAATTTCGTGGTGGTGAGGTGTTTTTATTATGTGTTTTATGGTGGTGAGGTGTTTTGAATTACGTGGTGGTGAGGTGTTTTCAATTTCGTGGTGGTGAGGTGTTTTTAATTTCGTGGTGGTGAGGTGTTTTTATTATGTGTTTTATGGTGGTGAGGTGTTTTTAATTTCGTGGTGTTGAGGTGTTTTTATTATGTGTTTTATGGTGGTGAGGTGTTTTTAATTTCGTGGTGGTGAGGTGTTTTTATTATGTGTTTTATGGTGGTGAGGTGTTTTGAATTACGTGGTGGTGCGGTGTTTTGAATTACTTGGTGGTGAGGTGTTTTGAATTACGTGGTGGTGAGGTGTTTTGAATTACGTGGTCGTGAGGTGTTTTGAATTACATGGTGGTGAGGTGTTTTTAAATGACATGGTGGTGAGGTGTTTTTAATTTCGTGGCTGTGAGGTGTTTGTTTATATTACGTGTTTTATGGCTGTGAGGTGTTTTTATTACGTGTTTTATGGCTGTGAGGTGTTTTTATTACGTGTTTTATGGCTGTGAGGTGTTTTTATTACGTGTTTTATGGATGTGAGGTGTTTTTAATTTTGTGGTGGTGAGGTGTTTTTATTACGTGTTTTATGGCTGTGAGGTGTTTTATTTTCGTGGTGGTGAGGTGTTTTTATTACGTGTTTTATGGCTGTGAGGTGTTTTTATTATGTGTTTTATGGCTGTGAGGTGTTTTTATTACGTGTTTTAAGGCTGTGAGGTGTTTTTAATTTCGTTGTGGTGAGGTGTTTTTATTACGTGTTTTATGGCTGTGAGGTGTTTTTATTACGTGCTTGATGGCTGTGAGGTGTTTTCAATTTCGTGGTGGTGAGGTGTTTTTAATTACGTGGTGGTGAGGTGTTTTTATTATGTGTTTTATGGTGGTGAGGTGTTTTGAATTACTTGGTGGTGAGGTGTTTTTAATTTAGTGGTGTTGAGGTGTTTTTATTATGTGTCTTATGGTGGTGAGGTGTTTTGAATTACTTGGTGGTGAGGTGTTTTGAATTACGTGGTGGTGAGGTGTTTTGAATTACGTGGTGGTGAGGTATTTTGAATTACGTGGTCGTGAGGTGTTTTGAATTACGTGGTGGTGAGGTGTTTTGAATTACGTGGTGGTGCGGTGTTTTGAATTACGTGGTGGTGAGGTGTTTTGAATTACGTGGTGGTGCGGTGTTTTGAATTACGTGGTGGTGAGGTATTTTGAATTACGTGGTCGTGAGGTGTTTTGAATTACGTGGTGGTGAGGTGTTTTGAATTACGTGGTGGTGCGGTGTTTTGAATTACTTGGTGGTGAGGTGTTTTGAATTACGTGGTGGTGCGGGGTTTTGAATTACTTGATGGTGAGGTGTTTTGAATTACGTGGTGGTGCGGTGTTTTGAATTACGTGGTGGTGCGGTGTTTTGAATTATGTGGTGGTGAGGTGTTTTGAATTACGTGGTGGTGCGGTGTTTTGAATTACTTGGTGGTGAGGTGTTTTGAATTACGTGGTGGTGCGGTGTTTTGAATTACGTGGTGGTGCGGTGTTTTGAATTATGTGGTGGTGAGGTGTTTTGAATTACGTGGTGGTGCGGTGTTTTGAATTACTTGGTGGTGAGGTGTTTTGAATTACGTGGTGGTGAGGTGTTTTGAATTACGTGGTGGTGCGGTGTTTTGAATTACTTGGTGGTGAGGTGTTTTGAATTATGTGGTGGTGCGGTGTTTTGAATTACTTGGTGGTGAGGTGTTTTGAATTACGTGGTGGTGCGGTGTTTTGAATTACGTGGTGGTGCGGTGTTTTTAATTACGTGATGGTGCGGTGTTTTGAATGATGTGGTGGTGAGGTGTTTGGAATTACGTGGTGGTGAGGTGTTTTGAATTATGTGGTGGTGAGGTGTAATCGTCCCAAACTTCCATTCTGCACCTGCCCCTCCCTTATGTGTGCTGAGGGGTTCTTTCTTGAAAAAAAAACATTCAACCTAAATCTTCAACCTAAATTGCCCATAAAAATGTAATATCACAAACACAACAAATACATTTGTGCCAAGTAATTGTTTGTATTATGATTGGTGAAAATCATGACAACACAGCAACTCAGGTACAGTCATTAGCCTCAGGTAAAATAAGCCCGTTCCTCAGTATCGACGGTGAGGTATTTGGTGGTGGCGAGTAAAGCGAGCGCAGCGAGCCGAGCCAAGCTAGTGTATATATATATATATATATATATATATGTTTTTTAAAATGGAGAAAAATGCAATTTAGCAAAAGCAGCTGCCAAAGCAATGGCCTCGAGTCTTGATGATTATTGTATGACTCTTGAACAGGTGAAGTTTAATCGATAGCATAAGCCAGACCTGTATTCTCAGCCAGGTGATGGTCGAAGGAAACTTTCTCTGACAGGTGGGTTCCAAGTAGGTACTGAAAACCTGTACCAAATTCATCACACAACTGCATCCCTCCTGTCTTCTGCCCCTTTCCCCCCCCCCCTTCCTTACCTAATCCCCCACCCCCCCTCCAATCTTTCCCGCTCCCCTCTTTCTTACCTATTCCCCCCCCCCCCCCCATCTTTCCCCATCCTCCCCAGGTCCACCCCCGAGGCGACCACTGCTCATGTGCATAACAATGGACCGAGCAGCTTGCGGCGGTGGAAACGCCCGGAATAAGTAACTTGTTCGCAGTTCATGGAAGGGAAGGGTTTTCACCAAAGCTCTTCCTTGCCTGTTCCTGTTTGAATTGCATCCCGCATAGGTAGAACCAAGGATCCGCTTCACACTCAATACACAAACCTGGCGCTCAATACCCCACCCCCCCACCCCCACCCCTGCACCCCTCTGACCCCCTTTTACCCATCTCGAAATGCCCTTCCCCATTTCCTAAAACATGAGTGTGCACAACGACTAAGTGAACTTCGAAGGCGAAATCCACCAGAACCCGACGACAGTTCGCATAAAGCAACGGAATTCGTTCAGAATTTCTTGGGAGTAAATCCATGTGAAAACGACTTCATATTTTATGAGCCTCGACTGAGCAATATTCTGTAATCAGTGATTCAATATTAAACAACGATTAATCGCTCGATATTTCGGAATTATAAACGATAAACATGGCTGTGACTGTATCGATGTGGATGTTTCGCAAAGTTTGTTTCCCTGAGATCCTGCAATCCGTATGGCAATGGCAAACCACCCAGAATATAACCCTCGACAAGAAAGTGCTTTGGCAGCACCAATGCTCTGTAAAGAGTATACGGTACATCAAATGGGAAAACGTACCCGTCGTGTCTATGGTGTCTAGCCTGGGTTCAAGACAACCTGACTATAAACTGCCATCCTGGTGTCTCGCAGGTAGGGCGGGGCATCAAGGTGTGTACCGTCCCTCAGATGGACCTTTAATTGGGTGTCCTCCATCTTCTTTCAGTTTATGAATGTTAAAGACCCCACGATGGCCATCACGAAGAGTAGGTGAGCTATCGCCAGCATCCTGAACAAATACCTGTCTACACTGCGGTTATGGTCGGTCTTCATGCGGTTTGTTTGGTCTTGGTGGCTCCTTGACAACCGGTTACACTGCCTGTTATCCTAGAGTGTGGTTGTTGTCTGGGCAGCAGATTATGTACTGTAAACGCATTAACCAATTGCACAGTTCATAGTCGTGTAGAGAATAGAATCAGGCCTGGACAGCTTAAAGCTACGTGCACACACACACACACGCACGCACAAACACATACAAACACACATACATACATACATACACCCACACAACACAAATACACACATACATACATACATACATACATACATACATATAAACACACATACATACACACATACACACATACATAACATCCATCCATACATATAAACACACACATACATATACACATATATACATACATACAAACAAACATATAAACACACATATGTAGCGGTTGCCGCTGAACATACACAATCGCCTTACACCTGCCGAGGACGCAACGACGGAGCGATGGCTGTGCCGCGCTCGCCCGGCCCGCCCGGAGACGCTCAGTCTCGCCGTTCCCGGGCATGCCCGGACTCGCCTGGCCCGTCCGGCGACACCCAGTCTCGCCGTTCCCGGGCATGTCCAGACTCGCCCAGGTCTCCCGGACATGCCCAATCGCGCCTTTTAAGGGCAAACGCTCCGGCATGAGATATTCGAGTGCTTGTATATAATGCTGCCCGATAAACGGGCTTTTCAGAGTACCCGAGTTGATTTGATGCAATAAAGAAACTCGGACGAATTCCAGCTTTTTGTCGCGTCCATTCTTTCGATTCGAGTTGGAGCACAGCTCCTTCATTGGTGACCTACCGACATGGACACGGCAGTTACCCTCAAACTGCCTACCTTCTGGGAGGCTCACGCGGCGGTTTGGTTCGCCCAGGCGGACTCCCAGTTCGCCCTGCGAGGCGTCACCGCCGACGACACCCGCTTCCATCAAGTGGTAGCAGCACTCGGCTCAGCCACCGCGGCCCGCGCCCTCAGCCTCCTCCAGCACCCGCCAGCCACTGACAAGTACGGCGTGATCAAGAAGCTCCTCCTCGACGCTTTCGCCCTCTCATCGGCGGAACGCGCACGGCGCCTGCTCGACCTGCCCGAGCTCGGCGACACGCGCCCGTCCGAGCGAATGGATTACATGCTCTCGTTGCTCAGGGAGCACGCCCCGGATTTTCTTTTTCAAGAGCTGTTCCTCCGTCAGCTGCCTAGCCAGGTACGCCTCGCCCTGGCAAGCACGCAGATCACGGATCCCCGCGCCCTTGCCAGGGAAGCCGACAAGATCTCCTCGGCAGGCCAACGCATCGGGGCAGCGACCTAGAGCCCGCCGCCGTCCGAAGCAACGCCCATGGCGCCCGGGCGCGCCACGGTCGGTGGCTGAACTGCCGGCGCAATTGGCGGCCGCTACGCCGCGCCGACCGCCTCCAACACGACGACCGGGGCCTACACCTGACCAGGCATGGTGTTACTACCATGCCAGGATCGGACAAAAGGCCCGGACATGCTGACCCCCGTGCACTTTCGGCAAGTCGGGAAACGGCCGGGCCGGCGTTCATTACCAGCCATGAGTGCCGGCCACACGGGCAACTTACTTTTTATCAGGGACAAAGCGTCCGGACGGTGCTTCCTGTGTGACACCGGCGCACAACTGAGCGTCATACCCGCCTCCGATCAGGACAGGCAGTCCGCGGTTTGCGGCCCCTCCTTGGTGGCGGCCAATGGATCGGCCATCCGCACCTTCGGCCCACGCAATGTCACCCTCTGCTTCGGCAGCCAGCGCTTTCATTGGACTTTTGTGACCGCAAGCGTGCCCATGGCTCTGCTGGGCGCCGACTTCCTCTGCGCACACGGGCTGCTGGTTGACGTCAAACGGCGTCTCCTCGTCAACGCCGAGACCTTCAGCTCCCTGGCATGCACGTTGAGCAGCTCCGCGCCGACCGAGCTAAGTTTGCTCGCCTGCTCGCGGAGTTCCCGGCCCTCATGCAGCCGACGTTTTCGGCCATCGCGGTACGACATGGTATCGAGCACCACATACCAACTACAGGCCCGCCGGTCTATGCCAGAGCCCGCTGCCTCGACCCAGCCAAGCTCGCCATGGCCAAAGCCGAGTTCGACGCTTTGGAACACCTCGGCATCGTGCGGCGCTCCGATAGTGCGTGGGCTTCGCCACTACACATCGTACAGAAGCCGGGGGGCGGCTGGCGCCCATGTGGCGACTACCGCCACCTTAACGACGTTACCACCCCCGACAGGTATCCGATCCCACACATTCAAGACTTCTCCGCCTGTTTGGCAGGATGGGTCATTTTTTCGAAAATCGATTTGATACGGGGATACCACCAGGTACCTGTCTGGCCGGCCGACGTCCCCAAAACGGCCGTCATCACGCCGTTCGGCTTATTCGAATTCCTTTGAATGCCATTTGGCCTCAAGAACGCGGCTCAGGCGTTCCAGCACTTGATGGACGGCGTGCTGCGCAACCTGCTGTTCCTCTTCGTCTACCTGGACGACATCCTCGTCGCCAGCGCGTCCCGGGGCGAGCACCTCCTCCACCTCCGAACACTGTTCGGGCACCTCAGCGGGCACGGCCTAATCATCAACCCGGCCAAATGCCACTTCGGCACGACGGCCGTTGATTTTTTGGGCCACCACATCACCAAGAACGGGGCCGTGCCGCTGCATACCAAGGTCGAGGCCATCACCGCGTTTCCGCGTCCCCGCTCCATCAAGGCCCTGCAGGTGTTCCTCGGAATGGTGAATTTCTATCACCGCTTCGTGCCCCGCGCTGCTCAGCTCATGCAGCCCCTCCACGAAGCCCTCCGAGGCAAGCCGGCCAAACACGACGTCGTCTGGTCCGCAGCCATGGACGCGGCATTTACAAGCTCAAAGCGGGCCCTCGCCGACACAACACTGCTCGCTCACCCGGTGCTCAACGCTCCCATCGCCCTCACCACGGATGCCTCCGACTACGCGGTGGGCGCCGTACATGAGCAATGGGTGAATGGGGTTTGGCAGCCACTCGCTTTTTTCAGCCGGCAACTCCGGCCGAACGAGCTGAAATATAGCACGTTTGGCCGCGAGCTCCTCGGTCTACACCTGGCCGTTCGCCATTTCCGCCACCTCCTGGAGGGCCGACCCTTCACGGCTTTCGTCGACCACAAGCCGTTGGTTTACGCAATGACCAAAGTCACGGAGCCGTGGTCGGCCCGCCAGCAGCGCCACCTCTCCGCCGTGTCGGAGTTTACCACGGACATCCGGCACGTCGCCGGCAAAGACAACGCCGTGGCCGACTGTCTTTCTCGGACCAGCGCGAACGCGGTCCACCTCGGCGTGGACTTCGCGCTTATGGCGGCTGACCAGACCACCGACACCACGGTGCAAGCCCTCCAGGCGGCGGACACGGGCCTCCGCCTGGCCGACGTCCCCTTCGCGGACACTGTCCTGCTCTGCAACGTCTCCCAAGGCCAGCCTCGCCCCATCGTGCTCGTTACCTGGCAACGCCACATCTTCGCCTCCCTCCACGGCCTTTCCCACCCGGGCCGGAAAGCTTCCCAGAAGCTGGTGTCGTCGCGCTTCGTCTGGCACGGCCTTCGACGGGATGTCCGTGATTGGACCAGCACCTGCACGGCCTGCCAACAGGCCAAGGTCCACCGACACACCCAGGCCCCGCTGGCACCTTTCACCGTGCCCGAACGGCGTTTCGACCACGTCAACGTGGACCTGGTGGGCCCCCTCCCCCCATCACGGGGTTTCACACACCTGCTCACCATGGTGGACAGGACCACCAGGTGGCCGGAGGCCGTTCCCCTCGTCTCCACCACCACCGCCGACGTGGCGCAGGCTTTCATCGCCACCTGGGTCGCCCGTTTTGGCGCACCGGCGGACATCTCTTCGGACCACGGGCCGCAGTTCACATCCGAGCTGTGGGGCGCGGTCGCCCGCAACCTGGGGGTCAGGCTCCACCGTACCACGGCCTACCACCCCCAAGCCAACGGGTTGTGCGAGCGGTTCCACCGTTCCATGAAGGCCGCGCTCATGGCCGGCCTTCAGGACGGCGGCTGGACCGACCGGCTACCATGGGTCCTTTTGGGCCTCCGCACGGCCCCCAAGGAGGACCTCCGGGCATCCACCGCCGAGCTGGTCTACGGCCAGCCGCTACGCGTCCCGGGCTAATTCGTGCCCGACGCCACCAGTCCCTGGTCCGCAGCTCGCCAGCGCTCGGACCTTCAGGAGACCGCCCGACGGTTTGCCCCTGTGCCAATGTCCCACCACGGTGACCCCCAGGCCTACGTCCCCCCAGCGCTTCGCACAGCGGAGTACGTTTTCGTGCGTCATGACGCACACTGGGGGCCACTCAGGCCGCCGTACGACGGACCCTTCCGGGTCCTGCGACGGGACGACAAGTCCTTCGTCATCGACGTCGGCGGCAGGTCGGACCGGATTTCGGTTGACCGCCTCAAGCCGGCGCACGTGGACATCGACCAACCACCTCGGTTGGCCCTTCCTCCGCGGCGAGGCCGCCCCCCGTCCACGGTGCCTCCCGCTCGACCACCCACCCTCACACCGGACCCCCCCCCCCCCACGACCCTCCAGGGGTCGCTTCGGCCGGGTCATCAGGACCCCCCTTAAATTGACCCTGCCGGTGCAAGTCGATTCTGGGGGGGCGTGTGTGTCGGTTGCCGCTGAACATACACAATCGTCTTACACCTGCCGAGGACGCAACCACGGAGCGATCGCTGTGCCGGGCTCGCCCAGACCGCCCGGAGATGCTCAGTCTCGCCTTTCCCGGGCATGCCCGGACTCGCCTTTCCCGGGCTCGCCCGGCCCGTCCGGCGACACCCAGTCTCGCCGTTCCCGGGCATGTCCAGGCACGCCCGGCCCGTCCGGCGACACCCAGTCTCGCCGTTCCCGGGCATGTCCAGACTCGCCCAGGTCTCCCGGACACGCCCAGTCGCGCCTTTTAAGGGAAAACGCTCCGGCATGAGATATTCGAGTGCTTGTATATAATGCTGCCCGATAAACGGGCTTTTCAGAGTACCCGAGTTGATTTGATGCAATAAAGAAACTCGGACGAATTCCAGCTTTTTGTCGCGTCCATTCTTTCGATTCGAGTTGGAGCACAGCTCCTTCACATACATACATACACACATATATACATACACACAAATACACACATACATACATACACACATACATAGACACATACATCCATATATACATACATACATACATACATATATACACACATGCATACACACATACATATACACAAACATACATACACACATATACACATGCATACATACACACATATACAAATACATACATACATATACACATACATACATACATATACACATACATACATACATACATACATACACACATATACACATACATACATACATACATACATATACACATACACATACATACATACATATACACATACATACATACACACATATACACATACATACACACATATACACATACATACATACATATACACATATACACATACATACATACATATACACATACATACATATACACATACATACATACACACATATACACATTCATACATACATACACACATATACACATACATACACACATATACACATACACATACATACATACATACATACATACACACATACATACACACATATACACATACATACACACACATATACACATACATACACACACATATACACATACATACATACACACATATACACATACATACATACACACATACATACACACATACACACATCCATACACACATAGACACATACATACATACATACATACATATACACATACATACATACATACATACATATAAACACACATATATACACACATACATACATATAAACACACACATACATACATACATACATATATATATACATACATATACACATACATACATACACACATATACACATACATACATACATACATTCATACATAGATACATATACACATACATACATACACACATACTCACATATACACATACATAGTACATACATACTCACATATACACATACATAGTACATACATACATATACACATACATATATATATATATATATATATATATACACATACATCCATACTACATACATACATACATACACGCACACATACATATACACACGTTAATACTACATACATACATAATACTACATACTCACTGCACTAATACTAATAATAATGCTACAATACTATATACTACTAATAATAATATACGAATAATACTAATTACTAATAATATAATTAACAATACTAATAATATACTGATATACTATATAGTATAATACTATATACTACTACTACTACATCCATAATACTAATAACACACACACACACACACACTTCTGCTATTTCTATTATTATTACCTCCATACCTGGAGCGTGTTATTAGTTTTGTCTTTTTTAACAAAAGTTCACACACACCCAAAAAACCACCTGCACTCTATTTCATTTGAAACGTATTGAATGTGGCGTTTGCTATTTGTTCACCCAACGACAGTTTTTCCACTTTTCATGTCCTTTTGTTCAAACTCCATGAACTCTTTCCCGGGGACACCTTTCGTTAGCAGATCGGTCGTAACTGCTGTTGAGTTCAAGGACAATTCGTTCAAAGCGGCGACTTTTGATTCGATCATTTTATTCCAAATAAATTCGTCGATAATACTTTTGTTTTCAACGTTTTTGGGCTTTTTTGCCAATTTTTATTTGACATTTAGAAGAAATGTTTTATCCCGTTTCATTTGCAAGTAACTGACAGTGAAGTTGTTCGACATATTTTATGTACGATCGACAACATTTCGTCTTTTTCTCCTTTCCGAGCAATTAAAAAAGAAACCCCAACTTGTTCAACAAAAATCGAGATGTCTGAATTTCAGTCCAAAGATGATGTTTCCCTTCGAACACGAAGGTTCGTCATGTGGACCACAATGCGCAAAATCTCGGACTCACGCACCTCGAACTGAACGAAACAGTGGGAATAAAGGCTTTGGGGGTATCGTATCGGGGTATAAGTGAATTGGTCGAGGAAACGAGGGTGGGTGGGCTTGCTGGGGGTCGCCAGGTAATTGCAGCACATCAAACGCGGGAGCGAAATAAAAGTGCAAAGTGGGGGAAGGGCCACATTTTCCTTGGTTTTTATGGGTCCGATCCATGGACCATAAGATCGGGGAACGCCCGTAAAAAGAACTCGCGTCCAATGGGAATGCCTGAAAGCACGTCACGTGACACTGCCGGTGGCGGCGGATTCCCATTATAGGCGCGATTGGAGAAGGTGCGCGGGCGAAACGTCCGAAGGAACGGATAACGCGCGGCAGGGGGGCCTAGAGAGGAGGGTCGGACCCTCTGTTGTTCCTCCTCCCTCCCTCTTCTCTCTCCTCCTCCTCCTCACCTCCTGGACTGTCTCTAGTCCAAGTGCTGTGGCCTCGCCAAACACAAGAGCATTCAGTCGAGTGAACATCTTGCGCAAAACCTTTTCTTCCTGATTGTTTCTCCACAAAAAATCAACCGAACAACGCAGTTTGTACGATTCTGCACAGACCACTTTCTATCCCGATCGCCCTTTTTCCTCGGTCCCTCCAAGGAAACGACCTCCCAAAGTCACATTTGTCCAACCTCCATCTAACTGAGACCCGAGTTTCTATCTGCGCTTCGTCCTCCATATCCCGCGTCCACTCGACTGTAGAAACGTCGCAGGAGACGAGCAATGGGCGAGTCAAACGGCGAGGACCCTCCAAGTCGCCTTGAGCAGCTGCTGAGCGCAGCAGCGCGAGAATCCAGCGAACCGAGCGACAAGAGCGAGACGAGTGAGCGCGACGTGCGAGTCGTGCTGGAGGAGCGCGTCCTGTGGGAGCAGTTCCATGCACTCACCAACGAGATGATCGTCACCAAGACGGGAAGGTGTGCGCTATTTATGGCACGTGTGCTCTCTTTACGTTGCGTGTGCGCTCTTTACGTTGCGTGTGCTCTCTTTACGTCGCGTGTGCTCTCTTTATGTCGCATGTGCTCTATTTACGTCGCATGTGCTCTCTTTACGTCGCGTGTGCTCTCTGTACGGCACGTGTGCTCTCTTTACATCGCGTGTGCTCTCTTTACGTCGTGTGTGCTCTCTTTACGTCGCGTGTGCTCTCTTTACGTCGTGTGTGCTCTCTTTACGTCGCGTGTGCTCTCTTTACGTAGCGTGTGCTCTCCTTACGTCGCGTGTGCTCTCCTTACGTCACGTGTGCTCTCCTTACTTCGCGTGTGCTCTCTTTACGGTGAGTGTGCTCTCTTTACGGCGAGTGTGCTCTCTTTACGTCGCGTGTGCTCTCTTTAGGGCACGCGTTCTCTCTTTACAGCGTGCGTGCTCTCTTTAGGGCGTGCGTGATCTCTTTAGGGTGCGCGTGCTCTCTTCACGGCACGCGTGCCCTCTTTACGGCGCGCGTGCTCTCTTTACGGCACATGTGCTCTCTTTACGGTGCGCGTGCTCTCTTTACGGCATGCGTGCTCTCTTTTCGGCGCGTGTGCTCTTTACGGCATGCATGCTCTTTATGGCGTTCGTGCTCTTTCCGGCGCGCCTGCTCTTTATGGCGCACATGCTCTCTTTACGGCGCGCGCGCTCTCTTTACGGCACGCGCGCTCTCTTTATGGCATGCGCGCTCTCTTTACGGCGCACGCGCTCTCTTTACGTCGTGTGCGCTCTTTACGTCGCATGTGCTCTCTTTACGTCACGTGTGCTCTTTACGTCGCATGTGCTCTTTATGTCGCGTGTGCTCTTTACGTCGTGTGTGCTCTTTACGTCGCATGTGCTCTTTACGTCGCATGTGCTCTCTTTACGGCACGTGTGCTCTCTGTACGGCGCGTGTGCTCTCTGTACGGCGCATGTGCTCTCTGTACGGTGCGTGTGCTCTCTGTACGGCGCGTGTGCTCTCTGTACGGCGCGTGTGCTCTCTTTATGTCGTGTGTGCTCTCTTTACGTCGCGTGTGCTCTTTACGTCGCGTGTGCTCTTTACGTCACGTGTGCTCTTTACATTGCGTGTGCCCTTTACGTCGCGTGTGCTCTCTGTACGGCGCATGTGCTCTCTGCACGGCGCATGTGCTCTCTGTACGGCGCGTGTGCGTCCCTGACGGTCTCCTCAAGTCTGGTCAATGGGGTTTCGGCGATGCTTCTCCGACGCACAATAACACGGACGGCCCAGTGTAAGCACAAGAGGTGCATTTGTAGAGTTTGAGATCCTGCGCGGATTATAACACGTATCATGTTGTTATGGTTCCAGAGCTGTTGTCCAACGTTACAAATGGCATGTTGAGGGATTGTGAAAGTTTGTGATTGCTCGCTAACAGTTGATAACGATGTGTTATCGATATCTCGATTTCGTGCAACGCTTTGGCCTTTTACGCAGAGCAAGGAAAGAATTTCATCCCCCGAGAGGATATGAGATAACCATGAGAAATATATATGAGATTGATATATTTAGTACTTGTAGAGAATTTTATTTGGCTGGAATTTCTAATCCTTTGCTCACTTAAATAGTCGATGAAGATCGGCCATGATCGACCACATTGTCTGCTAATGTAGTGTGATCCCGTGCACTGCTTTGTCGCACGAATTGCGCTTTTTTACGTTAAAGTAGTCATACAAAGTAAATTCGTCGACACGACAAAGAGTCCTTTTTGTATTGAAGAGCCGCAAGTCGCCCGGGATTATTTTACAAAAAATGATTGAATCGCCAACAAACGTTGGTGGCATCACCAGTCCCCTAAGATATCATTGTGTGTGTGTGTGGTGCACAGGCGCATGTTTCCGGTCATCAAGGTGTCCGTGTCCGGCCTCGATCCACATGCAATGTACTCGTTGCTTCTCGACTTCTCGGCGGCGGACGCGCACCGCTGGAAGTACGTGAACGGAGAGTGGGTCGCAGGAGGCAAGCCCGAGCCTCAGCCCCCCAGCTGCGTCTACATCCATCCGGACTCGCCCAACTTCGGTGCACACTGGATGCGCGCCCCAGTGTCTTTCTGCAAAGTGAAGCTGTCCAACAAGATGAACGGCAGCGGACAGGTATGCTACGGTCAAGTACATATGTCAGTCTTCATGTTTGCACCATTTCAGTCGTATGCTCATGTATTCACTGTGTTGTAGATAATGCTCAACTCCCTTCACAAGTACCAGCCGCGAATGCACATCGTGCGCGTGGGGGGTCCGCAACGCCTGCTCTCGAGCCACGCATTTCCAGAGACCCGTTTCATCGCTGTGACCGCCTATCAAAACGAGGAGGTACATACCTATTAGTCGATGTGTGACGTCCAGGTTTCTTTCTCCAGAGGGAACCGAGAAGCTTCAATGCAAACAAATTTATGTATATTTAGTGTTAATATTGTATAACAAAAAAATATTATTAAAGTTGACCTGCTGACGGTAATGCAAACAAAATATACATTTATATGGACTGATGGATTTATTCTGAAAAGATTATTACGAACACTTTTTTTTTCCCCTCATGTGTGCAGATAACTACACTCAAGATCCGTCACAACCCCTTCGCCAAAGCTTTTCTGGATGCCAAAGAAAGGTCTGCCTCTAGAAAACAAAGACCTCCATGAAACTGACGTAATCTGGAAAATAGACTCGTGTTAAGAACTCTGAGCCTTGATGTGTAGTTATAGTTGTAGTTGTAGACTGAGAGAAGTGCACTGTACTGGTAGTTGCATTCGCATTGGCTCTTCCCCTTGAGTGTTCCAACTCAAGGTGTTAAGAACTCTGAGCCTTGATGTATAGTTGTAGTTGTAGACTGAGGGAAGTGTACTGTACTGGTAGTTGCATTAGCATTGGCTCTTCCCCTTGAGTGTTCCAACTCTGTCCTTAAGCCCCAACGCTGCACGAGCGTCATTGCGCTTTTAGGGTACCGCGGGTCTTTGTAGTTCTGTTTGGTGGTCTGCCTCCGGACAGCTTCTGCGAATCAGTCCCCTGGCAAAAGATTTACATTGGGTGGTTTTCTATTGCTAGAATATAGGATTTGGCTAGGTTGCTTCCCACAAGGGTCATTATCGTCCACCACAATAAAATTGTGGCAGACTCGTTAGCATTGCTCCAAAGGATGGTGCACTCATTGATGCAGCACGCCACCTGTGAAGCACCGGGATGACAACCTACAACTAAGTTGGGTGAGGAATCAAAGCTAGACTGGATGGTTCAAAGGCCTGTACGCTATACCTCTGCACTATCGTGCCAGCCCTGAGCTTGGCTATACCATCAGCCTTATTTCGAGAAATAGCTAAAATGGAAGTTTCTTGGCGAAAATAATTCTGAATGGTACTTTCATTCTTCCTTGCAGAAGTGATCCACACAAAGATGGTCCAAATGATATTTCAGATGTTCAGCAATCCGCTTACGCTCAGAGTAAGTACATGGAAGATTCCTGCCAAACCGTGTTGGTATTGGAGCTTTATTCATCTGCCACCAAACGTGGATGGAGGTTATGTTTTCATCGCTTTGTTTGCATCAACCATGGCACACCTGTCCTTCTGTTTGTTTGTCTGTCTGTGAGCATGATGTCTAAAAAAATTATGGATTTCAATGAAATTTGGTGCACAGATTGGGTTTGTCACAAGGCCGAATTTATTAGATTTTGATGAAAATCCGGATCTGGATACGAGAATTTAAAAAAGCGATTCTTCACAATTGAGATGGGGCCAAAATGATATACAGTACAGCACGATATCTGAAACAGTTATGAATAGATTCGGCCGAAAATTGGTGGAACAACTCGGTTCGGTGACAAGAACAAGCCGATTAGATTTCGATTCAGGTCCGGATCCCGATCCGGTCTATCAATGGGATACAAAACATAAACTGTTCGGCCTGGCGGAGATATGCTGTCTACCGAGTGCCGTTATAGTTCATCACATTACTAGAAAAGCCATAGTAAAAATAGTAACCTTGCATAATTATTTTCAATGTTGTTCCCCACCTCCCCGTGATACGCAGTTGGTGGTTGGCTGCTACCCGGACAGCAACAGTTTCCCGGGGCCTTTTCTCTACCTGGCGCATCCGCTTGTGAGCGCTTCCCTCCACTTCGTGCTCACCGTGCTGCACCCTACCCGAGCCCCCATGTCGCCCGTGCCCCCCACGGTGTGTATCCATTGCATGCAATCATACTTGCAGCACTTTATATAAGTTCACGTCTCAGAAATATGTCAACGCAGCTCTGAATTCCATTCTGAATTTGGACGAAGGGAGATGTTATGTAATGTGGCTTCTCGCATTTGCCTTTTGTGGATGGCTAATTGCACGAAATGTTAGTCCGAAGAAGTTGACGGGCCTGGAAGTCAAATCAAAGATCGGCAGATCGCCAAATCCAAGATCCAAGATCAACGATAATGAACTTCCTGGAAAAGGTGCTTGGGATACAGCCCAACTCAGGTGGTAAAATGACTGAAAGTTACAAAGATCACCGAAGCGAGACTTCAAGGATGGTGAAACCGCTGTTTGAAAAACAAGTGGAAATACGAAAATGGTTGGCGGAACAGCAAGATGAGTGAATACCTTTGTTGTATGGTTTATGAAGGGTGAACAGTAAGTCCTTGGCCTGAGGTATGCACACTCACCTTTGGGCTGTCGAGCTTGTGATCAAACCTTGACCCAGCTCTGAACTGTCCCCCTGGTAGGCCGACGCATCAATGCTCCGTCGGAAGGGCGTTAAGCCGGAGTACCCGTCTACCAGCATTGCTCGTCGGTGGATTTTAAAGATCCCATGGTGTCTTTCTTTTTTTTTTTTTTTGGGATACAAGATCGAGGCTCGTGAAAGAGCTAACATTAATCACACAAAAAGACAAACCGACACACAAAACACAAAAAACAAAGGGAGCGGCAGACAAGATGGGGAGAGAGGGGGGAGGACACAAAAGAGAGGGGGAAGAAGGGGAAGGACACAAACACAACATTTGAGAGCAGGGACATCGGGAGGACTTGGGGGGAGGTGGGAGAGGATTAAAACATATGAACACTGCAAGGACTCTGGGGTGAATTACCGGGGGTAGAAAAGATCAACGTTTTCGATGGGGGAAGATAAGAGATGGTGGTGAACAGCTGTTTTAAAGACCTGGAGGGAGGAGTGGGATTGAAGGGAGTGGGGGAGTTTGTTCCAGAGGCGGGAGAAAAGGGGAATGAAAGAGTGAAGGTGAGCAGAGAGCCTAGACTTTGGCAGTTTAACCGTAAGAGGGTTGCAGGCAGATCTTGTGCGACCTGAAGGAATATTGGGGGGACAGAGCACAGAGAGAGCTGGGGGAGCAAGGCCGGAGAGGAGTCGGTAGAAGACAGAAAGACCACCAACCTGCCTGCGGTGAGTGAGTGAAAGGCCCTCGGCGTTGACTACATCGCAGGAGATTCCAATGATTCTGAAAGCTTTGGCCTCAACAGCGTGAAGCCGAGCAAGGTGTGAGGCAGGAGCACCAGCCCAGAGGGGGGAACAGTATTCCATTGAGCTGCGGATGAAAGCCTTGTATGTGGTGAGGAGCTCAGGTGTGCCAAGGAAGGACTTCGCACGACGGAGGATGCCCAGTCGGCGACTGGCTTTGGAGGCCAGCTTGGAAATGTGGTTTTCCCAAGAAAGATCATGGCAGATAGTGAGACCCAAAAGCTTGAGCGACAGAACTTCTTGGAGAGGATTGTTGAGAAAGTAGATGGGAGGGTTGTCCAGTCGGTCCTTTCGGAGAGACATTGTAAGAGTGTGAGATTTGTCAGGATTGAAAGACATGTTCCACTTGTTTGACCAGTCTGTGATTTTGTCCAGGTCTGCAGAGAGTGAGGAGGCTGCAGACTGCCGATCTGAGGGATGAGGAATGGAGCGACAGAGAGTAGAGTCGTCAGCAAAGAGATAGAGAGGATTTTCAAGAGAGTCAGAGAGATCATTGATGAAGACCAGAAAAAGCACAGGGCCCAGAACACTACCTTGGGGAACTCCAGCCTGAACAGGAGGAGGAGATGAGAGAAACCCATTCAGGGCCACACGTTGACTACGACCAGAGAGGAAGTCCGCCAGCCATGCGTGGAGATTTCCATGGATACCAAAGGAGGAGAGTTTGGAGAGCAGAGCAGGGTGCCAGACCGTATCGAAGGCACGTGAAATGTCAAGGGAGACAGCTCTAATTTCCTGTTTGGCGTTGAGGACCTCCATCCATTGTTGAGAAAGCAGAAGCAGCATGTCCAGAGTAGAGTGACCAGGTCTGAAACCAAATTGATGATCAGAGATCAAGCCATTGGAGAAGAGGAAAGATTTAATATCTGAAGCAATGATGGATTCCATGACTTTGCTGATAATTGGGAGAAGGCTGATTGGTCTGTAGTTGCTGGGATCTGTTTTTGCACCTTTTTTGTGCAAAGCGGTGATGTTGGCTGATTTCCAAGCAGATGGCAGATGACCTTGAGCAAAAGAGAGGGTGAAGAGAACAGAAAGAGGGAGTGAAAGAGCAGAAGAACATGATTTTAGGACCCGTGGGCTGATGCCGTCAGGACCAGTTGCAGAATCAGAGTCGAGGGTTGACAGAAACTTTTCCACCTTGTCAGGAGGAAAGGACACAGAGTCCAGGAGCAGCTGGGTATGACTGGGTACGGTGGGTACAGAGAGGGATGGGTTTGGGACACAAGATTTAGAGGCAAACACAGAGTTGAGGCATTCAGCTTTTTCACGTGCGGAGTCAGCCGTTAAGCCGTTTGAGGTGAGGGAGGGGATGGAGGGGGAACAAACACCAGAAACAGATTTGACCAGACGCCACCAGGATTTGGAAGAGGGAGACAGATAAGAGAGTTCGGTCTTGAGAATGGTGAGATATTGTTTCCTGGCTCTCCTGAGGGTGGACACACACTTGTTTCGGGCTTTGTGAAAGGAAATGAGATTTCCTTCCGTTGGATTTGCTTTCCAGGAGACGAAAGCAAGTTGTTTCAGGGCAACAGCCTCACCACAAGATTCCGTGTACCATGGACGGGAGGAAGGGTATGACAACTGAAGACGAGATGGTATAAATCTGTGCATGAGAGAGAGCAATTTACTTTGAAAGAATTCCCAGGATGAGTTGATGTCAGAGGCGGTAGAGATGGGAGACCAGTCCAGATGATTGATGGCTGCTTGAAGACCGTGCCAGTTGGCCTGAGTGAAATGCCAGACTCGTCGACGCTGAGGAGGCTCTCTGAGAATGGTCAGAGAGATGTCCACTTTGACAAGCACATGATCAGATGAGCCGATTGGAGCAGAAGAAGAATAGCAGACATTTTCAGGGAAGTTTGTCATAACCAAATCCAGAAGAGAAGATGCTCCGTTGACTGAGATCCGGGTCGGGAAATTGACAGATTGTGTCAGTCCCAGTGAGTCGCAGAAATCCTTTGCTGAAGAGCCATGGCTGGTGAGAGAGGTACCCACACCCATCCAACTGGCATGGTGACAATTGAAATCACCACATATGAGGAAGAGAGAGTTGGGATGGGTAGATAGAAGTTGGTCCATATTATCAGACAGTGAGATGTAGATGGAGTCATCGCTGATTGGTGGACGGTACAACACACATATGAACAAAAGGTGGGAGCGAAGGGGAAGCCGTAGCCAAAGGTATTCCTGGGGGTGAGGTGGAGAGATGGCAGTGGAGGGCGAGTGAGGAAGAGAGTTTTTTATAAAGATAGCAACCCCACCTCCAGGACGAGGCTCAGGTCTATCATACCGGAGGAGGGAGTAACCTGGGAGAGATACCAAGGCATCAGAGACATCATGAAGGAGGAAAGTTTCTGTTAAGCAGATCACATCTGGTTTGTCAGAAGCAACCTGTATGGAGAGGTCAGACAAGTTTGAGCGAAGGCCCCGGATGTTTGAGGTCCATACCGTTAATGAAGAGGAAGGGGGAGCATCGGGTCCAGAACAGGGGGGGGGGAGGGGTAGGGTAATATGTGGAAGAGGAGGAAGAGGTAGGGAGAGCTGTTGAAGGTGTGTCAGAGATTTCAGAATAGCTTGGAGAAAGGGAAGAATGGGGCGGACAAAAGGTTTGATGGAGATTGGGTGAGGCACAGTGAGGTGTTATTTGAGGAGGGGGAAGAGCAAGGCAGAAGGTTTGGGGAGATGAAGGTGAAAGTTGGAAGGAGGAAGAAGCAGGGAGGATGCTTTGAGGAGGAGGGGTGAGAGGGGAGTCTAGGAGGGGAGGAGCGAGGGAGAGTCTCGGAGGGGAGGGGTGTGGGGGGAGTTTAGGAGGGAGGAGAGGGAAGGGGCAAGGGGGGAGATTTGAAAGGGATGGGTGATGGGGAGGATTTGGAGGGGAGGGGTGAGATTGGATTTTGAAAAGTGTACGATTCATGGGAAACGAACATTTTTTGCAAAATGAGTTTGAGACCTTCGAGTCAAAAATACGTTTGAGGACACTGGAGGAGGGATGGAGTTCTGGATAGTTTAGGGAATGTAGAAAGGAGGAACTGTAAGAGATGGTATTATATATATTTTTTGGAATTAATAGATTTGGTGAGCAAGACGAAAGCATCCTTTTGTAGGAAAAGAAGAAAAGGGTGTTATAATATATGAGAGAAAATAGTTGTTCAGGGGAGAGATTATACATTTCTAACCGCGTGATCGCGAATGAAGAACGAACGAACAAAAAGAACAACAAATAAACGAATAAGACCTGGGAAGGAAATATTTTTTGGGGTTTTTTTTTTTGTTTTTTTGTGAGTACAGATATTAAACAAGGAGGTACGGGGTGAACGACTGGTACGAAACAGAGAACGAAAATAATTTCAGCGCATTCGACGAATCGCTGAGAGAAAAACAAACCACAAGGTCGGAGACGGTACGGTAGTCTAAGCCTACGAGTACTAGGCCGCAGAATACTCGATACCATTAACCGACGATTGTGTATACATGTACGAAAAATTAGCACCGAAAATTTTCCAAAAGATACGCTGTAGGTACATACACCGAAGGATAGATACAGTCTCGACAAAAACACAATTGAGAAATATCACTTAGCTTCGAAAGCGTGAGCGCATGGAGCAGCTTCGAAAAGACGTGACCTCCTACGTCTTTCACGAAGAGTAGGCTAATTATCGCCTGAACAAATTAACTGAACACCCTGAACAAATTACAAATTCCCACCAGGCCTGACCAGTCGGTTTGTGAAAGACTTGGACCAGAACCGTTCCCCTAGCCGACCTCACAATAAGTTGGGAATAATTGTGGTTACTACAGAAGAAGAAGACGAGCATACAACTGCTTCAACCTCGATTTATTTTTGCTTCAGCACAACAGACAACAGTATTTTATAAATATTTTCGAGTGTTTATGTTTTTGTTACCTGGCAAAAAAAAAAAAAAATTTTGCAAGTATGTTGATCACTCCGGTTTGTGTGTTTGTGTGTGTGTGTTTGCTTGTCTGTCCGCTCACTTATACTTGCCTACAGGTCACAATTTTAAACCGATCTTCACGAAACTTTACCCAATGGTAGAGTTGGTGGTCCGACAAAATGCTATATATTTTTGGGGTCAAAAGGTCAACATACACCAAAGGTCAACCACTTTTTTCAAATTTCTAAAATCCTCAATTTTCATCCGATTGACCAGGATTTTGAATAGGATATACATATCGGCAAACTGAATTCAACCACCAACTATTTTTGAGATCAGCGTAGGCCAAAAGGTCAGCATATGCCAAAGGTCAACCACTTTTTTCAAATTTCTAAAATCCTCAATTTTCATCCGATTGACTTGAAATTTGAATAGGACATACATGTCGGCGAATTGAATTCAACCACCAACTATTTTTGAGATCAGCATAGGCCAAAAGGTCAACATAGGCCAAAGGTCAACAACCATTTCAAATTTCTAAAATCCTCAATTTTCATCCGATTGACTTCAAATTTGAAGAGGATTTATATATCGGCTAACTGAATTCAACCACCAACTATTTTTGAGATTAGCTCTGGCCAAAAGGTCAACATAGGCCAAAGGTCAACCACTTTTTTCAAATTTCTAAAATCCTCAATGTTCATCCGATTTACTTGAAATTTCAATAGGATTTACATATCGGCTTACTGAATTCAACCACCAATTATTTAAAACATCAAAATGATGCTCCACTGAGTGCCATGCTACTTTGTTATGTTTTGCCAAGTGTCGCTCTATGGGTGATTTTTCATATTGTATGTTTGTTTGTTTGTCTGTCCGCTAACTTATACTTGCCTGCAGGTCACAATTTTAAACCAATCTTCACGAAACTTCACCAAATGGTAGAGTTTGTGTTCCGACAAAATCCTATATATTTGTGAGGTCAAGAGGTCAAAAGGTCAACATAGGCCAAAGGTCAACCACATTTTTCGAATTTCTAAAATCCTCAATTTTCATCCGATTGACTTGAAATTTGAATGGGATTTACATATCGGCTAACTGAATTCAACCACTGACTATTTTGGAGATCAGCATAGGCCAAAAGGTCAATATAGGCCAAAGGTCAACCTTTTCAAATTTCTAAAATCCTAAATTTTCATCCGATTGACTTGAAATCTGAATAGGATTTGCACATCAGCTTACTGAAACCAACCACCAACTATTTTTGAGGTCAACATAGGCCAAAAGGTCAACATAGGCCAAATTTCTAAAATTGTCAATTTACTCAGATTAACTTAAACTTTGAAGACGATTTGCATATCAGGTCACCGAATTCAACCACTTTGTACTGTTTTGCCAAATGTCACTCCATGAGTGATTTTTCATATTGTCTGTTTGTTTTCCGGCAAGTATGTTGATCTGTTCGTTTGTCTGTCTGTTTGTCTGTCTGTTTGCAGCACTACGTCTACACCATTGCACGTAGAATCGCCAAACTTTGCACACGTATTTGTCTTGCCCTGGAATAGACTGTGCCCAATTGATGCCGTCATCGGTCACATGGTTCGGTCGCCATCTTGGAAAAACCGAAAAACTTTGCACCTCCATATCTGCGAGTGCTGAATAGAAAAAATTGACACATGGCTCATTGTAAAGAACTCTCCATGGGGAATAAAATATGTTAATGATGATGTCTTCAGTCACGTGGTTCGGCCGCCATCTTGGAAAAACCGAAAAACTTAGCACCTCTATATCTCCAAAAGTGCTGAATAGAAAAAATTGAAACATGGCTCATTGTAAAGAACTCTCCATGGGAAATAAAATATGTTAATGATGATGTCATCGGTCAAGTGGTTCGGCCGCCATCTTGGAAAAACCGAAAAACTTTGCACCTCTATATCTCCAAAAGTGCTGAATAGAAAAAATTGACACATGGCTCATTGTAAAGAACTCTCCATGGGGAATAAAATATGTTAATGATGATGTCATCGGTCACGTGGTTCGGCCGCCATATTTGTCCTAAATGGCCGATAAAAAAGTGAATTCCGGCAAGTCCTCGGTCTGACCGATTTTTCATTTGTTTGTCTGTCCGCTCACTTTTACTTGCCTACAGGTCACAATTTTAAACCGATCTTCATGAAACTTCACCAAATGGTGGAGTTTGTGGTCTGACAAAATCCTATATATTTTTGAGGTCAACAAGTCAAAATAGGCCAAAGGTCAACCACTTTTTCGAAATTCTAAAATCCTCAATTTTCATCCGATTGACTTGAAATTGAATAGGATTTACATATCGGCAAACTGAATTCAACTACCAACTACTTTTGAGATCACCATAGGTCAAAGTTCAACAACAATTTCAGATTTCTAAAATCCTCAATTTTCATCCGATTTACTTGAAATTTGAATGGCATTTACATATCACTTAACTGAATTCAACCAACAACTATTTTTGAGATCAGCATAGGCCAAAAGTTCAAAATAGGCCAAAGGTCAACCACTTTTTTCAAATTTCTAAAAGCGTCAATTTTCATCCGATTGACTTGAAATTTGAATTGGATTTTCATGTCAGCTAACTGAATTCAACCACCAATTATTTAAGACATCAAAAGGATGCTCCACTGAGTGCCATGCTACTTTGTTATGTTTTGCCACGTGTCACTCTATGAGTGATTTTTCATTGGTATGTTATGCTTCATGGCTGAACCGTAGCATTTAGAGGCCCCAAATTTTGGGTGTCGGTACTTCAGAATCTGGGCAAGGTTTTAAGTTACCACACATTGGCCTTGGCCTCCATTTTGAGGCCACAAAAGGCCGCTATAAAGTGTATATTGGGATGTGGGGTCAAGTAGTGCTGCTGCCGGGCCGCAGGCAAAAGGTAACCACTATGAGGCCAATAACTCCATAGATTTTAATATTCTTCTTAAATAACCACTAATCTTATATGTTGAAAAATAATAAAACGTCAGCATTTCTTGGACACGGTATCGGTGCGGACACGGTATTGGTATAGACATGGTATCTTGTACGACGCACACATCCTTAACAATGAATCAAGTCGATGAAGTAACTTCATGCACAGGAATTTCTCATCGATCATAATTCTACTTTCAAACCTGTTACGAACATTGTTGCAGTCGTTGTTTTATAATAAAACCATTAATGCTATGCTATGGAACATATGAACCAGAATTTGATATTCTGAGGTGTCCTTGTATTTACTAAACTTTTAAAGTAAATTTTTGTCCTTGTATTTTGTCCTTGTAAATGTCCTTGTATTTATTTACTAAACTGTATTTACTATTTGATGGGTTTATTTTTTTTAATGCTTTGATGGAAAATACAACCCGATGTAGAATTATTTGGTAGTTCTGAATGGAAATATACCGAGAGAATGCAATGGCTTCGTCTTTTCTCACCTACGCCACCACTAACCAGTGGAGATCATGAATTGTGGGAGATAATGTGGTGTATCGCTTTTAATGTCCTCACAGGGTACACCGAAGGTCCCGGTTCGAACCTCCCCATGCTTGGTGGCCATGACGCTTGGACTGGCTTACCGGTGTCATCGCACGCCGGAATGTTACACCATTCCGGCAATCCAAATAGCAGGTGACAACCACAATAACCACAACAACTGAAAGAACGATTTGAAAAGTTTTCATGCAAAGCATATGCATATATATATATATATATATGTATGTGTGTGTATGTATTTTTTTTTTTTTTTTTGTATACAAGATCGAGGCTCGTGAAAGAGCGAACATTAATCACACAGAAAGACAAACAGCCACACAAAACAAATAACATCGGGAGCGGTAGACAAGATGGGGAGAGGGGGGGAAGGACACAAACACAACATTTGAGAGCAGGGACCGAGAGACATGGAGACATCGAGAGAACTGTGGGAGGGAGAGGGCTTTGGGGAGGAGGCATGGGAAGGGGGGGGGGGGGGGGTGGGAGAGGTATAAAACATATGGACACTGCCAGGACTTCCAGGAAAGAAGTTGGAAATTCAAACAAGGTGGATCTGGGGTGAATTAGCGGGGGTAGAAAAGATCAAGGTTTTGGATGGGGGAAGATAAGAGATGGTGGTGAACAGCTGTTTTAAAGACCTGGAGGGAGGAGTGGGATTGAAGTGAGTGTGGGAGTTTGTTCCAGAGGCGGGAGAAAAGAGGAATGAAAGAGTGAAGGTGAGCAGAGAGCCGAGATTTCGGCAGTTTAACCATCAGAGGGTTGCTGGCAGATCTTGTGCGACCTGTAGGAATATTTGGGGGACAGAGCACAGAGAGAGCTGGGGGAGCAAGGCCGGAGTATATATATATATATATATTAGGTCGTGCTACAATTTTTGTATTTGATTAACTCAAGGAATATATACTGGAGTTAGCAACTACTCGCTAACTAGTTGCTTAATCAACAGTTGATTAACTGAAGGTATATGATGAGGATTCAATCCGAACAGCGTTAATAACTGTTGGCCCCTGGTTTGGTTCCGCAGTCAATACTTGTGGTCCATGGCGGGTGGAAGCATGTCCCCCGTGCCCCAGGCCATGCCCACGGGACTCCCCATGCCTTTCTTCCGAGGCAACTCCTCGCCCTACCCCGGCGGACCTTCAAGTACCCTGCACGGTGCTTCTCCGTCCTCATACGACGCCGGAGGTCACGGGGGAGACACGGTTGCTGTGGACTCGCCGTATGACCCCACGGCACACCTCCTGACCACGTGGGCACCACTGACCCCTCCGGACATGTGATCCTCCGATTTGGGATATTCTATGAGATCACAGACGCCCACCCATCCCCCATTTGCTGTCAAAGACCAATGATCCATTGGTCCTAGTCGAATATTGTTCGCATCGTGGTTTTGAAGGTGCCCGCAATTTCAAAAATGTTGTTTTAAAATGTAAATTTTTAAATGTCAATTCTTATGTTTAAAACTGTAAAAAAAAAAAGATTTAAAGAATCCTCCCAAAATACCTTTTAAAATCGTGATGTTGCAGGGTTGATTTTAAAAATCAATCGGTTTGTTTTTATGTCAAGGTTTATTCTGTATGGTCATGGGTTAGACAAGGGAGAGGTGAGTGTCAGAAACGAAATCGCTTTCAGGAAGGAATGTGTTCATTTTAAGTTGAATTTTGTTTCAAGTCCTTTTTGTGAAAAAGCGCTGAATGGTGTCGTAAATGACTCGCTACCATTTGGGAGAAACTAGAAGCAAGTGATGAACTTTAGCAGCAAATCCTCTCCCAAAACCCCATCTCATGCCCTCTATTTCTAAACATTGTGAATCCTCATCGATAACGTTTCCAACTTGCGTGAAAATTGTCCAAAAACAAACTCACAACACCCCAATTTCATCACTTTGTACCAAATCATAGAGGATGCTTTCGTGGCGAAATAAATAACAGCATCAAATGAACAATTTTCTTCAGGGGAAAGTTTTCAAGTTTTTAAACTATTCTTTGTATGGTGTCCTCTAGTCTGTACATGTACTCTGGTGTACACGTGTCGTGATGCTACATCCACGGATTTAAAAAAAATCCCTTGCAGCGCAGGTAAGTTTTCAAATGGACGCACCAACCATTGGATGTACCGGTGTAAATATGCAGTTATAATCTTTCCTTTACATAGTAGAGCTATCATTGCGTTATGCTGGAATTATTTTTTGCTAATCCACCAGAATCTATATTGCAATTATTGAGCGAATGGACTGTAAATACATATCTTGTGTAATCGCCGGGTTTCTTTACTTCGCTTTTTGTGAATTTCTTCATTGTGATGTGCGTTATCATATTTGGTGTTTTGTAGTAACACGCTATAACCGGGCGTTTGCATCATGCTCCTGAATAACGAAGGTATTTGTCGTTCCATCATCCGGCAGCAACTCTTTTGATTTTAAATCTTCTTTTATCAGAGCCGTTTCACGACTAGTTTGGTGAATAAAGTATATACACTGCTGTCAGTTCCCTCGTTTTGAGCCTTTTTGTTTATTAAAATGGGAACAAAGTTTAGCTTTCCCACAAATTTCATGACTTCAACGTGTGGACGCCACCGGATTGTCGATACATTGTTTGAGGCTCCTTTGTAAAGCGATTTGTAACTTTTCCCCTGTTAATTAATTCACTTGTTAATTGCACTTTATTGCAAAAACAAAAAATGTGTGGCATTGTATATAATATTAGGTGGACCAGAAAGTAATGTTTTTAAAGTTGTGTATTCCTCTTTGAAAACCGACATTACTTTCCGGTACACCTAATATTATTAGCATTATTATATTTGTGATGTCACATGGCTGCGTGACATTGTTTGCTGCATATTGAATGTTGGATGATGTCACATTTGTGTATGTATTCACATAAAGTTATAATTAATGTTTTATAGTAACTAACACTAACTGCGTGGTTGCATCATTCTTGTGAATACGGAAAATATTTATCGTTTCCCTCTTTGGGCAGTGATTGTTTTTTTTTTAAATCATCAAATTAAATCATGTACGTAATGAACGCAAAGCACACAATCTTTTGATTATGAGCGGTTATACAAATTTATACAACGTAGCAATTTACTCATAAACTAATGGTATTGCTTTTGGTAACGAAGAAGCACAAAATGCGGTATTATTTGATTTGAATAATTAAAAACTCTCATGAACGGAAATGCACCAGCATGTTCGTTTGCACCAAAAGGTCTGGAGTACTTCTTGAGTTCTTGTTACGACACATTAACTACATCTGTAGCTGATATTAAAAGTCCTTCCATCGACAGCAACAAATAAAACGTTATTACATAGCGTTGTTCGTAACAGTTATTAAAATTAACCCCTCCACACCCCTTAAACCCTACCCTAAAAAAATAAATAATTGGCATGTGTTGTGAATAAAACACACACATATATATATATATATATATAGTGGATATTGATTAATTTTCAATACATGGTCAAATATTTAATGTCCACGGGGGTACAAGACATATGGACCATCACGTTCAGTATTTTCTAATAGCGCTATGAATTCACCTTTTCCAGCAAAAGTTGGTTAAGCAATTAACTTTTATATTATTCTCACTTTTATGTCTAGCCACAAAGTTGGACTAACCTTTATACAATAAATAAATAAATAGTAAAACTGCAACAAACGGTAATATATCATTGATTTCAGCATTGTTCAGCAATAACCTATTCAGTCCTAAAAGCCTTAATTTTGGCGTTGTTTAGCCTCAACTTATTCACTAATGAAAAGATTAACATCGGCAAAGCTAAGGCTGGTAGCAGCTTGAACTTGGGTGGCGTCATTTGCGTTAACTTATTGTCTGTCGTTCCTGCAATGAACTTGGTAAAGGTTCACCTGGACCAGCAAAAAGGGATGATGTTTGACGTGACGGATGGTTGTTCGAACTCGGAAGAAAAACACGGATGGTTGTTCCTTTTAAAACAGAAGTCGATTCTCAAAGGGAATATTCGGTCAAATAATTTAACCTTCAGATGATCAATGGGGTACAGGTATGTAACCAAATGACGTTTAAACTCTGAATATGTCTTGTCTCAACGGTCGTTTGGGGGTTAAGTAGACAATGTACAACGATAACATTATTTTTCTAACGTTTGGTGTTGCAACGACTCATTATTTTATTATTTAAGTGTAAAGGCAGGGGTTTACTGACATACCGGTGTATAATTTACATACACCTCCCACCACCAATTTGTTTTATGATTTCATACATTCCAAAAATAATTGGAGCAATCCAATTGTCTTTCAGATTCAACAGTATGACTGAATGAACAACAATGGAAACTCTTATTTAGATCTTTAAATGGAGGGACAGGGATGAGTGGGGTATTTGGTTGTCGTGGTTGTCGTCGTGGTTGGGGTGCTGAGTATTTCACCATCATTTCTGTTGTATAAAGTATCTTACAGATTCAAATAAGATTTAATACAGAATCCAACCATATTCACATGGGATGAAGGTGTATAGAAAAAGGCAATTCTGCCCATCATGTCTCCACATAAAAAGATCATGGATCAATATTAGGGATGACAAGAGATGGTGGTGCATTGCTTGTTTGAAGCCCTGGAGGGAAGAGACAGAACAGCTTCTAGAGTCCAGAAGTTGGTTCCATAGTTCGTTGCTCTCAAGCAGCTTGCTTTCCATGCTAAGAAAGCAAGCTGCTTGACTGAAACCAGCTCCCCAAAGGAATCAATGTACCGGGGTCGAGAGGATGGATAAGAAAGTCGCAGGTGAGATGGGATAAACCGATGCATGAGAGAAAGTAAATTTACGTGAAAATATTCCCATGTGGAATCCATATCAGGTGCTCTGGAGATGGCAGTCCAATCCTTTTGTGAGAGGGCAAAGTGAAGTCCTGCCATTTGGCCTGTACAAACAGCCATATTCTGTCGTTGATTTGCTCCCCAACAATAGCCAGAGAGATACAAGCCTTTCTTTGTACAGCAAGCCGAGGCTCATGTAAGAGCTAACACATAGAACATATAATAAGGGGAGTGGGAGACAAGAGGGGGAGAGAGGGGGAAGCACAACAACAGTAGGGAACAGGGACATCGGGAGTTCTATGGAAGGCAGAGGGCTGGGGTGGGGTACACGGGATAAACAAGATGGACATTACAAGGACTTTCAGGAAAGAATATGTAACTTAAAGGAGGTGGATTTGGGATGTATTAACGGGGGTAGAAAAGATCAAGGTTTTGGATGGGGGAAGAAAAGAGATGGTGGTGAACATCTCTTTGGAAGACCTGGAAAGAGGAGTGGGATTGAAGAGAGTGAGGGAGTTTGTTCCAGAGGTGGGAAAAGAGGAATGAGAGAGTGAAGGTGAGCGGAGAGTCTTTATTTTGGCAGTTTAACCATGAGAGGGTTGCTGACAGATCTTGTGCGTAAAGCAAGGAATATTTGGCGGACAGAGCACAGACAGAGCTGAGGGAGCTAGGCCGTAGAGGAGTCGGTAGAAGACAAAAACCACCAACCTGCCTGCGGTGAAAGAATGAAAGACCCTCAGAATCAGCTTCATCACATGACATACCAATGATTCTAAAAGCTTTGGTGTCTGCAACGTAAAGCCGACCTCGGTGAGGCAGGAGTACCAGCCCAGAGGGGAGAGCAGTATTCCATCAAGCTGCGGATGAAAACTTTGTATGTGGTGAGAAGCTCAGTCGTGCCGAGGAAGACCTTTACACGACGGAGGATGCCCAGACGGCGACTGGCTTTGGAAGCCAGCTTGGAAATGTTGTTTTCCCAGGAAAGATCATGGCAGATAGCGAGACCCAAAAGCTTGAGCGACAGAACTTTTTGGCGAGGATTGTGAGAAAGTAGATGGGAGGGTTGTCCAGTCGGTCTTTTCGGAGAGACATAGTGAGAGTGTGAGATTTGTCAGGATTGAAAGACATGTTCCACTTGTTTGCCCAGTCTGTGATTTTGTCCAGGTCTGCAGAGAGTGAGGAGGTTACAGACTGCCGATCTGAGGGATGAGAGATGGAACAGCGGACAGTGGAGTCTTTAGCAAAAAATATAGTGGATTTTCCAGAGAGTCGGAGAGATCATTGATGAAGACCAGAACACTGCCTTGAGAAACTCCAGCCAGGACAGGAAGGGGAGATGAGTATTCCATTCAAGGCCACACTGTGACCAGAGAGGAAGTCCGTGAGCCATGCATGGAGATTTCCATGGATACCATAAGAGGAGAGTTTGGTGAGCAGAACGGAGTGCCAGACCAAGATATGTCAAGGGAGCCAGCTCTGATTTCCTGTTTAGCGTTGAGGGCCTCCATCCATTGTTGAGACAGCAGAAGCAACATGTCCAGAGTAGAGTGGCCTGGTCTGAAACAAAATTGATGATCAGAGATCAATCCATTGGAGAAGAGGAAGGATTTAATATCAGAAGCAATGATGGATTCCATGACCTTGCTGATTTATTGGGAGCAGGTTGATTGGTCTGTAGTTGCAAGGATCTGTTTTTGCCCCATTTTGTGAAAAGCGGTAATGTTGGCCGATTTCCCAACGGATGGCAGATGACCTTGACAGGAAAGTGATCAGAAAAGCCAATAGGGACAGACGAGGACCATGAGTCACTGAGTTCAGGAGGAAATCGAAATTTCCCTCCACAACCCTCAAACCATCATGCATACTTTTACCTGACTACTCTTCCCAACCAATTGTATAGGTCCATTTTGAAATCTATTTGTCTAATTCTAGTATTTGTCTAGACTAGTATTTGTCTAATTCTCCCTTTTGAAGTGGTCAACTGTGCATTCCCACCAAACCTTTCCATGTATGAAGCATTCATTGAGTAGGAAATAATGGTGATTTCAAAAATAATCCCTGCTTCAACCCTCTCCCTCTCGTTTTCATCAACTTCAAGCTGTGCCCTTTGTTGGAAAAATATCAACACATCGAGTTTTGACTTTTAAAATGAAAAACAAAAACACCTGCCCCAACACAGGTAACTTTTTTGGCTGCAAGAAAGTCTTTTCTCTTCTCGCATATTTCAGACTGTGAGAGTTGTACGTTTTATCCTCTGGATTTCCTGTATGAAGTACGCCGAAAGTTAATTTAAGTTTCATGAACATTCTATTTTTTGCTTGAAAAGGTGCTACAAAAAAAAAATCTTTCAAACAAACCTATCAGCGGTGTGTCTCGTTCTGGGGTGAAATGTTACCAGAGGTGTTTACGAAGGGAAACGCCCTTATGGGGTGAAAGTAGTGGCACTGAGGCCAATCGGTGAGCATGTTTAAGTGGCAGCTGCGCTTGGTGACTCTGCCGTTCCAGCGACACAAACAGGCCGCCCTGTTTGCCCGGAGTCCGCGCTGGATCCTGAGAGCGCATTGAGCGATGGCGCGGTCGCTGGATGCTCAAAGCGAGCTCTGTGTGGGACAAACAGCAGCCGCTGAGCTAACACGACGCGCATTTCACACTGGGGTGTCAGAGCAGCACTGTTTGTCTCTCAATCTCTCCTCTTCTTTTATCCTCTCTCGCTCTCTCACTCTCTTTCCTTTTCTGGGTCTATTTGTGCCCCCACCCCAACATTCACTTGAACTCGTTTTGCTTATTTTTGGTGATACATTTATAAACCATTTCATTAGTTATTTTAATTTATTTAATTATGATCATACTAGAATTCGAGAAGTTTCTATATGTTTGTTTGACATGCATGCACTCCAGAACAGCTGGACGGAATGAATTGAAAACAGGTTGTTATACTCGGGTTAGGCTCGGCAAGGTTTGAGGTGTTGAAAAAAAAAAAATCTCATTACCAGTGGTTCAAGATAGAGGGAACACCCCAATGATCTATATGTAAATATGTATGACATAGCCAGTCTCCCGGTATGAGGAGGATATTACAAGGCATACAAAATTTGGACAATTCTGGGGGAACTAGTCACTCTGCAATTCTGGGGGAACTAGCCACTCCACAATTCCGGGGGAACTAGCCACTCCGCAATTCCGGGGGAACTAGCCAATCCGCAATTCAGGGGGAACTAGCTACACTGCAATTCCGGGGGAACTAGCTGCACTGCAATTCCGGGGGAACTAGCCACTCTGCAATTCCGGGGGAACTAGCCACTCTGCAATTCAGGGGGAACGAGCCACTCTGCAATTCCGGGGGAACTAGCCACTCTGCAATTCCAGGGGAACTAGCCACTCCGCAATTCCGGGGGAACTAGCCACGCTGCAATTCCGGGGGAACTAGCCACTCCGCCATTCTGGGGGAACTAGCCACTCCGCCATTCCGGAGGAACTAGCCACTCCGCAATTCCGGGGGAACTAGCCACTCCGCCATTCCGGAGGAACTGGCCACTCCGCAATTCCGGGGGAACTAGCCACGCTGCAATTCCGGGGGAACTAGCCACTCCGCCATTCTGGGGGAACTAGCCACTCCGCCATTCCGGAGGAACTAGCCACTCCGCAATTCCGGAGGAACCAGCCACTCCGCAATTCCAGGGGAACTAGCCACTCCGCAATTCCGGGGGAACTAGCCACGCTGCAATTCCGGGGGAACTAGCCACTCCGCCATTCTGGGGGAACTAGCCACTCCGCCATTCCGGAGGAACTAGCCACTCCGCAATTCCGGGGGAACTAGCCACTCCGGAGGAACTAGCCACTCCGCAATTCCGGGGGAACTAGCCACGCTGCAATTCCGGGGGAACTAGCCACTCCGCCATTCTGGGGGAACTAGCCACTCTGCCATTCCGGAGGAACCAGCCACTCCGCAATTCCGGGGGAACTAGCCACTCCCCAATTCCGGGAGAACGAGCCACTTCGCAATTCCGGGGGAACTAGCCACTCCCCAATTCCGGGAGAACTAGCCAGCATTCAATAGACTAGAAAGGCACTCAGTAGAGATCATACCTCCTCCACCAGGCTGAACAGTTTATGTTTTGTAGCTCACTGATAGGCTGGATCCAGATCCAGATCTGAACCTAAATAAAATTTGCTTGTTCTTGTCACACACCCAACCTGTCCACCAAATTTCGTCCAGATCTGTCAATAACGTTTTGAAATATCCTGCTCACAGACAGACAAACAGCATGAAACATAACCTCCGTCCACCTTAGGTTACGAAGGTTGTTATTGTCGTTTCGTATTCAGCCTGTGGCTGCTGATTTTATCATTTCTGGAAGCACGGCTGTGGCGCTGATGCAGTGCCCCTGTTACCAGTAAGCTGGTACTAATTTAGCCGACCTCAGAAGGATGACAGGCTGAGTCAACCCACCCGGTGTTATGTGACGGCATGACAGGGGCTGAAACTCAAGACCCCAAGATCTTATGCCAGCCACCTTAACAGTTATAGTTAGGTGGCTTAGTGGAAATATCGTTACAGGTTGGATAAAAGCGCCATTTTTGGTACAGAGCTTCCTTTTAGCCTAACTTTTGATTTTAGAAGGGGTGCCACCTGAACGGGGTCATGGATCCGGGTCAGAGGGGCCCCCTCCCATATTGCTGAAATACGGGTCTTACACCAATCTTATATTGTCTATGAGCACAATTTTTTGGTACATAACATTTTTAAGCACTCCATTTCATTTTAGAATGTGAGGTCCCTGAGAACAGGGGCAAATGGTGGGGCGATTGAGGTGGGGAGCCCCCCCCCCCCCCACACCATAATATTATTAGTCCCCTACCGGTGTAGGTTTGCACGCCGTCCCTCCGTCAGTCAGTCAGTCAGTCAGTCAGTCAGTCCGTCCGTCCGTCCGTCACGTAAAGAAGTTTTCCGGACTTTCTTTCTAAACGCTTAATCCTAATGATTTCAAACTTGGCACATGGTTTCCTCATGATAAGTTACAGGTCAAGTTCGAACTTCACGACGTTTCGATCATTTTTAACAAAGTTATGGCACTTTGAACTTTGGTAATTCTGATAATTCTGATGATCCTTAACTCAGTGCCATTTTAAGTTTTAATTTCCTTTAAAAACCAATTTCTTTGCAATAATAGGACCGATTGAGATCAAATTTTCACCATAGGAGGGACTCGGTCTGTAGAATATTTTAATTGAAATTATGACGTCACAGGTCACGTGGTTCGGTCGCCATATTGTTTTTCGTGAAAACACGAAAACCCCTTTTTCTCTGCAACGGCTGAACAGGTCGAGGCCAAACTTTGCAGGCAGAATCGCATACCCATGACGAACGAAAAAGTCAGCGAGCATGACGTCATGCGTCACATGGTTTCAGAGTTATGACGTTTTTAAGCATGAACCTTTAAAACCGAGCTCCTCCCTCATTTTTGATCCAATCGAGGGGAAACTTCACAGATCTGTTCAGCATGTCAGTCTACTAAAATGTCATTTTGGAATTTGCGATAGGGCACGTGGTTTGGCAGATATCGTTAATTAAACGAAAATATTTTTTTTAAATGGCTATCTCTTGAATCGCTAGTACCTCAGACCGTGAGTTGGTAATAATTTATATAATTCACACAGTGCAATACGTGCAGGCCGCTCCACGGAGCGACCTTGCGGGCTTATCAACGAGACGAGGCGTGACACACGTGTCTCAGCATACCTCAGATCAAGTTTGAAAACCAGCATCAACCGTGCATAAATTTGCATATTCTATCATTTTTGACAAAGTTATGGCACTTTGAACTTTGGTCGGGGACATGTGTTGCAGTGCAATACTCAGAATGCTTGTTTTTCTTTGCTTGTGATAATTATGAGGCACATTTTGGCAGAGCTCATCTTGTGTCCCAACTTTTGATTTTAGATTTTCCTATTTTTGAAATAAAGCACATGCGAGATCTTCAGCATGGGCCCTGGAACCGGGGGGAGGGGCTGGGGGCTGCAGCCCCCCCCCCAATTTTCTTGCAAAAAAAAAGAAGCAGAAATGAGACAGATGTATCTTGCAATGCAGTAGTTCATAGTCTATTTCTTACGGCTGCACTTGCAGAGTGGAGAGCAATCCAGATTTGCATTGCTACATTTGCAGGTAGAACAGTTTCCTCTGCAGGAACATTTGATCAGTTCTCGGCATGCTCTGGAGACCTCTGGAACTGTCATCCACACCGGCACCCAGGATCCTGATTCCTTGGTCCAGCCATAGTCTTCTGGAGATGGAATCACTTGCAGAGACTGAGTACTTGTTGTCCAGATTCCTGCCTGATATATTGCCCTTCTTACAAGCTGCAGCAGTGCATCCTGTGTTGGGGGCAGGTTCTCCATTGTTCGATTCTCGTGGCAGAAGAGTTTTCTCCTCGTCTCATTGACAGAACTCAGTGGACTGGATTTGTCATATAGGATTACAGTCAGTCTCTCCAAGATTTGGAATATCTCAGAGCCAACATGCAGCTTTTGGAAAGGATGCTTTGCTAGGTAGGTGAATGCCTCTGTAGCATCATCATACGCTTGCCAAGCCCGCCAGGCTAACTTTTTGCCCATGCCACGGAATGCTGATGTTGTGCCACATCCAGAGAATGAATGAAACACAGGCAGGGATTGTGATTTCGATGTCCCAAGACTGGCAGATTGAATTGATGTGGTAGTATCTGTATTTCCTTCCCATTCCAAAGGCCACCCAGATATCAGTCGACTGTTGGGTCTTGAGGAGCTCATGGAATTGGCCTACAATGATTACTACAACATCTGTATCTACTGTTCGCACTAACACTTGCTTTGCTCCTTGTTGAAGAGCATGGACAATGTGGGCAACGATCCTGGTGTCGGCTTCCTCGTGATTACATTTTTCCATGTTGTCTGATCCTGAAGATGACACACTTTCCTCTGAAGTGACATTGATATTTTTGCCCTGTGGCCAGTTGAATCTTTCGATCTTGGCTGTAAGAAAGGCAAACAGTTCCTTCTTGTTGACTGGATCACGAAGAAATTCCATCCAGTTGCGTGATAATTTAGTTTGGCCAGACACTTTTCTGCGCACACCAGCTCCCCTCTTTTCCCGTGTACTCTCTTTCAAACTGCCTTCGATGTAGGTGTCCCATACCAGGTCTAACCTCTTTGTATGTTGCAGCTGCTTCTCTAGGTATGGAATAAAGACTTCATCTGCATAATTGTCAAAGGTGCTGACACCAATCACAGGTAGACAATGGACAATAACGGCTCCATCCATAATCTTGCAACAAAATGTTGAAGGTGGCTCTCGTTGCTCTGGCTGCTCAAGACATTGCAAGAAGAATATTCCTGAGTCTACTTGGTCTCTATCTGAGTCTACCTGAGCAATGCATGCTGTCTCCTCCCCTCCCACAGGATTTTCTCTTTTTGTTTGCCTTAAAAAGAAAATCACAGGTCCTGGGTTGCAGTTTTGTAAATAGTCGAAATAGTGTCACTTGTAAATAATGCTCCCCACCGTTCATGTTTAGTTTGCGAATGAATTCCGCAATTCGGTTATCCTGTGGGCGTGAATCTGTTAGGCAGCGTGCAATGCAACAGCGGGACATACTTATTTGTGTTTTAAAACTGTCACACTCAGGGTCAGATTAATTGTAGAGGGAATTACACCTGCGTGTCACACTAAGTAAAGTTTTATAGGCCCGGGAATTACACCTGCGTGTCACACTAAGTAAAGTTTTATAGGCCCGGGACGTGCCTGGAGGATGAGGGTGCAGTGTAACGGATTTGGGAAACCCTGCACTTGGTGTAATTATTGTAAATATCACCCTCTGTAAATAGTAATTCTTTGTAAATACCTCCATCAATTGGTAAAGATCAAAGGTCGTCCTTTTAGTTAGTCCATCGCACACACGTAGAGAACCATAGGATCCCTCAATAGTTATATCATTATTATGTGTTCCAGTTTAAGGCTCTGTTTTCCATTAGTTGACTCTGCATTGCACCAAATCAAATAAGGATAGCTCCCCTTCAAAGATTCCATACCCCAGCAAACTCTCTCTCTCTGCAAAGCAGCTCGACAAGCGTGGGGTGCGCGCCCTCTCAACTGGCCTGGGTTTGAAAGCGGCGTACGCCACCATTTTGAACATGTGCTCCATGCTCTGTTTGCACAAGAAGGGCGGGGTCGCCGAGAAGAGGCGTGACCGTGGCTCGCCACGAGGGCGGAGCTGTTCAGCTCCATTGCCTAATAAGGCTAAACGGCCGAGGGCGCGTCACGACCCCGCTTAATATATGCGTTTGGAAGATCGCGCAAGAGAGAAGGGTCGAGACCAGCAGAGGCAATGCGCACGCAGCAAAAAGAGATCGTGCCTTGCCTGCGAGGGGAAATCCCAGTATTATCCCCAGAGAGAGAGAGAGAGTCGTGGCGTTGACGCAACCACATTTTGTTCCAGCGGTTGTCGGGTTCGCTTAAAACCAACGGCGCGAGGTCGGTGCGGAACCTCGACGGCTGAACGAGCCGAACCGGCCGCTCCTGCCAGCTGGACGGACCTTCTCCTGCCATCATCCCCGTGTGAGTCTGTCTTTGTTTGTTCTGTCCTGGGTATAAGTAAGACTGTATAGATAAGGCTGCCCTGTGTCTTTTTACATCCATCTATCTTTGTACAGCTTTGATCTTTCTTTTCCTCTGGTGTTTGTTATAATAAATGTGTGTTCCTTCTCCAAGCTTTGGTTTCGTCTTCATCCAGTTGCTTTAGTCTTTTCTTTCCATTGGTCTACGTGGCACGATTAAAACCGCTATAATCGGGTTAGTCATTGTTAACGGCCTGGGTCGTGACTCGCTTCGCTCGGCGTGTCCATTACCGTCGCGACTCGGACGGGGCTGTCTCCTCGCTGGTTGGGAGGTCAAGGTAAGCAGGTATTCGGGGGGTCTTTCTTTTGGGTCTCTGGCCCGATTACCCTGGTCGTGGCTGACCACCAGTGACGTCACAGACCCCCAGTATCGGCGACGGCCAGTATAACGGACAAGGGGTGAACCCCCCTTGGCAAGGGGAGCGCCGTCGTCCCAGATCCGTAACAATTGGTATTCTTTTTGTGGAATATTTGTCATTCTTTGATGTAGCTTTTTAGTTCAGCAAATGCACGTGCTTCATTCATTTTTTCATCATCATTATCCAGCGTTTGAGATGCCCTCATGTGAGAACGGTACCGGCTTATAGGCGCCTTTATCTAAGGACTTCATGGGACACTTTAACGGTTCATCCTTGTCTTTCTGACAAATGATGCAGCGGCCCCAGTTGAAATCCATGGTGATACGTCGAAGCTGTAAGCACAAAATTGAAATGGATGGATTCAACATCAAAGGGCATCAACATCAAACATCAAATGATTCAACATCATCATCATGATTCAACATCAAAAAAATTCAGATGTCTGTATTTTATGCTACGTTGAAATTTTACCTGACACAAGCAGAAAGATAACTTGGAGAATGAATGTTGCAACAAAGTGTCGCTGATTCTGTGTGGGCAACAAACAACAGACCTAATCCAAGTGCACCCATCAACAACACAACAACAACATGCATTTTAAGGCCATTTTCCCTGCTAGAGCGGGGGTTAGCCTTGCGGTCCCCATGACAATCTTCTCCATTTTGCCCTATTTTCTGCATCTCTCCTTGTTAACCCCCTTGCCCGCAAATCTTCTTCCACCATCTTTAGCCAAGTCTTTCTCGGTCTTCCCCGTCCTCTACTTCCTTCTACATCAATTTCCATCACTCTTCTCAACCAGTCACTTTCATCCTTCCTCAACACATGACCAAACCATCTCAGCCTGTTCCTCTTCACAGCATCAATCACAGGCAATATTCCCATCATCTTTCGCAATTCATCATTTGTCTTCCTCTCTCTCAACGATACTCCGCACATCCATCGAACCATTCGCATTTCCACCCTTTCCAGCCTTCGTTGCTGCTCTACGTTCATTACCCATGTCTCGCTCCCATAAATCATAACACTTCTCACACATGCAGCATACACCTTTCCCTTCAGCTTCAGCGACACTCTCCTCCTCATCAGCACGCCACTCAGTTCCCGAAACTTCTTCCATGCACATCTCACTCGAGCAACCGTTGCCGAGTCTGATCCACCTTCTCCATTCAGCATGTCTCCGAGGTAGCAAAATGTTTTCACACCTTCCAGCTTCACGCCGTCTCCAAGATCCAACTCAACATTTCCTCCATCTGCAGCTCCCTCTGGGCACACCTTACATTTGAATGTAGCTGCCACACTGGTAAATGACCCTCTCAGACCACTACATTTTTGATGAACCCACTCAGCGCACATTGTACATTGAATGGAGTTCACTCCGACACCCTTCCTGCACACAGCACACGGCCACTTCCCAGTTCTTTCCACCTCACCACATGCTTTACCACTTGCCATCACCTTCGTCTTTCCGATATTCACCTTCAGACCTTTTGTCTCCATACATTCCTTCCACTTGTTCATCTTTTCCTTCAGTCCATCCATACTTTCCGCAATCAACACCAGATCATCTGCATACAACAACTCCCACGGTAAACCCTCCTTTACGTTCTGATCCAGCACCTCCATTACAGCTACAAATAGTAGTGGACTTAGTACCGACCCCTGATGCACTCCCACCTTCACCTCAAACTCACCACTGTTCCCGTCCTTCGTCCTTACAGCTGTGCGCGCTCTTTTGTACATTGCCATCACTACTCTGATCAACCATTCCTCCACTCCTAACTTCCTCAATGCCCATGTCAATACTTTGCGTGGAACCCTATCGAATGCTTTCTCCAGATCAACAAACCCAAAAAACAACTTCTTCCTCTTCTCCATGTACTTCTCCTGCAACTGCCTCACAATGAAAAGCGCATCTGTCGTTCCTCTTCCTGGCATAAATCCAAACTGCATTTCGTCGATCTTCACTTTCTTCCTTATCCTCCTCTCCAACACCCTTTCCAATACCTTCATTCCATGCTCCAATAACTTTATCGCTCGGTACGAGCCACACTCCAGAGGGTCACCTTTCCCCGTGTATAGAGGGACGAGGGTACTCAGTTCCCAATCCACTGGAATGCGGCCTTCTTTCACCACCAGATTACAGATCGCTGTCATTCTCTTCACACCCCAACTTCCTGCTGCCTTCAACATATCTCCCACAACTCCCGTCGGCCCTCCCGCTTTTCCACTCTTCATTGCTGTTATCGCTTCCTCAACTTCCTTCTCAGTTATCTTCTCTGCCGGTCCTAAAACTGGGTTACTCTCTATGTTGCCATCCCATTCATTCTCTGTATTCAACAGCATTTCCATATATCTTTTCCATCTTCCTTTAATTCCATCTGGGTCGACAACGATTTGTCCCACTTCATCCTTCAAGCAACTCACCCCCATCACGTCACACCTCTCTTTCGCTATGTGCTTTGCAATCCTGAATACTGCTTTCTGACCCTCTTCTGAATCCAAGCGTTCTCCGAACATTTTCCTACATGCCTCCTGCGCCTTTGCTACCTCTTTCTTTGCAGCCTTCCTGGCTGCCTTATAACTTTCATGCTCTGCTGTTTCTGCTCCCGTACCCTTCGCCTTCTGCCACTCCTTGAACTTCTTCCTCTTCTCGTCAATCCTCTTTCCAACTTCATCATCCCACCACCATGTTTCCGAGTGCCTCGGTGGTCCTTTTGTCCATCCACATACCTCACCAACGGCTCCCAACAGACTAGCTTTCATTGACATCCAACCACTTTCAAGCTCAACCACATCATCCTCTACCCTACTCAGCCTCTCTTTTAATGCCTCCCTTACTGTCACCTCTTTCAACCTCCACACCTTCATTCTTGGTTGGTACTTCACCCGCCGAGCTCTCCTCGCACCTTTCATTTTTATGTCGCAGACAACCAAGTGGTGCTGTGAAACAGCCTCCTCCCCCGGGATCACCTTTGTGTCCCGGAGGTGCCCCCTATCTCGCGCCTCCGCACCATCAGGTAGTCAACGGTTGTCGTCGACCCACCTGACGTGTATGTAACAAGCTTATTATCCTCTTTCTGGAACTGAGTATTACAAATCAACAAATCAGCTCCATCAGCAAACTCCAAAATCCTTTCACCTTCTCCATTTCTCACACCATATCCGTAACCCCCATGAACTCCCTCAAAACCATCCATACTCCTTCCCACATGTCCATTCAGGTCTCCTCCCACCACAACAACCTCTTCATCTTTCACGTTTTCCATCAGCTTCTCTATCGCACACCAGAACTTGTCCTTCTCTTCATTGCTTCGACCAACCTGCGGAGCATATCCCGAGATGACGTTCACCAAGAGCTTTCCAATCATCATTTTCACCATCATCAACCTATCACTCACTCTAGTCACACTCACCACACTGTCTACAAACTCCTCAGAAAACAGGACACCAACACCATTCACGCCCTCCGGGCACCCTTGCCACACAAACTTGTATTTCTGTCCCTGCCTACCCTTCACCATTCTCACACCACTTCCCTTCCATCTCATCTCTTGCACACAACATATGTCCACTCTTCTTCTGACCAATACTTCCACCACTTCTCCTGATCTCCCTGTCATTGTCCCTACATTCCATGTCCCAAACCTCAGAAACCGATCTCCACTTCGGGCTGCACCCTGCCAATATGTAGTTGTAATTGTCATGGTTCTCTTTTTGAGGCAATGTTTTTTATGGCCGGATGCCCTTCCTGACGCCAACCCTCTTAGTCGTCTCTTACGACATGCAGGGATACGGTGTACCTATTCTGACCAGGGTACACACTGGGAAACGTTTAAAACATGGAAATTCTGGGGGGGGGGGGGGGGTGGGGGAGGGGGGGGGGGGGGGCGTCGTTAGCATCACGGCTGCAGTTTAAACATATTCCAACAATATCCAAACAGAACCATGAAAACCATGAAAAACAATCTGGGAAAAGTCTCCAAGCGAGAACGTGGATTTGAGAAGGAAGGAGCAGAGGCGGGAGAGAAACGAGATACAGGGGGCGGGGCACAAGCCGAGACGAGGAGGAGAGCGAACAAACGTGTCCGGGAGGGGAGAAAGAATCAATATAGAATTCTTTGTCTAGGGAGGTGAGGTGAGGGGGAGAAAATAAAATAAAAGAAACAAGCAATGCAGCGGAGGAAATAACCCAAACCGACAAAACACTGACGGGGGAGGGAAGCCCCAAGTTACCAGGCCGCGCACGAGGTACGACTCAGAAAACGATTAACTACACACAAGTTTGTACGAATTACAAACCAATACCAAGCAGAAACACACAATAACACGTACACAGCAAAATAACCAGTGGAAATTTGACAAAGACAAGAATGGGAAAACACAAACTTCGATGCCGTGGAGAGCTCGAAGTACGCTTCACTCGCCCGAGGAACAACACGAGGAACACCAAGTGCACCCATCATAAAACGAAAACAACAACACATGTTAACTCAGAAATAAATCTTTAATAGCTGCGAACAAAGCCCATATTTTTGACATTGAGAAGTGGGGAGGGGGGGGGGAGGGGCTCCCCCGGCCCCTCACCTGACCTTTAGCCCCTGTTACAAGGGCCATCACATTCTAAAATGAAATGTTGTGCATAACTTAGGTTATGAACCCAAAATGGTGTTAATAGACAATGTGAGAAAGGCATAAAACCCGTATTACAGCTACATGGGAGGGGGTTAGTGCCCCTGGCCCCCCTGACCCGGATCCATGACCCCGTTCAGGTGGCACCCCTTCTAAAATCAAAAGTTAGGTCGCAAGGAAGCTCTGTACCAAAAATGACGCTTTTATCCACCCTGTAACGATTAATCGACAAAATTGACGCTACGCCACCCTACTATTAAGCCAACACCAGGCCTGGTTGCGGAGGTAAAAATATTGTTCCCTGTCCACCCATGCAGCACAGGCGCCCTCTACTGCAAGCAACGAGAACAACCAGTGAATGAAACAAAACATTTGCCAATTTTTTTTTACACTTTACTTCCTGGAAACACCAAAACAAAAATAACTTCACCAACTTTCCAGAACATTTTAGTTCAAAAAAAAAGTTTCCTTTAATTATAAGCAATTACAGAATATAGTTCTCACAGCAAATTGGGAAGAGAATTACAGAGGCTTCTGGCCCTGATGAAACCAAAACTGCTACATTTGCAATCCCGAGTAAATAAAAACAATAAACGAATGGTTCAACAGTTTGGATAGCAGGATAAAAACAGATCGTTCATTTCACAAAATTGACACTCAAGGGTTACATAAACTCCAGCACTTTCCAACACGGGATTCAAATAAAATAAAATCGCAAAGTTTAATAATCAAAGATCCAACTAAATTGGTGAAAAACCAATGTACACACTCAACAGAACACCATATAAAAAGGTTGATGGTAAATAGATAAATTATTCCACAAATAACATGGTTACAGTTGTTAATGATCAGACTCCAGTAAACTAGCACATGGATTTGAGGATGTCCATTGAAGATCCCAGGAAACTGACGCATGGATTTGAGAATGCAATGCACATGACACAATAACATGAAAGAGTAAGGCTGTAAACCAGTTCAAATCCAGAATTCACAAAATGGCCTTCCAAACATTTTGTTTTAAACACAAGCTGTTGAAAGTCTGTGCTTTCATTACATCCACCAACAGGTTTAGTAAGACCTTCCAAAAAAAAATAAAAAAATACTCGATACACAGCTGACCTTGCTGTGGGAAATACAATCGCCAAACTCCTCGGATGCAATATTCTGTGGTTCAAGCTCCAGGCTGTCCCTGATTAATGTGAATAACATTAAATGACACAACGCATCAAGAAGGTAACAATGGCAAATGCCTAGCTATAAGCGCTTTGATGAACCAGCCTTTGCCAGTTTGTCAGCCGCATCATTTCCAGGATAATTCGAATGTCCAGGGACATGAATCTGAAGCACAAAGTAAAGACAAAACAGGATGTACATGGCCCTTCCAGGATGTATTCCTGCAATCCTGCATTTCAATTGACCCAATAACATGGTGCTACATACAAGATTACGAGCTAAGTTGTATGGTGACAATATGTAATTCATAGTTTGCACGTTAAGGAACGAGAAACTCCAGCATTCCACACTTCAAAATTGCCACAATAATAACATAGCTGCAGCATGAGCACAAATTAAGAGACTTTGCGGTTCAATTATTCCAAGAGCCTATGGCCCAGTTGCATAAACCATCCTTAAGGACAGATTTGAGGATATATTTTAGTATTTCCTTGACTTTTCCCTTAAGGACATCCTTAAGATGAGGATGGTTCCTTAAAGTTAGATCAGATTAGAGATAGGAATAGCTGTCCCGATTCACAATGGCGCCTAAGCGATCCACAAACTGGCTTAGTGAATAGACACAGAAGCACTAATGGATGCTTTTGTGAAGCACAAAAGCATCCCAAAGGGGGAGAGGTTCATCAATTTTCATCGGAATGGCCTGAAATTTTAAGAATTTGCATATTGGGTCACATAATTAATTCACCAATCAAAAGCTAGAACCTGCTTATATATTTTAGATCATAAGCTCAAAGGTCAAGGCTGCATAAAATAGTTAATTTTCATTTTGTATGTTTTTCTCACTGTTTTCATCATGTTTAGCTTATGGAAGAAGACATCTGAATACAAACGAGCTTTGCATTTTCAGATGCTTTATCGTTTTATTTTCAATATTTTAATTATGTGCATTAAATATTTGGAAACTTCCCAAGAAGGTGAAAGCGTGAAATTATAAAAGTAAAATATGGATGTGAAACAACAAGCAAAATATTTGGATGTTATAAAAGATCGACAAAGCAATCCAAATCACTCAACCACCACGAAGAGCTTGTTTTGCAATATACAATCATTTTTCAATTGTGGAAGTATTGTTCTATCAGCCTCTGGTGGCGCGTTGCGACGTTTTGGTCCATCACTTCTCGGTAATCCTTGACTGGTACTTGTAGCTCATTTTCTCCTGGGAAGTCTGGGAGCCCATGTCTCCGAGCAATGTTTTGTAGGACCACAGCTGCTATATCGACACCACATGACCTCTGCGGCAATAAACATAAACTGTCGTGGAGGCAGTTGAACCTTTTTTGTTGCTCCAAAATGTCCACTCCATGATCATCCTGGTTCGAGTCATCCTCTATTGTACTGCTCTTCTGCTCAATCATTGGGATGAGCGAGTCAACCATGGTTGACATGGATAGCCACTATCACTGAGAATCAGTCCATTATGCTGCAACTGTTTAAATTGGCAGTGTGGTGCAGACTCGTGCCAGATCTGAGAATCATGCACCGCTCCAGGGTGTTTGGCAACCATGTTGATAATCATGATCTCATGGTCACATATGCACTGCACATTGATGGAGTGAAATCCTTTGTAATTGATGTATCCGACCTCGTGTTCATGCAGTGCATGTATATGTATGTGCGTGCAGTCAATGACACCAATCACAGCCAGGAATTCGTGCATGGTGAAGAAACCGCACTTCACTTGGTGGGAACGTTCCTCGTCCAGGAAGCTGACAAACTCCCTAACGTGGCGAACAAGGATTCCCTTCGTCATGTGGATGATGTGGCAAACTGTCGATTTGTGGACATTGATGGTATCTGCAATAGGCTTCCGGTTCCTCGGGCGAGTGAAGCATACTTCGAGCTCTCCACGGCATCAAAGTTTAAGTATTTTCCCATTCTTGTCTTTGTCAAATTTCCACTGGTTATTTTACTGTGTACGTGTTATTGTGTGTTTCTAGTTAGTATTGGTTTGTAATTCGTACAAACTTGTGTGTAATTAATCGTTTTCTGGGTCGTACCTCGTGCGCGGCCTGGTAACTTGAGGCTTCCCTCCCCCCGTCGGTGTTTTGTCAATTTAAGTTCTTTCCTTCGCTGTATTACTTGTTTCCTTTATTTTATTTTCTCCCCCTCACCTCACCTCCCTAGACAAAACTTTCTATATTGATTCTTTCTCTCCTCCTGGACACGTGCTTGTTCGCTCTCCTCCTCGTCTCGACTTGTGCCCCGCCCCCTGTATCTCGTTTTTCTCCCGCCTCTGCTCCTTTCTCAAATCCACGTTCTCGCTTGAAGACTTTTCCCAGATTGTTTTTCATGGTTTTCATGGTTCTGTTTGGATATTGTTGGAATATGTTTAAACCGCAGCCGTGATGCTGACGCCGCCCCCCCCCCCTCCCCCAGAATTTCCATGTTTTAAACGTTTCCCAGTGTGTACCCTGTTCAGAATAGGTACACCGTATCCCTGCGTGTCGTAAGAGACGTCTAAGAGGGTTGGTGTCAGGAAGAGCATCCGGCCATAAAAACATTGCCTCAAAAAAGAGAACCATGACAATTACAACTACATATGGGCAGGGTGCAGCCCGAAGTGGAGATCGGTTTCTGAGGTTTGGGACATGGAATGTAGGGACAATGACAGGGAGATCAGGAGAAGTGGTGGAAGTATTGGTCAGAAGAAGAGTGGACATATGTTGTGTGCAAGAGACGAGATGGAAGGGAAGTGGTGTGAGAATGGTGAAGGGTACGCAGGGACAGAAATACAAGTTTGTGTGGCAAGGGTGCCCGGAGGGCGTGAATGGTGTTGGTGTCCTGTTTTCTGAGGAGTTTGTAGACAGTGTGGTGAGTGTGACTAGAGTGAGTGACAGGTTGATGATGGTGAAAATGATGATTGGAAAGCTCTTGGTGAACGTCATCTCGGGATATGCTCCGCAGGTTGGTCGAAGCGATGAAGAGAAGGACAAGTTCTGGTGTGTGATAGAGAAGCTGGTGGAAAACGTGAAAGATGAGGAAGTTGTTGTGGTGGGAGAAGACCTGAATGGACATGTGGGAAGGAGTATTGATGGTTTTGAGGGAGTTCATGGGGGCTACGGATATGGTGTGAGAAATGGAGAAGGTGAAAGGATTTTGGAGTTTGCTGATGGAGCTGATTTGTTGATTTGTAATACTCAGTTCCAGAAAGAGGATAATAAGCTTGTTACATACACGTCAGGTGGGTCGACGACAACCGTTGACTACCTGATGGTGCGTAGGCGAGATAGGGGGCACCTCCGGGACACAAAGGTGATCCCGGGGGAGGAGGCTGTTTCACAGCACCACTTGGTTGTCTGCGACATAAGGGTGAAAGGTGCGAGGAGAGCTCAGCGGGTGAAGTACCAACCGAGAATGAAGGTGTGGAGGTTGAAAGAGGTGACAGCAAGGGAGGCATTAAAAGAGAGGCTGAGTAGGGTAGAGGATGATGTGGTTGAGCTTGAAAGTGGTTGGATGTCAATGAAAGCTAGTCTGTTGGGAGCCGTTGGTGAGGTATGTGGATGGACAAAAGGACCACCGAGGCACTCGGAAACATGGTGGTGGGATGATGAAGTTGGAAAGAGCATTGACGAGACGAGGAAGAAGTTCAAGGGGTGGCAGAAGGCGAAGGGTACGGGAGCAGAAACAGCAGAGCATGAAAGTTATAAGGCAGCCAGGAAGGCTGCAAAGAAAGAGGTAGCAAAGGCGCAGGAGGCATGTAGGAAAATGTTTGGAGAACGCTTGGATTCGGAAGAGGGTCAGAAAGCAGTATTCAGGATTGCAAAGCACATAGCGAAAGAGAGGTGTGATGTGATGGGGGTGAGTTGCTTGAAGGATGAAGTGGGACAAATCGTTGTCGACCCAGATGGAATTAAAGGAAGATGGAAAAGATATATGGAAATGCTGTTGAATACAGAGAATGAACGGGATGGCAACATAGAGAGTAATCCAGTTTTAGGACCGGCAGAGAAGATAACTGAGAAGGAAGTTGAGGAAGCGATAAAAGCAATGAAGAGTGGAAAAGCGGGAGGGCCGACGGGAGTTGTGGGAGATATGTTGAAGGCAGCAGGAAGTTGGGGGTGTGAAGAGAATGACAGAGATCTGTAATCTCATGGTGAAAGAAGGCCGCATTCCAGTGGATTGGGAACCGAGTACCCTCGTCCCTCTATACAAGGGGAAAGGTGACCCTCTGGAGTGTGGCTCGTACCGAGCGATAAAGTTATTGGAGCATGGAATGAAGGTATTGGAAAGGGTGTTGGAGAGGAGGATAAGGAAGAAAGTGAAGATCGACGAAATGCAGTTTGGATTTATGCCAGGAAGAGGAACGACAGATGCGCTTTTCATTGTGAGGCAGTTGCAGGAGAAGTACATGGAGAAGAGGCAGAAGTTGTTTTTTGGGTTTGTTGATCTGGAGAAAGCATTCGATAGGGTTCCACGCAACGTATTGACATGGGCATTGAGGAAGTTAGGAGTGGAGGAATGGTTGATCAGAGTAGCTGTAATGTACAAATTACAAATGTACAAAAATGGCAATGTACAAAAGAGCGCGCACAACTGTAAGGACGAAGGACGGGAACAGTGGTGAGATTGAGGTGAAGGTGGGAGTGCATCAGGGGTCGGTACTAAGTCCACTACTATTTGTAGCTGTGATGGAGGTGCTGGCTCAGAACGTAAAGGAGGGTTTACCGTGGGAGTTGTTGTATGCAGATGATCTGGTGTTGATTGCGGAATGTATGGATGGACTGAAGGAAAAGATGAACAAGTGGAAGGAATGTATGGAGACAAAAGGTCTGAAGGTAAATATCGGAAAGATGAAGGTGATGGCAAGTGGTAAAGCATGTGGTGAGGTGGAAAGAACTGGGAAGTGGCCGTGTGCTGTGTGCAGGAAGGGTGTCGGAGTGAACTCCATTCAATGTACAATGTGCGATGAGTGGGTTCATCAAAAATGTAGTGGTCTGAGAGGGTCATTTACCAGTGTGGCAGCTACATTCAAATGTAAGGTGTGCACAGAGGGAGCTGCAGATGGAGGAAATGTTGAGTTGGATCTTGGAGACGGCATGAAGGTGGAAGGTGTGAAAACATTTTGCTACCTCGGAGACATGCTGAATGGAGAAGGTGGATCAGACTCGGCAACGGTTGCTCGAGTGAGATGTGCATGGAAGAAGTTTCGGGAACTGAGTGGCGTGCTGATGAGGAGGAGAGTGTCGCTGAAGCTAAAGGGAAAGGTGTATGCTGCATGTGTGAGAAGTGTTATGATTTATGGGAGCGAGACATGGGTAATGAACGTAGAGCAGCAACGAAGGCTGGAAAGGGTGGAAATGCGAATGGTTCGATGGATGTGCGGAGTATCGTTGAGAGAGAGGAAGACAAATGATGAATTGCGAAAAAGATGATGGGAATATTGCCTGTGATTGATGATGTGAAGAGGAACAGGTTGAGATGGTTTGGTCATGTGTTGAGGAAGGATGAAAGTGACTGGTTGAGAAGAGTGATGGAAATTAATGTAGAAGGAAGTAGAGGACGGGGAAGACCGAGAAAGACTTGGCTAAAGATGGTCGAAGAAGAAATGCGGGCAAGGGGGTTAACAAGGAGAGATGCAGAAAATAGGGCAAAATGGAGAAGATTGTCATGGGGACCGCAAGGCTAACCCCCGCTCTAGCAGGGAAAATGGCCTTAAAATGCATGTTGTTGTTGTTGTTGTTGATGGTATCTGCAATTGCGAATGCGAATGGTTCGACGGATGTGCGGAGTATCGTTGAGAGAGAGGAAGACAAATGATGAATTGCGAAAGATGATGGGAATAGAGCCTGTGATTGATGCTGTGAAGAGGAACAGGTTGAGATGGTTTGGTCATGTGTTGAGGAAGGATGAAAGTGACTGGTTGAGAAGAGTGATGGAAATGAATGTAGAAGGAAGTAGAGGATGGGGAAGACCGAGAAAGACTTGGCTAAAGATGGTGGAAGAAGAAATGCAGGCAAGGGGGTTAACAAGGAGAGATGCAGAAAATAGGGCAAAATGGAAGAGATTGTCATGGTGAAACCCCGTGGGCAACAACCCCTGAATTTATTTTACTGATGGATCAGCAAGGCTAACCCCCGCTCTAGTAGGGGAAATGGCCTTTAAAATGCATGTTGTTGTTGTTGTTGTTGTTGATGGTATCTGCAATTACTGCCTGGAAGCTTCCGCAAGGAACCTCAAAAAAAATACAAACTTGTAGCACATCCGGTTTGGCGAAATTCCTGAGTAGGATGGTTGAGATATTTGTGCAACAGGTCCATCAGCTCGTAAATCCCTCTCCTGTCGAACTTAAATGTTTGGTACAAGCATTCGTCATCATAGACATCAAGCCTGTCGAGGCAGTCTCTGAAAACACGTTTGTGACGTCCTGCGCAGTGAGAATTGGCATCTTTGTGCGATTTTCCATTTGGAAACTCAAACGTTCATGTTTAAGGATGAGGGGGGGGGGGGGCAGAGAGTGGAGCTCCCTTCACTTCAAGGAAGGATTTAAGGAAAAACTTAGGGAATATTCGCATATGCAACCATCCTCAACCTAAAGACGTCCAGAAGGGAAAAGTTAAAGAAATACTTAAACAATCCTAAAATCTTTCCTTAGGAATGGTTTACGCAACCGGGCCATTACGTCAACAATTTAGATCGATTTTACATTGTGAAACACGTTCTGAGCTGTCTAATTTCACAGTCACCATTCTTGGAAAGTTTCCAAACATTTACTGCACATATTACACATTCAAAATAAAAGAGTGAATGATAAATCAAATGAATTTTACACAAGAATCATTTTATTCCTCCTGCATCCGGAAGCACATGTTCCCCATGCAACATACACTACTAGTCAAAAGTTTCAGAACACCTCAATTTTTCTAGTTTTTATTGAAATTTAAGCATTTAAAGTCCAGTGAATAACCTGAAATGGTACAAAGGTAAGCAGTAAACTGCTCGAGGTTAAAAAAAAGTTTAGGTTAGCAAAAAGGGAAAATAATGTAAATTGCAGTTGTATTGTAAAAAAAAAAAAAAGGCCATCTTCAGGGAACAAGTAATGGGTTAACAAGTTACAGCTGTTCTGCAGCAATGTAAGTAAATTAAGCCTTGAAAGTTGATGCAAACAATTCCTACAGGTGTCCCAACCTCTGCTGTTTACTTGATTACAAATCTCGTAGGCGACTTACGACGACTCGCAGTTACGACCGTCGCAAAAATCTCAGTTGCTCCTTGTGCCTCGTGCTGACAACATCCCTTATGCTCCATCGCCTATAAGTGTGTGTGTGCCGTACTGCCATCATCATGTCTAGCAAGAGGAATAGTGCATCCACTGATGGATCGGAGAAAAAGAAGAGGAAGGAGATCGACCTGGAGTTAAAGATGAAAATAATCGTGCAGCTCGAGAACGGTAAAAGCGTGGCAGCCATCTCTCATCTTAGGCAGTTGGACAGAGAACCGTCAGCGTATGCTTTTCTACGCCAGGACCAGAGCACCCGTTCTTTGCATCATCTACACAGTCGAAAATTATTCGCATCATCTACATTCTACACAGTCGAAAGTGTAGATGATGTGAAGAATTTTCATGTCACACAGGTAAACCTGTGATTTATTTTCAAATGTGACACATCGTATTTTACTGTAAGCATACATCTCTATCAAGCTCAAATAGTGATGGTAGGGATAACTGGATTACTGATAGAACTTTGGTAAACGACATTGAGGGTAACGTTTCTCCAACATCAACAACCAATGGTTTAACCTCCATCGAGGAAGCATCTCCATCGTGAAACTCCTAAAGAAGGTGCTTTTCCCCCCATAATTGTTCTTCAACCTAACCTGTATGCTCACGGTTTACACAATATCTCGGCTTATTGATGAGTGAAGAGGAAAGCGATCCTGGTATGCACCTTCTAGTCAGGTTCACTATGTTTTTTCGTTCAAAATTTTGGTAGATTAGCAAAACTATACATTTTTGGAATATTCAGAGCATGAGGAATCCAAAAATTAATGTTTACATTTGCGTAGACACCTTTGCGAAAATGACACTCAGGACAGTGATGAAGATCTGTAAAAGCATATTCCTGAACGGTATAGACCTCGTAGATCCTGTGTATAGGACTTATAGTTCAATCTGATACTACCTATAACTTCCTATAACAACCTATAACTTCAAAGGACTTGCAATATCATGTATTATGTAATACAGTTATATCACAAATATAAAGACAATGGTTTTCAATTACCTTTGTTTGTTGCTTTTCTATAATCCTGAGCACTATTTTGAGGCCTTTATTGGATTCCTTCACCCAGAAAACATAGGATTAGCATATTTAATTAAGTCTCTAGGTTGACTAGAAGCCGAGATCGCGCAAAATATGTATTTTATGGCGGCCATTTTCAAAATCCAAAATGGCGGCCATGCAGGTATCTGTGCAAATGCCAACATTGATTTTCAGATTCTCCATGCTCTGAAGATTCCAAAAATGTACAGGTTTGCTAATCCCAAAATTTTGAAAGAAATTATATTTGTTAACATAGTGAACCTGACTGACTATCTTCATCACTGTCCTGAGTGTCATTTTTGCAAAGGTGTTTACGCAAATGTAAACATTAATTTTTGGATTCCTCATGCTCTGAATATTCCAAAAATGTATAGTTTTGCTAATCTACCAAAATTTTGAACGAAATTATATTTGTTAACATAGTGAACCTGACTATTCTCTGTCCTCTGCCTCACCACTGATGGATGACCAGCCATCTTGTTCAAAGGACTGATTTGTGTGTTTATGGTGTAGGGTACTTTATCACTTTTTTTTTTTTTTTGTATACAGGATCGAGGCTCGTGAAAGAGCTAACATTTATCACACAAAAAAATCAAACAGACACACAAAACATATAATAAGGGTCGCAGTAGACAAGATGGGGAGAGAAGGGGAAGCACCCAAACAAAACATTTGAGAGCAGGGACAGTGGGAGATCTGTGGGAGGGCTTGAGGGGAAGGGGGGAGGGGTGGGAGAAGTATAAAACACAAGGACACTGCAAGGACTTCCAAGAAGGAAGTTGGTATTTCAAAAAAGTGAATCTGGGGTGAAATTAGTGGGGGTAGAAAAGATCAAGGTTTTGGATGGGGGAAGATAAGAGAAGTATAAAAGAAGGTAAAAGACTTCTTATTGCAGTTCCACGTTATTTGTGTACCTCGTTATATACCTGTATTTTTGTAAGCTTTTTTTTGTACAGTAAAACACATTGTAATGTCATAAAGTCTTTTATTTCAACCCTTTTATTTATTTTACTTATTGTACAGTGTATGGATTGGATTGGATTATGGGATTTAGGCTGTATGACTTTTAACAAATGATGCTATTGTGGAACACGGACCATAGTCCATGATAATAATAAGTCCATGAGGGGTGTTTCGACTTACGACTACTTCGACTTACGACCTGCTTAATAAAAAATAATAACCACCTTTAGAGGCCATTTTTCCCCGCAAAGCGGGGGTTGGCCTTTTTCGGGAACCGTGGTTGTTGTGGTTTTTCGGTCCCCTTTTGAACAGTCTTTTGAACAGAACAAAAGACAAGACCTGCTTGTCGGAACATAACCCTGTCGTAACTCGAGGAGAGTCTGTATTGGAACAGACTGTTATTACACCCTATGAAGCATTATTTGGACAATATTGCACTGTAGAAAGTAGAATATTGCTATCATAATGGCCAGAAAAAGGCAATTAACAAAGGAAGACAGACAGACCATTATAACCCTTAAAAGTGTAGGTCTTTCCTTTAGAGAAATTGCAAAGAAAGCCAAGTTGTCAGTGAGTACAGTTTCCTACACCATCAAAAGGCACTTGGAAACTGGAGGAAACTTTGACAGGAAGAGGTCTGGCAGACCCAAAGACACAACAGAATCAGAAGACAAGTTTCTGAGAGCCAACAGCTTGCGTGATAGGTGGCTCACAGGACAACAGCTTCAAGCACAGCTTAGCACTGGTCGAAGTAAGCAAGTCTCCGTTTCAACTGTGAAGAGAAGACTTCGAGCTGCAGGTTTGACAGGTCGAGTGTCAGTAAGAAAGCCATTGCTAAGATGGCAAAATAAGAAAAAGAGGCTCGCCTGGGCCATGAACCACCGCCAGTGGACTACTGAAGACTGGAAGAAGGTCTTATGGACAAATGAATCAAAATTTGAAATCTTTGGTTCATCACGCAGGGTTTTTGTATGCCATCGAGTAGGCGAAAGGATGGTTCCTCAGTGTGTGACACCAACTGTCAAACATGGAGGAGGAAGCGTGATGGTCTGGGGCTCTTTTGCTGGAACCAGAGTCGGCGACTTGCACAGAGTGACTGACACCCTGAACCAAAAGCGCTACCACAGCATTTTGCAGTGCCATGCAATACCCTCTGGTGTACGCCTAGTTGGTCAGGGGTTCATCCTACAGCAAGATAATGACCCTAAACACACCTCCAGGCTATGTCAAAACTACCTTCGAGGAAAAGAACAAGACGGTAGGCTTCAAATCATGGAATGGCCAAGCACAGTTTCCAGACTTAAACCCCATCGAGCTGGTTTGGGATGACTGGACAGAAGGGTGAAAGCAAAGAAACCTACAAGTGCAACACATTTGTGGGAACTTCTGCAACAGTGTTGGGAAGAACTTCCTGAACAATATTTCATTTCCATTGTAGAAAGAATGTCACGAGTGTGTTCGGCGGTTATATCTGTAAACGGTGGCTACTTTGCCGAGTAAAAAAAAAAAACAACAACATACATTTTAAGGCCATTTTCCCTGATAGAGCGGGGGTTAGCCTTGCAGTCCCCATGACAATCTTCTCCATCTTGCCCTATTTTCTGCATCTCTCCTTGTTAACCCCCTTGCCCGCATTTCATCTTCCACCATCTTTAGCCAAGTCTTTCTCGGCCTTCCCCGTCCTCTACTTCCTTCTACATTCATTTCCATCACTCTTCTCAACCAGTCATTTTCAATTTTCATCCTTCCTCAACACATGACCAAACCATCTCAACCTGTTCCTCTTCACAGCATCAATCACAGGCTCTGTTCCCATCATCTTTCGCAATTCATCATTTGTCTTCCTCTCTCTCAACGATACTCCACACATCCATCGAACCATTCGCATTTCCACCCTTTCCAACCTTCGTTGCTGCTCTACGTTCATTACACATGTCTCGCTCCCATAAATCATAACACTTCTCACACATGCAGCATACACCTTTCCCTTCAGCTTAAACGGCACTCCCCTCCTCATCAGCACGCCACTCAGTTCCCGAAACTTCTTCCATGCACATCTCACTCAAGCAACCAGTGCCAAACCAATCCACCTTCTCCATTCAGCATGTCTCCGAGGTAGCAAAATGTTTTCACACCTTCCACCTTCACGCCGTCTCCAAGATCCAACTCAACATTTCCTCCATCTGCAGCTCCCTCTGTGCACACCTTACATTTGAATGTAGCTGCCACACTGGTTAATGACCCTCTCAGACCACTACATTTTCGATGAACCCACTCAGCGCACATTGTACATTGAATGGAGTTCACTCCGACACCCTTCCTGCACACAGCACAGGGCCACTTCCCAGTTCTTTCCACCTCACCACATGTTTACCACTTGCCATCACCTTCGTCTTTCCGATATTCACCTTCAGACCTTTTGTCTCCATACATTCCTTCCACTTGTTCATCTTTTCCTTCAGTCCATCCATACTTTCCGCAATCAACACCAGATCATCTGCATACAACAACTCCCACGGTAAACCCTCCTTTACGTTCCGAGCCAGCACCTCCATCACAGCTACAAATAGTAGTGGAGTTAGTACCGACCCCTGATGCACTCCCACCTTCACCTCAAACTCACCACTGTTCCCGTCCTTCGTCTTAACAGCTGTGCGCGCTCTTTTGTACATTGCCACCACTACTCTGATCAACCATTCCTCCACCCCTAACTTCCTCAATGCCCATGTCAATACTTTGTGTGGAACCCAATCGAATGCTTTCTCCAGATGAACAAACCCAAGAAACAACTTCTTCCTGTTCTCCATGTACTTTGCCTGCAACTGCCTCACAATAAAAAGCGCATCTGTCGTTCCTCTTCTTGGCATAAATCCAAACTGCATTTCGTTGATCTTCACTTTCTTCCTTATCCTCCTCTCCAACACCCTTTCCAATACCTTCATTCCATGCTCCAATAACTTTATCGCTCGGTACGAGCCACACTCCAGAGGGTCACCTTTCCCCTTGTATAGAGGGACGAGGGTACTCAGTTCCCAATCCACTGGAATGCGGCCTTCTTTCACCACCAGATTACAGATCTCTGTCATTCTCTTCACACTCCAACTTCCTGCTGCCTTCAGCATATCTCCCACAACTCCCGTCGGCCCTAACACTTTTCTACTCTTCATTGCTTTTATCGCTTCCTCAACTTCCTTCTCAGTTATCTTCTCTGCCGGTCCTAAAACTGGGTTACTCTCTATGTTGCCATCCCATTCATTCTCTGTATTCAACAGCATTTCCATATATCTTTTCCATCTTCCTTTAATTCCATCTGGGTCCACAACGATTTGTCCCACTTCATCCTTCAAGCAACTCACCCCCATCACATCACACCTCTCTTTCGCTATCTGCTTTGCAATCCTGAATACCGCTCTCTGACCCTCTTCCGAATCCAAGCATTCTCCGAACATTTTCCTACATGCCTCCTGCGCCCTTGCTACCTCTTTCTTTGCAGCCTTCTTGGCTGCCTTATAACTTTCATGCTCTGCTGTTTCTGCTCCCGTACCCTTCGCCTTCTGCCACTCCTTGAACTTCTTCCTCTTCTCGTAAATCCTCTTTCCAACTTCATCATCCCACCACCATGTTTCCGAGTGCCTCGGTGGTCCTTTTGTCCATCCACATACCTCACCAACGGCTCCCAACAGACGAGCTTTCATTGACATCCAACCACTTTCAAGCTCAACCACATCATCCTCTACCCTACTCAGCCTCTCTTTTAATGCCTCCCTTACTGTCACCTCTTTCAACCTCCACACCTTCATTCTCGGTTGGTACTTCACCCGCCGAGCTCTCCTCGCACCTTTCACCCTTATGTCGCAGACAACCAAGTGGTGCTGTGAAACAGCCTCCTCCCCCGGGATCACCTTTGTGTCCCGGAGGTGCCCCCTATCTCGCCTACGCACCATCAGGTAGTCAACGGTTGTCGTCGACCCACCTGACGTGTATGTAACAAGCTTATTATCCTCTTTCTGGAACTGAGTATTACAAATCAACAAATCAGCTCCGTCAGCAAACTCCAAAATCCTTTCACCTTCTCCATTTCTCACACCATATCCGTAACCCCCATGAACTCCCTCAAAACCATCCATACTCCTTCCCACATGTCCATTTAGGTTTCCTCCTACCACAACAACTTCCTCATCTTTCACGTTTTCCATCAGCTTCTCTATCGCACACCAGAACTTGTCCTTCTCTTCATCGCTCCGACCAACCTGCGGAACATATCCCGAGATGACGTTCACCAAGAGCTTTCCAATCATCATTTTCACCATCATCAACCTATCACTCACTCTAGTCACGCTCACCACACTGTCTACAAACTCCTCAGAAAACAGGACCCCCAACACCAATCACGCCTTCCAGGCACCCTTGCCACACAAACTTGTATTTCTGTCCCTGCTTACCCTTCACCATTCTCACACCACTTCCCTTCCATCTCGTCTCTTGCACACAACATATGTCCACTCTTCTTCTGACCAATACTTCCACCACTTCTCCTGATCTACCGGTCATTGTCCCTACATTCCATGTCCCAAACCTGAGAAACCGATCTCCACTTCGGGCTGCACCCTGCCAATATGTAGTTGTAATTGTCATGGTTCTCTTTTTGAGGCAATGTTTTTATGGCCGGATTCCCTTCCTGACGCCAACCCTCTTTGTCGTCTCTTACGACACGCAGGGATACGGTGTACCTATTCTAATCCAGGCTATACACTGGGAAACGTTTAAAACATGGAAATTCTGAGGGGGGGGGGCAGGGGGGGCATCACGGCTGCGGGGACCCCGTCGGCCCGGTCAGCACCACACCACGTCAGCCCGGTCAGCACCACACCACGGCGGCCCGGTCAGCACCACACCACGGCGGCCCGGTCAGCACCACACCACGTCGGCCCGGTCAGCACCACACCACGTCAGCCCGGTCAGCACCACACCACGTCAGCCCGGTCAGCACCACACCACGGCGGCCCGGTCAGCAACACACTATGTCGGCCCGGTCAGCACCACACCACGTCGGCCCGGTCAGCACCACACCACGTCGGCCCGGTCAGCACCACACCACGTCGGCCCGGTCGGCCCAGAGCCTGGCGCGAAGTCCAAGGACATCAGCACGTCCAGTGCCAGTCACAGTAGTCATCCGAAAACAGCTCCGGTTGGTGCGAACCACTTGGTCAATGGCGCGAACCAGGACTTGAACCAGAACTTGAAACTTGAACCAGAACTTGCCGAGTCAAAAATTTTAATTAAATTTTGTTAAACAAAATGATTCTATGATTTCTTTTTTATCTCCAATTGTTTATTTGTTCTATGCTTAATTTCAGAGTACATTGAGACATTAAACTGCGTAAATTTCAATAAAAACTGGAAAAATTGAGGTGTTCAAAAACTTTTGACCGGTAGTGTATAACAAGCGCCATTTAAAACCATAGCAATGACTCCTAAGGATTTCCTCAACTTTAAGGACATCCTTAGCTGAGGAATCACAGCATACCTTAAGAGGAATCTTTCCTTCATGTTCAGGGGGTTTCATGCAACCAGGCCTATATTCTTGTGTAGAAAAATAAATAAAGAGGAATCACCATCTCAGATCATCCATCCAAAAACCATGATTTATCTACCCCTTTTATCTCCCCAACCACCACCGCCCCCCCTCCCCCCAATCTAAGTTTCCAGTTTCTTTCCTTTGCTTCTGTATCCATCTTGTCCACCCCATGCATCCTCCCCTACCCCTCATTCCTCCCCACACCTGTTATTTGTGCAAGTTTCCCCCTATTTTGTCCTTCGACTCGGCTGTTGGTGTCCCCCTTCCCCCTCTCTACTGTTGCTTTTGTTCTGTTGCACCCTTATCCGCTCAGTGTTCCAGCTGTTCCATGAGCATTGACTCTGTGTATAAAAAGTATATATCTAAGTGGAGGAGGAAGCAGAAGGAGAATGAAATATATGTGTTAAGAGGGGTGATCCTTACCCAATTGACATCAATGTGCTGGCAAAGTTCATCCAGTCGTTCAAAGTCTTGACGGTTAATGACCAGTTCACCTGTGCTGAGTTTCCATTGAGAAATCTTCCATTTATGTATCCACTTGGTAATACCTGACGAAGGAGTACAAAAAATAAAACGCTAGAGAGGTAGTAAGACAGAGGGGAGTGGCCTTACAAAGATACAGCTTCGGCAATAATTTTCAAAGGAACCCAATGAAGCAGTAGTGCAGTATTGGCGATACGAAGGAAAAGAGAGACCAGTGACGTGCTCTCACCATTAATGGTGAACTTGCTGTCCGTGTACAAGACCAGTTTACTGAAATTTGACTGCATCGCTTGCTCCAAGGCCCGACAAGCTGCCTGTAAAAAATTCCAGCAAGATGAGCATTGGCTGATGACCTAGCATATTTACAAGCTCACCAAAACCACTTTGCAAAGAGCAATCACAAGTGGAATTGTAAGTCTGTGCTGCATACAGTAGCCAGCAAACGTATCCACACCTTCCAAAGTTTTCACATTTTGATGCCACCTGAGCTTATTTTATGATGTTTTTAAATAAAACGTATTAGATAAAGTCTTCACAAACTACTCCAGAGTGATAAAGCAAAAAATGGAGATAACATGTGAGTAAGTTTGATTAACAGAGAAAATCAGACGATTCTCAGTTGCATATGTATTTAAACCCTATGCCTAATTAACTCCAAATCACTTAGAGGAGCAAATTATTTGTTTGAAAGTTTACAAAACAGGTGTAATAAATAGGTTTCACCAGTACGTAACCAGTGGTTTAACTTAAACATTAAGCTCCCGCACTTATAGGAGCTTTAAGGTGCAACGCACTTGGTCAACCAATAAGGCAAACATGAAGACCAAGGAGCTTTCCCAATAAGTCAGACATTAAGTGGTGGAGAAGTACCATTCAGGAGAGGGTTACAAGAAGATTTCAGTCACTCCTTATATCTTTGAGTATGGTGAAATCCATCATTAAGAAGAGGAAGATGCATCATACCACCCATACTCTACCCAGATGAGGGCACCCATACAAAAACTCAGCAGCTGGGAAACCAGAAACTGGTTTGGGATGTCACTGTAAATCGAACAATGACTTTGAAAGATCTGCAAGGCTCTATGTCCAAGATGGGGGTAAGTCGCTTCAATGAAATGAAAGTAATTGAGAAAGCACTTTCTTCCACATTAAGTGTACTTGTGTGTCATTATATGTATAGTTTGTACATTTTCTGTCAATGTAAGTCTGATTTTGAATAAAAAAAATGCAAATTAAAAAAACAAAAATTTTGATTATTTTTTTCCTTAAAATTGAGATAGCATAAAAACTTGACCTGATTGAGCGAAATGAGATACATTTATAAATTCAGCATGCAAAAAGCATATAAGAACCGTTGAGAAAACCTAGACCTCTGAAATGACGCAGACCAGTGTTATCAACAAACAAATATTGTATTAAAAATCACGCAAGAATAACGGTACAACAAATAGCAATCAAAAGTACACTCAATACATCTTATGATGGTACCATCAACTAGCATAGGATAACTCACGGTGTTCCAAGTGAGTGGAAAAACCTTCCCCAATGTCTCTATATTCCCGTCCTCAAGACGAGGTTGACTCGCTCCAGCGATCGCTAGAACAATGTCCAATCGAGACCAGAATCCCGTGCGGATGGCAAGGGCAGTCGCACCGACGAAGCAGCTCTCAGGCATAGGCGGTTGAAGCGACGCAAAAAGTCACGTGGTCCAAAACCAAAAGCAAACTCGCGGCGGAATGGGAAATCCCAAAGGCCCCCTCCGGATAGGAACGTTCCCGGTTCAGTCGGCGAACCGCCACTTAAACTTCAAACTCAGCATTGCGCACACACATCCCCGACAGACGACAGGATGGTGAAAAAGCTGACGCGTAGCCAAGACCTTTTACTGAACAAAGCGCGAGTGTCAAAATGGCCGACGGCTCTTCCTTGAGTCGACACGACCCGGCGATGATTCGTCAGAATCGCAACACCCAAACCTGACCACGCAGGTTTTTCAATCCCCCAGCGATAACACCTATCGCAGGAACTCCTTTCAAGGAAACTCAAAGTTCACTCACGATTTTCGTTCGACAACACTCGCTACGGAGCTGGAAGCTACTCGCTTCTTGTCCAACTTCACTCGCCACGCCCTTGCCTTCTTCTTCCTCTTCTTCCTCGTCTTCCTCGTCTTCCTCGTCTTCCGGCTCCCGATCCGGCTTCCTGTCTCTTTTTAACATTAACGCTTTTATCCTTTGCAAGCAGTTCATGAGCAATAAACCTTTTGAAGACAATAATAGTACATAGAATCAGAAACATTTCAAGGGGATGAAAACCACAACAGCAGAAGTGACGAATCCGTAAAACTTTAGAACAAGAATGTGAATGTACATGAGTGGCCCAGTCAAAGCCCAGACTTGAATCCCATTAAGAATCTGTGGAAAGATTTCATTTTTAATTGAATTGTAAAACAATTCTGAAAAAAAAAAATTCCACTTTGACATTGTGAGGTATTATGTGAAGATCAATGACAAAAAAAAACATCTCCATTTAATCCATTTTTAATTCAGGCTGCAACACAAAAAATGTGAAAACAGTCAAGGGGTATGAATACTTTCTAAAGCACTGTAGCTGGCCTCTAAAGACAGGTGAATGAATGACTGAATTATCGTTTTAAGGCCATTTTCCCCGCTAGGGCGTGGGTTAGCCTTGCAGGCCCCATGACAATCATGGTTCCCTGTTTTGAGGCAATGTTTTTATGGCCGGATGCCCTTCCTGACGCCAACCCTTGGTCACGCTCTTATGATGCGCAGGGATACGGTGTACCTATTCTAAATCGGGGTACACACCATGATCATTCATCCCAGCAAGCTGGTACTCAATTTGCCGACCTCGGAAGGATGACAGACTGAGTCAACCCCCCTGGCGTTAATTCAGCGATCGACCGGGATTCGAACCCAGGATCCTCGGATCCCAAGCCGGCACCCTAACCGCTAAGCCAACACCAGGCCTTCTAAAGACAGGTGGCAAGAAAGAAATCATTACTGAATAAGGCACATCTGAAAGCTCATATAGAGTTTGTGAAAAAGCATCTTAATGATGCTGCAGGAATGTGAAGAAACGTTTTGTGGCCAGACGAGGTAAAAATTTAACTTTTGGTATAAATGCAAAGCGTAACATCTGGCACAAGCCAAACAATGCACACCATCCAGGCAACACCATCCCCACAGTCAAGCATGGTGGTGGCAGCATCATGTTATGGGACTGCTTTTCATCAGCAGGGACTGGCAAGCTTGTCAGGATAGAAGGGACAATGGACGGTACAAAGTACAGAAAAATCCTTGATGAAAACCAGCTTGAGTCAGCCATGAATCTGAAACTGGGCAGGAAATTCACATTTCACCAGGACAATGATCCAAAGCTCAAAGTTAAAGCCATGCTGGAATGGCTGAATAAGAAGAAAATTAATGTTCTTGAGTAGCCCAGTCAAAGTCCTGACTTGAACCCAATTGAACATTTATGGTGAGAATTGAAGATTGCAGTCCATCGACGATTCCCATTAAACTTGGCAGAACTAGAGCAATTTTGACGTGAAGAATGGGCAAAGATTTCACCATCTCTGTGCAAAGCTGGTAGAGCCGACCAAAAAGACTCATAGCTACTACATAGCAAAGCCAAAATACTTTTTCAACCGGTGAAGTTTGAGTTGTACATATTTTTTGCAGGTATTCCTGACAGGTAACGTCCTTCAACTATAACAGTGTTTAGTTTGACCTCTTTAGTTATGATTTAAAAAAGTAATTTGGAAAAATTGATTCTACATAATTCGTAATTGATCTAAAAGTGGCATTATTGGTAGGGGGTGAATACTTTTGCAGGCCACTACATTAACAAACAGGTTCTGATAGCATTATAACACCATCCCAGTGAAGCGTTAATGTTTCAAAGGGTTTAAGAAGTAGCAGTACATTCGATTTTTTTCTTTACAAGTACACTTGAACTGGATATAAAGTCACACGCCACATATTCCAGAATGGCAAAAAAATTTAGTTTACATTCCATTCAAACCAGTGGAGTAATCTTGGCGTCAAACTGTAAAGTATGGTTCACGGCCCGAGTGCACATGTTGAACATGATATGCACATGAATACAAGTTCCCTAACGAGGAACTTTGATGCAGGAGGTAATTTGGCCCTTCAAGCCTGCACAATGGTGGTTTGCCTATGCTCTATCCTTTTCAAATGCTGAATGTCAAGCAAGGAAGCAGCATGCCCCATTTTAAAATTCTTTGGTATGACTCAGGGGTCGAACCACCAACCTCCCAGACCAGAACGGACGCTCCAACCATTACACCACCGAGTCTGGTAGAACTCTTTTTGTAATAAGGTGCAATTTATTGTCCTGTTCGTGTTCCCACCCAAAATCCTGGCTCTTGATTGAGGGGACCCAGGTTCAAATCCTATACATCATGTGAACGTACACTGATGTCAACTAATGTCTATGTCCTCCATGTGATTTATGAAGAAACTCCACGATGAGCCTTAGATAAATGTAAAGAAAACTATTTTTATGCCTCCGCCGACAACGTCGCCGGAGGCATTATGTTTTTGGGTTGTCCGTCCGTCCGTACGGGCTAAACCTCGTTTTTCTCAGCAACCACATGTCCGATTGAGACGAAACTTTCAGCGTAGGAGTGACATCCATGCAGAATGTTTTTATGATAATTGTGATGTCATAGGTCACATGGTATGGCAGCGATCTTGGATTAAAAGCATATAATTAAAGAATCATTTCTCGTAAACCGCTGAATGGAAAAATTTGAAACTTGGCACATTGTCAAATACTCCCAATGGGGAACAAAAGCATGACAATTATGACATCATAGGTGAAGTGGTATACCAGCCAAAAATGTTTTAATCTAATTCCTTGTCCTAAAAATCTGAAATTGCAAGCACATGATCGATGACCCATTTGTATTGAAATATAAAATTTATGACATAATAGGTCACATGGTTTGGCAGCCATATTGGATTGAAGGAAAATATGAAATAATTATATCTCTGAAACCGCTCACCCTATCGATGTGAAATTTTACAAATATCATCTAACAGCACTGTTGCATATAGTTTGAAAATGATGATGTCATAGGTAACGTGTTTTGGCAGCCATCTTGGATAGAAAAAAGAACCTTATCCGATCAACACGAAACTTCACAAACGTGATCCCCTACCCATACATATGCAGAGTGATGGCATCTACACATTGTGGGACTATGCGGAGGCATATTGGCGACAAAGTCGCATTGTTCTAGTTTTATGTATACTTTGATTTTATGGTTAAGCTGCTTACATTATCAGCAAGTAATTAATGCAATGTGTGGAAAGCAACTTTACTATCCGTAAAGAACTGTAGTCTTCTTGACAGTGGTGAATAATTTGAACCCTTGAGAATTAGAATGGGCTATCACACATGCAGGGCCAAACTGAGTGAAGTGGACCAAAGTCATTTTCCCCAAGACCTTTGGAGCTAATACAACTTTACACAAAAGGTTTGAGGCTGTCACTGTTTTTTCTTTATTGAAAGTTTAACAAGATTATAAATGCAAACCTGACTTTTTAAACTTTTTTCCTCAGAACTTACCATGTTAAGTATGTTAGTTATCCCAGTTTACTTATCAATGGCTCATTATACAACGTTTTGAATTGTTGCCAGGAGTTAGCCACAACATTACAAATAGACTTGCTATTTTTGTACTCTGTTGCTCATCTCTGAGCATTTAGCTTATAGGTTCTCAAAGTGGTCCCTACCGCCCCCCAGTGGGCGCTGGGAACTTTCACGGGGGGCGCTCGAGAGTCCACGGGCGGTAGGGGGGCGCTGGCAATGATTTGGGGGGCACTGGCGATTTAGAGGAGCAGTGGCGATTTGGAGCGCTCATTGGGCTTCCTGCAGTCTGAACAGGTTACCCGGCGCCATTTGGCAAATTGGCCATCCAAGCAACGACCACATTCTTTCCCCCTTCGCATGGTTTTTATGATCACATATTCGCTGATGTCGTGTGGGTATTTTATTGTCCATACATGCTCACGCAATCCCTGGTGTTGGGCTAGCGGCTAGGGTGCCGGCTTAGGATCCTAGGATCCTGGGTTCGAATCTCGGTCGATCGCCGAATTAATGCCAGGGGGGTTGACTCAGCCTGTCATCCTTCCGAGGTCGGCTAATTGAGTACCAGTTCACTGGTAATTCCCTGTTTGTCGTTGAAGGCGGCAAAAAGGGTTGGCGTCAGGAAGGGCATCCGGCCGTAAAACATTGCTTCAAAAAGGGGACCAAAAAACAACAACTACCACGGTCCCCGAAAAGGCCAACCCCCGCTTTGCGGGGAAAAATGGCCTCTAAACGGTGGTTTTATACATGCTCACGCAACAAACATGATAGTGTATGACACCAGCGAAGGCGGCCAATAGTACAACACTAATTTTTGTCACGTGGTGCCATTTCAACCAATCAGCTTGCAAGAATCTTTTTATGCGGGATATAATACAATCCCGGTGTGTACCCCGGTTTAGAATAGGTACACCGTCAGGAAGGGCATCCGGCCATAAAAACATTGCCTCAAAAAGGGAACCATGATTGTCATGGGGCCCGCAAGGCTAACCCCCACTCGTGGGGAAAATGGCCTTAAAACGATCATTCATTCATTATATAATACACTCTATTCGTGCTGGACTATTCAACGTGCCTGGTTCAACTTTACAGCCTGGCCTTGCAGCACAGACATTGGGCAAGGTATGAACAGTCAGTGTTAGCACTGGTGTTAGTCTTTCGACATTTTGGCGTGTTGATTTCGTTATTCAAAAAAGCTTCACGTCCGGTCGGCTTCAAGATGTCGGCCTCAAAGAAAAAGTGTCGTCAGTATTCCGTTGAATACATCAAGTATGGATTCATTCCATCTCCGACGAACAAACAGTTACCGATGTGTTTGTTGTGTGGTATCACGCTATCCAATGAAGCAATGAAACCATCTCGACTGAGCGAGCACCTGAGTAAAAAGCACAGTGATAAGGCTCACGCAGAGGTCAGCTATTTCCAATCGCTGAAAGAGAAATTTGAGAAGCGATCCACGGTAACGACGATGTTCAAAGCCAGCCAAAAGCTCGTGGATAAAGGACTGGAAGCGTCGTATAAGCTGTCATTGCTCATCACCAGATCTGGAAAACCGTATTCAATCGGCGAACAGTTGATCAAACCAGCTGTTGGGGAAGTGATAAAAACCGTTATGGGCCAGGATCCGAATCCAGTTCTCTCGTCGATTGCGCTCAGCAATGATTCCGTGGCCAGGCAAATTGATGAAATGTCACGTAGAAGATAAGCTGTGTAGTGAGCTGAGAAGCACACACTTCGCCATCCAGCTGGATGAGTCCACTTTGCGTGACAGTGAAGCTCTGTTACTCTGCTACGTTCGCTTCATCCGTGATCAGAAAATGGTGGAAGAAATGTTGTTTGCCTGCTCTCTCCAGACCGATACGAAGGGTTCTTCCAACTTCCAAACGTTGGAGAAGTACTTTACTGATAAGAACATACCGATGGAGAACATTCTCGCTTGTGCGACGGACGTGGCACCAGCGATGGTTGGCCGCCAGCGTGGTTTTATTGCGCTTCTGAAGAACCAGGTACCGTCCGTGTTCGCCATTCACTGTGTCGTGCACTGTCAGCATCTTGTAGCAAAAGCTCTCAGCACCAGACTTCATACATCACTCCAAACAGTAATCAAAGCAGTGAATAAAATCAAGGTGTCATCTCTGCATGATCGGCTGTTTCGTCAGCTTTGCCAGGAGAATGATGAGGCATTCGAGCGGCTCCTGTTGCATACCGAAGTTTGATGGTTGTCCAAAGGCGCTTGTTTGACCCGTTTCCATGCCCTCTTCTCAACAGTGGTCGAGTTTCTGTCGGAAATTGTTCCGGAGCTATCGGAGAAAGTGAATGCGATTGAGCATGATGTGGCTTACCTCACGGACATATTCAGTATACTGAATGATGTCAACAAACAACTCCAGGGTGACCATATGACGCTGATTAAAGTAAAGAAAGTGATCGGCGCGTTCGTAACCAAGGCGACTCTACACAGGGAAACCCTCAGCCGCAGAGATATGTATCACTTTCCCCGGTTGGCAAAGGAAACTGCTGTTTCTGATGAAGAGCTGGTCGTTTATTGCAATCACCTTGAGAAGATTCGTGGAGATATGGAGCAGCGTTTCAGAGACATGCTAGAACTGTAGGTGCCAGCATGGGTGATCAACCCATTCAAATGTGACATTCAAGATGTGAAGCACGAATTACAGGACGAAATTATCAACCTCCACACTGATGATGAGGCGAAGGCAAGATTCTCGCAGCATGAATACAGCAAATTTGGGATTCTGGGGTGGGGCGAATACCCCGCAATGTGTACAGAGACAGAACTGCTGCTGATGGCGTTCCCCACATCATACCTCGTTGAAAGAGGTTTCAGCGCCGTGATGGTGCTGCTGACCAAGTATCGAAACCACCTTGACATTACCAAGAGGGGCGATCTGCGTCTCTACCTCACTGAGATGGAGCCAGACGTTCGTAATCTCGCAGCGAGTCACCAGGCCCACCCTTCACACTAACGGTATTTGGGCCTGTGATAACAGATTCCCAGTTTGCCTCACCTGGACCTGTTCTGCTGAAACATTGTAGGTCGTGCAAAATAAAATAAAAAGTAAAGTAAAATAAAGTAAAATATTATTCAGAAAATATTTGGCTTCTGTTATTTTTGCTTCCTATCTACATAAATTCTGGGTGTCCGACCACGAACGATAGGACAAGGGGGCATTGGGCCGGTCCAAGAGGGCAGAAGGGGGCGGTAGTCCAAAAAAAGTTTGAGAACCACTGATATTAATTTTAGCTCATGATGCTGGGATCCCAAGTTCAGGCCTTGTCCTCCATATGATAAAAGTTTCAGCTCGTCCACAAGCCATTTTTGGTTTACAATTACTTTTCCCATTATGTTTAACAGAAAATTGCTGAATGGTTGTTCTTTGTTGTCAAAGATGGTTGTTCACAAGAAACATTGTACCAGGTGAATTTGTTTATCGGGCAAAAGCTAATGCCCAGACAGGCACCACACTCAGATTGAAAGCAGTGTAACCCAGTATCAAGAAGTGTCCAAGAAGACCAGACCAGTAGACCACATGGTATGCAGGAATTTGTAATGTGTTCAGGGTGCCAGCAATAACTTTGTGTTGGTAGCCAAATATAGGGTAGGGATGAAAAACTTAGCCGTTCAGAAATAATCAAAGAAACTCACAATAATCTCAGCACGTTGGTTTGTCTGTCGTCCCGCTAACTTCTCACTCAGATTCCTGTCAGAGAGCAAACCAAACATACAAACTGATGAGGATGAAGAAATGTTAAAGCATAAAATTGCAAAATGTTTGTTTACAGGGGATGGAAGAAAGCACAGTGGACAAGTTCTGTTTTTGGCCTTGGAGTTCATATACAGTATATTCTGCCCACTTTCATGTACCTTTATTTAGCAATCGGATCTTGTGATTAATTTACCAATCTCAGCTTAAACGGTAATGATAAAGTTTAGTTAGTCTGGTCAAAGATGGAAGTTTCACAATTATTACCCATACCGTGGCCGAAGGCCGAGCGCCCGAGTATCGCGGTGATCCAGCCAGTGTGTCTGTTTGTGTGTTTGGCTGCAGAATAACTGGGCCAAGAGGGCAGCCAGAATCATTAAATTTGGCACAGAGATTCATATTGTGAATGCCTCGGACAGGTTCAACTTTGACCTCAAAAGGAAAGATATAAAAGGAAATTTAGTCCAGGACTATAGTTATTCACATTGTGGCCAGAGGCGGGCTCGTGAGTATTGGATAACTGCGTCTGTTTGTACAATATGAAGTTCTGTGCCAATCTTGGGGATTCTAGCTGTTCATGTCATAGAGTTATTATTCCGACAAACAGACTAACACAAAGACACGTTGGATCTCAATAGGCACGCACCGATCAGAGATGGGAAGCACATTGGAAGTAGGTGCTGATTCACGCCATTGTTTCTCTTCTAAGAAGTTTTGGTTGCTTGGTCAATTTCCCTCAGATTTTGCATACATACTCAGCATACCCATGGGCGTAAAAATAATTTTTCCCCGATCTCGCCTCTGTAGCTGGAAGCTGATATTTACTCCATCCGCTTTGCGGGGAAAAATGGCCTCTAAAGGTGGTTATATATTTTTTATATAGTAGGGTCTTGGAAAGTAGTAGATGGAAGCAAGAAAAAAAAAAACTGGTCGCAGATGTTCGAGTAAGAGTGCAGTCTGAAACTAGAAAGAGCAATCAGAGATTGCAGACCCTGCATGTGTTTTCATTGGTTTTTAAGGCTTTTGTGTTAAAACAAATATGGCGGGTGAACCACGTGACCGATGCCATCTTTTTTTTTTCTCCACCAATTTATCCTGAGGTGACGCTCAATAAATTTCATTTTGATCGGATGAAGTTTTGTACTTGTCGAATTATGACGCCATAATGGAGGCACCTATGACATCATCATTAACATATTTTATTCCCCATGGAGAGGTCTTTACAATGAGCCATGTCTCAATTTTTTTCTATGCAGCGCTTTCGGAGATATAGAGGTGCAAAGTTTTTCGGTTTTTCAAGATGGCGCCTATGCCACGTGACCTATGACGTCATAATTAACATTTAAAAATTCTACAGGTGGAGTAGCACCTACGGTGAAAATTTCCTGTCAATCGGACCAACGGTTGTAGAGAAAATTATATTTATTCCGTGCGGACAAACAAACAGACAGATAAACAAACGGATTCAAATGCAATACCCTCTCCTCTGGCGAGGGTAATTAGGGCATAAGGAAGTGCTACAGGGCACTGGGTGCCCATGCACAAAGGGTCAATTATGCAATCAAAACTAGAAAGCATCTGAAATTGCAAAGCCCATCTGCATCCACTTTGTAGTCAGACATTTCCTTCTTTCATATGCTAAACATGACGAAAACAGCTAAAACTAGAACGGCACTCAGTAGAGAGCGTACCTCCGCCTGGTTGGCCATATCCCCCAATGGTGAAGAATCACTTAAAAAATTCTAATAGCCGGAGCCGAATCCGAATCTTCACCAAAATCTAATGATTTCGTCCTTGTCACATACGCTACCTCTCTGCCAAATTTCGTCCGAATATACCCACAATATTTTCAGATATCTTGTTCACAAACAAACGGACAAATAAACAGACAGACAGGGGTCAAAACATAACCTCCATCCACGTTTGGTGGCTGAGGTAACTAGAACGGCACTCTTTGACGTCGTGACATCGACTGATAAGCCCCCGCCCAAATTAGTACACATAATTGTACCAAGTTTGATTTAAATCCCTTTAGCTGTTCTCAAGTATCACATTTTTCCCTTACATGACCTCTGACCTTCGACCCCAAAATATAATCAGTTCATCTTTACATCATAGTACATACTTGGTTGAAGTTTAATTTAAATCCCTTCAGCCGTTCTCAAGTTATCACACATCTTTACAACAAAAACCTATCACGGACGCATTTACGGACAGACAACCGGATGGAAGGACAACCCAAAAACATAATTTCTCCAGTGACTTCATCGGCGGAGGCCTAAAGAAAAAATTTACGATTTTAGGTAACCTTGACATTTTGACCTCAAAAGCAATCGGCATCAGTGACCCAATAGGAAAACCCCACTCAAATTTCAAGTCAATCGGATGAAAATTGACGATTTTATGTGATGCTGACCTTTGACCTTTTGACCCAATTATTTATTTGCCTTCCCCATATTCTAATAAAGCTTTGTTGAAAATTTTATGACAAAAGCTCAAATGGTAAAAAGTTACGGCCTGGACAGACACACAGAAGTGACAGCAGAACACGGTCTCCCACGCGACCAAAATTGAGTGTCCCATCACTTTTAATAGCGATTTTTATGCTTCACTTTCACAATGCAATAACCCTGCCAATCCGACAACCCTCCAACAATCTCACTCACAAGGGATGGTTTGGTCCCCAGTAGACACCGATGCCAGCTGATGCCCCGACCTTCCCATTATTGATGCAAGAGCCATCAGTGTACACCAGCGGTGTGTCACCTGCAATGAAAATGTTATGGTTTATGAAAGACACCACTTTACCATGAAGGATGCAGTGACACCTGTCATGGGCACGTAGTGTGTGGGCACACAATCATAGACATGTGCATGCATCATTTCCAGGCTGGCCAGAATGGTGGGTACATGGAAGGACACCTGTAAAACCACCATCTACGATGCAATATTGTATCCTATTGCATTAGTGGCTCTTTGGTGCAGTTAGAGTGCAACTGGAAACATCAATAGGAGGTGAGCGGCATGTGCTCCACACCTGGGTACAGCAATAAATTGTAATTTGGTCAAGGTGCTGGAGGAATTTTTAACATCCACCAGCAAATGCTGGGAGATGGGACCCTGGCTGAATAGCCCATAAATTAATACCAACAATGACTCCACACCCTGCCGCTCCATTCCTCAAATCTCAGATCGGCAGTCTGCTGCCTCCTCACTCTCTGCAGACCTGGACAAAATCAGACTGGTCAAACAAGGGGAACATTGCTCCCCCATCCGGCCTCGCTCCCCCAGCTCTATCTGTCCCCCAAATATTCCTGCAGGTCGCACAAGATCTGCCTGCAACCCTCTTATGGTTAAACTGCCAAAATCAAGACTCTCTGCTCACCTTCACTCCTTCATTCCTCTTTTCTCCCGCCTCTGGAACAAACTCCCTCACTCTCTTCAATCCCACTCCTCCCTCCAGGTCTTTAAAACGGCTGTTCACCACCATCTCTTATCTTCCCCAATCCAACACCTTGATCTTTTCTACCCCCGCTAATTTCACCCCAAATCCACTTTTTTGAGGTGACTTTTGACTTCTTTCCTGGAAGTCCTTGGTGTCCTTGCGTTTTATACCTATCCTGCCTCCCCCCAGGCCCTCTCCCTCCAAAAACATCTCCCGATGTCCCTGCTCTCAAATGGTGTGTTTGTGTGCTTCCTCCCATTCTTGTCGACCGCTCCCCTTTTTATATACTTTGTTTACTTGTTTGTTAGATTTGTTTCTTTGATAAATGTTAGCTCTTTCACGAGCCTCGACTCTGTACACAAAAAAAAAAAAAAAAAATTGACGGCTTTTTAGATGAAAATTGATGATTTTTTAAATTTGACCTTAGGTTGACCTTTGACCTTTTGACCTCAAAACTAGTTCATTTCCCAATTTAGTGAATTGATATACAAATGCAATTCAATTTTCATGTCAATCGGATTTAAAAGCGCGATTTTAGAAATTTGACCTCCCGATGACCTTTGACCTCAAAATTAATAGGGTTCTCAATTGGGACGACTTATACAACTTGGTGAAGTTTCGTGACGATCGGTTTAGAATTGTGACCTGCAGGCCGGTGACAAAAAGACAAACAGACAGACAAACAGAACCACAAACGGAACCGACCAATATACAGTGAAACCTTGACTTACGAGTGCACCAACTTACGAGTTTTCCGAGATACGAGCCGTCGCTCGGGCGGTTTTTTGCTTTGAGATGCGAGCCGAGATCTGAGTTACGAGCTTACGCCACCCGCCACCAGGTGGGTGGTTATCTTGCCGTGCAAGCATCTCTGCCGTATATCGCTGTTGCTTTGTTTTCGCATTTTGGTTATTTTGGAAAATTTCTTAGTTTTAACCATGGGTCCTAAGAAATTGAGTGCCAAGGGCAGTACTGAGAAGAAGAAGAGGATGATGTGCTTGGATATAAAACACGCAATCGTCGAAAAACATGAGCGAGGTGTGCGTGTTGTCGACTTGGCGAGGCAGTACGATCGTAGTACTTCTACGATATGTACGATTTTGAAGCAGAAGGAGTCGATAAAGGCTATATAACGCCAGCCAAAGGCGTTAAGATTATTTCAAAGCTCCGGACCTCTGTCCATGAAGAGATGGAGAAGTTGTTGTTTGTGTGGTTGATGGAGAAGCAGCTCGCAGGAGATACCGTGACCGAGAGCATCATCTGTGAGAAGGCACGAGACATTTACGGGGATTTGGTGCAGCAGACGGTGGGAACATCAACGGACGAGGCATCGGAAGAGTCATTCAAAGCCAGTCGGGGATGGTTTGATAATTTTAAGAAGAGGACCGGCATTCACTCCGTCGTCAGGCATGGTGAGGCAGCAAGCTCGGATGTGAAGGCAGCTGGAGATTTTATTATAACTTTTGCCGAACTGATAGAAGCCGAACGATACATCCCCCAGCAAATCTTCAACTGTGACGAGACAGGGCTCTTCTGGAAAAAGATGCCGAGGAGGACGTATATAACGGCAGAGGAGAAGAGCATGCCAGGCCACAACTTGTTCAGAGTGCCGGCGATAGCTCGCCTTCTCTTTGTGGAAGACACGGTGATTTTTTTTTTTTTTGTATACAAGATCGAGGCTCGTGAAAGAGCTAACATTAATCACACAAAAAGACAAACCGACACACAAAACACAAAAAACAAGGAGAGCGGCAGACAATATGGGGAGAGAGGGGGAAGGACACAAACAACATTTGAGAGCAGGGATATCGGGAGGACTTGGGGGGAGGTGGGAGAGGAATAAAACATATGAACACTGCAAGGACTCTGGGGTGAATTACCGGGGGTAGAAAATATCAAGGTTTTCGATGGGTCATTGATGAGGTCATTTCGATGAAGTCATTGATGAAGACCAAAAATAGCACAGGGCCCAGAACACTACACAGATCCTTAACATCCAACAACTAATGGGACGCAAACGGGGCACCGTTTAGCGGCACACACATTGATGAATCACCCTGCCTGTGAAACACCGACATGACAGGTTATAGCTGGGTCGGGATTCAAACCCAGGCTGGACAGTTTAGAGTCAAGTGTGCGTACCTCCAGTCCAGGCCATCCTGCCAACTTGAATGCTGCATCAAGGTGAAATATAAAGCGCGAGATATTTATATTTTTTTTATTTATTTTAAATTGGTGTGGTTTTTGGGGGGCTGGAACGGATTAATAGCATTTCAATTCATTTTAATGGGGAAATTTAATTTGAGAAATGAGGAAATTGAGTTACGAGCTCGGTCACAGAACGAATAAAACTCGTAAGTCAAGGTCTCACTGTACTTGAAAAATCTTCGATTTTGCAAGTAACAAACAAACAAACAAAAACTTTCTTTTATATATGTAGAAGATATAAGATATATATATATATATATATATATATATATATATATATATATATATATATATATATATATATATATATATATATATATATATATATATATATATATATATATATATATATATATATATATACACACATATATATATATATACACATATATATATATACACACACAGACTTGGCATTAAATATGGATTTCTTTTTCTTGACTTGGGTTTACTTTCTTAACTCAGTATATCAATCTGGTGAGTTTCTTTTACACTTTGGTGATTTATTTGTTAAAAGAACCATGTCACTGATTGTCTGTCGCAGCAAGAAGTCAACAACAGGATTACATCACAGGTGGCGTGGCAAAATGTACGGACAGGTGCATTTGATGATTGGCTTCACAGTCGGGTATACAAAGGTTGTTGCGTTCTGTATTAGTGGAAAACACCTGCTGCACGTCTCCAAAAGTTATTACCGCTTCCTCTGGAGATGGTCCGTCAACTCGACAATGCTGTTTGTCATGGAGTGGTGGCTTTACGAAATTACGGCATGAAACAGCATGCTATTGCTCGGCAGTATGGCATCACTCAAGTTCAGGTGTCAAAGATCCTGAAACGAAATGCTCAGAGGGGTGTCCCTACTCCAATACCGAGGCCAGGACGTCCCCACAGAACCACAAGGAGGGATGATCGCCAACTGCACCGGTTAGTCCGCAATGGCCGTACCAAGTCAGCTAATCGGCTTAGGGCTGAGTGGCAGCAACTGACAAATGTGCCTGTATCCAGAAGGCTAGTCAAACAACGACTGGTTCAAGCAGGCTATCGTGCCAGGCGTCCCCTGAGAAAGCCACGCCTGACCAGACAACACCGCCAGCGCCGATTGCAGTGGGCCAGAGAGCACCGTCAATGGCAGCCAGGACACTGGAATCACGTGATCTTCAGTGACGAGTCTAGATTTCTGGTCTATCGTCAAGATGGCCGTGTCTGAGTGCGCAGACAAGTGCATTAAGCCTACAACAAAGATTGTATAGTGCCAAGTGTCCAAGCTGGAGGTGGTGGGATGACCGTTTGGGCTGCTTTTCATGCAAGGGGCAAAACTGACCTGGTTGTTCTGAATGGAAACCTGAACCAGTTCAAGTACAGGGCCATTCTGGAAGAAACATTGCTTCCATTTGCTCGTGCAGCCTTTCGAGGAAACTTTGTCTTCCAAGATGACAATGCACGGCCTCATTGTGCTCGCATGATCCAACACTTTCTTGCTGACCGTGGTGTAGAGCATATGGAGTGGCCTGCCATGTCCCCGGATATGAATCCGATAGAGAACTTGTGGGCAGAATTAACGCATCAAATCGACCTCTTGGACCAGCAGCCGACCTCTGTGCGTGAATTGCAGCAGGCTATTGTCACTGCATGGCAAGCGATTCCTGTCCAAACCTTGGCAAATCTCGTGAACAGCATGCCTCAACGTGTACGTGCTCTCCTGAATGCTCGTGGGGGTTAGATGAAGTTCTGAACTGTAATTTTACTGTCCGTAATCCCATTCGTAATTTAACTTTTGTTTTTGTTAAAAAAAAATTTGGCTAATGTGCAAAATAAAGAGATACTTCTGGAAAACGTACAGAAGTTTAACACAGTACTGTCCATGAATTGAGTTCGATATCAGTTTACATCACTTTCAAGGATCAATTTATTTGTTTCGAAATGTCAAATGTGGTTTTTGTTTCTTTTAAAGGTCACATTAACAAAATCTAGAATAATTTCAACATAATTCCAATGAACTTTTGGTTCTAAGACATCTTGAAAAGTAAGTTCACCCCCACAAAAAAAATATTCCATATTAAATGCCAAGTCTGTGTGTATATGTGTCAAGTAGTAGATTTGTTATTGCCTAAAGTTCAGTTATAGACGTTGGTTGCTAATGTGTTATGATTTAAATGTTGTTTAAAAATGCTATTTTCATAAAGTTAATAAAGGGTTTTTGCTTCGTTTTAGTTTTGGATGAGGAAAGGCTCGCTGAGGTCATGCTGGACAAATTGTATACGTGTGCTTTTTCGAGGCTAGATAAGGCCGGTCGTAAAACCACGCTCACATGCGCGTGATTTTGTGTAAACGCTAGTAGAATGATTAGATTGCAGACATAAACCTATTGTTTTTACCATATATATTTTGTATTAATCACAGCAACGCATGACTCTGTATAAACATGCTTTGAATTACTCATGTAAACAAACCCATAAAATATATGGGTTGTTTGGCCAAGCATACACTCTCCTCTTTGTGAGTTACATTTCTGTTTTCTCGGAGCCCAGAGAAACATTTGGTCCGAATGATAAGGAAGGGCTGACTCCCCCGAACAGCGGATAACGGTGGGAGGGACTCTCGCCAGTCGCTTTGTTCTCTCGGAGATTTTCTGATAATCGTATTCATATATAAGTGAATGAGAATCAATGCGTTTCCAGGAAGGCTTGACGTGGCATGAGACTGGCTCTTGCTGTAGATGTCTTGGCTTCTTCCGGATCTGTATAAGTTGGTTTTTAATAAAGCTGCGTCATTTCAGGCTATTGTGGACTTCTTTTGCAAACGAAGAGCTGCTTCTTCACAAATGGTACCAGGAGTGGGGTGTCAACAGACGCGGAGGACGGGAAGCGGAACCCGGGCGACAGAAGGAAGGCTGCCCGAGGCCGGGACGCTGGCACTCTAATTTGATTAAGGTGAGCAATTGTTTTATACCAGAGGGCTATCTTTCCAAATTTGTACCTTGCTTCTTCGAACGGGTTCAGTCCGCTTCCCTGTCATCCGCGCTGCCTGCACTCGAACAGAAATTGTAAGTAAAGGCTCATTTAGGCCTCAGAATGACGTGGTTTTGTTAAAGCCAGGATAAACAAGTAAGGACTTAACAGTAAGCTTAAAGTTACAGTTAGCACCAGGAGGGGAAAATGAGGTCGGACAGCCATATAGGCTGAAGCCAGGTGGCCAAGATTTTTCCAGGAAGGAACAGCCCAGAGACAAGATGGGGTATGCCATTGCATGCCAGGGAACGAAGGGCTGTGGCTAACTTAGATAGAAGGCCAGAGGAACATAGAAGGCCATAGGAACATGGCCAGTAAAAGGATTTGCGCAGGATATCGGTGAAGATAACGTTCGGTACAAGGGAAGGGGGAAAGTGAGGTCGGACAGCCGTAAAGGTTGAGCCAGGCCGAGAACTTTCCAGGAAGGATCAGCCCAGAGCAATAAGATGGGAAGCAAGCTAATGAAAGAAGGGGAACCCCTTAAGGGAACCCCGGCATCTTTCATGTTTAAGAGGCATCATTTTGCCGCGGTAAGACCATTAAAGGACTGGGCGGTGTTAACTAAAGATTTAAATAATCCCTGGCCAGAGGACAAGTAAGTAAGCAGTTAAACAAGTAAAACAGCGAGTGATGCCGCGGGACCAGATACCAGACCAAGACCCCCCAACCCCCCAAGACCTGAGCTCAGTCCCGGGGCTCTAGGCAACACCCCCCACCCCCCCCCCCCAAGACCTGAGCTCAGTCCCGGGGCTCTAGGCAACACCCCAACACCCCCGCCCTGCCTTCCCTTTTTCACCTCAACCCACCCCCGTCCAACCCGTCCCAAAAAAAAATCCTTTTCCTTGAATGAGAGACGTAACATGAATGAGCAAAGACTGTTTGGGAGTGGCTGGAGAAAGGCATGATTTGAGTCGATCTGAGTTTCGCGCGAAGAATGGGAGACTCACTCGTATATGAATGAGGAATGAATGTATATTGGGATGTTAATTGACGTGTGTATCTGGCCAATGCATTTGTCTGTCATCTGTTTGGGAGTTGTTTGGGAAGCGAATTGATATAAATCGGGTCAGGAAAGCACTCGGAGTGCCCTTGTCGATCTACTGTTGATATGAAGCGGTTTCTTGGAGATGGTTGCAGGATGGGCTGTTTTTTTTCTTTCGAGCGGCAGTCGGACGGAGATATGGAATTTGTTGAACTAAATTCAGAATTCGAATCAATATGTGTGTTTTACTTGAATTGAAGAGTTCATTCAATGGCAGATATTGTGGATTGTATGTGTGGGATGTATCGCTGAGGCAGCTCACCTTTGGAATTGGTGTCATATAGTGCATTTTGGGTCAGAGAGGTCAAGCGTCGGAGATCCTGTTTTTTTGCGATGTTTACGAGCTAGGGATGAGTTCTGACAGCTCAATGTTCTGACAGCTCACTACATGCCAAGTCGTAGATTCTTTATTGACAATTCAATGTTATGGCAGCCGACTGCATGTCCCAACGTGAGGTAAACCCCGCCGTGAACGCGAATAGAGCGGCATGCAGGGAGTGTTGAGATTCGTGCGGAGGCACGAGGGTGCGCGCCAAGGCGGGGGGGGCGGCGTGGCGTCGTCGCGTTGAGATGGTTGTGCCAGGTCGATCGGCGATCTCTGAATTTAAATCGGATTTTTGTCATGCGTGTTGTGAAATTAAACGTCTATCCGAGAATCCTGGCAATGTTCGTTTAATTAAAATGTGGTACAAACCTGCGTTTCCGCCGTGCGGCTCCGTGGAAGTTAGAGTAGAGTTATTGTGTGTTCAGGCAGGAGCCGAGCGAGCCGCGAGTCACGGGTGTGCTGTATGAGATTTGCTCAGAGTGCCGGCGATAACTCGCCCACTCTCAGAGGAGGATGTGTGCCCAAATGCATTGTGGGTCATTTCGACTTTGCTGGATGTCGGACGTTCATGTCAGACGAGCCATGTCGGAATAGTGGCCGGCTGCGACATATATGCCAGGCAATGTCACAGGACGAATACGTTATTTAAGATGGATTTATATGGATGGATGGACTTATAAGATGGATTTTTATTTAAGATGGATTTATAAGATGGATAGATGGATGGATTTATTTAAGATGGCTAAAATAAACGATTTCAAGACAGAGTAATTAATTTCCGGAGCCAAGTTCCAACAGGAAGTCTTGTTCATACAGTAAGGTACAGTGCGGAGTGGCGGCTGGAAGATGCATCGATGCATTTGTGTTGATCGATGCGGACACAGATTTAGTATGCTGGTAAGGTTAAGTTATTAAAATTGGAAATTCAATAATTTGAGCAGAAATGTCACGTTTCAACAGAACGCTGATCCGAGGAAGGAGGACGGTTGAGGTTTCAACTGTCGGTATGTGGTGTGGCTTGTGCCAAGGTGTGGGCGCGAGGAGGTGTGTTGATGAAGCGTTGTGCGAACGAGGAGGGATGTGCGAAAGGTGCACTAGGTAGCAAGGGTGCTGCATTGTAAAGCACGCCTCGTACGGACGTTCCTGGGCGGATTGTGACGGTTGTTGGATTCGTAGGAGCTAGCATTTTGCGATGTAGAGCCTCAATAAGGGTCATTTGTCTGTCTGGATGTGGTTCTTGCAGGGAATGACGCCGGACTTGTATTATTTGCGGAAAAATAAAGCGCTGGTTACCCCAATTCGAAGTTTGACCTTTTAAAGTTTAGTTGACCTTTGTTCGAGATATGCAAGGGAAAGGTCAGAGGTAATTCACTAACCTTGGAAGAACGACAGGCAGTCAGTCTACGAGGTGTTGCTTTAACGACAGGATATAGAACCTAAATCTGGAAGGAAAGGACATTATATTGTTGGTTAAACTGAAGTCATGTACATAATTAGTGGACAGAGAATATCGAGTTTTTTGTTGTTGTGGAAGCGTCAGGTACAGTACGCTTGGAATTTAATTTAACCGGGCCGAGTACAGTGACGTGTTCGATCGAGCTGTGGGGATTTGAGATGGATTTGAGTCACGTTAAATGGAGGACATTTGGGAGGATGAAGAGATGCAAGTAACGTGGATTAAATTGTGGTATCACGAGTTGGGTGCCAGAGATATTGTGGTTATTATAACTCACTGATTATAGGGGGCGCCGGGCGCACCGAGTACAGATCGGGTTGCATGATGGAGCACGCATGCATGGATTTTGGCTTTGCGAGGCTCCGGATAGAAATTGGCATTTCGATGCTGTGGATTATATTGTGCCTGCCCGGAAAGGTGATGTCCTGTGCTGGGGCTGGCGACATGCCTCTGTTATTTGTCTGTCTGTCGGTCTGATTGTAAGTCTTTGGTACTGGGAGGGCTAATTGAGTGCTCAGGCGTCATTGTTCCATGGAGGCAGGTACTGTGAGTCACAAAAGGTAAATGTAACACAGAGAGATGGACAGGACAACAATGGAGTTTATATGGACGGGTTTGGGGCAGTTTCAATCTGACGATTACAGAGTGCTTTGTTCCGTTCACGAAACATGTAAAATTCATGGAGTTGAAGTGGTTTGCAAAAAGGTAGCAGAGTCAGTACTGGGATGCAACCTCGTCCAGGGGTTTTGGTCCAGCCTGCAAGGAGTCCAGGGGCTTGTTTCAGGGCTGGGTCGCCAAAAATGGGATGCTGTGCCCATCTGGATGTAAAATTATCCATCAAGGACGGGGAATGATGTGCAGTGTGATTGATTGGAGGTAATAAGGATTTGTGTTGATTTCCTGATTTGAGTTCATCTGGAAACAAAGACAGATGGGATTAATGTGTATATCAGGAACATTTTGGAAAGAAATATGGATATATGACATTACTAAAATATAACCAAGCAATTGAGAGTTCTTGGGTTAATGGGATATAAATAAATGCATCTACAAGTTGATGGTTTATAAAAATTTAGTTCTGGATGATACTTAAACGATGAACAATGTTGGCAATGTACAAAGAATGTGACTTGTTTTTTGGGGGGAAAACATGTGGTTTAAATTTGGTTGGCTAAGTTTTAAAGATGGAGATGTTTCGCAGAACTCTTATGATTATTTATATGAGTGGTGGACTATTCCATGGCAAAGCATTTTCCAGTTTATTGAAAGTTGGATTTTGTAAAATAATGGTTTAATATAACCACAGTAGAAAATAATATACAGATTTGGGACATTTTGTAAACTTTCGAATAATGAGAAGATTCATAAAATTCATTTTATTTATTTCATGGAAAATATTTGGGTTGCAAGTGGAGAAGCATGGTATGGTATAAAAATAAAGAGGGAGTATCCAGGAAAAAGATGTTCAAGTGAACTTTGTGCTGTGAAAAGAATGTCGAGTTAATGGAAGTGTTTTGTTCGATTAATTTTGTTCAATTTGTGTTCAAATGACCATCGATGTTGGGGGCAAAGTTATGGGTGAATTTGGTGAGTGGTTGTGGGCAAACGAAGATTAATTTAGATTTATCATAGTTAAGTTCGAGGAAGTTGATTTGAAGCCAGAATTTCATTTGGATGCCAGAAAGGAGAAAGGAGATGCTGAAAGCCAGAAAGGAGATGCTGTTGTCTACTCTGAATGACAGGTGGCGGTATCCAGGGCGCTGAGGAGTTTGTTCACGTTGTAAAGTTTGTTTATTTAGTTTGTTTATTGTAGAGAAGAGTGCTTTTGGGATTCCGGAGCCAGAGTGGATAATTTGAGGGTAGTAGGTGGAGTAGAGGACATCTTTGCAGTGCTGTAGGTGGTCCTTGTAGGCTTGGGGGTGAACTAATTTGGGTTTAATAGGCACAAGCTGGTCTAAACAGGGTGAGGAGGATGGTGTGATTGATGATGTCAAAGGAGGCGTTGAGGTGAGGAGGATGAAAATGTTGAGGTTGCCGGCATCAGAGGAGAGAAAAGGTCGCTGGTGATTTTGAGGAGAGCAGTTTCAGTACTGTGGCTGGAGCAGAATCCGGATTGGGATGTTTCATACAGGTTATTGGCAGAGTGGTGATGTTTGAGTTGAGTGGCCACAGCACGTTCCAAAACTTTTGACAGAAAGGGTAGATTGGAGATGAGTCTGAAGTTATTTAGGGTGTCAGGGTTTAGTCCAGGGTTTTTCCAAAATGGGGGTGAAGTTTCACGAGTTTTTGGGGAAATCGGTATGTGAAGCTGGATTAAGTTGGAACTGCTTGATGAGCCATGGAGATGGATTGGGTTTTGTTGTTGGTTGTCTGGGAGTTCGGTTGTTGCATTGCCAAAGGTTTCTGTGTGGTGGACACACTCGTTGGCTGTTGTCTTGTGTGACGTGGATGGAGATGTATGTGGCTGCGTGTGGCTGCCTGGAGTCGGGAAGACGGCTACAGTGGTTGATATTGGTTGTGGATCGTCCGGGGTGCTTCGATTTGCATAGGGGGTGAAGATTGGGATATTACATTATTTTAAGTAAGTATTGGTATGAGTAATTACATAAGTAATTATGAGTTATTATGAGTATTAGTTATGAGTAAGTGATTATTTTAGTAAAGTTACATGTTTCGCTGTGTTGTGGATCTGCGGACAAGCTAGTTTGATGGGTACCCTGGGGTCTTCGGCGTGTCTATGTGTTTGGCTGTCTGTCACACCGGACTCTTGAATGGGTTTTCATGAGACGAATTTCAGACATAACAGTGAGAATCTATTTTGAGCGAATCACAGTGGGTGAGGAAAACATTGTGTGTGACCAGACACCAGAACTGACCAGAATTGAAATTGGAAGTAGACCAGGTTATTTCTATTATTTGTTTATTCGTGAAAATAAATAAATAATAGGGGGAGGTTAATGGAGGTTAATGGTGGTTTGTGTGTGTTAATGGAGGTTAATGGTGGTTTGTTTGTGTTAATGGAGGTTAATGGTGGTTTGTTTGTGTTAATTCTAGTTGAAACTCTCGCTGAAGTAATTTTCGTTTATTTTTATTTTTTGATTCGATTTGAGAGTTGAGATGATTGATTTTTTATTAATTTTATAATTTTATTTTTATTGATGTTGGAAACAGGTAATGGGATGCTGAGAGAAGGATTGAATTTAATTTGAATTGGACTGGATTAAATGGGATTGAATTTAAAAATTGAATATTGGATAAAATTGGATCCACTTGAAAAAAGTGGATTAGGAAATTGGAGAAAAGGTGTTCTATGAAACTATGAATTGAATGAATTGAATCTATGAATTGGAGACCTGTAGACCAGGCGCTCCCAGGAGACTTGTGGACCAGGTGTTCGTGGAGCACTTCACCTGCAAGAACGCCTTGGAACCAAGGTGGAAGGGACCAGTCCAGGTGTTGCTGACTACACCAACGGCAGTCTTTTGCGAGGGCAAGACCTCGTGGATCCACGCCACGCACTGTAAGTTGGCCATACAAGCACCAGACACTACACCACAGCAACCACAGTAAGGATGGGCCTAATCATAGGTACAATACTATTGATAGCGACAGCAGCTAGGGGAAACTCCGATTCCAATAGATGCGAAAACAAAACCCGACACCTCACCGTAACATGGGGACAAAGAGTATCACTACCATGTTTCGAACAGAAAGCCCTGCACACAAATTGGGTGAACATAAATTGGCTAGCACTGTCGGCAGGGCCTGGACGCGTTGGCATGGTACTACAAAAGCAACGAGAGTTCCGGGAAGACGGGCAAGCTAGCATTAAGACCTTGGCCCAACCAGGATACCAATGGGGAACCCCTGATTTTAAGCTACAAACACGCACACGCCTAGGGAAAGACATGACCATGCAGGTCCGGTGCAGCGTCTGGACCCCTGGCGCGGCCGGTGGCGAAAGGAACTACATACCATGCATCGAATACATACTCACGCCACAACCCCAGAATAAGGCCCCAAAGAAGGGTGAAAACACATATTGGAAAGTGGCCAGGGAGGTGGCAACAATTCAAAATAGGACACACTGCTGGTCGTGCATGCGCTTTCCCCAAGCAGGCACCACAGGAATACACATGATAGTGCTACCTCTGTCCCTCAATGACCTCTGCTCACAACCTATCGATTCCCCATGTTTAGTCACCACGCTGGAAAGAGAAGGGGTTGACAACGGCAAGAGTTGCAATCGACAATTTAATTATCGCCCGTCAATGATTGCCCATGTGGCCGAGAGGCCTGCCCCCGTCTGGGTCAAACCACAGAAAGGGAAGGTCTGCCTCCAGGGTTCCGGCCACTTGCGTATGGGAGAATCAGAATGCGCCTACACTCTCCCCGGGAAGCTGGGACAAGGGAGCTCGGGGATTACATTACGAATAGTACTGCAAGATAAACACAACCACAACATAACGGCTATAACATTCTCTAGGGGGGTTAGTAGGATTAATGGGGTGGTAAAGGGACTCCAGTGCTTATCCACCCACCTGGTCCCACCCCATGGGACAATGTTTATATGCGGCGACAAGGCTTACCCCTATTTACCAAATAATTGGGGGGGCACATGTTATCTGGGTTCAGTTCTTCCTGACGTTGAGATACTGGATGAGCTAGACCCAAAGTCCTTGGACAGGCGTTATAAGAGGTCAGTCATGAACGAAGATGGAACCACTAAACTACACGGGAGTCTATGGGAAAAGGTGTTTGGTTTCTTCTTCCCAGGAGCGGGCACAGTCATGGATAGTTTCCGAATAGACAAATTGGCTTTGACCCTAGAAAAGGTGGCAAACGACACCGCTACGGCTCATGACATACTATTGGACACGGTAATTCACATGCGTACAATGGTGATGCAGAATCGGGTGGCTTTGGACATGCTCCTGGCAGAGAAAGGAGGGGTATGCGGAATTATAGAGGGAAAATGTTGCACTTACATACCCGATCCATCTGAAGGAGTGTCAGCCGCAATAGTGAGACTAAGGGAAACTAGCCACGCCCTGACGATCGATCGGATCGCGCGTGAAAATTCTTATACATTTAGCTGGCTCACTGACTGGTTCCAGGGATGGACGGGCACCATAGTGAAGTGGTTATTGACCGCACTGGCTGTGATAATCGGGGTAGTAATTTGGGGGGCACTAATGAAATCTCTAGTCCTCCTCTGTATGAGAAAGTATTTTACAGGATGGAAAGTGAAAAAGCCGCCGACAACGACTATGGCTCTGACCACAGAGGCCGTCGACCTGAACGGGTCCTTCAACAAGGCAGTTGCGACCGGCGCTCCAGAAAATTGCATTGAATTTTGTAATGACTGTGATACTTGTGCGGATCCCATGTGGGAACTGGCTGCTGCCTGTAACGGTGTATGTGATGACTGTGATACTTGTGCTATAAACCCCTTGCGTGTACTGGCTAACGCTGCTTATGTATTACAAGCTGACAGCTGCACGCCCCCTTCCGACCCAACTATGGATCTGATTGCGACACTGGGTCTGGCGGTCGAGGGACCCGACGCGGATGTCCTAGACCCGCAAGCCGACCAGGCGCCCATGGGAGACTTTGACATAAAGGAAGTTCCTCTCTTTGCTTCATATGTATTAAGTTCAAATGCTTCAAGTGAATCGGATTTTTACGCTCTGTACCCTGACCAGGAAATTGAGACACAAGATACTGACAATACTATGTATTCCCCAGAACAGCAGCACGTGAGGGACCTCATGGGCATGATCGTTGATTAACTTCGAAGATCTGCAAGGACTGAGTCTGCAAAGGGTGGGGGGAGCAAGTTCCGCAGGGGAGGTGACGGGCCCTCTGGCGGAGCAGAACCTCATCTGGACCAGACACCTTCGTTGTGGATCCGAAACGTTAATGGACTTTCATGTTCTGAGCCCTCAGGCTCCGAGCACGCACCACACGACACGTTCGCCAAATGCACGGGCGAGGCGCTTTGGGCGCACGATATGCCCTTGGGAGATACCCGCATTACACAATTATTTTTTCAATACCCGCATTACACAATTATTTTTCAATAAAGCCCGATGTGGCACGTTGTCTCTTAAGATACTTTGTCTCGACGAGACAAGAGGAAGGAATGTCAAGTAGTAGATTTGTTATTGCCTAAAGTTCAGTTATAGACGTTGGTTGCTAATGTGTTATGATTTAAATGTTGTTTAAAAATGCTATTTTCATAAAGTTAATAAAGGGTTTTTGCTTCGTTTTAGTTTTGGATGAGGAAAGGCTCGCTGAGGTCATGCTGGACAAATTGTATACGTGTGCTTTTTCGAGGCTAGATAAGGCCGGTCGTAAAACCACGCTCACATGCGCGTGATTTTGTGTAAACGCTAGTAGAATGATTAGATTGCAGACATAAACCTATTGTTTTTACCATATATATTTTGTATTAATCACAGCAACGCATGACTCTGTATAAACATGCTTTGAATTACTCATGTAAACAAACCCATAAAATATATGGGTTGTTTGGCCAAGCATACACTCTCCTCTTTGTGAGTTACATTTCTGTTTTCTCGGAGCCCAGAGAAACATTTGGTCCGAATGATAAGGAAGGGCTGACTCCCCCGAACAGCGGATAACGGTGGGAGGGACTCTCGCCAGTCGCTTTGTTCTCTCGGAGATTTTCTGATAATCGTATTCATATATAAGTGAATGAGAATCAATGCGTTTCCAGGAAGGCTTGACGTGGCATGAGACTGGCTCTTGCTGTAGATGTCTTGGCTTCTTCCGGATCTGTATAAGTTGGTTTTTAATAAAGCTGCGTCATTTCAGGCTATTGTGGACTTCTTTTGCAAACGAAGAGCTGCTTCTTCACATATGTGTGTGTGTGTGTGTATATATATATATATATATATATATATATATATATATATATATATATATATATATATATATATATATATATATATATATATATATAGTGGAAATGAGAATTGTGTTTTTTATTGTTGTAAAAATATCACCCTCCTTCCTCCAGTTGTGTATAAAGGTCAAAGGGCGTCCCTTAGTTAGGTCATATACAATCACGTTAGCCAATCATAGATTTCCTCCTTGTTGATAGTTATTTCCTTATTCTGTGTATTAGGTTAAGGCTTTGTCTTCCATTAATTAATACTCCATTGCACCGAATTCAAATAGCTAGATCCCCTTTTTCAAATTCCCCCAAAGCCTTTATTACCAACTGCATTTGCCTCCATTGAGCACGCGGTCGGCTCGGAAAAGAAAGGCGTATCTCCACCTCGTCAGAGGGGAGGAGTGAGCCAGCCCTTGCCGACCAACCCAGAACGAGGGGTTTGGCTTTGAGAGGGCGTGGGGAGAACCGTCGAGTAGGTTCGCGAAGGTTGAAGGGCGTGGCCTATATAACCCGCACCACGACGCCCCCACCGAGAGACGCGCAAGAGATGAGTCCAGATGAGCGACGGAGATGAGTCCAGATGAGCGACGGCGATGAGTCCAGATGAGCTACGGAGATGAGCACAGAGGATGAGCGCTTAAAAAGCACGCGACGCACCTAAGACGAGCTGCGTGATCCAGGAGAGGAGAGAGGGATGTCCCATGAGCTTTAAACCACCACAGCTTTGAGCTTCGACGGCAGTTTTCGACCGTGGCCACGAAGGAACGGCGGCTGCTGAACGTGCCGATCGAGAAGGGGGCGGCGGCTGCTCACTCCCGGCCCGACCGTGCTCCGGTTCCAGTTGGACCTTCCCCTCCTTCCAGCCAATCGTTCCTGCCTTCATTCCCCATTCGTGTGAGTCTGTCTTTTGTTTGTTCTGTCCTGGGTTAAGTAAGACTGCATAGGTAAGCTAAGGTGCACTGTGTCCGCTTCTTCTTCTTCTGTTTTTATTTTTTTATTCTTCCTCCTCCTTGGTTGCTTTCAATTGTGTAAATAGTAAATAAATCATATTTGTATTTCTTACCCTTTGCCTTTCTTTCCTCTACATCCGTCGTTGTTGTCTTTTCCCTCATTGGACACTTGTGGCACGATTTTGGCCAACGTTTCAGGATTGGGTTAGTCTTGGTAACAGTTCGTGCTGCGGTTGCTAAACACCGCTCGGCAATCAAGTAACATCTGTCCGCGGTACGAACGGGGCTGTGCACCGGCCTTTCCGGAGGTCGCGGTGCAGCTTCAGGGACCACGTCAGTCAGTCACAAACGAGGGGACTAATCCCCCCTCAAAGGGGAACCATAGGCCAACGTTGGGTTCCGCAACAATATATATATATATATATATATATATATATATATATATATATATATATATATATATATATGTGTGTGTGTGTGTGTGTGACGCTACCAGATTCTTGTACCAGATGCTCAAATTATGGATTTCGAGTTATACCTGCAGCATTAAAGTACCAACCCTGTTCCTTCATAAAATAGCAGGGTTGGTCAAATTGGGCAATTACAAATTCATTAAAACAAAAATTTAAATATTCATGTGTTCCCCAAAATGTCAAGTTTTTCAACTTTTCATGCCAGGAAATCTAGAAAATTTCACAAAAAATACCAACCAGTAATTTACAATCAGAATCAATTTCTAGGGTTTAAAGGTTTTTTTCAAGCATGATGTTGGACAAGTAAAGTAAATAAAAGTACCATAAGAGTTATTGGTCGAGTGCCAATTCTTTTTTTAGCACCTTGCCAATATTGTGTATTTTTCACTTTTTTTCCGAGTAAATAAGTTGTGACCAGCACTGATTTTAATTGGAATTTATGGGAAACAAACACGCACGTTTCTTCTAATACTGCTGTATTTATTATGTACAGCATAATCTGCATTGAATCTTCAAGCATAATCTGCATTGCAACTGTACACAAATACTGTAAATCATCGCCCACCATCTGTACGCTAGCCCAAGCTGTCATGCCAAATTATCAAGGCAAAATGACGAGTAGGCCTACATGTATAGAATTTTCACACACATGTTTGGTGAAGCCCCATTTACAAGACTTATGTACACTAGGCTTGACTTATCCATGAAGGACAAGAAATGTATGTGGCATCATACTACTTACACTTGAAAACCCCACGGGATATTAAGTTGGCAGCCAGAAGTGTGATTCAAAGGTCAAGTCATTATCTTGTGAGCCTAATTCACAAAGTACATACAAGTACAGCATTGTTCAGTAAACGATATTCTTTGTCCAGTATATGAATAAAATATCATGCACACTGGATGCACAGCACTGAGCAGCATGTACAGGTCTTATCAATTGCACAAACTATGATGACTGTCTCAATCATTATCAGTCACGTATCAGTATTATTCATTATCAGTATCATTAATCATTATCTAAACAAACACGTGTGGCGACTAGTGCGCCACCAGGCGACTGTTGCCGCTGAATCGCGGAAAATGACCGTCGAGTCCGAAGCAAAATTCAGGCTTCAACGGTCATAACAGGTAATGCCACTGTCATAGAACGAAAGATCGTTTTTTTTTTCCGTCGATGGGTGAAATATAAGATGAAACTGTGTCCAATAAAGGTATATTTCCGGCGGTTTATTGCTGATAAACGATCAATCCGGAAGCGAAAACGGTGAAACACGCAGCGCCGCCTTTCAACGTCGTTTATACGCAGAAGATGTTTAGCGCATCTGGTACAAGAATCTGGTAGCGTGACATATGTATATATATATATATATATATATATATATATATACATACATATATATATATATATCAAACAATGGCATGTCTTGAACAGTTGCGAGTGTCATTTGTATAATATTTTGAATGCATCTCACACTTCGAATACAAAACACGAATGGTTTACATCATACCCATGTATTGGAACCTGTCAGACAGAGAAGCAGGCTGTGCCAATGTGCAATCATCTTGTCGACAGCGTTTATTTCCCGAATATCCTGCATGTACATCGTCTGTAGCCTTGTGCTTGTACGTGTTTGGAAGTTGAGTGCGTTTCACTCCCTCTGTGTGGTCTTGGGAGGTTGATGGTTCAAAATTGCAGTCGATGTCTGCGCCCCAGACATCTTCACCAGCTTCTCTTGGAGGATTCGACGATCTTGCAGCCGAAGGTTCTGCAGAGGAAAAAGGCTAAAACGTCAGATTAGACCCACACTTTTTAACTACATTGGCCTGAATATACAGTGCATGGAAAAGAAGGGATTGCCTCGAAAACAAGGAGCCAAAGGAATGACTATCCACATCACTCCTGTTTTTTCACTGAAGATAAACACTCAATGTTTGTCAAAAGCACAAATGAAACAAGAATTGACAGGATTCACAGTGTTGACAATGCGAAAAAGGAAAGGAATTATTTCAGTCAAACTACTCGGTTTAAACTTAAAGCAAGATATTATGCCCTTTTCTTGGAACCTAACCTACAAGCTAGCAAGCTGAAATAATTGTGTTTTGTCACGTGTTTCTCACCAGGCTGATGGCCAATCTTGCTATCTGTCCTCTCAACAAACTTCCAAGCTTCCTCCTCAGTAGAATACTTCTTGAAAATGGCTCCCTGATAGCATTTCACCATCTTTTCACAATCGGTCCTCAAAAGGAAAAAATATTCATAACAGTGTATTATTAACTTTTAAAGCATGGCAATCCATCACATCACATCACAGAGAGATCTCATCAAATAAGTAACTCGAGATTTCATACAACACCTTATCCCACACAATCTTGAGAAAAGAAAGCACATGGACGGAGTCTGACAGCAGCAAATTTGATTGGCGGAGAAGACGCAAAACGCCATAATATTTATTTTGTCCTTGTATTGCTAAACAGAAGAGTTTTGAAAGTGCAAAAAAGCGATTTGGCTTCTCCAGTGTTCAAGTATATAATTCAATTTAAATAAAAAGAAGACTAAAGGTTGTAGACAAAGCTCACTTGAGCTAAAAAAAAAACCCAAAAAAACCTGCTGCTCTCTCTACACTTTACGCCTAGTCATTTGCACTAAGTCATATTCCATCAGCTTGGAAATCTGCCAACATCACTGCATTACATAAAAAAGTACAAAAACGGATCTCATTAACTACAGATCTATCAGCTTATTTTCAATCATCAGCAAGATCATGGAATCCATTATCACAGTTGATATAAAATTCTTCCTTTTCTCCAACAACCTCATCTCAAATCACCAATTTGGTTTCAGACAAGGTCACTTCACCTTGGACGTGCTGCTTCTACTCATCCAACAATGAATGGAGGCCTTCCATGTCACACATCAATTCAGGGCTCTCTCTTTGGACATATCTCGTGCTTGCGATACAGTCTGGCATCCGGCCGTACACTCCAAACTCTCTGCCTATGGCACCCAAGGGCAACACCACACACGGCTTTTTACTGACTTCCTCGACTCTCAAAGCCAACATGTGGCACTGAACAGCATCCCCTCCCTGTCAAGGCTGGAGTGCCCCAAGGCAGTATTCTGGGCCTAGTCCTATTCCTGATCTTCATAAATTATATCTCTGACTCTCTGAAAAATCCTCTTTATCTATTTGCTGATGACTCCACCCCCTGCCGTGACATTCCTCATCCTCAAGACAGGTAGGCTGAAGCCTCTTCCCTCTCCTTCAGACCTTGGACAAATCATAAGCTGGTCAAAAATTTGGAATACGTCTTTCAATCCTGATAAATCTCACACTCTCACCATCTCTCTCTCTCTGAAAGGGCCGTTTGACAAACCCTCCCATCTACTTTCTTAACAATTCGCTTCAGGAAATTCAGCTTTTCAAACTTCTGAGTCTCACTATCAGCCATGATCTATCTTGGACAAACCACATTTCAAAGTTGTCCTCCAAAGCCAGCAAGCGTCATGGCATCCTCCGTCGTACAAAGTCCTTCCTTGGCACACCCAAACTCCTGTCCACCTACAAGTCTTTCATCCGCAACTTGATTGATTAATGCTTTCCCCTCTGGGCTAGCACACCTGCTTCACATCTTGCTCAGCTTGACGCCGTGGAAAACAAGGCATTCAAGATCATTGGAATCTCCCCATATGAAGCTGAGTCCATCGGCCTATCACTTCACCATTGCAGACAGGTTGTTGGTCTCTCTGTCTTCCTTTCTGTAGTAAGGTGGCTTATTGAAATATTTTGGAAATATCATTACCGGGTGGGCAAAAGTGCCAAATTTTCCATGAATGTTCTTTACATCACAATGATTAATATCAGAAGGGTAGCCACCCAGAAATAATACAATGAGACCTCTGTAGGAGATACTGAAATTCAACATGGGATATTACCTACAGATGTGACATATGGCCACAGTAGGTATCTTTATAACAAGTTATTGGAATTTTTTTTCAACACCAAACATAGAATTCACCAATTCAAAAATGCATAGAATTAAACTGATATAGACGTCACCTATAGATTTATTCACTTTAAATAAAGACAGTGTATCATGTGATGGCTTCATATGTGATCGCTGTAAATAGGGGGACAATGGTGGAAAACTTCAATTAATCTTATTACCCATAAAAAAATGTGTGGAAATTGTGGTGCTTTTGTCTGCCCTGTAACGGTATTTCCTACAAGCCACCTTATTACTGGTCTTTCACCCTCTGCCCTTACCATACTTGGTCCCCCCCAGGATTCTGCGGGGCACACACAGTCCACCATCAACCCCCTTCTCGTGAAACTACCGAAATCTAGGATCACTACCCAACTTCACTAATTTGCTCCTCTTTTTCACGTGTGAAACTAACTTCCACAACCTCTTCAATCTCATTCTTACCTTCAGGTCTTCAAGACAGCTGTTCATCACCATCTCAGATCATCATCCTCCATCCAAAACCATGATCTTTTCTACCCATGACTCCTTAAACCCCCAACCCCAATCCCTCCTAATTCCAAATTTCCAGTTTTTCCTTCTGAGAGCTTCTTTCTGCATCCATCTTCTACAACCCATGCATCCTCTCCAGGCCCTCATTCCTTCCCATTGTTTGTCCAAGTCTGCCACTATCTTGGCGAAATAGTTGCCGTTTCAACAGCTCGGAGTTTAAGCTTGAAGAAAGACACAGTATTCTGTATTATGTTATGAAGATAGACGATGAGTTTAATGTGAATACTTTTAAACATACTGGTATCATACAGTCCTTGCGTTAGAATTTTAATTTATTTTGGATCCAAAATAAGTTTATTTTTACTTAACATGGATCAGCCTCACTGATCGGCTTAAGATTTACACCATAGAGATCTTGCACTGATCAGTGAGGCTGGTTCCTGGTCACCTGAGCTCCTCACCACATACAAGGCTTTCATCCGCAGCTCAATGGAATACTGTTCTCCCCTATGGGCTGGTGCTCCTGCCTCACACCTGGCTCGGCTTCACGCTGTTGAATCCAAAGCTTTCAGAATCATTGGAATCTCCCGCGATGAAGCTATCTCTGAGGGCCTTTCACTCACTCACCACAGGCAGGTAGGTGGTCTTTCTGTCTTCTACCGACTCCTCTCCGGCCTTGCTCCCCCAGCTCTCTCTGTGCTCTGTCCCCCAAATATTCCTACAGGTCGCACAAGATCTGCCAGCCACCCTCTGATGGTTAAACTGCCGAAATCTCGGCTCTCTGCTCACCTTCACTCTTTCATTCCTCTTTTCTCCCGCCTCTGGAACAAACTCCCACACTCACTTCAATCACACTCCTCCCTCCAGGTCTTCAAAACAGCTGTTCACCACCATCTCTTATCTTCCCCCATCCAAAACCTTGATCTTTTCTACCCCCACTAATTCACCCCAGATCCACCTTGTTTGAAATTCCAACTTCTTTCCTGGAAGTCTTGGCAGTGTCCATATGTTTTATACCTCTCCCACCCCCCCCCCCCTTCCCATGCCTCCCCCCCAAAGCCCTCTCCCTCCCACAGTTCTCTCGATGTCTCCATGTCTCTCGGTCCCTGCTCTCAAATGTTGTGTTTGTGTCCTTCCCCCTCTCTCCCCATCTTGTCTACCGCTCCCGATGTTATTTGTTTTGTGTGTCTGTTTGTCTTTCTGTGTGATTAATGTTCGCTCTTTCACGAGCCTCGATCTTGTATACAAAAAGAAAAAAAAAGAAAAAAAAAAAGTAAACAGATTGGTATCACACATCAGCCCACGGGTCCTAAAATCCTGCTCTTCCGCTCCAACTCACCCTCTCTCTGTTCTCTTCACCCTCTCTTTTGCTCAAGGTCATCTGCCATCTGCTTGGAAATCAACCAACATTACCGCTTTACACAAAAAATGTGCAAAAACAGATCCTTGCAACTACAGACCAATCAGCCTGCTCCCAATTATCAGCAAAGTCATGGAATACATCATTGCTTCTGAGATCAAATCCTTCTGTTCTACAATGGCTTGATCTCGGATCATCAATTTGGATTCTGACCAGGTCATTCTACTCTGGACATGCTGTTTCTGCTGTCTCAACAATGGATGGAGGGTCCTCAACGCCAAACAGGAAATCAGAGCTGTCTCCCTTGACATATCACGTGCCTTCGATACGGTCTGGCACCCCGCTCTGCTCACCAAACTCTCCTCCTATGGTATGCATGGAAATCTACACGCATGGCTTGCGGACTTCCTCTCTGGTCATAATCAACGTGTGGCCCTGAATGGTTTTCTCTAATCTCCCCTTCCTGTTCAGGCTGGAGTTCCCCAAGGCAGTGTTCTGGGCCCAGTGCTTTTCTGGTCTTCATCAATGATCTCTCCGACTCTCTGGAAAAACCTCTCTATCTCTTTGCTGATGACTCCACTCTCTAATGCTCCATACCTCATCCTTCAGATCGGCAGTCTGCAGCCTCCTCACTCTCTGTAGACCTGGACAAACTCACAGACTGGTCAAACAAGTGGAATATGTCTTTCAATCCTGACAAATCTCACACTCTTACGATGTCTCTTCGAAAAGACCGAATGGACTCCCATCTACTTTCTCAACAATCCTCTCCAAGAAGTTCTGTCACTCAAGCTTTTGGGTCTCACTATCTTGGTGTTGGCTTAGCGGTTAGGGTGCCGGCATGGGATCCTAGGATCCTGGGTTCGAACCCCGGTCGATCGCTGAATTAATTCCAGGGGGGTTGACTCAGCCTGTCATCCTTTCGAGGTCAGCAAATTGAGTACCAGCTTGCTGGTAATTCCCTGTGTGTCGCAAGAGGCTACAGAGTTGGCGGCAGGAAGGGCATCCGGCCGTAAAACATTGCTTCAAAAAAAGGGGACCACGGTGCTAAAAAAAAGGCCTCTAAAGGCGGTTCCTATCTGCCATGATCTTTCCTGGGAAAACCACATTTACAAGCTGGCCTCCAAAGCCAGTCGCGGACTGGGCATCCTCCGTCGTGACAAGTCCTTCCTTGGCACACCTGAGCTCCTCACCACAGACATGGCTTTCATCCGCAGGTCATTGGAATACTGTTCTCCCCTCTGGGCCGGTGCTCCTGCCTCACACCTAGTTCAGCTTCACGCTGTTGAAACCACAGCTTTCAGAATCATTGGAATCTCCCGAGATGAAGCTAACTCCAAGGGCCTTTCACTCGCTCACGCCAGGCAGGGTGGTGGTCTTTCCGTCTTCTACCGACTCCTCTCCGGCCTTGCTCCCCCAGCTCTGTCTGTGCTCTGTACCCCAAATATTCCTACAGGTCGCAAAAGATCTGCCTGCCACCTTTTTTTTTTCTTTTTTTTTCGCATACAGAATTGCGGCTCGTGAAAGAGCTAACATTTATCACACAAACAAATCAAACAGACAAACAAAATATATAAAAAGAGGGAGCAGTAGACAAGATGGGGAGAGAAGGGGAAGCACACAAACACAACATTTGAGGGCAGGGACATCGGGAGATGTGTGGGATGGAGAGGGCTTGGGGGGAGGAGGCGTGGGAAGGGGGGGGGTGGGTGGGAGAAGTATAAAACACAAGGACACCAAGGACTTCCAGGAAAGAAGTTGGTATTTCAAAAAAGTGGATATGGGGTGAAATTAGCAGGGGTAGAAAAGATCAAGGTTTTGGATGGGGGAGATAAGAGATGGTGGTGAACAGCTGTTTTAAAGACCTGGAGGGAGGAGTGGGATTGAAGAGAGTGAGGGAGTTTGTTCCAGAGGCGGGAGAAAAGAGGAATGAAGGAGTGAAGGTGAGCAGAGGGTCTTGATTTTGGCAGTTTAACCAAAAGAGGGTTGCAGGCAGATCTTGTGCGACCTGTAGGAATATTTGGGGGACAGAGCCCAGAGAGAGATGGGGGGGGGGGCAAGGCCAGAGAGGAGTCGGTAGAAGACGGAAAGACCACCAACCTGCCTGCGGTGAGCGAGTGAAAGGCCCTCGGAGTTATCTTCATCACGGGAGATTCCAAAGATTCTGAACGCTTTGGTTTCAACAGCGTGAAGACAAGCTAGGTGTGAGGGAGGAGCACCAGCCCAGAGGGGAGAGCAGTATTCCATTTAGCTGCGGATGAAAGCCTTGTATGTGGTGAGGAGCTCAGGTGTGCCAAGGAAGGACTTCGCATGACGGACGATGCCCAGTCGGTGACTGGCTTTGGAGGCCAGATTTTAAATGTGGTTTTCCCAGGAAAGATCATGGCAGATATTGAGACCCAAAAGCTTGAGTGACAGAACTTCTTGGAGAGGATTATTCAGAAAGTGGAAGGGAGGGTTGTCCAGTCGGTCTTTTCGGAGAGACATCGTAAGAGTGTGAGATTTGTCAGAATTGAAAGACATGTTCCACTTGTTTGTCCAGTCTGTGATTTTGTCCAGGTCTGCAGAGAGTGAGGAGGTTGCAGACTGCCGATCTAAGGGATGAGGAATGGAGCGGCAGAGAGTAGAGTCATCAGCAAAGAGATGGAGAGGATTTTCAAGAGAGTCAGAGAGATCATTGATAAAAAAAACCATAACCACCTTTAGAGGCCATTTTTCCCCGCAAAGCGGGGGTTGGCCTTTTTCGGGAACCGTGGTTGTTGTTGTTTTTCGGTCCGCTTTTTGAAGCAATGTTATACGGCCGGATGCCCTTCCTGACGCCAACCCTTTTTGCCGCCTTTAACGACAAACAGGGAATTACCAGTGAACTGGTACTCAATTAGCCGACCTCGGAAGGATGACAGGCTGAGTCAACCCCCCTGGCGTTAACTCAGCAATCGACCGGGATTCGAACCCAGGATCCTTGGATCCTAAGCCGGCACCCTAGCCGCTAGCCCAACACCACCTCCTAAGAACAGAGATCATTGATGAAGACCAGAAAAAGCACAGGGCCCAGAACACTGCCTTGGGAAACTCCAGCCTGAACAGGAAGAGGAGATGAGAGAAACCCATTCAGGGCCACACGTTGACTACGACTAGAGAGGAAGTATGCCAGCCATGCGTGGAGATTTCCATGGATACCAAAGGAGGAGAGTTTGGTGAGCAGAGCGGGGTGCCAGACCGTATGGAAGGCACGTGATACGTCTAGGGAGACAGCTCTAATTTCCTGTTTGGCATTGAGGACCTCCATCCATTGTTGAGAAAGCAGAAGCAGCATGTCCAGAGTAGAGTGACCTGGTCTGAAACCAAATTGATGATCAGAGATCAAGCCATTGGAGAAGAGGAAAGATTTTATATCCGAAGCAATGATGGATTCCATGACTTTGCTGACAAATGGGAGAAGGCTGATTGGTCTGTAGTTGCTAGAATCTGTTTTTGCACCTTTTTTTGTGCAAAGCGGTGATGTTGGCTGATTACCAAGCAGATGATAGATGACCTTGAGCAAAAGAGAGGGTGAAGAGAACAGAGAGAGGGAGTGAAAGAGCGGAAGAACAGGATTTTAGGACCCGTGGGCTGAGGCCGTCAGGTCCAGTTGCAGAATCAGAGTCGAGGGTTGACAGAAACTTTTCCACCTTGTCAGGAGGAAAGGACACAGAGTCCAGGAGCAGTGGGGTACGACTGGGTACGGCGGGTACAGAGAGGGATGGGTTTGGGACACAAGATTTAGAGGCAAACACAGAGTTGAGGCATTCAGCTTTTTCACATGCGGAGTCAGCTGTGTAGCCATTTGAGGTGAGGGAGGGGATGGAGGGGGAACAAACACCAGAAACAGATTTGACCAGACACCACCAGGATTTGGAAGAGGGAGACAGATAAGAGAGTTCGGTCTTAAGAACAGAGAGATATTGTTTCCTGGCTCTCCTGAGGGTGGACACACACTTGTTTCGGGCTTTGTGAAAGGAAATGAGATTTCCTTCCGTTGGATTTGCTTTCCCGAAGACGACAGCAAGTTGTTTCTGGGCAACAGCCTCACCACAAGATTCTGTGTACCATGGACGGGAGGGAGGGTATGACAACTGAAGACGAGATGGGATAAATCTGTGCATGAGAGAGAGCAATTTACTTTGGAAGAATTCCCAGGATGAGTTGATATCAGAGGCGGTCGAGATGGGAGACCAGTCCAGATGATTGATGGCTGCTTGAAGACTGAGGTTTGAAGACTGCTTGAAGACTGCTGCCAGAGGTTTAACCATTTTATGGTTAAACTGCCAAAATCAAGATACTCTACTCACCTTCACTCTTTCTTTCCTCTTTTCTCCCACCTCTGGAACAAACTCCCTCACTCTCTTCAATCCCACTCCTCCCTCCAGGTCTTTGAAACAGCTGTTCAATACCGTCTTCCCCCATCCAAATCCTTGATCTTTTCTGCCCCCGTTAATTCACCCCAGATCCACTTTTTTAGAAATACCGACTTCTTTCCTGGAAGTCCAACAGTGTCCATGTGTTTTTACCTCTCCCCCCCCCCCCCCTTTCCCATGCCTCCTCCCCCCAAGCCCTCTCCCTCACACAGATCTCCCGATGTCCCTACTCTCAAATGTTGTACTTGTGTGCTTCCCTCTCTCTCCCCATCTTGCCTCCCGCTCCCTTTATCATACATTTTATGTGTCAGTTTGTCTTTTTGTGATCAATGTTAGCTCTTACACGAGCCTCGATCTTGTACACAAAAAAAAAGAAAAAAAAAAGGGCAATACCTCTGGCGCTCACCTGTTGGAATAAACAGTATTATGCACCGACTAAGGGTATTTCAAAACCAATTTCAATGGTTGCTAGAAGACAGGGCAGCATATAGAATCATACTAACATAATCATAAGACTTTAAACAAACAAAGAAAAACATACCAATTTTGCAACCCCCCCTCCCCCTTTCCCAACCCCATATACCTCCTAAGACCCCAATTTTTCTAATGCCTGGAACAAACATTGGTACATCATGGGTGGTGAAGGGTGTGGTCAAGTTTCATCAAAATTGTGTGTGTAGTTTCTGAGACAAAAGCAAATACCTATTTTGGGGGGGTCAAACCTGGACCCACCTTGCCCCGCCATAGACCCCCTTAGACTTTGATTCTCTTAGTGCCATTAACAAACTTCGGTACATCATAGGTGATGAAGCTTGTGGTCAAGTTTAGTCGAAATAGTGGGTGTAGTTTTAGAGGACAAAAGCAAATTCCTATTTTTGGGGGGGGGGGAGGGGGGGCGGTTAACCTGGATCCACGTTGACCCCGGTAAACCCCCTTAGACCCCGATTTTATTAATGCCATGAACAAACTTTAGTCACAACACAACAAATATCATTTGTGCCAAATTTGGTCACAATCCCATCAGTGGTTTCGGAGAAGAGGTTTCAAGTGTTTACGGACTAACGGACGGACAACGCACCATCGCATAAGCTCCCCTGAACTTTGTTCCAGGTGAGCTAAAAATGAACTTTTATTTTGGATCGAAAATAAAATAAAATTCTAACAAAAGGACTGTGATGCCAGAATGTTCAAAATTACAGTATGCAATTTCAACTCAACGTCTATCTTCATAAGATAATACAGAATACCATATCATCCTTCAAGCTTAAACACCGAACTGTTGAAACGGTGACTTTCCAGGATAAATACGCGCTTTAAGGGCAAGCTTTAATCGTGTGCAGACTGACGTAATACGATGTTCCTGATCCATGTTTGTGGTTCGGTTCCGTGATTTGTGAATAACCATATATGCGCTTCCTGTTTGGATGGGATCAACTGTGATCTCGTGAGAGCATACCTCACAGCCTTGGCCTTGCCAATAAAGCAGTATATTAAACGGACAAAAAGTATTTTTTTTTACATTTTCAATGGTTGCTGAGAGACAGGGCAGCATGTACAATCATACTGAAGGAATCATAAGACTTAAAACTAAACAACAGATATAAAATGAAATAGTCACTCGTGGTTCCCGATCAAAAATATTTTTTTGTGCCTGTGAATATGTGGGGCACAGGGCCGCGAATGTAAAAGCAGGTCACATGTTATGAACTGTGAATGTCGGGGTCCAGCTGTATTTGCAATTAGCCAGAAATATGTATATACAGTGCCTATAGAACGTCTATACCCCATTTCAAAATTTTCACCTTTCGTTGCCTTATAGCCTGGAATTAAATGGCATTAAATCAGACTTTTTCCACCTTTATTTACACATCGTGACCCACAACTTCCAAGTGAAAAACAAATTCCACAAATTTCAGAAAATTAATTAAAATACAAAACTAGAATATATTGGTTGGATAAGTGTCCACCCTCCTTATAATAGCAATTGTAAATTAGCTCAGGTGTAACCCATCACCATCAAAATCACACACCAAGTTAATTTGCCTCCACCTGTGTTAAATTGTGGCGATTCCGATTATTTCAGAATAAAATCTGCTGTTCCTGTTGGTTTCCTCTGCTGGGTAGTGCATTTCACAGCAAAGAATCAACCATGAGCACCTTTCTACGTTTACACACGTAGAAAGATCGGCGTCGTACAGGTGGAAATGCAAAATCTCAATTATATTGAGATATTACAGAACCAGCAAATGTTTCCACATGCAGTAAATGGTGAAACTGCTAATGCCGAACCTGTGAATGTGTTTATATGCGGAGAGAGAGCAGTTTCATATGGGTGCGAAACTCAAAATCCTAATCGTATTGAGAAATTTAGGAAACCCTCCACCCACCTGAGGACACCAGGATACCCGCTGGGACAATAAAAGGTTCCACAGAAAGTTTGGTGGGGCTATCCCCAAAACTGAGGGATTCATTCGGGGACGAACAGACAGACAGACAGACAGACAGACAGACCAACCGACCCTCCTGCTTTATTATATATAGATATCTCTTGTTCAATGCGCACATCATTTCTATCAATAATGCATGTTTTTTAGTTTCCAAATGATACATACCAGGAGGTAAACACCCCAACTTCTCGACCCTTTTTGACAGCGTAAAAGGACTCCTTCATCCTGATCACATTTGTCCTTCTGTAATAAAAGAAAAATTGCATTTTAAACATTTGAGCTGTTCCTTTCATCAATTTACAACACAGCATACATATAAATGTGTCTAGTAGTGGAGCTTGGAGGAATTTCAGCCCATTTGTTGCCCTAGTGCTTCACAGGCAGGCGATTCATCAGTGTGTGCTGTCCCTCGGATGGATTTTAAACAAGGCGTCCTGTCTGTTAGCATTAATTGGTGGACGTTCAAGATGTGACTGTGTGTAAACAAGAATGACCGCACTGTGGTCACATCCTGCAACAAAATCCGGTAACGGCTGATTGGGAAACGCGCATTTAAATCACTCTTATAAGATTAACGCCGTGATTGGGAAACACACATTTAATGCGCCATTAAAAAATGAGCTCGACACCTCTCATCCATGTTTGCTGATAATTCCACTCTCTGCCGCTCCATTTCTCATCCCTCAGACCGGCAGTCTGCAACCTCCTCACTCTCTGCAGACCTGGACAAAATCACAGACTGGTCAAACAAGTGGAACAATGGAACATGTCTTTCAATCCTGACAAATCTCACACTCTTACTATGTCTCTCTGAAAAGACCGACTGGACAACCCTCCCATCTACTTTCTGAACAATCCTCTCCAAGAGGTTCTGTCACTCAATCTTTTGGGTCTCACTATCTGCCATGATCTTTCCTGGGAAAACCACATTTCCAATCTGGCCTCCAAAGCCAGTCACCGACTGGGCATCCTCCATCATGCGAAGTCCTTCCTTGGCACACCTGAGCTCCTCACCACATACGTAGTGTGTTCAAAAAGTATCCGACCTTTATTTTTCGTGCGTAAAAAAAAGAAGCTAGGGAGGCGTCGATTGGTGCACGTATGTAGGCGATCCTAATGCGCACGCGTGAATTTTTTCCCACCTGCAGAAGCTGTCATTCGACGGCAGACCGCCGATGAGTGAGGACATGGAAGCGAGCGCCGTCGGATTTTCGTTTTTGACAAAATGACGGAAAAACTTGAACAACGCTACTGCATCAAATTTTGTGTTTTTTGGCCTCGGGGATGTTGGATGCTTCCATTGTGATGACTGCAACTTGGTTTCTGGGTCGTACCCATAAACCCAGGACTCATCGCCAGTGATCACTGTGTTGAGGAAGCTGGGATCGCTGTTCACAGTCTCCAGCATGTCCTGTGCGATCTCCAAACGGAGTTGCTTCTGCTCAATCGTTAGCAGCTTTGGTACGAACTTCGCTGAGATTCTCCTGAAGCCCAAATCCTCCTTCATAATGGAATGAACGGTGTTGAATCTTGCGGATCGTTTCCACTTGGGAATCGCCAAGCTTTACAGAAAATTTGATGCAGTAGCGTTGTTCAAGTTTTTCCGTCATTTTGTCAAAAACGAAAATCCGACGGCGCTCGCTTACATGTCCTCACTCGTCGGCGGTCTGCCGTCGAATGACAGCTTCTGCAGGTGGGAAAAATTTCACGCGTGCGCATTAGGATCGCCTACATGCGTGCACCAATCAACGCCTCCCTAGCTTCTTCTTTTTTTTACGCACGAGAAATAAAGGTCGGATACTTTTTGAACACAGTAGTACAAGGCTTTCATCCGCAGCTCAATGGAATACTGTTCTCCCCTCTGGGCTGGTGCTCCTGCCTCACACCTGGCTCATCTTCAGGCTGTTGAAACCAAAGCTTTCAGAATCATTGGAATCTCCCACGATGAAGCTAACTCTGAGGGCCTTTCACTCACTCACCGCAGACAGGTTGGTGGTCTTTCTGTCTTCTACCGACTCCTATCTGGCCTAGCTCCCCCAGCTCTATCTGTGCTCTGTCCCCCAAATATTCCTACAGGTCGCACAAGATCTGCTAGTAACCCTCTTCTGGTGAAATTGCCAAAATCAAGACTCTCTGCTCACCTTCACTCCTTCATTCCTCTTTACTCCCACCTCTGGAACAAACCCCCTCACTCTCTTCAATCCCACTCCTCCCTCCAGGTCTTTAAAACAGCTGTTCACCACCATCTCGTCTTTCCCCATCCAAAACCTTGACCTCGTCTACCCCCGTTAATTCACCCCAGATCCACTTTTCCTGGAAGTTCTAGCAGTGTCCATGTGTTTTATACCTTTCCCACCCCCCTCCCGCACCTTCCCATGCCTCCTCCCCCCCAAGCCCTCTCCCTCCAATGGATCTTCCGTTGTCCCTGTTCTCTGCTGTTGTACTTGTGTGCTTCCCTCTCTCTCCCCATCTTGTCTCCCGCTCCCTTTATTGTACGTTTTGTGTGTCCGTTTGTCCTTTTTTGTGATTGATGTTAGCTCTTTCACGAGCCTCGATCTTGTATACAAAAAATATATATATATAATCTTTATGATTATTAAGTATTTAATACCATAGTAGAGTACCAACCATATGGGTAATCTTGTATCAAGCGTGCAACATGTTCTTCTGCCCATCCCTTTATTTGGGCAGTGTACAGGAAACAAAACGCTCCCGAAAATAAAATTAACCTGTGTTATGTGCTTGTATAATACATTGTGGTTATATAGCCCGGATAATTACAATTGCACCAACCTTCCCACCAAAGGAATAAAGTGCCAAGATGGGTTAAAAATATATTTTTACACTTGATGGAATCGAACAAAACTTGAGCATGCACAACTATAGGGTGCCCTAATGAATCCCTGAAAGTCAGACATATAAGATTCCTCCTCACTGCACCCACCTGATGAATACAAATTGGAAAGATCCTCGCGCAAAGTTTGTTCCCTCAAAGCCACACCAGCATGGCACATATAAAGGCCAGGACTTTGCTCATGGCTGCTGTCAATGCACCAGGGACGCGAAAAAAATCACGACCTGCTGACTCAGAGATCGCCTGCTGTCGTGGGGTTCGAGTTGAACCAGGCTGCACTGGGGTACGAGATGCAGCAGTGTGTCATGCCGGAGCTGGAGGAAAGCGGCCCACGAGGCAAGGGTGCGGTGAAGTCCCTGGGTGTCGCGCGACTCCATATGCTCTCACATCACACGCTTCCTACACAACAACAAAATGGTCCGAACTGCCTTTCTGTCCTCCTATTCTTCTTCCCAGAATGAATGATGGCACCATTCCCTTTGTCTAAGTAAATCTGCACAAGAGGAAAACACATACTCGGGGTAAGTCTGCTCTTCCCTGTCTTTTGCCTTTTGCTTGTAAATACGTGCTTAATGACTATTGCTTGCGTGTGTTTAAATAAATAATTGTTACATTTTAAAACCTGCCTCGTTTGTGTCATTTCTTTCATCGAAACCCAGCATAGCGTGCACCTATTGGATAGGCGGGGAAGTTTTTGCTCCACTGTATCACTTCAGTAGTGCTTAGCCAACATCGCACCCATGGTTCCGCTCGGCCGTAATAAGTACTTCAGTGTGCTTGAGGGTGCGGATCTTAGTTGAGGTCATTAGGTCACCAACAGGTAACACGACATAAAAGGCTACAGGACCCTGTTGGACCTAATTGTCCTAACCGGCGTCCGCATTTGTGGCGTGGTAGCCTCGGGGTCGGGAGTGGTGGCAGGTCCAAGTACGCACCTCATGAACCGACACAGTAACAATACGTATACAGTAATTATGTACTTTTTTCTTGCTTATGAATCGAGATGAAATCAGTGAACAATTCCGGTTTGTAAATACGACAAATCGAAGGGAACCGATGGGTTGGACTGTTAAGTGTACTCATGTTCAGGATGCAGTCTAGTCTACTCATAGTCATGTGATTCACAAAAAAAGTACACGATCCACTAATGTCTTTGTCCTGCATGAGATACATGTGCCAGCTCTTCCACGAGCGTCATATCAATGTAGCACGTAGTGATTGCAACATTTCTTTGGGTTATTATCAAGCAGTCAAAGGCCGAATATCAAGAAGGGTACAGTACACACCTGTTCATACAAATGTCTCCCTTTCCCACAATAACAAATAAATAAAAACATGGTGGGCAGCGAAGGTGACAGAAATTACTTTATACAGTAGCAGTAGTTATTTAAACGAATATACAGTAGCGTCAATATCGTACTCGGTAGTAAAATAGCTTTTTAACAATAAGTACAGTACAGTACAGCCTGCCGAGGCCTTTTGGACAAACGAGCCGAGCGAGAAAAGGTTTGAATGTACTGTACACCAAATACAAAGCCACCAAAGATATAGAATAGAAGAAAAGCAAACTTTACGTGGAAACTGTACAAATACGAGAAGAAAAGAGCTGGGAAAGCACGTACAGTATGAGAATCGTACACGGCCGAAGCACGGTCTAAACCGTAACCGCCGGTGGGGTTTAAAAAATAATCCACCGTTACACTGTTTTCATGGTACATCTTATTACTATTAGAAGAAGAATAAATAACACAACAACGTTTCATGCACATATTATACACAAAAAATATATTCAATCCCCAATTTTACCTTTTCTGATTTTCTCGTTCAGATCAAATGTTCTTCTTCTTTTTTTTATTTTTAAGGGGATTTCAGATCTGCTAGGCTCTATATAGGCCACGCACTAAACATTCACCATGGTACCGAAGCCGACATTGGCTTCCCCTAAAAAATTACGATTTCCCACACTCTCTTAGGAATTTAGCAACCGCCACCGCTTTACATTGTCGGGGAGCGTGTGTGTGTTTGTGTGTGTGTGTGTGTGTGTGTGTGTGTGTGTGTGTGTGTGTGTGTGTGTGTGTGTGTGTGTGTGTGTGTGTGTGTGTGTGTGTGTGTGTGTGTGTGTGTGTGTGTGTGTGTGTGTGTATGCATGTTTCTTGTGGAGTTGTACTGGAGCTTTCTAATGTAAAATGTGTTACACCAAAAACGATCGTCATGATACCCTGAGTTCATTCGGCTAATTAACTACAAATAATCCGGAAGAATTCAAATGTTTGTAAACGCACGCCATGTTAAGGTGTATTGAGAAACTTACGCCTTAATACATCCTTCCATGGCATGGCATTCCAATTACAAAATAAACAAGAAAAAGCAATCAGAGATTGCAAACCCTCGCCAGGATGTTTTCAGTGGTTTTTAAGGCTTTTATGTTAAAACAAATATGGCGGCCGAACCACGTGCCCGATGACGTCATCATTATTTCTTTTCCCCACCAATTTATACCTAGATTATGCTCAAGAAATTTCATCTTGATCGGATGAAGTTTTGTACTTGTCGAATTACTCCCAAATTACTCCCAAAATTCGGATGAAGTTCGGATGAAGATGAAGATGTGAAGATCGGATGAAGTTTTATACTCCCAAATGACTCCCAAAATCAAGACTCTCTGCTCACCTTCACTCCTTCATTCCTCTTTTCTCCCATCAAGATCGCACAAGATCTGCCAGCCACCCTCTGATGGTTAAACTGCCGAAATCTCGGCTCTCTGCTCACCTTCACTCTTTCATTCCTCTTTTCTCCCGCCTCTGGAACAAACTCCCACACTCACTTCAATCACACTCCTCCCTCCAGGTCTTCAAAACAGCTGTTCACCACCATCTCTTATCTTCCCCCATCCAAAACCTTGATCTTTTCTACCCCCACTAATTCACCCCAGATCCACCTTGTTTGAAATTCCAACTTCTTTCCTGGAAGTCTTGGCAGTGTCCATATGTTTTATACCTCTCCCACCTCCCCCCCCCCCCCCCTTCCCATGCCTTCCCCCCAAAGCCCTCTCCCTCCCACAGTTCTCTCGATGTCTCCATGTCTCTCGGTCCCTGCTCTCAAATGTTGTGTTTGTGTCCTTCCCCCTCTCTCCCCATCTTGTCTACCGCTCCTGATGTTATTTGTTTTGTGTGTCTGTTTGTCTTTCTGTGTGATTAATGTTCGCTCTTTCACGAGCCTCGATCTTGTATACAAAAAAGAAAAAAAAAAAAAAAAATCTCTGGAACAAACTCCCTCACTCTCTTCAATCCCACTCCACCCTCCAGGTCTTTAAAACAGCTGTTCACCACCATCTCTTATCTTCCCCCATCCAAAACCTTGATCTTTTCTACCCCCGCTAATTTCACCCCAAATCCACTTTTTTGAAATACCAACTTCTGTCCTGGAAGTCCTTGGTGTCCTTGTGTTTTATACTTCTCCCACCCCCCCTTCCCACGCCTCCTCCCCCCAAGCACTCTCCCTCCCACACATCTCCCTGCTCTCAAATGTTGTGTTTGTGTGCTTCCTCTTCTCTCCCCATCTTGTCTTCCGCTCCCTCTTTTTATATATTTTGTTTGTCTGGTTGATTTGTTTGTGAAATAAATGTTAGCTCTTTCACGAGCTTCGATTCAGTATACAAAAAAAAAAAAAAAAAAAATTATGTCATAATTGAGGCACCTATGACATTATCATTAACATATTTTATTCCCCATGGGGAGTTCTTTACAATGAGCCATGTCTCAATTTTTTTTCTATTCAGCACTTTTGGAAATATAGAGGAGCAAAGTTTTTCGGTTTTTCCATGATGGCGGCCGAACCACGTGACCGATGACGTCATCATTATTTGTTTTCTAACCAAATTTATTCCGAGACTAGCCGAAAGCACCCGGCGTTGCCCGGGTTATTTTTGAATGAATTTACTACTATAATTCAGCTTTTACTTGTGGCTGTAGAAGATTGACTACTATAATTCAGCTCAGCTTTATTTGCGAAATGGGCCGAGCCTGGCCGAGGCGGCCTCGACCGGCCTCGCCACCTAGCCAATAACCTTCCCGGGGCCCGTCCCGACATTTTTAGTTCTTTTTGAATGAATTTACTACTATAATTCAGCTTTTACTCGTGGCCATAGAAGATTGACAACTATAATTCAGCTCAGCTTTTAATTGTGAAAGGGGCCCAGCTCGGCCCACGCGGCCTCGCCACCTTGCCTATAACCTTCCCAGGGCCCATCCCGACATTTTTGGTTCTTTTTGAATGAATTTACTACTATAATTCAGCTTTTACTCACGGCCGTAGAAGATTGACAACTATAATTCAACTCAGCTTTTAATTGTGAAATGGGCCCAGCCTGGCCGAGGTGGGCCTCAACCAGCCTCGCCACCTCACCTATAACCTTCCCGGGGCCCGTCCCGACATTTTTTGTGTCAGAGGTTTCCTCCTATCTTTCACCATTCAGGAGATTAGCTTGTGCAGACAAACAAACAAACAAAAAACTTTATTTTATATATACTAGGACGTGCCCGTACGTGGGTGCCCGTTCCTTGCCAAAAAAAAAAAAAAAAAAAAATTTGTGTAGGGGTGTGTGTGTGTAAACATCCTAGGGCGTGCCCGTACGTGGGTGCAAAAAAACATGCGTGCAAACAACAACAACAAAAAAAAACTTTGAAACCACGTGGCAGTAACGACCACAGAACCCCCCCCCTCTATTTACATGAATGGTTTGGTCCATTCGCAACGACCACAGAACCCCCCCTCTATTTACATGAAATGGTTTGGTCCAAAGCGAACGGCTTGTGGAGTTTGGTAAAGAAATCGCCATAGCTCGGTAACTACTTGTCTGATTAATATGAAACCTTGAAAAGGCACATCCTCGGGTCCCCAGCAATATACCTGGCAAGTTTCAAGTATATCGGACCCGTGGTTGGCGAGAAACAGCGGTCACAGACAAACACACAAACACACAAACACACAGACACACAGACACACAGAGATTACTGGAATTATAGATAGATAGAAGAAGATTATGCTCAAGAAATTTCATCTTGATTGGATGAAGTTTTGCACTTGTCGAATTATGAGGTCATAATGGAGGCACCTATGACGTCATCATTAACATATTTTATTCCACATGGAGAGTTCTTTGCAATGAGCCATGTCTCAATTTTTTTTTATTCTGTGCTTTCGGAGATATGGAGGTGCAAAGTTTTTCGTTTTTTCCAAGATTCCAAAAAGATTCCAACCAAAGTGTTCAGAATCATTGGAATCTCCCGCGATGAAGCTAACTCCGAGGGCCTTTCACTCACTCACCGCAGGCAGGTTGGTGGTCTTTCCATCTTCTACCGACTCCTCTCCGGCCTTGCCCCCCCAGCTCTCTCTGGGATCTGTCCCCCAAATATTCCTACAGGTCGCACAAGATCTGCCTGCAACCCTCTTATGGTTAAACTGCCAAAATCAAGACTCTCTGCTCACCTTCACTCCTTCATTCCTCTTTTCTCCCACCTCTGGAACAAACTCCCTCACTCTCTTCAATCCTACTCCTCCCTCCAGGTCTTTAAAACAGCTGTTCACCACCATCTCTTATCTTCCCCGATCCAAAACCTTGATCTTTTCTACCCCCGCTAATTTCATCCCAAATCCACTTTTTTGAAATACCAACTTCTTTCCTGGAAATCCTTGGTGTCCTTGTGTATTTTATACTTCTCCCACCCCCCCCCCCTTTCCCACGCCTCCTCCCCCCAAGCCCTCTCCCTCCCACACATCTCCCGATGTCCCTGCTCTCAAATGTTGTGTTTGTGCGCTTCCCCTTCTCTCCCCATCTTGTCTACCGCTCACTATTTTTATATATTTTGTTTGTCTGTTTGATTTTTTTGTGTGATAAACGTTAGCTCTTTCACGAGCCTCGATTCAGTATACAAAAAAAAAGGGGAAAAAAAGATGGCGGCCGATCCACGTGACCTCTGACGTCATAATTATCATTAAAAAATTATCCAGGTGGAGTTGCACCTCTGGTGAAAATGTCCTGTTCATCGAACCGATCAGCAATCGGTTGCAGAGATAATCATATTTATTCTGTGTGGACAAACAAACAGACAAACAGACAAACAGACAGAAAAAAAAAAAAACCGACTCAAATGCAATATACCCTCTCCTCTGGCGAAGGTAATAACAAAAAGTATAACATGCTAATATGGTGAACAAAGCATATATTAATTCATACTAATATTACCAACAATAACGAGAACAGAACCGATAGGCCGGATCTGGATTCGGACCTGAACCAAAATATAATCGGCTTCTTCTTGTCACCAAACCAACTCATGCACCAAGTTTAGACATAACTCGTCCATAACTTTTTTATGTTAATATGTTATATATCGCCTTTCACCCGATCTCTCAATGGTGAAGAATCACTTAAAAATTCAATAATTCTCGTATCCGAATCCATATTCAGATCTTCACCAAAATGGATTCAATTTCATTTGGCCTTATCAGACACCCAACCTGTCCACCAAGTTTCATCCAAATCCGTCCACAACTTTTTGAGACTTCCCGCTATGTATCGTTTTGGCCCCATCTCCCAATGGTGAAGATTCACTTAAAAATTCTAGTAGCCGGATCCGAATCCGGATCTTCACCAAAATCGAATCGTTTCGTCCTTGTCACATACACTACGTCTCTGCCAAATTTCGTCCGAATCCGTCCACAACTTTTTGAGATATTTTGTTCACCAACGGACAGACAGACAGACAGACAGGATTGAAAACATAACCTCCATTCATCCACCTTTGGTGGCGCAGGTAATAATAAGAACGAACATATTTATATTATAATCCCCACCTTGGACCAGGCACAGTGAAAGGCAAGCCAATGCTAACGCAGCACAGCAGGCAGATTTTCTACAACGTACAAGGCCGCGAAGACCAATGAAATTTGGCCCAATGCACAAACGGCCCCAATAGGCACTAGTTTTGATATGAGATGGTTTAAATAAGCGGGTTCACTGCGAAATAATGTTTTCAGATGCAAAATGATTTATAAATGCGAAACACCAAAAACGAAAGTGTACACTGAGAACAAACCGATTAAATTGTAGAATGGAAGCACGCCAACCCAGTGGGTGTAGATAGTCGCTGCTGCTCAATACACCAACATGGTTGCACGAAGCCGACTAAAAGAGAACGATGCCTCAGATGTTTTTTCATGTATGGCAGTGACTTTGAATTTGAAATTTTTACACTGCTGTATTAGGAACGGGAAAACAGCCTCAATATACGAGATAATGGCATTGTACTCCTGAATAAAGTATGAAAACGTTTAATGTCGTTCAATATTGTTGAACGACAAAAAACTTTCAAATATTTTTATGGTCTATTTGATGTTAAATAATGGTGGTGAATTTGTTGACCGCCTGACTTCCTTTTAGTTTTAGTTTCGTCACGTGGACGTTTTTATTCATTTTATTTTTTAATAAAAAGGTTTACTGTGGTTTATTAATTTCTTCTCAAAATTACAAAAAAAAACTATCAGAAAGTGTTGAAGACAAGGACACAAGATCATAATATGAAGGTAAACTACGGAAAAATTCGCGATGTAACCAGCGCGCTGGGAAAACCACGTGACCTCCTGTATGAAAAGGCGACGCACCCGCCTTCCGGTCTTTCATTTGCGGATCCGCTTCGTCCTGAGGTTCGTGCACGAGTCGTGCGTTCGGTTCTTTTCCTCCTCGTTTTGCTTATGCCCGACTTAAGATCCCTTTACTTGGTTTCAATCGTATTTATATAGGACGGCATATCTCGAGCGTTCTTAAATTTCATGTTTATAAAATAGATTTTAACTAATTCATTGGACTGGAGGCCACGTGGCTGGGCCTAGTTTATTTTAAAAAATTCCTCGCTCTTTGATTAAGGACTCGAAACTGTTAAATGCGATTACATATTTATTTGGAATTCAATTCTGATTGTTTTCGAAATTTTTTAATTGTTCCGTTTTTTTTTTGTATTTTTAATCACATAGTTATAGTTATATTATATGCTGCAGTCTTGCATTGACCTTTGCTTTATTTGTGTTACCCGTCCTCCCTATTTGGGCTTTTTATTGACATTAACAAAAACGTTGCTTCCGTTTCCGAAGAAAGCTGTTCAGTTTGGTATTTTTAATATGGAATGGGCAAAGCTTAGATATTTGCATATTCCCATACCTCTTCCTGAGCCTTTTGGGCAATTTGGTTTGAGATAAACCATGCAGGAAACATTTTGTACATTTTGCCTTTTCTGACGTCATATTTAAAGTGGTTTTTAATTATTTAAAATGAGCTAAAGCAATAAAATATATATATATTTTTTGTTTGCATCTTCTAGATGAGTGATGTCATGTATTTTTTTTGTGAAACAGGTTTTGGCTGAACCTGATCTTCAATGACTTGAGCTTGCATCGCAGATGCCATGGTGATGCTGATGAATGATCATGCCAGAAGGCACCACCACTGGCTGAAGGTCTTTAGCATTCTAATTTAACATATGCTAGGCTAACCCCCACTCTCGCAGGGAAAATTGCCTTAAAAAGCCTGTTGCTGTATTTAACATATGTGGTGTAGCTCTCCAGGTGAACGTAAGCTTTGTATTAAGATCTCGACACTGGTCTGTTACCTTGACCTTTACACAGAATGGTGTGGACTAAATGCTCGGTGAAATCTGGCGAATTTACAGTCTTTGGTGACGGGGTCCCAGGGCAGGGCTCCTCGCCTGCTTGTTGGGGCCACGTGGTTTTGGGTTGTACCTCTACCATGGTGCAGCCCCCCACACCGTCATAAAGCCATGCATCGTTCCCCTTCTCCCTCCTTCCTTTTACCTTTGTGGAGGAATGTTGGTGTGGTTGGGTAGAGCTGCGGCCTGCATATTCCCATAACTTTTTCCAAGCCTTTTGGGCAATTTGGAGGGAGATTATACCATGCAGGACACAAACCAATTTGTTTGCTACATTTTAAATAGCAAATTGAATTTGCTATCTTTTATTGAGACAAATGTGTTACTTGGACAATATGTATTGTTTGCCATCTACATGGTGTTTCTTTTAACAGGTGAAGAAACGGTCTTCAAAATGAAAAATCTGACGCTGAGTGCAAATCGTGTCTACCTTGTATTTGACAGCTGAAAGGTGCCCACAAAATCATCGATTCACGTTTTTTTATATTGCTTTGTGCCACTAAAAGGTGAAACTTTATACTGGCGAAGGTTTACGCCTGCAGCTTAGAAAAAAATGTATGTTCTAGAATTGCATCCCGTCTGTTGTTCATGACTACATGTGGTTGTGGCTGTGTTGGTATATACCGTATTGAGCAATAGTCATTTGACCAAAAGTACAAACACCGGTTTTCGGATTGTCAAACAAAATGCTGAAATGAATGGAAATCTTTCCCAATGGTCTCGGTCAGACTGGGTCCCTGGGCAGGACTCCTCGCCTGCCTGTTGGGGCCACGTGGTTGTGTGTTGTGCCGCCTCCGTGGTGCAGCCTTCCACACGGTCTTAAAGCCACGCGTCTTTCCCCGTGCCCCTCCTTTCTTTTCCTCCCCTTTTTGGGGGTCGAGAAGTTGGAGGGCTTGGAGTGAGCTTGCGGCCTGCATATTCCCATAACTCTTCCCAAGCCTTTTGGGCAATTTGGAGGGAGATTATACCATGCAGGACACAAACCAATTTGTTTGCTACATTCTAAATACCATCTTGGACTTGTATCTTGTGTTGAGACAAAGGTGTTACTTTAACGTGTATTATTTGTCATCTGCATGGTTTGTTTTAACAGGTGAAGAAACGGTCTTCAAAGTGAAAAATCTGATTGGCTGAGAGCAAATCGTACATCTACCTTGTGTTTGCAACAAAAAGGTGCCCACAAAATCATTTACCTGTTTTGTATTTGTCCCACGAAAAGATCATTTTATGCTGGCCAATACCACCTGCAGCTCACAAAATACATGTTCTTGAATTGCATTCAGATTGTCGTACCTGCCTGCTGTATTGTGGCCGAGTACAGTACATTGAACAATTGTCATTTGATGAAAAGTATAAATACCGGTTTTCGGATTATCGAATGAAATGCTGAAATGAATGGAAAACTTTCCCAATGGTCTCGGTCAGACTGGGTCCCTGGGCAGGACTCCTCGCCTGCCTGTTGGGGCCACGTGGTTGTGTGTTGTGCCGCCTCCGTGGTGCAGCATTCCACACGGTCTTAAAGCCACGCATCTTTCCCCGTGCCCATCCTTTCTTTTCCTCCCCTTTTTGGGGTTGGATAAGTTGGAGGGCTTGGTGTGAGCTTGCGTCCTGCATATTCCCATAACTCTTCCCAAGCCTTTTGGGCAATTTGTTTTGAGATCAACCATGCAGGACACATTATGTACACTTCACCTTTTCTGACTTGAGCATAACAAAAGTAGTTTTGATTTGTTTAAAACGAGCCAAAGCAATAAAATGGTGTTTGATAGTTGTTTGCATCTTCTAGAGCAATGTCACGTGATTTTGTTGTGAAACAGGTTTTGGCTGAACCCGATTTTCAGCGACTTGAGCTTGCGTCGTGGACACGAGGTTGATGCCTATGAATGATCATCCCAGAAGGTAGATACCGTTTCAAGGTCTTTAACGTTCTCGTTAAAACATATGTTGTGTTGATTTCCAGGTGAAAAAAAGTAAGCTTTGTGCAGTAAAAGCTGCGTTATCCGGCACGTTCCACCAACGGGCACGTGAAGGATCTCGATAAAGTTTACACACGACCACACAGGTGACTCGCCCAGAGTAGTTCCTGATGCTTGCCTGTCTGTCGGTGCTGGCTGTCCTTCACCTGTCGATTACAAACTTCCACGTGCCATATTTAGTCACCAGTGCGCTTCGGCATTCTCTACATGTGGAATCGATTTCTGATTGTCATCTGTTTTGTTACTGATCTATTGATCACAAAGGTTTACAAAAGAATGCATCCACTGAAGCGTTAGTTTATTAAGTGTGGTGTATTTTCAGGAAAGTGGAGCGTTTTAGCATGTACGTTGTATCTGTTTTAAGTTTGGAGAAATTTCAGTCTGAAGAAGAGGACAAGTTTGATTTCTCTTCACATTTCATTGGCCTCATTTATTAATACCCAGTAATTCCACCATCTGAGGTGCCACAAAAATCTGTTGGCCTCTTGAAATGCCAGTTTGGTGTAATGTGAAAGAGAACTCAGGGGGAGGGTTTGGGGGAAGATGTTTGCCTTCCAAAGCATCGTGGCTTCTGTTACCGTATCGAGCGGTCCTGGTGGGAAGAGGAAGATGATTGCTTTCCCAATCAACCAGAATATTGGTGCGTTAAGGAAGGAGACTGGTGAAAATATAAATGTGTTGATGCGCAAGTACGAAGTTGGATTGTCACCCATGTACAACATCGAGGCCCAGAAGGACAAGGTACTGCAATTTTTACACTAAGTCGGATAAAGCTGACACCAAACGTCATACTCCCCACAAGCAAAAGATGGAGGAGCGAGATAAAGTTCTGTACGAATGGTTTCCCCTCAAGCATTTGGAGAGAGAGCGCCAATCGCAGGACCGATACGAATGAAGAAGGGAAAGTATTTTTATGATCAGATGGGATTGACTGAGCAATGTTCCTTTTCTGATGTGTGACCTGCTTGTTTCAAGCTGCGACATTGGGTACGACAGCTTGATATCTCTGGAGAACCAAAGTCTGCAGATCATGATCCAATATATTTCCAGAATGGTGATTATCCACTTCAAAGTTTAATTGGAAGTGGTGTGAAGTGGACCGAGATGTTGAAGGTACCTCTGACCGACTTCGAAATAATTGACATTGTTAATCCACAGAAGGAAGTCGACTAAGAAGGTGCTGACCCAGAAGATGTTTTAACTGAACACGTCACTTGGGCTAATGTTGGTGAAGGTCTGGACATGCTTGTGATGTTTGCTGAAAGGCAGAAAGCTTTCAAGCACCGACTAGGAAGTGATGGAGATGAACGAGCCTTGCACAAGAATATTCCGTGAGGAAGAGGCGATAAACAATGCAGCAGTCTGATATCGGGAAATTGCCTGAAGCCTCTGGTTTGACGAGTGAGAAAGTCAGACGAGATCGTCCAACTTCAAAAAAAAACTAGTTTCCTCGCCAGACAAGAGGGTATTGCATTTGGGTCTTGGTTTGTTTGTCCATGCAAAACGTGTTCATGGCTTTAGAACCTTTAACACTTGAAGACTCTGAAGACCCAGAAGACCCAAAGGACAAACGCACACATTCTGATGAGGGTCTGCAATCTCATTGCTCTTTGTTTTATAATAGTTATGTTATTGTTTTGCATGATTGATAACTTGTAAAAAGCCTGTCAAATATGACTGGTGGCAACAGTTTATTAGACGGTGTAGCCTCGTGAGCAGGACAATGGCTGAAGCCTCGGCGGAGTGTCAGGTGTGCTTGTTTAGTCTCTATATTTTTGACATGCGGATGTAAATGAACACACGTTAATCAAAAATAGACCATAGTGAACACACATTCATGTTAAAAGATTGACCTTTAAAACGTACCATTATGAAGGGTTCTGATATCTGTACCAACACAAACTGACGTGTTCTATATGGTAGACAACAACAACATGCATTTTAAAGCCATTTTCCCTGCTAGAGTGGGGGTTAGCCTTGCGGTCCCCATGACAATCTTCTCCATTTTGCCCTATTTTCTACATCTCTCCTTGTTAACCCCCTTGCCCGCATTTCTTCTTCCACCATCTTTAGCCAAGTCTTTCTCGGTCTTCCCCGTCCTCTACTTCCTTCCACATTCATTTCCATCACTCTTCTCAACCAGTCACTTTCATCCTTCCTCAACACATGACCAAACCATCTCAACCTGTTCCTCTTCACAACATCCATCACAGGCTCTATTCCCATCATCTTTTGCAATTCATCATTTGTCTTCCTCTCTCAACGATACTCCGCACATCCATCGAACCATTCGCATTTCCACCCTTTCCAACCTTCGTTGCTGCTCTACATTCATGACCCATGTCTCGCTCCCATAAATCATAACACTTCTCACACATGCAGCATACACCTTTCCCTTCAGCTTCAACGACACTCCCCTCCTAATCAGCACGCCACTCAGTTCCCGGAACTTCTTCCATGCACATCTCACTCTAGCAACCGTTGCCGAGTCTGATCCACCTTCTCCATTCAGCATGTCTCCGAGGTAGCAAAATGTTTTCACACCTTCCAGCTTCACGCCATCTCCAAGATCCAACTCAACATTTCCTCCATCTGCAGCTCCCTCTGTGCACACTTTACATTTGAATGTAGCTGCCACACTGGTTAATGACCCTCTCAGACCACTACATTTTTGATGAACCCACCCAGCGCACATTGTACATTGAATGGAGTTCACTCCGACACCCTTCCTGCACACAGCACACGGCCACTTCCCAGTTTTTCCACCTCACCACCTGTGTTCTATATGGTAGATTACCTTTATACTGTACTGTTATTTAATCTATTTTGCACAGACATAGTTTAATAAGTTGCTCTTTTGTACCATCCTGTAACATTGAGGTAACTAGTATATTTGATTAACGGGTAAATTCCCGCAGGTTCTGGATTGCACAGCTTTTACTGTGTTAAGATCTCTGCACTGTTCTGGTGAAGTTTCCCATGATCTTTACACACTAAATTTAACACTAACACTAAATGCTCAGCGCAATCTGTTAAAATCAGTATTTGGTGACGGGGTCCCAGGGCAGGGCTCCTCTCCTGCTTGTTGGGGCCATGTGGTTGTGGGTTGTACATCCACCATGGTGCAGCCCCACACACTGTCATAAAGCCATGCATCTTTCCCCTTCTCCCTCCTTCCTTTCACCTTGGTGGAGGAATGTTGGTGCAGTTTGGTGGAGCCTGCGGCCTGCATATTCCCATAACTTTTTCCAAGCCTTTTGGGCAATTTGGAGGGAGATTATACCATGCAGGACACAAACCAATTTGATTGCTGCATTGAAAATACCAACTAAGATTTGCTTGTGTTGAGACATATGCGTTGCTTCATGGACATTGTGTATTATTTGCCATCTACATGGTGTTTTTACCAGGTGAAGAAACTGCCTTCAAAGTGAAAAATCTGATTGGCTGAGTGCAAATCATACATCTACCTTGCATTTGCAACTAAAAAGGTGCCGACATAAAAATTGATTCACCTTTTGTATTGCTTGATGCCACAAAATGATATTTTATGCTGGCCAATGTTACCCACCTGTACCTCAGAAAATGTGTTCTTGAATTGCATTCTGATTGTCGTACCTGCCTTACCTGTATTGTGGCCTAGTACAGTACATTGAACAATTGTCATTTGATGAAAAGTATAAATCCCGGTTTTAGGATTATCGAATGAAATGTTGAAATGAATGGAAAACTTTCCAAACAGTTTGTCAGACTGGGTCCCTGGGCAGGACTCCTCGCCTGCCTGTTGGGGCCACGTGGTTGGGTGTTGTGCCGCCTCTGTGGTGCAGCCTTCCACACGGTCTTAAAGCCACGCATCTTTCCCCGTGCCCCTCCTTTCTTTTCCTCCCCTTTTTGGGGTTGGATAAGTTGGAGGGCTTGGTGTGAGCTTGCGGCCTGCATATTCCCATAGCTCTTCCCAAGCCTTTTGGGCAATTTGGAGGGAGATTATACCATGCAGGACACAAACCAATTTGTTTGCTACCTTTTAAATACCGACTTGTATCTTGTGTTGAGACAAAGGTGTTACTTGAACATGTATTATTTGTCATCTGCATGGTTTCTTTTAACAGGTGAAGAAACTGGCTTCAAAGTGAAAAATCTGATTGGCTGAGAGCAAATCGTACATCTACCTTGTGTTTGCAACAAAAAGGTGCCTACAATATCATTTACCTGTTTTGTATTTGTGCCACAAAAAGATAATTTTATACTGGCCAATGTTACCACCTTCAGCTCACAAAATACATGTTCTTGAATTGCATTCAGATTGTCGTACCTGCCTGCTGTATTGTGGCCTAGTACAGTACATTGAACAATTGTCATTTGATGAAAAGTATAAACACCGGTTTTCGGATTATCGAATGAAATGTTGAAATGAATGGAAAACTTTCCCAATGGTCTTGGTCAGACTGGGTCCCTGGGCAGGACTCCTCGCCTGCCTGTTGGGGCCACGTGGTTGTGTGTTGTGCCGCCTCCATGGTGCAGCCTTCCACACGGTCTTAAAGCCACGCGTCTTTCCCCATGCCCCTCCTTTCTTTTCCTCCCCTTTTGGTGGTGGAGAAGTTGGAGGGCTTGGAGTGAGCTTGCGGCCTGCATATTCCCATAACTCTTCCCAAGCCTTTTGGGCAATTTGTTTTGAGATCATCCATGCAGGACACATTATGTACACTTCACCTTTTCTGACGAGCATAACAAAAGTAGTTTTGATTTGTTTAAAACGACATAGTTGTTTCAATCTACATATCTAAATCTATATATATCTACATATATATACGAGGGGCAGTCAATAAGTAACCTTAAAATATTTATCACAAATTGTTTATTGCATGTATGTGTGTAACAAGTGTTATTTTTCAACATAATCTCCATTGCGTTCAATGAATTTTTTTCTTGTGCTTTATGAAGGCCTGGATTCCTCTAGAAAAAAAATATATTGGCTGCTTGTGTAGCCATTCATGCACCTCGTCTTGGACCTCTTGGTCTGATCGGAAAGTAGTTCCACCAAGCGCCTCTTTGTGGCACAAAGATGTGGTAATCCGAAGGGGTGAGGTCTGGCGATTAGGGTGGATGAGGAAGACACTCAAAATGCAGGTCTTTGATTGTTGCAGCTGTAGCGTTGGCAGTATGGGGCCGAGCATTGTCATGCTGCAGCAAAACGCCGACCGAGTCGTCCATGATGTTTTGATCTGATTGCTGGTTTCAGATGATTTTTTAGAAGGTCGCAGTATGATGCACTGGTGAATGGCCCTCTGGGCATATAATGGTCTACAAGTGGGCCTCGGCTATCCCAGAAGAGCGTCTGCATCACTTTTCTAGCGGACGGCTGTGTGGAATTTCTTGGGCTTCGGTGAAGTTGAATGGCGCCACTCTTTGCTTGCCCTCTTCGTTTCTGGCAAAGTAGTGGACCCCCATTTCATCCCCAGTCACTATGTGCTGTAAGAAAGCGTCGCCTTCTGTTTCGTAATGTCGCAGAAGTTCTTCACATGCGTCCAGTCCACTCGTCGTCCTGTCAGTTTGGTTGTGAGTTGTCTCGGCACCCACCTTGCAGACACTTTGCGGAGCCCCAGCACGTTGTGAATGATGAGGTTGAATTATGCCGTCTGTCTCTGAGAATGTTCGCATTAAGTCGGCGGTCGTTGGGTGGGGTTTAGCCCGATCAGGAATGTGCTGGGTTTCCATCAGGCTTGTCTGTGTTGGTTAATTGGGCTGATTGCATGGCTGGCTGAGTGAATGTAAAACAAGGGAAAAAAATCAGAGGCAATAACATAATGGGAATTATCCTTGAGGAAGTTAGGAGTGGGGGAATGGTTGATCAGAGTAGTGATGGCAATGTACAAAAGAGCATGCACAACTGTAAGGACAAAGGACGGGAACAGTGGTGAGTTTGAGGTGAAGGTGGGAGTGCATCAGGGGTCGGTACGAGGTCCACTACTATTTGTAGCTGTGATGGAGGTGCTGGCTCAGAACGTAAAGGAGGGTTTACCATGGGAGTTGTTGTATGCAGATGATCTGGTGTTGATTGCAGAAAGTATGGATGGACTGAAGGCGAAGATGAACAAGTGGAAGGAATGTCTGGAGACGAAAGGTCTGAAGGTGAATATCGGAGGGACGAAGGTCATGGCGGGTGGTGGGTGATGTGGTGATGTGGTGGGGTGGAAGGTGGCCGTGTGCTGTGTGCAGGAAGGGTGTCGGAGTGAACATTCAATGTACAATGTGTGCTGAGTGGGTTCATCAAAAATGTAGTGGTCTGAGAGGGTCATTAACCATTGTGGCAGCTACATTTAAATGTAAGGTGTGCACAGAGGGAGCTGCAGATGGAGGAAATGTTGAGTTGGATCTTGGAGACGGCGTGAAGCTGGAAGGTGTGAAAACATTTTGCTACTTCGGAGACATGCTGAATGGAGAAGGTGGATCAGACTCTGCAACGGTTGCTCGAGTGAGTTGTGCATGGAAGAAGTTTCGGGAACTGAGTGGCTTGCTGATGAGGGTAGTGTCGTTGAAGCTGAAGGGAAAGGTGGATGCTGCATGTGTGAGAAGTGTTAAGATTTATGGGAGCGAGACATGGGTAATGAATGTAGAGCAGCAACGAAGGTTGGAAAGGTTGGAAATGCGAATGGTTCGATGGATGTGTGGAGCATCGTTGAGAGAGAGAGGAAGACAAATGATTTGTGAAAAATGATGGGAATAGAGCCTGTGATTGATGCTGTGAAGAGGAACAGGTTGAGATGGTTTGGTCATGTGTTGAGGAAGGATGAAAGTGACTGGTTGAGAAGAGTGATGGAAATTAATGTAGAAGGAAGTAGAGGACGGGGAAGACCGAGAAAGACTTGGCCAAAGATGGTGGAAGAAGAAATGCGGGCAAGGGGGTTAACAAGGAGAGATGCAGAAAATAGGGCAAAATGGAGAAGATTGTCATTGGGACTGCAAGGCTAACCCCCACTCTAGCAGGGAAAATGGCCTTAAAATGCATGTTGTTGTTGTTGTTGTATCCTTGAGCCCTATTTGACTAACACAAAACCACCCTCTGTGGTGGTGACACAAAAACACTCTTGAGCTCAGTTTCCCTGCTTATGTACATTGAGATGGGCTTTCTAATCACATGTGGTCCATGCTAATCTACACAATCCTATCTATATTGGGGTGTCATCACCTACCCCCACAACTTTAACGATATTCAACTGAAACTTTGTAAATGGCTTTATTATGACAACTTGTGGAACAAGTTTGAGTTTTGGGACGTTCCCCAATTTTTCAGGGAGGTATGCCCTTTTTGCTTGGAACAAGAACATTCATTGGGACTGGTAGGGGGCATGTATTGTAAAGCGATTCTCCTTATTACTATGTATTTATTGCGTCAATTTATTTATTTTTCTATTTAAAAAGTACATTTATGTAACAAAAAAAAAAAAAAAAATTCATGTCTTCAGGAACCAATTATTCACATGTTACTGTATTTAATGGGGATGGTTTTTTGGCATTCTGCATTTATTGGAATATACTGACATCCCTTTACCTTTTTTATCTTGTATTTTCTTGCAGATTATGAAGCAGACAAGGTGATTTGTCATTGCTGTGCATCCATATTTGTGCTGTTTTGGAACGGTTGTGATGACGAGGCAGGAGTCTTGCTCAGAGTCGTTGATGCATGTAAAGGTGGTGGCAACAGACGTTTGATGGATTTGAAGATGCTGTTGTGAGGAGCTGTCATCCTGCAATAAAGACATCCATGATCGCTGTGGCTCCAGCAATGCCATCCAACATCTACTTCATGATGTGCTGAAATAGTTCTCTGCTGTCATTCTTTGTCTGTTTACCTTGCTGTGATGGTGATTTGTAAAATTGAATATTTTCCCCAAGTTTTATAGTTGAGCTTGAGTTGAAATATAAAAGTATGGCATGTTGCACTTTCCCATGCCCTCCCTTTTTTTTTTTTTTTTGTTGGGATCCTGTTTCAAGATTAATATTGCATATATGGCCAGTGATTTTCCACAATTGTGGAAAATAGAAAACAAACTGACTTTAAATGGGAAAAAAAAAAAAAAATGAAACCCAGGTTGTGGATTGGAAAATGGGAGAGAATAAAAAAGTTATGATTCCATCATGTTGTGTGCCCCTCCCTTATTTGGGATGGTTTCTCTGTGTGCAACTTTAACATATGGACTGAAAACGCGTTTCTCATTTTCTCCTGGAAGAAATCGGATGCACATTTCAGAAGTAAATATTTTTCACGTTGAGGTAATGTGTTCCAAATTTCAGCAACGGCTGTTTATGCATTGAGTTTTAAGAAAACCCTCGCATTCACCTTGGTCTGTCCATTAACCCAAAATCTGTTGCTGTAGCTTGAAATGTCCATCGGTCAATAAGTCAAATTAATGGCTTTCAAAACATTCAAAGTCTGCGCTCATTGTGAGGGGGTATGGAGAACAACAACGTTCCATTTGGCAACTGTGATGTACCAACATTTGTTCATGGCATTAAAGAAACTTTGGGTCTAAGGCAGTTAAGTTAACAGGGTGGCTGCCCCCCCCAAATAGGGATTTGCTTTTTCCCATGAAACTTTCACCAAAATCGAATTAATTCGTCCTTGTCATACACTCAAACTGTCCACTAAATAGTCAGAATATGTCCACAACTCAAGATTATTTTGCTCATACAAACAGGGGGTGAATATTTATAATGTCCATCCACCGTTTGTGGCAGAGGTAAATACATATTTCCCAGTAAATTATATTAAATACAGTTCATATTCCTATAAAGGTTTGTTGAAGATTTTATGACAAAAGCTCAAATAGTAAATTGCCTTTCACCTGTGTATAGACACTGATGCTGAATGGTAACGAAATAAATAAACATGGAAGCAATTTTAAAATGCCACTGTCATGCAGGAGTGGTGGAGGACTGGTAAGGCCTATTCCTAGTGACTACCCTTTAACCCAAGTTTTACTTGATCTTCATATTTACCTTCACCACGAAGGTGGATGGAATCTTCCACCCCTGTCTGAACAAAATATCTCAAAAGGTTATGGACAGATTAGGACAAAACTTGGTGGACCGGTTGTGTGTGAGAAGGAAGATTTGGTTCAATTTTGGTGAAGATTCGAATCCAGTTCCAGAACAATTTATAAAATGATTTTTTTCACTATTGGGTGATTGTGCGAAAACCCATTATATAGCAGGATATCTAAGTTGTGTACGAAACTTGGTCAATTGGTTGGGTGTGTGACGAAGAATTGGTTCAACTTTGATGAAGATGTGGTTTCGGATACGGGCATTTACTCAGGACACCTTGTATGCATGTTTCCTGAAGTTTCGCTTGATTCCATCAGATTTTGAAAATAAAAAATCTTCCACCCACCTCAGCATTTTCTTTTTTGGGGGATATGGGTGCACTTTAAACTTTAAAGGATCCGTGCTGTATGATCATGATGTATTGTATATTCACTTAAGCAGTATGTGTGTTTGCCTCGCATACACAAGCAGATATTTTTTATTTTTGGGAGCGATCGAGGCACCAGTCTGTTGCCTACTCACTATCAACACGATGGTATTCATGGAATACTTACCATGCGCCGTCAACTTGGTGTGAGCCAACTCTTGTTTTTGAACGTTTCTTTTTTTTTGATTCAATATGGCTGCCAGACCGTGTGAGCAATGACATCATAAATTTATATTCTATAAATAATTGTTGCATGGGATCATGCTCAATAAATTTAAAACTGCTCAGACTAAGTGTTGTCCCTGTCGAATTATGCCGTCATAATTATGGCACCAATGACATTAACACATTTCCCATATGGAGTTATTTACAATGAGCCACGTTTAAATTTTTTCCATACAGCGGTTTTGGAGATGGAGGTGCAAGGTTTTTTGGTTTTTCCAAGGTGGTGCCTGTAACGTCATGATTATCATTAAAATATTATAAAGGAGGAGGTACTTCTATGGTGAAAATTTCGTGTCCATCAGACCAGCAGTTGCTGAAAACATTTTAATAATGATAGGTTGGATAAGAGTTGTATTTACCCATTTGTGATGTCATAACGAAGGCACCGATGACATTGACATGTTACTCTCCATGGGGAGTGAGTGAATGAGCCAGGTCTCAATTTTTTCCATGGAGTGGTTTCAGAGATAGAGGTGAAGTTTCCCAAGATGGCACCTGTACCACGTCACCTGTCATAATAATCATTAAAATATTGTCACGCAACTGCGATTAACAGAGTTGCGGAGGCCGATTACGAAGCTTTAACTCCCGAGGCGAAAACTCAATAGCGGATTCCAAATCAAAGCGCGCAGGATGGAGGGGAACGACGAGAGCCCCCGCAGCCTTAGCTATTAAAATCAAACACCCAGGAAAACGGCGTTCAGATATATGTACAAAAATAATACAAGGATTTATAAATGAAAAGCAAAGAGTGAAAAAGCACACGGCGGTAATAGAATGTCATAATCGGGACGTCCCCACACACTTCAGATACAGACGAGGGAATTATGAATTAAAGAAAAGAACACGTCACGTCGTGTCCAGTGTACGCGGAGCTCGGCCTTATCTTGTCTTTGTCGTCTTGGTGGCTGCCGTCCAACACTGCTCCTTCTGGCCCGATCGCACACCACGAGGTCCCTCACTCCAAGTCCCACAAGGCCTCGCTCCAAGTCCCACAAGGCCTCGCTCCAAGCGCCACGCGTCCCACGCAGGCTAGCGGCACCACACGAGGTCGACTCGGACCAACGTCCTGACGCGTCTCAAACCCAATTGCTCAAAACGGACTCGGGCTCTGCACTCGAACTGCGCACTGCTTGGGCTCTCTGCGCTCAACTCGAACTCCTGATCCAACTGCCAGCAAAGGCGTCCGATGCTCACTCAGCTCGTGCTGAACTCTCTACTCCTGGCTCATCTCAACTCTTGACTTGGGTCAGCGCACCTCCAAACTGCACTCAACTGCAGAACTCTTCTCAACTCTACTTGACTGCCGTCTCATCTCAACTGCACCCTGCACTGCCGAAAAATGCCGTCCGACCCTCGATAATATCCCTGGCCGATGACGTCACATTGGCGTACTGCTCTGCCAATCAGAGCCAACCACGACTCGCCGGCTCGTCCAGGGGCACGCCCACTGCACCACGGCCGCTCCCGTCCCCAACTCCGTGGTCACCGCACGTGCTATGCGAGGTGGGCAGGCCTTTCGGAGATGTAAATGGTGGCGGCCAATTGTGGCGGTGTTCCAGCCCGATTTCTTCCTAAGTCATGTCAGGGGGAAGGGCGTCATTTAGTGTTGTACTAAAGGTCCTAACTAATGTTTGTGGTTTGCAGTGCCATAATGGACAAAGGTTTGACTACTAGATGAGACTCACAGGGGCGTTATCTTTAATCCCTAACTACTTAACACTCGAATCTCCTGGTAGATCCACAATCGTATATCTTATCCCGACAAACGCCTAAACATAAAGATCTTATTACAGGTAAAATCCCTATCACGACAGTCGAATACCTACCTATACAGATCTACCTGGCTCTAGATATTGCTTTACCCCCAGACATAACACAGCCCCGCCCCCCAGAACCGTAGCTCCTGCAAGGTTCACTGCAGGTGCTACCATTCCAGCCTCAACACTTACTGTCACACACTTAATTAACCTATGAAATAAATCAGGAAGGGCTGTGGGAAGTGTCGGACTACCTACCTACACTTCCTTAACATGCTAAACCCCTTACCCATCATGCAAGTATGTACATTCATTGGTCTTCGTTCCATCGCTCCTGTGGTGGAGGAAACAAACAACACGCAACACTAACTTAACCACAAAACTTAGCCACTTACTCAAAAATTCAAAAACTCCACAAAACATTTTTACATACCCCGGTCTACAGACCGCGTCCACCGGTGGATGCCACAAGACACAACCTTACCTGCGGGGCCATCCCCAATGCACCCCCTAAATTTCCACGGGCCCTGTCCAGATGTTGCAGGTGAGTGACATGGCTCGGTGGATTTCGCCCACATTCATACAACACAAACCCCTCAACCACTCATTCTCATTCCAAAAATCACCACTACATTTCAAAAATCAACAAAGCTCTTACACAGTACACCCCCCCCCCCCCCTGCAGGACCATGGCATTGATGTCATATCATGTGTGTGCTTTCCTCAACTAGGCAGCGGGGAGGCACTGCACAAAAGGATAGTGGGGGCGCTTCAGGCTGTGGTGCCTACAGTCCCAAAAACAAGTCAACCGACTTACAAGTTCATTGCCCACCCCCCCCCCCCCCCCTTTACCTCTTGGCCCATGGCAGCCCAACAGCCCCTTTCCACCGTTACCTCGCCGGTGAGGGTCTCCACACACACCAGGCTCCCTTGCCTCCTGCTTTCCACGCAGCACACAGGTCACCGGGGGACTTCCTCACCCCGCGGCGCCCAACCAGACCCTCCACCGACGAGCTCCAAATTCCAGTTACCACCGGCTGCCAGGGGTAATTGCCGCAGAGGGGGGCCGCAGGCATCGCTCCTCAGAGCTTGATCCGTACCTGCGGACACACACACCTTCCCCACCCACAAGACCCCAAAACACACTTCCTCCCCCGCTGCCATTCAATTCTCCACACAACTCAGCACAATTCAGCACAATTCCATAGATGGTACAAAAGATGTTTCAAAGTTTGCCATGGCCTGCCACATGTGAAATCCCCCAGTTCACATTGAATCACATTAAACATTTCATCTGCTTGGAAATCAGCCAAAATCACCGCTTTGCACAAAAAAGGTGCAAAAACAGATCCTAGCAACTACAGACCAATCAGCCTTCCCCCAATTATCAGCAAAGTCATGGAATCCATCATTGCTTCGGATATGAAATCTTTCCTCTTCTCCAATGGCTTGATCTCTGATCATCAATTTGGTTTCAGACCAGGTCACTCTACTCTGGACATGCTGCTTCTGCTGTCTCAACAATGGATGGAGGTCCTCAATGCCAAACAGGAAATTAGAGCTGTCTCCCTCGACATATCACGTGCCTTCGATACGGTCTGGCACCCCGCTCTGCTCACCAAACTCTCCTCCTTTGGTATCCATGGAAATCTCCACGCATGGCTGGCGGACCTCCTCTCTCGTCGTAGTCAACGTGTGGCCCTGAATGGGTTTCTCTCATCTCCTCTTCCTGTTCAGGCTGGAGTTCCCCAAGGCAGTGTTCTGGGCCCTGTGCTTTTTCTGGTCTTCATCACTGATCTCTCTGACTCTCTTGAAAATCCTCTCTATCTCTTTGCTGATGACTCCACTCTCTGCCGCTCCATTCCTCATCCCTCAGATCGGCAGTCTGCAGCCTCCTCACTCTCTGCAGACCTGGACAAAATCACAGACTGGGCAAACAAGTGGAACATGTCTTTCAATCCTGACAAATCTCACACTCTTACGATGTCTCTCCGAAACGACCGACTGGACAACCCTCCCACCTACTTTCTGAATAATCCTCTGCAAGAAGTTCTGTCACTCAAGCTTTTGGGTCGCACTATCTGCCATGATCTTTCCTGGGAAAACCACATTTCCAAGCTGGCCTCCAAAGCCAGTCGCCGAATGGGCATCCTCCGTCGTGCGAAGTCCTTCCTTGGCACACCTGAGCTCCTCACCACGTACAAGGCTTTCATCCGCAGCTCAATGGAATACTGCTCTCCCCTCTGGGCTGGTGCTCCTGCCTCACACCTAGCTCGTCTTCACGCTGTTGAAACCAAAGCATTCAGAATCATTGGAATCTCCCGCGATGACGCTATCTCCAAGGGCCTTTCACTTACTCACCGCAGGCAGGTTGGTGGTCTTTCCGTCTTCTACAGACTCCTCTCCGGCCTTGCTCCCCCAGCTCTCTCTGGGCTCTGTCCCCCAAATATTCCTACAGGTCGCACAAGATCTGCATGCAACCCTCTTATGGTTAAACTGCCAAAATCAAGACTCTCTGCTCACCTTCACTCCTTCATTCCTATTTTCTCCCGCCTCTGGAACAAACTCCCTCACTCTCTTCAATCCCACTCCTCCCTCCAGGTCTTTAAAACGGCTGTTCACCACCATCTCTTATCTTCCCCAATCCAAAACCTTGATCTTTTCTACCCCCGCTAATTTCACCCCAAATCCACTTTTTGAGGTGCCGACTTCTTTCCTGGAAGTCCTTGGTGTCCTTGCGTTTTATACCTATCCTGCCCCCCCCCCCCCCCCCCCCCAGGCCCTCTCCCTCTCACACATCTCCCGACGTCCCTGCTCTCAAATGTTGTGTTTGTGTGCTTCCTCCCCTTCTCTCCCCATCTCGTCGACCGCTCCCCTTTTTATATATTTTGTTTGCTTGTTTGTTTGTTTGATTTGTTTGTGTGATAAATGTTAGCTCTTTCACGAGCCTCGACTCTGTATACAAAAAAAAAAAGATTTTTTTTTGTCTTTCCAAAAGCACAATAATCACCCCTCATTATCTCCAATAATCATCACTCACTCTCCATGTTCCACTCTCACGACCTCATCAAAACATAACCACAACACAAAAACATACGCCACCCACAAGACACTGTGTGGCCCCCATTCCATCCCCTCACCGGCCATGTCATCACTCTCACCCGCCTCCCAACTCCAAATTACATGTCCCTCAAAATTTCCACAAGCAAGTCTTGAAGCCTGGGACAGTACTCCTCAAAACTCACCTCAAGTGCAGGTAGTTGCAGGTTGGTCAGGTCCAAAGTGCAATCCACCCTCAAAATCCCAAAATTTCTCATTGAGCCTATCAAATCTCTCCAAATTTCTCTTTTTGTCCCCACTATACTGACAGGTATGTGGATCCGCATCCAACGGTGATCATCACTACACAACTACCTGTGGCCACGACAGCTCTGCACCTCTACCGTACAAGGGTCATCAGGACAAGGTGAGCAGTCAAAAAGCCAATATGGCCCATGAGTGTCCATAAGGGTGCGACCCACCATCCATCCTTCGGCCCCCCTGCGAGGAACACAGCTGCACCAGCCCCAGCTGGCCAATGTGGTGAGCACCTGCTGCCACAACACACACTACCGCACACACAACCTCGGCCCTGGGGGAGACGGTCGCAGTGCGTGGCATTCCCCTCACGTCACCTACGCTGCCCTCTCGTCCCCCAGTCCACAGAACCCCAGCCCCCCCCCCCCAGTGCTCACCCACACTTGACCACACCAAGGTCCTGTCAACAGCCATGCTCCACCAGGAGACCCACCCAGAAGACATGGTCCACACCCCTCAGACACCCATAGCACCACGTTGACCCTCAGACCACACACTACATCCCCATGACCCCGCGTCCCAAATATCAGCACAGTCGCCCCCGCAACCAGTTGAAAGCTGTGTCCTGCTGCCCTATTAATTTTTATCACAGCCTCCAACACTTTGGTCTACCACACCTGGATCAATAATGGCGTCACTAAACAGTGTCCACCATTTCTCTTCACAAAATTCACCCTTAAATTTGCATCTAATCCACAGATTACCCATGCCAAACATTTGTCACAATTCACTAATCTCAACCAAAGAAAGATGCTTTGCCATACACATGCCAACCGAGCATGGCCCATATGCTCGGCTCGTTACACATCTCCCGATTCACATCCCCATGGCTCTCTTCCCAACCCGAGAGTCCATAAATCATAACGGAACATCTGTGGAAGCTCACTCTCAAACCATCACGTTCCACAGATGCCCCAATGGTTGTCCGGCAGGCTATCTCCATCCCTGTCCATTCGGATTGACCTGTGTCCATAGCCCAGCACAACATGTCAGGTCACCACATGCTGGCTGTCCCAGAATCTCAGGAGGAGGGTGCCAGGCCGCATGCACGGGTGGTCACTACATCAGGCCCAAGCTGGCCGCCCGCGGTGCCACCACCAAAGCGCGACCCACAACACCTCCCCCTAGTGGTCCTCAATATCTGCCAGCCCAGGCTTGAGAGACCACCTCGGACCCCTCTGAAGGTCTTAACCCGCACCAGGGTCCGGTGGCCCTGCCGGACCGAGCCACCAGCTCGGACGGCGCCCCGACGGACAAGGGACGCCACACTCCACCAGACCCCCCGTGGGGCCCAGGTCGTACCATGCTACCCATGGCTTGACTCCACATCCAAATCTCGCCAGCACAGCCCCCCAGCTGGCTGGCATCACCAAATTTACAAAGGGGCAATTTTTGCCCGAGGCCATCACCAATGACCTTGCCATGTCCAAATCCCGCAGCCCGGGGACCAACTCCAACCAAGGCTGTGCCAAATCCATTTCCCATTTTAATTTAATTTAAAATTTCCTTTTACAAATTTTCATTTCCACTGCCAAACCGCAGCTGCAGGTAACAACTCTTACAGGTTGTTCTGCCCCTCCCTGCAACTGGTATGGTCCAGATTCCCTACGGGGACCAAATCGTCGGAGGCTCGATCTCCCGATCCTCCAAGATCCAAATCCAGCCCAGAGTCAAAACACTCCCCCAACTGGTTGTCCAATTTTGGAGCCTCCGTTGCCAAATCGTAGTGTTCGGTGAGCGTCCCCTCGGTCAACCACCTCCGCGGACCGACTCATCTCTTTACCCAGGCTCCTTTGGGCCCGGTCAAACTTGTCCTCCATGGGACTATCCCAAGTCCCCAGCCACTGAATCAAATCATTTCCATCATCATCCCCATCATCATCATCACAAATCATTTCTGGCCCCGCCAGGCCTTCTTCATTATCCCCAATAAATACCCGGTCCGGCTCCATTACACGGACCCCCATTAACTCTACCCCTCTTGCTCCGCACCACTGCCCTGGTGCTGCACCATTTCAAATTCATCCCCCGGTTGAGGTGTTGTGACATCCACCCGGTCCCGACAAACAACCAGGCCAGGTGGTGAAACATTCCCTATTACAATTTTGGCACTCCACGCTCACCTGTTGGCATTCCCCATCTACCTGTTCACATGCCACAATCAGGTCTTCCCCATTTACCTGTCGGCACTTCACGTTCACCTGTGGACTCGCCCCTTCTTCCTGTATGCATTCCCCATCTATATGTAAATTTCCTTCCCTACCTTCATTTCCTTCAATTGCGATTCCCGGTGCAATTCCCTGCTTGCCTTCCCCCCGTTCCGATTCAATTTTTGCCACCTTTGGCTTTTCCTGTGCCCCGACGGCATCATTCGTTCGTCCTTCCTTCAATTCATTCGTCCATTCATCAATTTTACTTGCCACTCCTTCAATTTTTCCCTCCAATCGATCACTCATGCCCTTCATTCCTTCCCTACATCCATTCCCCTGCGACTCCATTTTGTTTCCCAATCGCTCACTATCGGCCCTCTGAGCATTTAATAAATTTACTATGGTCTGGAGATCTATCGGGGCCGCTCCTACTGCTCCCGACTCCCCGGTAGGGGAGGGGGGTAAGTTGGTGCTCGGGACGGGGGAGGTTCCAAGGCTCACCTCTACATCTAGTTCCCCTATTTCCGGCTCACTCCCTACGCTGACGGAAGCCTCGCTACGCACCTCCATCTCTTCAATCTCCGACATCCGCTTTCCGGAAGATTGTTTCCCGCGCGCGTCTATATTTTAATTCCAAAAACACAATTTAAATTAGACGAAGACTCGATGACGATATCGCGCTCCGTATGCCCAATTGATTATTAAATTACTCCGCCTCGCCTATAAAAATTTTGCGTTCGAACGTCGGGCGCAATGTACGCCTGACCGTGTCGATGTCTCACCGCGGACAAAAAAAATTGTCCGACAGGTTCGAATCCTACTACCTGAGAGCAAATGTTTGTTTTTTTTCCTAGGGTTCCATCCCACTCTCGACAACTATCACGCAACTGCGATTAACATCAGAGTTGCGGAGGCCGATTACAAAGCTTTAACTCCCGAGGCGAAAACTCAATAGCGGATTCCAAATCAAAGCGCGCAGGATGGAGGGGAACGACGAGAGCCTCGCAGCCTTAGCTATTAAAATCAAACACCCAGGAAAACTGCGTTCAGATATATGTACAAAAATAATACAAGGATTTATTAATGAAAAGCAAAGAGTGAAAAAGCACGCGCCGGTAATAGAATGTCCTAATCGGGACGTCCCCACACACACTTCAGATACAGACGAGGGAATTATGAATTAAAGAAAAGAACACGTCACGTCGTGTCCAGTGTACGCGGAGCTCGGCCTTATCTTGTCTTTGTCGTCTTGGTGGCTGCTGTCCAACACCGCTCCTTCCAGCCCGATCGCACACCACGAGGTCCCTCGCTCCAAGTCCCACAAGGCCTCGCTCCAAGCGCCACGCGTCCCACGCAGGCTAGTGGCTCCACACGAGGTCGACTCGGACCAACATCCTGACGCGTCTCAAACCCAATTGCTCAAAACGGACTCGGGCTCTGCACTCGAACTGCGCACTGCTTGGGCTCTCTGCGCTCAACTCGAACTCCTGATCCAACTGCCAGCAAACGCGTCCAATGCTCACTCAGCTCGTGCTGTACTCTCTACTCCTGGCTCATCCCAACTCTTGACTTGGGTCAGCGCACCTCCAAACTGCACTCAACTGCAGAACTATTCTCAACTCTACTTGACTGCAATCTCACCTCAACTGCACTGCCGAAAAATTGCGTCCGACCCTCGATAATATCCCTGGCCGATGACGTCACATTGGCACACTGCTCTGCCAATCAGAGCCTCCCACGACTCGCCGGCTCATTCAGGGGCACGCCCACTTGCACCACGGCCGCTCGCGTCCCCGACTCCATAGTCACCGCACGTGCTATGCGAGGTGGGCAGGCTTTTCGGAAGTGTAAATGGTGGCGGCCAATTGTGGCGGTGTTCCAGCCAGATTTCTTCCTCAGTCATGTCAGGGGGAAGGGTGCCATTTAATGTTGTACTAAAGGTCCTAACTAATGTTTGTGGTTTGCAGTGCCATAATGGACAAAGGTTTGACTACTAGATGAGACTCACAGGAGCATTATCTTTAATCCCGAATTACTTAACACTCGAATCTCCTGGTAGATCCACAATTTTTTTTTTGTTTGTTTTGTATACAAGATCGAGGCTCGTGAAAGAGCTAACATTAATCACACAAAAAGACAAACCGACACACAAAACACAAAAAACAAGGGGAGCGGCAGACAAGATGGGGAGAAAGGGGGAAGGACACAAAAGAGAGGGGGAAGAGGGGGAAGGACACAAACACAACATTTGAGAGCAGGGACATCAGGAGGTCTTGGGGTGAGGTGGGAGAGGAATAAAACATATGAACACTGCAAGGACTCTGGGGTGAATTACCGGGGGTAGAAAAGATCAAGGTTTTCGATGGGGGAAGATAAGAGATGGTGGTGAACAGCTGTTTTAAAGACCTGGAGGGAGGAGTGGGATTGAAGGGAGTGGGGGAGTTTGTTCCAGAGGTGGGAGAAAAGGGGAATGAAAGAGTGAAGGTGAGCAGAGAGCCTAGACTTTGGCAGTTTAACCATAAGAGGGTTGCAGGCAGATCTTGTGCGACCTGAAGGAATATTGGGGGGACAGAGCACAGAGAGCTGGGGGAGCAAGGCCGGAGAGGAGTCGGTAGAAGACAGAAAGACCACCAACCTGCCTGCGGTGAGTGAGTGAAAGGCCCTCGGTGTTGACTACATCGCAGGAGATTCCAATGATTCTGAAAGCTTTGGCCTCAACAGCGTGAAGCCGAGCAAGGTGTGAGGCAGGAGCACCAGCCCAGAGGGGGGAACAGTATTCCATTGAGCTGCGGATGAAAGCCTTGTATGTAGTGAGGAGCTCAGGTGTGCCAAGGAAGGACTTCGCACGATGGAGGATGCCCAGTCGGCGACTGGCTTTGGAGGCCAGCTTGGAAATGTGGTTTTCCCAAGAAAGATCATGGCAGATAGTGAGACCCAAAAGCTTGAGCGACAGAACTTCTTGGAGAGGATTGTTGAGAAAGTAGATGGGAGGGTTGTCCAGTCGGTCCTTTCGGAGAGACATTGTAAGAGTGTGAGATTTGTCAGGATTGAAAGACATGTTCCACTTGTTTGACCAGTCTGTGATTTTGTCCAGGTCTGCAGAGAGTGAGGAGGCTGCAGACTGCCGATCTGAGGGATGAGGAATGGAGCGACAGAGAGTAGAGTCGTCAGCAAAGAGATAGAGAGGATTTTCAAGAGAGTCAGAGAGATCATTGATGAAGACCAGAAAAAGCACAGGGCCCAGAACACTACCTTGGGGAACTCCAGCCTGAACAGGAAGAGGAGATGAGAGAAACCCATTCAGGGCCACACGTTGACTACGAGCAGAGAGGAAGTCCGCCAGCCATGCGTGGAGATTTCCATGGATACCAAAGGAGGAGAGTTTGGTGAGCAGAGCAGGGTGCCAGACCGTATCGAAGGCACGTGAAATGTCAAGGGAGACAGCTCTAATTTCCTGTTTGGCGTTGAGGACCTCCATCCATTGTTGAGAAAGCAGAAGCAGCATGTCCAGAGTAGAGTGACCAGGTCTGAAACCAAATTGATGATCAGAGATCAAGCCATTGGAGAAGAGGAAAGATTTAATATCTGAAGCAATGATGGATTCCATGACTTTGCTGATAATTGGGAGACGGCTGATTGGTCTGTAGGTGCTGGGATCTGTTTTTGCACCTTTTTTGTGCAAAGCGGTGATGTTGGCTGATTTCCAAGCAGATGGCAGATGACCTTGAGCAAAAGAGAGGGTGAAAAGAACAGAAAAAGGGAGTGAAAGAGCAGAAGAACATGATTTTAGGACCCGTGGGCTGATGCCGTCAGGACCAGTTGCAGAATCAGAGTCGAAATCTTATTCCGATACCGACAATCATACATCTTATCCCGACAAACGCCTAAACATAAAGAACTTATTTCAGGTAGATTCCCTATCGTGACAGTCGAATACCTACCTATACAGATCTACCTGGCTCTAGATATTGCTATACCCCCAGACATAAATATTCTACAGGAGGAGGCCCTACTATGGTGAAAATGTTGTCAATCGGACCAAGAATTGCAAAGAAAAAAAATTCATATGATCGAATCAAGCGACAAAATACTTGTCGAATTATGACGTCATAATTAAAGTACTGATCACATTAACATATCTTATTCCCCAAGCGGAATACTTGATGAGCCACGTTTGTTTTTTTTCCATTGAGCGGTTTCGGAGATATAGAGGTGCAACTTTTTCGATTTTTTCCAAGATGGCGCCTGTGCCACGTGACATATGACGTCATAATTATCATTTTAAAAATTCCACAGGAGGAGCCACTCATATTCTGAAAATTTCGTGCCAATCAGACTAACAGTTGCAGGGGAATTTTGTTTTTTCATGCTGATCAGATCAAGTGTTGTACTTGTCGAATTATGGCGTCATAATTAAGGCACCGATGACATATTTTATTCCCCATGGTGAGTACTTGACAATGAGCCATGTTTCCATTGAGCGTTTTGGGATATCGAGGTGTAACGTTTTTCCAAGATGGCGCCTGTGCTACGTGAGCTATGACGTCATAATATTCATTAAAACATTCTACAGGAAGAGGCCCTCCTATGGTGAAAATTTCATGTCAATCGGAGCAACGGTTGCCGAGAAAATGATTTTTTTTTTAAATACTGACACGGCCCACACTTTACTTTACTGAAATGCAGACACGTACTTACGTATATGAATGCTTAACCCCACTTTTCGCTTCGCGAGCGCAGAGTAACAAAGTGATACTTCAGAACATGCTGCATGCTTGGAACAAGATCACAGGGTGGGCAGGTACTCTGTCTCCATGGTATTAATACTTAATCAAAGATAACATGGCCCCCACCCTTGCTCTGCAGGGAATAGACTCATGACGTATACATACAGGTTTAAATATTTGTTTATTGGACTTTACCACCAGCACACAATCCAAAGCATAAAAAACTAAAATCATTCAATAAAACTATAAACTTCAACATATACAAAATAAAGAATGGCCAGAACCAAGCTTCCCAGATGGTCGGTCAAATATGAAATAAGAAATGGCTACAATTGATCAAAAATTTGCATTCTACTCAGAGCGCTGCCATCAACCAGCTAACTCTTGCAGAAGTTTCACAGTAGCATCTTCAATATGACACGCCAAAGGCCTGCTTGCTTCATCAGCCTGCCAGCAGGCCTCAATTAGGCGACGTAGGCTTGGGCCAACAGGAAATGGAGGCCACTGTAAGGGAAAGTCAGGACGGCGACCGTGCGCAACAACATTATAAAGAGCCGCAGAGCCATCGGGACCGTAGGGCTGACACAGGGCCCACATTTGCCACAGAGTCACGGCCAGAGAATATATATCGTTGGACGCTGAAGCCCGTTCACCTCGCAGCAACTCTGGAGCACGGTGTGTGTAAGCGCCACCACCACCCGCACCGGTCGGTGACCCGCGTCCCTTGTGGCTTGGTGGCTCGAGTCGTTGAGAACATCCAAAATCGCACAGCTTAACTCCACTGCCCACCATGATGGCATTTGCTGGCCGAACATCCAGATGGACTATCCCTCGGCCGTGCAGGTAAGAAAGTCCAGCGGCCAGACCACGACCGACTTCCAGGCATGACCGGTCGCTTATGGGAGTGTCCATGCTGAAGAGACGGGTGTAGAGAGATGGACCTGCAAGGAGCTCCATGATGAGTATACCTGTGCCTTCGGGTTGGGGTAATGGCATCAAGCAGGTATTTCATAATCAATTTTGAGTGAAATTAAGACATGCTAAATTGTCAGTGTTAATGAACATATCCTACCTTCATGCGACTTTTCCTCAACATCGCCATCATTGCAAAGGCCGTACCGGAAATGGGGCTGCATCCAAGCAGCCAATAGGGTCACCAGGTTTGGGTGCTGCAGGGATTTCACATTGAGTTCTGCCAGAAAGCTCTTTTTCGAAATGTCATCACCTTCACTCAGCCCTGGTGGAGGATGCGAAGGACTCCATCAATTGTCGATTAAAACTTCTGAACAGCAAGCGTCAGATAGCAAGTCCACCTTTTCCGACGATATAAAATAAGCCAATTACATGTGTGCATGTCTGATAATTATAGGATCTAAAACGGCTGGGCTAATCTCCACCAAATTTTGCATACGTGCTCGGGGTACCCAATGTCAGGTCATGGACACAAAATAATCCCCTCCACCTCCGGGTGGGGAGAGGACTTACGTTTTTCGCCTGTAAATACACATGGCACAGTGCAAGTGGTTTACTGACCCCTGCCGGAGAGAGGGAGTGGGGGAGATTATAGGGCACGGTACAATGTATTTTTCCAGCTCCCCCACTATCTCCGTCCCCTCCCAGGTTGCTCCAGGAGGGAGCACGCGTTTCAAGTGAAAATAAAAGAACAAACCCTCTTTAAGTCACCATTATCCCACCTTTCTTGTGGGTCAGCCAGGGGAAGCTTGGCCCGAGTCTTCATGAACCGGCTGGCCAGGCCTAACATTCGACTAGTTAGGGCATGAATTTGGAATTTGTTCATGGTGTCGGATTCAGATGATAGATTCAAACCCACGCTCGATAGCTTGGAGGTGAATGTGCATACCTCTAGACGATCCTACCAGCCCGAATTTCCTACTTGATACAACTTATTATGAAGGCACCATTAAGCAGCAACTGTGGCACGTCTGTGTGGTTTCCTTTATTGTCCAGGTCACCAGGGCTGGATCCTAATTTGGACAGGCACGTGTAGGGCAAAAAGGCAAAGTAGTTAGTGAGGGTTATACATTACTTTTATCGATTAGTACATTACATTTCCACCCGGAAGGAGTGGAGCGAGGTGGTCACGGAATAACAGAGGCGTAGATAACCAGGCCATCCATTGCAAGGCAATCTGCTACCAGTAACGACTACGCTTCGGCCTAAAATGTATCCCAACAATAAATTGCGAATGGTCTGCTTGTTCACAAATGCCAGGGTGTCCTTCCTGGACGTCCGTGTTTTATGCCTCTCCCACTCCCCCCCCCCCCTTCCCATGCCTCCTCCCCCCCCCCCAAGCCCTCTCCCTCCCACATTTCTCCCGATGTCCCTGCTCTCAAATGTTGTGTTTGTTTCCTTCCCCCTCTCTCCCCATCTTGTCTACCGCTCCCCTTATTTTGTGTTTTATGTGTCGGTTTGACCTTTTGTGTGATTAATGTTTGCTCTTTCACGAGCCTCGATCCTGTGTACAATTTTTTTTTTTAAACCTCTAGGCTTTACTGGATCAAGTGCACAGGTACATTTAGGAGTTAAAAATAGCACAATGCCATGGCTAAAAATGAGGACACTAAAGCATCAAAAGCTTCTCCTCCATGAAGAGCTGTTACAGTTGCACAGCACTGCTCACCTTGCCTTCTGTGCATTCTCTTGACCGCGACGTGGTGCCCGCAGTACACGCCACGGTACACGACGCCAAATGAGCCGGCACCGATCTTCTCTCCCACTTGCAACTCTGCCGGCACCTGCTTGGCCGCAACTGGACTTCCGCACACAAAGCCCGATTTGATGAAGAAATGTCGCAAGGGAGTTGGAGACCCGGGCAGGTAACGGTCCGGGCTACCAACTGGTTCTGTGACCGATTAAAAATGGAAAAGTCAATTTTGGAATCGACACAACCCACGTAAACATTTCCATACGTTTTTAAATTATTCCAAATAAAAGATGCAGGCACAGGGTTATCCGGATCTGTTAAGTCGTGTTTGACCTCTGGTGATATTCATGATCAGATTTCTACAAACATTTCAATCTTTGACTGCTTCACAAAGCTCTGGCAGAAACAGCTTGATTGCAGCCTTAACCCCATTCTTTACCTTTACCCCATCCCCATTGCAGCCTTTACCCCATCCATCCGGCGCATACAAGGCCTCCAAAACCAGACGCCGACTGGGCATCCTCTGTTGTGCAAAGTCCTTCCTTGGCACACCTGAGCTCCTATCCATCTACAAGGCTTTCATCCACAGCTTCATGGAGTACTACTCTCCCCTCTGGGCTGGTGCTCCTGCATCACATCTCGCTCAGCTTGATGCTGTGGAAACTGAGACTTTCAAATATCATTGGAATCTCTCGTGATGATGCCAAGTCTATGGGCCTATCACTTCGCCATCGCCGTCAGGTCAGTGGTCTCTATGTCTGCTTCCGCCTCATTTCTGGTCTTGCACCCACTGCCCTCTCCATGCTCTGTCCCCTCCCCCCGAGTATCTGAAGGACGCACGCGGTCCACCAGCAATCCCTCCTTGTGAAACTCCCTAAATCCACATCCACTGCTCACCTCCACCCATTTATTCCTTTTTTTAAAGCACCTGTGGAACCACCTTCCATACTCTCTTCAATGTCATTCTTCCCTCCAGGTCTTCAAGGCGGCTGTTCACCACCATCTCGGGTCCCCATCCAAAGCCATGATCTTTTCTACACCAGTTAAACCACCCCCACCCCCACCCCTCCCAAATTGTTGCTTCTGTATCCATCTTTCCCCTTCTGTTCTCCCCTATCCCTCATCAGTACCTGCATCCCTTATTTACCTGTCTCCATCCACCTTCTCCCTCCGCCCTACTATTGGAGTTTCCCTTTTCCCCTGCCGTTTCCGTTATGTTGTGGCCTAGCTCTTCCACGAGATAAGACCATTTTTTTTAAAGGCCTATTGTTATTTTCACCACCTTCTGAGTGCCCAAAATCAAAACCTCAATGACCAAGTTGATTTGTCCATCTACAAGAGCCGGGCGGGCACGTTGTGCTCATGGGGTAGGGGGACAAACACCTCCAAATGGTTGAAAAATGTACAAAAATGCTAAAGCAGCGCTGAAAATCAATCACTCTCAAACCAGCAGAAATATATTCAGATTAGCAACAACTTATAGCTAATTAAACCACAATAAAATAGAACAAGCATTCTGAGTATTGCGCTGCAATACATGTCCCCTACCGGCAGTCTGTCGTCCGGAAAACTGTTGGGGAAATTACCAAAGTTCAAAGTGCCATAACTTTGTCAAAAATGATCGAAACGTCGTGAAGTTCGAACTTGATCTGTAACTTATCATGAGGAAACCATGTACCAAGTTTGAAATCATTAGCGTTAAACGTTTAGAAAAAGAAAGTCCGGAAAACTGTTCTTTGCGTGACGGACGGACAGACGGAGTGACGGAGTGCAAACCTATAGTCCCTCCCGGCGTACACCGGTAGGGGACTAATAAGAAGAGGAGAGTGCTAAGGTATGGTAATATGCCGATAGAAAACAGACTTCTTGGAATGCCGGGTGCATTTTCCATCCAATCAGGAAACTTTGTTATAAACAATTCTCCATGGGTAGGCACTCGGATGTTGAAAGTTTTCTGTCAATCACTCAAGCAGTTGTGGAGACCAGAAAGATCTATTAGTGGAAGAAGATGAGAGGTTGTCACATTTCTTTTGGATAAAGGAATGCTTCGCCTCACGAATAACATGTTTGCAATGATTTCTCGCAGATATGAAGGCTGAATGTGAGTCGGAGGAAGAAGAGTTTCTCCATGTCTGATATGTCGCATCTCTTGCAAGAAATGGCCGCAGAGCAGGAATTATTGAACCAAGAGTTGGCAGGATATATAGGCCTCCATTCCTGCAACAATAACCTCAGCTATAGACAGATCCGACGGAGGGTTCAATGGACGGGAGCCCTCTATAGACGCCGCCATAGTTGGGAGGCGGCCGCTTCATTCGGCTTGCTCTCCAGCGTTCAGATTACATGCAGTTACCGGTCTCAGTTGACTTTGCCGAAAGAATATCGATACAAAATATATTTGTTTGTTAGATTCATCGGAGAAGATGGAATAGTGGACGATACGACCGGTCCACCGAGCTATACGACCGGTGAGGAGCCGGTGTGGCGGCCCGCGCGGAGGTGGACTGAGGGAAGAAGCCATGCGGGGCGGCAGTGATACACCCGCCGTGACCTGGCCGTATGGAAGAGTCGATGAAGCGATAAGGAGCCGGTGAGGCGGCCCGCGCGAAGGGACGGAGGCCCACTCGGGTCTGCCAGACGAGTCGCGACCCTAGTGATCAAGGAACTCGGGGCTCGGCAGCGGCCACTCGGGGCCTAGCCATAGTTGCCAGAGGTGGCCGGCCCGGGCGGAGGTGGACTGAGGGAAGAATCCATGCGGGGCGGCTGAGGTACGGCCACCAAGACCTGGCCGTATGGAGGAGTCGATGAAGAGACGGGCACCGTGTCGGGTCGGTCAGAGAAGTCGTTATCGTAGTGGTCGAGAAACTCGGGGCTAAGGCGGAAGGGGGCTCGGCATGGCGTAGCATAGGGTACGCGGTTGCTAACAAAATAGGTTTGATGCAGGTGGAAGTGCAAACCGGGTACCCCCAGGTGCCAGGTGCCTTCAGGGCGGCTTGGCCATGCGCCTTCGGCGCCCGGCGATATCGCCAAAAACGGGGTTTGTATCGTGTGCCTTCAGGTGCCAGGTGTCCACGACCACTCCACACGTACAGAGAAACACTTGAGAACGATTATCACGGACACTTTTCATGTACGATCGCGATGATAGTTGTGCTGGCGCGGCCAGCTGGAGTTAAGTTTGGATCGGAACGCCTCCCAGTAATGGCGAACGCAAGAGCGCCGCCTATCGGCGAAGGGGGCACGATCGTCCTTATCGGATTGGTCTATAGTCTATACGTTCAGCAGAGATCGAGACAGCGCCCGAGGAGAGGCAGTAGTCTTTCCAGGGAAAGGCAGAAAAGAAGTTTCGTAAACCAATTAAGTTAGGGCTATTTAAATGCCAATATTGGCGTTTAGTTGGAGCAGTTGGAGGAGGAGTGGTGGTAAGTAAAGTGATGTTCACAAGATTTTGGTCAGAAGAACCAATTGGAGGTGAAATTGTAACGCAACGGATTGGAGGTGAAGAACAAATCCAAAGTATTGGACCAGTGGTCATGACGATCTGGACTATGGGTAGAGTGGGTGATAATTTGTTCCAAATCATTGAGAATAGAACATACAAGAGCTTCAACTCCCCCAACATCCGTGTGGGATGATTTCAACCGCTCCCTATGGTGCACATTGAAGTCTCCTATATAGAGGAATTCTGCTCGAGGGTGTTCGGATGTCATGGTCTCATGGCAGGAATTAAGATAGTCAAAGAAAGCTGTAAAGTTTGTAGAGTTGGGAGAGCAGAAAGTGAAACAGAGAAACATAGTGATGGTCGGGAGACAAATCTTAAGCCAGATGACATCAAAGTTTGGAGATTCGAGGTCCACAAGGTGTACAGCAGGCGTGTTGATGTTGGAGTAGATTCAGACTCCTCCTTTGAAGCAGATTTGTGAGTGAAGGTTGTGGTTGAAAATGTTAAAGGAATCAACAAGAACATCATGTGACAATTGGGCCTCTGAGAGAAGCAAGATATTAGGAGAGGTACTTGCTAGATGATGCTCAACAGAGGAAAGATTTGAAGAAAGACCTTTGATTTGATGTTGGTGAAATGAATTGAAAAAGTGTCACGTTGATTCAACAGGCAAGGGTCTTGGGAGCGACCAATACTACTACTGCCAGAGCCCCCCTCTTGTTAGCAGTGATTGGTGAGAGGATAGCGAGTATAGACAGTGGTGAGGGGGTAGCGTGTAGGTTGTGGTGAGGGGGTAGCGAGTGTAGGCAGTGGTGAGAGGATAGTGTGTAAGCTGTGGTGAGGGGGTAGTGAGTGTAGGCAGTGGTGAGAGGATAGCGTGTAGGCTGTGGTGAGGGGGTAGCGAGTATAGACAGTGGTGAGGGGGTAGCGTGTAGGCGGTGGTGAGGGGGTAGTGAGTGTAGGCAGTGGTGAGAGGATAGCGTGTAGGCTGTGGTGAGAGGGTAGCGAGTGCAGGCTGTGGTGAGAGGGTAGCGAGTGTAGGCTGTGGTGAGAGGGTAGCAAGTGTAGGCAGTGGTGAGAGGGTAGCGCGTGTAGGCAGTGGTGAGGGGTAGCGTGTAGGCTGTGGTGAGGGGGTAGCGAGTGTAGGCAGTGGTGAGAGGATAGCATGTAGGCTGTGGTGAGGGGGTAGTGAGTGTAGGCAGTGGTGAGAGGATAGCGTGTAGGCTGTGGTGAGGGGGTAGCGAGTGCAGGCTGTGGTGAGAGGGTAGCGAGTGTAGGCAGTGGTGAGAGGGTAGCGCGTGTAGGCAGTGGTGAGAGGGTAGCGAGTGTAGGCAGTGGTGAGAGGATAGCATGTAGGCTGTGGTGAGGTGGTAGCGCGTGCAGGCAGTGGTGATGGGGTAGCGTGTAGGCTGTGGTGAGGGGGTAGCGAGTCTAGGCTGTGGTGAGGGGGTAGTGAGTGTAGGCAGTGGTGAGAAGATAGCGTGTACGCTGTGGTGAGGGGGTAGCGAGTGTAGGCTGTGGTGAGAGGGTAGCGCGTGTAGGCTGTGGTGAGGGGGTAGCGAGTGCAGGCAGTGGTGAGAGGATAGTGTGTAGGCTGTGGGGAGGGAGTAGCGAGTGTAGGCAGTGGTGAGAGGATAGCGTGTAGGCTGTGGTGAGGGGGTAGAATGTAGGCTGTGGTGAGAGGATAGCGTGTAGGCTGTGGTGAGGGGGTAGCATGTAGGCTGTGGTGAGAGGATAGCGTGTAGGCTGTGGTGAGAGGATAGCGTGTAGGCTGTGCTGAAAGGGTAGCATGTAGGCAGTGTTGAGGAGGTAGCGAGTGTAGGCAGTGGTGAGGGGGTAGCGAGTGTAGGCTGTGGTGAGGGGGTAGTGAGTGTAGGCTGTGGTGAGGGGGTAGCGTGTAGGCTGTGGTGAGGGGGTAGCGTGTAGGCTGTGGTGAGGGGGTAGCGTGTAGGCTGTGGTGAGGGGGTAGCGTGTAGGCTGTGCTGAGGGGTAGCGTGTAGGCTGTGCTGAGGGGGTAGCGTGTAGGCTGTGCTGAGGGGTAGCGTGTAGGCTGTGCTGAGGGGGTATCGTGTAGGCTGTGCTGAGGGGGTATCGTGTAGGCTGTGCTGAGGGGGTAGCGTGTAGGCTGTGCTGAGGGGGTAGCGTGTAGGCTGTGCTGAGGGGGTAGCGTGTAGGCTGTGCTGAGGCGGTAGCGTGTAGGCTGTGGTGAGGGGGTAGCGTGTAGGCTGTGGTGAGGGGTAGCGTGTAGGCTGTGGTGAGGGGGTAGCATGTAGGCTGTGGTGAGGGGGTAGCGTGTAGGCTGTGGTGAGGGGGTAGCGTGTAGGCTGTGGTGAGGGGGTAGCGTGTAGGCTGTGGTGAGGGGGTAGCGTGTAGGCTGTGGTGAGGGGGTAGCGTGTAGGCTGTGATGAGGGGGTAGCGTGTAGGCTGTGGTGAGGGGGTAGCATGTAGGCTGTGGTGAGGGGTAGCGTGTAGGCTGTGGTGAGGGGGTAGCGTGTAGGCTGTGGTGAGGGGGTAGCGTGTAGGCTGTGGTGAGGGGGTAGCGTGTAGGCTGTGGTGAGGGGTAGCGTGTAGGCTGTGGTGAGGGGTAGCGTGTAGGCTGTGGTGAGGGGGTAGCGTGTAGGCTGTGGTGAGGGGGTAGCGTGTAGGCTGTGGTGAGGGGGTAGCGTGTAGGCTGTGGTGAGGGGGTAGCGTGTAGGCTGTGGTGAGGGGGTAGCGTGTAGGCTGTGGTGAGGGGGTAGCGTGTAGGCTGTGCTGAGGGGGTAGAGTGTAGCGTGTAGGCTGTGGTGAGGGGGTAGCGAGTGTAGGCTGTTGTGAGGGGGTAGCGAGTGTTGGCTGTGGTGCGAGGATAGCGTGTAGGCTGTGGTGAGGAGGTAGCGAGTGTAGGCTGTGGTGAGGGGGTAGCGTGTAGGGTGTGGTGAGGGGGTAGCGTGTAGGGTGTGGTGAGGAGGTAGCGTGTAGGCTGTGGTGAGGAGGTAGCGTGTAGGCTGTGGTGAGGAGGTAGCGTGTAGGCTGTGCTGAGGGGGTAGCGTGTAGGCTGTGGTGAGGGGGTAGCGTGTAGGCTGTGACGAGGAGGTAGCGTGTAGGCTGTGATGAGGAGGTAGCGTGTAGGCTGTGGTGAGGGGTAGCATGTAGGCTGTGGTGAGAGGGTAGCGAGTGTAGGCTGTGGTGAGGGGGTAGCGAGTGTAGGCTGTGGTGAGGGGGTAGCGAGTGTAGGCTGTGGTGAGAGGGTAGCGAGTGTAGGCTGTGGTGAGAGGGTAGCGAGTGTAGGCTGTGGTGAGGGGGTAGCGAGTGTAGGCTGTGGTGAGAGGATAGCGTGTAGGCTGTGGTGAGGGGGTAGAATGTAGGCTGTGGTGAGGGGGTAGCGTGTAGGCTGTGCTGAGGGGGTAGAGTGTAGCGTGTAGGCTGTGGTGAGGGGGTAGCGAGTGTAGGCTGTTGTGAGGGGGTAGCGAGTGTTGGCTGTGGTGCGAGGATAGCGTGTAGGCTGTGGTGAGGAGGTAGCGAGTGTAGGCTGTGGTGAGGGGGTAGCGTGTAGGGTGTGGTGAGGAGGTAGCGTGTAGGCTGTGGTGAGGAGGTAGCGTGTAGGCTGTGGTGAGGAGGTAGCGTGTAGGCTGTGCTGAGGGGGTAGCGTGTAGGCTGTGGTGAGGGGGTAGCGTGTAGGCTGTGACGAGGGGTAGCATGTAGGCTGTGGTGAGAGGGTAGCGAGTGTAGGCTGTGGTGAGGGGGTAGCGAGTGTAGGCTGTGGTGAGGGGGTAGCGAGTGTAGGCTGTGGTGAGAGGGTAGCGAGTGTAGGCTGTGGTGAGAGGGTAGCGAGTGTAGGCTGTGGTGAGGGGGTAGCGAGTGTAGGCTGTGGTGAGGGGGTAGCGAGTGTAGGCTGTGGTGAGGGGGTAGCGAGTGTAGGCTGTGGTGAGAGGATACATATATTTACATATTTACATACAAACTTCAACATCAGCTAAACAACTTTCGTAATAAAGCGCCAGTGTTGCATCTCCATCGTTACATCAAGATACGCGTGGCTCGTTCAACTTTGATCTGGACTAAAGGTAGAGCAACCCGAAAAAGATCGAGAAATCTCCATCTCACCAAGGTGTGTGCTCGGTGATCCCCGACGAAGGCGGGATAAAGGTACAGGTGAGGGCATGGCTGCAGCAGATGCACGTCTGGCACACCGATCACCGACGACCGAATGATGAAGCTGATGATCACCGCGATGTCTTCACTTGTCACCACAATAAAAAGCACTTTCGGGGTTTAAAAAAGAAAAAGCAAAGCAAGAACAAACAAACTGATACAATAAAAATCCGAATCAATGCTTCAGAAACTCGGCATGACGTCATCAATGACGTCAAACCTCCTCCTGCAAGTGGCGCACGTCCGCGCACCTTATATTATTTAACGAGCTAAGTTGTGCCGCAAAGCAATCGGTAATTAATGGGAAAAGAAAAACCATTAGGAACCTCGTTAATAGGGTTTTTTGATGAACTTTCACAACAGTCTACAACTAACTGCGGGGAAAGGGTGGGGGATTAAAAGTTGCTCAATAAATCATGTTACACCAACAAGACCTTACTCTTCACGGGGCCACGCCTTACTCTTCACGAGGCCACGCCTTACTCTTCACGAGGCCACGCCTTACTCTTCACGGGGCCACGCCTTACTCTTCACGGGGCCACGCCTTACTCTTCACGGGGCCACACCTTACTATTCACGGAGCCACGCCTTGCTATACATAGCCACGCCTTGCTATACATAGCCCCGCCTTACTATACACAGCCACCCCTTTCTATACACAGCCCCGCCTTACTGTACACAGCTCCGCCTTACTATACACAGCTCCGCCTTACTATACACAGCCACGCCTTCCGATAGATAGACCCGCCTTACTATACACAGTCCCGCCTTGCTATAAATAGCCCCACCTTGCTATAAATAGCCCCGCCTTGCTATAAATAGCCCCTCCTTACTATACATAGCCCTGCCTCGCTATAAATAGCCCCGCCTTGCTATAAATAGCCCTGCCTTGCTATACACAGCCCTGCCTTGCTATAAATAGCTCCGCCTTACTATACATAGCCCCGCCTTGCTATAAATAGCTCCGTTTTGTTATACATAGCCCCGCCTTGCTATACATAGCCCCGCCTTGCTATACACAGTCCCGCTTTGCTATACATAGCCCCGCCTTGCTATAAATAGCCCCGCCTTGCAAAACATAGCCCCGCCTTGCTATACATAGCCCCGCCTTGCTATAAATAGCCCGGCCTTGCTATAAATAGCCCCGCCTTAATATACATAGCCCCGCCTTAATATACATAGCCCCACCTTGCTATAAATAGCCCCGCCTTGTTATACACAGCCCTGCCTTGCTATAAATAGCTCCGCCTTACTGTGCATAGCCCCGCCTTGCTATACATAGCCCCATTTTGTTATACATAGCCCCGCCTTGCTATACATAGCCACGCCTTGCTATACACAGTCCCGCTTTGCTATACATAGCCCCGTTTTGTTATACACAGCCCCGCCTTGCTATACATAGCCACGCCATGCTATAAATAGCCCCGCCTTGTTATACTCAGCCCTGCCTTGCTATAAATAGCTCCGCCTTACTGTGCATAGCCCCGCCTTGCTATACATAGCCCCATTTTGTTATACATAGCCCTGCCTTGCTATACATAGCCCCGCCTTGCTATACACAGTCCCGCTTTGCTATACATAGCCCCGTTTTGTTATACACAGCCCCGCCTTGCTATACATAGCCCTGCCTTGCTATACATAGCCGCGCCATGCTATAAATAGCCCCGCCTTGCTATACATAGCCCCGTCTTGCTGTACATAGCCCCGCCTTGCTGTACATAGCCCCGCCTTGCTATAAATAGCCCCGCCTTGCTATAAATAGCCCCGCCTTGCTATACATAGCCCGGCCTTGCTATACATAGCCCCGCCTTACTATACATAGCCCGCCTTAATATACATAGCCCCGTCTTGCTATACATAGCCCCACCTTGCTATACACAGCCCTGCCTTGCTATAAATAGCTCCGCCTTAATATACATATCCCCGCCTTGCTATAAATAGCCCCGTTTTGCTATACACAGCCCCAACTTGCTATACACAGCCCCGCCTTGCTGTACACAGCCCCGCCTTGCTGTACACTGCCCCACCTTGCTGTACACAGCCCCGCCTTGCTGTACACAGAGAAAAGAGCAAATACCTATGTTGGGAGGTTAAATCTGGACCCACTTTGACTCCACATATACACCTTTAAACTTCGATTTTCTTCGTGCTGTGAACAAACTTTGGTACATCATAGGGGATGAAGGTTGTGGTCAAGTTTCAGCGAAATGCGTGTGTAGTTTCTGAGAAGGCAAATACCTATTTTGGGGGGCAAATGCCCCCCCCTCATAGACCCCCAAAGTGGCAGATGTTTTGATGCCGTGAACAAACTCTGGTACATCACGGGTGGTGAAGGTTGTGGTCAAGTTTAATCGAAAGCATGTGTGTAGTTTCTGAGAAGAAAGCAAATACCTATTTTGGGGGGAAACTCCCGTCCCCCCTCCCCCCACCGTAAACCCCCAAAGGGGCAGATTTTTTTTACTGCTGTGAACAAACTTTGGTACATCATGGGTGGTGAAGGTTGTGGTCAAGTTTAATCGAAAGCATGTGTGTAGTTTCTGAGAAGAAAACAAAGACCTATTTTGGGGGGAAACTCCCCTTCCCCCTCCCCCCACCGTAAACCCCCAAAGGGGCAGATTTTTTTTAATGCTGTGAATAAACTTTGGTACATCATGGGTGGTGAAGGTTGTGGTCAAGTTTCATCGAAATATTGTGTGTAGTTTCAGAGAAAAAAATCGAATTCCTATTTTGGGGGTGAAACCTGGACCCACTTTGACCCCGGTAAACCCCCTTGGACGCCGATTTTTTTTAATGCCGTGAACAAACTTTAGTCACAATACAACAAATATCATTTTAGCCAAATTTGGTCACAATCCCTTCAGCGGTTTCGGAGAATAATTTGCAAGTGTTTACTGGACGGACTGACGGACGGACGACACGCCATCTTATATCTCCCCTGAACTTCGTTCCAGGTGAGATAAAAACATAACTGGTGGTGCTGGAACTGTCATCTCGACTGCAGAGTAACATGTTATTCCTTGTGTAACACCATTAGAGCGGCCGCAGATGTGCTGGAAACACAACCGCCTCAATACTCCCAGTAGCATGTGTGAAAAACATACATTTAGATGTAGATCTCACCAAGTTTATACCCAAGTGATAAAGGGAATAAATCATTGTTGCTTCTTGTTCCAACACAATGGACATTGAAACGGTGAAGATTGCCCACCTCAACCTAATAGATAAAATCTGAGCATCGTTTGTCAGATGCTGGGGGGTGGTGAAATTGAACTCATACTTGCACGCTTTGATGCGCTGTGTACGGAAGCCTATGGTGTGGAGGAAGATCACGTGTAAGTGAGTGAGCATTGTAGACATGGTAACAAGCGAGGAAAAAAGATGGAGAGCAATATCCCTGCACAGAAACCTGCCCAGTTGGCCACCCACTAAGGACATGACCAAGAGCACCTGGGGCGTGATGTTACAGCCGAAGAGATCAACATCCTGCATTATGATGTTGCCAACAAGCTTTATGGACAGTGTTTCTTCTTCCTGTTGACCAAGGTTGGGTTGGATTTGATGGACCAACCATCGCCGTCGTTCAGAGACCAAGTAATGGCTAACCTGCACAACTTGAATGAGTAAATGGATGCCTTTGAGAACACAACAAAGTGAACACCTGCATTATCATTAGATATTGTTACGTTTGTGGGGGTAGGTGCCGGTGTGTGTCCCGGTTTAGAATAGGTACACCGTATCCCTGCGTGTCGGAAGAGGCGACTAAAGGGTTGGCGTCAGGAAGGGCATCTGGCCATAAAAATATTGCCTCAAAAACAAAGGGAACCATGATGATTGTCATGGGGCCTGCAAGGCTAACCCCCGCTCTAGCAGGGAAAATGACCTTAAAATGGATTTTTTTTGTGGGAGTAGGTGATGACATACCATCGTGGAGATAGGACTGTGTAGGGGAGCATGGACTGGCAAGTAGGAAGCCAATCTCGATGTATGTAAGTAAAAAAAACTGTGAGCTTAAGGTTGTTTATGTGTTCTTCACACGGGGGTGAAGATATACTAATTAGCTCTGGGGGTTAAGATTAATCTCCCCAATATGTGATTGCCTCCTGTGATTTCCCCTGTAATTTCTTGCTTACAATTATAACGAGCTGGCCATAAAAGACGCACATCTTTAACCAAGAATAACAACAACCGTCGACAGTGCCCGGATATTACGATCAACAACTAAGCCCCGCCTCCAGAAAGAGCAGGGCCATGAGGCCACGCCCCGAGTTTCAGGATTGGTCAGGGTGACGTCAGGTGCTGAGAGTGGGAGTGGTTTGGATAACATTTATGCGGGCTTTGCGGGGGAAGAAGAATCGCTCTTGCTCTCTCTCGGGCAGAGCTTTGTTCACGGTCGGTCGCTTTTGTGCTGGCGGTTCCTGGCTCGTGTGAGGAGAACTTTGCGGAGCTCGTGTGGACTTTTGCGATCGTGAGGAGGAGGTGTTAGTGGCGGTTTGTGGGTCCGCGTTGTGCTTCCCCGGATGGCAGAGAGACCCGAGGAAACACTTCCCTCAAAAAGGGCCTCACGTTCGTGGAGCCGAGGAGCGGCCATCTTGTGCACTTCCCGCCTGTGGGGCTTCGAGCTTCGAGGACCAGCAAGCTCCTTAAAGCCTCGTTGAGTGTCGGCCGGTTTGAAACGAAACAATTTTTTTTATTATCTTTCCCTTTGTCTGTTTTGTGTGTCTGAGTGAAGACGTCTCACCGTAGGAAATATTCAATTTGCCTCACCGTTCATTTTTATTCTTTGATTTACTTCATTATATTCCTTACTGTGCATTTTATTTATGTCTTGTTTGCATGGTGTCGGGTCCGAGGATAACCCGTGTGGTGGCCGTCGAAGGTAAGCGCTTTGGTTACGTCCAACACGTGCCAAAAGGTCTTGCCATTATTCGGAGTTTGCCTTCGCAGTAAGATCGTTTGGCTATCCGTCACCCAACGGTGATAACTGCACATCGGATTTTTATGTGAAAAAAGAAAAAATATTTTTTCACATAAAACGGCTTTTTGCGCGCAAAAAAAATTCTTTTGCTATTTTCGGAGAAAAAAATTATTTCGCCCTTTTTCGGGAAAAATAAAATAAAATGCCCTTTTTGGTCGAAAATGTCTGGCAACGCTAAAAAAAAATGAAGGAATTTTTCGAAATTTTAAACTGCGATCGAAATGTTTAACTGCAATCGAAATTTTTAACTGCGATCGATCTCAAAAACAAAATGTTGCGTCCACTTGCGTGCGTTGCGTCCCCAGCGTGTACAGCAGTGAGGCGGTGTACTACAGTGAGAGAGTGTACACAAAGTGTGAACAAGTCTCCTATCAAGATGAGTGCTGCTCTTCGTGACAAGTGGCTGAAGGAATTCAACGCTGGCGGCGATGGGGCCACCTTCAAGTACGTGTCGAGTGACACGGCTTTCTGTCGAGCTTGTGAAAAGACTTTCCGGGCGAAGCAGAAGTCTGAGCTGGCCCAACATGTCCGAGGAGACCGCCACAAGAGCAACTTGGCCTTGAAGAAGAGGACGGTCACGCAAGCCACCATGGAGGACTTTGGTGGCGGAAAGAGGCACAAGTGCGACGTCGTGGCTCAGGAGCTGTGCCAGGCCATGCTGGCCGCTGGCATCCCATGGTCGAAATTGGAAAACCCTGCCCTCCGGTCGTTCCTGGAGAAGCACATCACCCTCCAGATCCCCGATGAAAGCTGGATTCGAAAGCACTACCTCGACAAGTGCTACGACGAGGCCTTGGCGGGGATCCGTGCCAAACTCGGACAGCAGCCCATCTGGCTGTCCGTCGACGAGACGACCGATTCGACAGGTCGATATGTGGCCAACATCATCGCGGGACGCTTGTCCAAGGAGGGGTACTTTCGTCCCCACCTCGTCCAGTGCATGTTTCTGGAGAAGACCAACTCCGGGGAGATCGTGCGCACAGTCAATGACACGCTGCGCTATCTTTGGCCTGATTTCAAGCCGGAGTGCCTCAAGGTCCTCATCAGCGACGCCACGGCCTATATGATCAAGGCCGGCCATGCCCTGAAGGAACTCTTCCCGGACTTGCTGCATGTGACTTGCGTTGCCCACGTGCTCCACCGTGTCTGCGAGACAGTCCGAGAAATGTTCAAGGACGTCAACGACCTGATTGCCACGACGAAGAAGGTGTTCGTCAAAGCCCCGTTGCGTGTTGTCCTTTGGAAGGAGCAGCAGCCCAATCTTTCTCTCCCCCCGGAGCCCATTCTGACTCGGTGGGGGACGTGGATCGACGCCGCGGTGTTTTACGCCGAGCACTTCGAGGCTGTCAAGGACATTGTGGACCAGCTGAACGATGACGACGCGATGGCAATCCGGAGTGCCAAGGACCTGTTCGGAAAGGCGGACATCAAGCTCAGTTTGGTCTTCTTAAATGCCCACATGTCGTTCATCCCGAAGATCCTTAAGCAGCTGGAGGAGGCCGGCATGGAGCTGGCCAAGGCCTTCCAGCTCCTTGATCAGGCCAAGGAGGAGCTCGAAAAGATCCGAGGCTGCCGTAAGGGGATCCTGCTCACCAAGTTCAAGGCGGTGCTGCAGCGCAATCCCGACATTGGTGTGCTGAGGACAGTGGCTTTGATCCTGGATGGAGATCAGCACGGATCTGAGGTTGGTGTGCCGGCTGGAGTCAAGCTTGCCGACATCCCCATCTTGAGGTACTGCCCCATCGTCAGCGTCGACGTGGAAAGGTCCTTCTCCGTCTACAGAAACGTCCTCACTGACCGCCGACACCGCCTCACCAAGGAGAACATTACCAAGATAATGATTTCAAACACCTACTTTAACCGTTCCTAAAAGGGTCTTGTCAATTTCTTCTAGTCCTCTACTTATCAAACAATGCGGTTGCAATAAAGGTACCTGAACGTCATTTTTTACCTGTTTACTAGCCCAGAGTGCTTAATGTTGTGCAGGAAAAAGCTTACTTTTTGTTCTTTTTTTGACTGATTTCTGAAAAACTTGGTAATAATAAAAAATGAATAAAACGGGGGAAAAAAATATTTCGGGATTTTTTCACATAAAAAAAAAAAAATTCCGCTTTTCAAAACATAAAAAGCCTATTTTCTTAACATAAAAATCCGTAGTCTAGCTGATAACCGTTCAGGCTGACACTACAATATACTCATTTCTTAGTAAATACCCAGGTGATAAAGGGAATAAATAGTTGTTTGAAAAGTTTTTTTTTTCAACAAACACCTTGTTTTTTCAATGGTATTTTATAAAACCTAACAATAATGTGCAGTCTTTAAGAAATCACCCATCCCACTCCTTGCTTTTTCAATGACACAGGAAATCTTGCCAAGCTGTTTCAACATGATTGCAACACATGCCCCGCTCTCTAGCATTTTAAAAAGTCAACACACAACAACAACATGCATTTTAAGGCCATTTTCCCTGCTAGAGCGGGGGTTAGCCTTGCGGTCCCCATGACAATGTTCTCCATTTTGCCCTATTTTCTGCATCTCTCCTTGTTAACCCCCTTGCCCGCATTTCTTCTTCCACCATCTTTAGCCAAGTCTTTCTCGGTCTTCCCCGTCCTCTACTTCCTTCTACATTCATTTCCAGCACTCTTCTCAACCAGTCACTTTCATTCTTCCTCAACACATGACCAAACCATCTCAACCTGTTCCTCTTCACAGCATCAATCACAGGCTCTATTCCCATCATCTTTCGCAATTCATCATTTGTCTTCCTCTCTCTCAACGATACTCCGCACATCCATCGAACCATTCGCATTTCCACCCTTTCCAGCCTTCGTTGCTGCTCTACGTTCATTACCCATGTCTCGTTCCCATAAATCATAACACTTCTCACACATGCAGCATACACCTTTCCCTTCACGCATTTTAAAAATTTAGCATTTTAATAGGTCATGGTGTTTAAATACAGTACATTTGTTTTTTTATGCCTCCGCCCCCGAAGGTGGCCAGAGGCAATATGTTTTCGAGTTGTCCGTCCGTCCATACGGGCTAAACCTCGTTTTTCTCAGTAACCACATGTTCAATTGAGATGAACCTTTCAGGGTAGGAGTGACACCCATGCATAATGCTTTTATGATAATTGTGACATCATAGGTCATGTGGTATGGCAGCCATCTTGGACGAAACGCAAATAATTAAAAATATATTTATTGGAAACCACTGAATGGAAAATTTTTCAACTTGACACATTGTCAAGTACTCCCAATGGGGAACAAAAGCATGCTAATGATGACATCATAGGTGAAGTGATATACCAGCCAAAAATGTTTTAATCAAATTCCTTATCCTAAAAATCTGAAATTGCATGCACATGATCTATGACCCATTTGTATTGAAATATTAAATTTATGACATCATAGGTCACATGGTTTGGCAGCCATATTGGAATAACATAAAACCTTAAAAACACCTTCTCCCAAATGACTAAATCGATTGACTCGAAACTTTACGTGTCATTGACTCGGCATGGCAATTAAAAGATGATCACGAACACATCATTAGTCACATGATATGGCAGCCATATTGGATTGAAGGAAAATATTAAATAATTATATCTCTGAAACCACCTACCCTATCGATGTGAAAATTTACAAATATCATCGAACACCATTGCTGCATATAAGAGGGCCAGTCAACAAGTAACCTTAAAATGGCGATATAAATTCGAGAATGTAATGTGTGTAGTTGTAGACGACATATGTAATATCTATGGGTAAGAGTCATGTTTTGCCTGTTTTAGATCTGGCAACATTGAGCATATGACGTCAGTAGAACAGTTCCAAGATGGCGGCTCCCTTAGACGCATGCACCAGGGAGGAGCAACGTTCTGTCATCTGCTTCTTGGGAAGTGAGGGTGTGAATCCAAGTGAAATCCATCGCAGAATGAAGATGCAATATGGTGACGCATGGTTATCGTTGCAGCAGGTGTATGACTGGGACAGGAAATTTAAAAGTGGAGTGTCCAGTGTGGTAGACGCTGCTCGCTCAGGCCGGCCTCACACAGCCTACACACCAGAAAAGGTTGCAGGAGTTGAGCGCGTGCTAAGGGAAAACCGTCGCATTACGCTTTACGAAAACCGTCGTATAAACATAAATGCAAATTTCGCAGGTGGAAAAAGTAAGTACACCCTTGGCTCTAATAGGTGGTATTGCCCCCTTTGGCAGAAACAACCTCAAGTAGGCGTTTCTTATAACTGTCTACGTCTCTGACATTGACTGGGAGAAATTTTTGCCCACTCCGCCATGCAGAATTCTTTCAGCTGTGCGATGTTTGAGGGGTTTCTTGCATGTACAGCTCGTTTCAAATCCCCCCACAACATCTCGATGCGATTTAGATCCGGGCTTTGACTTGGCCATTCCATAACCCTCCATTTCTTTCTTTTCAGCCATTCCTTGGTGGATTTACTAGTATGTTTAGGGTCATTGTCATGTTGCAAGGTCCACCTTCGGTTGAGCTTCAACTTTCCGACAGATGGCCTCACATTATCCTCAAGCACCCTCTGGTACAATGAAGAATTCATAGTGGTTTCGATGATGGTGAGCTGCCCAGGCCCCGATGCAGCAAAGCTGCCCCAAACCATAATATTTCCACCACCATGCTTTACAGTTGGTATCAGGTTCTTGTGGTCAAATGCTGTCTTTGGTTTTTGCCAAACATGTCTTCTGGTACTGTGGCCAAATAGCTCTACCTTTGACTCATCTGTCCAGAGCACATTGTTCCAGAAGTGCTGTTCTTTGCCGAGGTGTTCATTGGCAAACTTTAGTCTTGCCCTGATGTTCTTTCTGGACAGCAAAGGTTTCCTCCTGGCACACCTCCCATGTAGATCAAATTTGTGCAGACTCTTTCTAATGGTAGACTCGTGCACTTTGAAATCAACAGTGGCAAGAGCTATCTGTAGGTCCGGTGATGACATTCTGGGGTTCTTAGAGACTTCTTTCAGCATCTTGCGGTCTGCTCTCAGCCTGAACTTGCTGGGGCGGCCTGGCCTGAACAAGTTGCCAGTTGTTTGGAATCTTCTCCACTTGTAGATGATCTTCCGGACAGTCGAATAATTGATTTCAAATTGTTTGGAGATCTTTTTAAATCCCTTCCCAGACTCGTAGGCATCTATACTTATACAATGGACTACAAAATGTAAATGTTTCATGATATTTGTTATATTATATCACGTTTATCCATAAATATTGTTGAAATGAAGATCAAATAGCTGTATGTTGAAATATGTTGAAAAAGTCAAAACTTTACATGGGGGTACTTACTTTTTCACGTGACTGTATGTGCCATTTTATCTGATTTAAGAGATTTTAACATGGGATCATGTGTAGTCAATACCCCATTAATATGTTGTTTACGAGTATATTCCAGCGTTCCTCAGATTAGCTGTGCTGACTTGAATCTCCAACTGGATGAAATGGATAAAGATCTACATGGATTTGAGGTAAGTTTTTATTTCACATTCCTTGATTTAATGCTTTCCCATTTACTTAGAGCCACTTGTTTGCTGATATCTGATGAAAAGTCAACAACTTTTTTCCAACAGGAAACTCTGAGCTGTGAGAAGAAAACTAACAAGGACAGCTACATCTCCAAACCAACAAGTATCACATGGCTTCAAAGAACTGGAGGAAATCTCTCCTCATCCTCTTCTAGAGCTTCAAGACCAAACAAGAAGCTGAAAGAAAAGAAAAAAAACTGGTCATTATTAGCCTACACAATAATAATAATAATAATAATGTGCACATCATTAGCTTTTGTGAGGAACATTTAATTAGTTCACTTATAATTGAAGATTGATTGAACTGTTTAATAAAATATTGGGGTCGGTATGGGTTTTGGGGGGTGGGGGGAGGAGGGATGGCTGGGGTTGACACACAGGTACAGAGTATGTGTTGAAAGTACAAAGTATGTGCGGAAGGTAGAAGGTATGTGTGACAGGTAGAGGGTATGTGCAGATGGTCGAGGGTATGTGCAAAAGGTAGAGATCATCCGTGCTACCCTACGGTGTTCACCACACAAGGTAGTCACGCGACAATATATATATACATATATATACACAATATATATACACATGAAAGCCCGCTTGGAGTTTGCAAAAAGGCACCTAAAGGACTCAGACTGTGAGAAACAAGATTCTGTGGGCTTTCATGTGTCTTTCACTGCGGAGAGGCTTCTGTCTTGCCACTCTGCCATAAATCCCAGATCGGTGGAGTGTTGCAGTGATGGTTGTCCTTCTGGAAGTTTCTCCCATCTCCACACAGGATCTCTAGAGCTCAGCCAGAGTGACCATCGGGTTCTTGGTCACCTCTCTTACCAAGGCCCTTCTCCCCCGATTGCTCAGTTTGACCGGGCAGCCAGCTCTGGGAAGAGTCCTGGTTGTTCCAAACTTCTTCCATTTAAGAATTATGGAGGCCACTGTGCTCTTGGGAACCTTCAATGCAGCAGAGATTTTTTTTTGTAGGCTTCCCCAGATCTGTGCCTCGACACAATCCTGTCTCTGAGCTCCGCAGGCAGTTCCTTCGACCTCATGGCTTGGTTTTTGCTCTGATATGCATTGTCAGCTGTGAGACCTTATATAGACAGGTGTGTGCCTTTCCAAATCATGTCCAATCAATTGAATTTACTACAGGTGGACACCAATCAAGGTGTGGAAACATCTCAAAGATGATCAAGAGAAATGGGAGGAACCTGAGCTAAATTTCAAGTGTCATAGCAAAGGGTCTGAATACTTATGTCAATGTGATATTTCAGTTTTTTATTTTTAATAAATTTGCAAAACTTTCTAAAATCCTGTTTTCTCTTTGTCATTATGGGGTATTGAGTGTAGATTGATGAGGGAAAAAATGAATTTAAACGATTTCAGCATAAGGCTGCAACATAACAAAATGTGAAAAAAGTGAAGGGGTCTGAATACTTTCTGAATGCACTGCAGGAGGGTATCTCAAAAAGTTGTGGTCTGATTATGACAAAACTTGGTGGATGAGTTGGTTGGGTGACAAGAACAAGTTGGTTATGTGACAAGAACAAGTTGGTTAGGTGACAAGAACAAAGCGATTATATTTTGGTTAAGGGACAGATGCAGATCTGCCTTATCAGTGGGATACAAAATGTAAACTGTTCAGCCTGATGGACGTTTGTGCTCTAGCGAGCGCCGTTGTCGCATCATGAAATTTGTTGATTCACACAATCATGAATTGATAATTTTTATCCTGAAGCAGTCATTTACAATTTTATTTTCTAAAGGTGTCATGGTCTGCCACAATATAAACAATTCCAAATCAGGTGTCCTCCAATCCCCATTAAGCTGTAAATAATAATTTCCCCTTCAAAATGAAACGATCCCTTTGTTACCCATTCAGAAAACATTTCAAAATCATACATACTATACTGTACTTCCAAGTTCTTGACAATACAGCTTCGACAAAAAAAAACAAACTAGAACGGCACTCAGTAGAGAGCACACCTCCGCCTGGTGAACAGTTTACGTTTTGTATCCCACTGATCGGCCGGATCTGGATTCGGACCTGAACCAAAATATATTCAGCTTGTTCGTGGCAACTAACCACCTCATCCACCGAGTTTTGTCATAAGTTATCCGCAACGTTTTGAAATATCATGCTGTATTACCGTTTTGCCCCCCCTCTCTGAATGATGAATCACTTAAAAAAAAAAATCCGTGTCCGGATCGTGATTCGGATCGTCACGAAAAACAAATCGATTCTTCCTGGTCACACACCCAACCTGTCCACAAAATTTTGTCCAAATCCGTGCATAACGTTTTGAGATACCATGTTTCATATAGTCTTTACCATATCACTCAATGGTGAAGAATCACTTAAAAATGATCGCATCCGTATCTGGATCCGGCTCTTCACCCAAACCTAAATAAATTCGTCCTTGTCACACACCCAACCTGTCCACCAAATTTCGGGTGAATCTGTCTGCAACTTTTTGAGATATCCTGCTCAAAGAAAAAAAACAGACAGACAGACATAGGTGAAAACATAACCTTCGGTGGTGGAGGGAATTAATTGAAAAGAGCAGACTATGAATGTTTTGCCAATACATTTGATCATGATGGACTATGAATGTTTTGCCAATACATTTGATCATGATGGACTATTAATGACAGCCATAATCTTATTATTAATTAGCTATTGGTCACTGGCTTTGATACCAATACATATTTTTTATAACAGACCCTTGGCATCAAAAAGCTAAGTATTTTCAACAAATAGTTTCAAATGGAGCACATCACTTCCATTAGAGCACTTAAATTGATCAGATGTGGCAATAAATGCGAATTGTTGATCGCAGCTTGCCGGCTCGATGACAGAAGATGCCATTTCCATTTTTGCCCTTCCATCCCTACCCTGTATATAATTCCGTGCGGGTACAGGCAACTTGCTAGTAGCAACAAATACTGTATCAAAAATTGTTAATTTATAACTCACCTTGTTTCTCATAGAAACTCACCTTGTTTCCCCCCATTTGTTGTTGAATTTCTGAAGGCGCACAAGGTATTCCCTGTAATCATTGAATTCCTTCAATGAGCATTGAACCTGCAAAAACAGATTTTCAAAATTATAAACACAATTTTCCTGTTTACTATGATAGACATAGTCACGTGAAAAAGTAAGCACTACACCCCATGTAAAGTTTTGACTTTTTCAACATATTTCAACATACAGCTATTTGATCTTCATTTCAACAATATTGATAGATAAAGGTGATATAATATAACAAATATCATGAAACATTTACATTTTGGAGTCCATTGTATAATTTAAATAAACATAAATGCAAATTTCGCAGGTGGAAAAAGTAAGAACACCCTTGGCTCTAATAGGTGGTATTGCCCTCTTTGGCAGAAACAACCTCAAGTAGGCGTTTCTCATAACTGTCTACCAGTCTCTGTCATCGACTGGGAGAAACGTTTGCCCACTCCTCCATGCAGAATTCTTTCAGCTGTGCGATGTTTGAGGGGTTTTCCTGCATGCACAGCTCGTTTCAAATCCCCCTACAACATCTCGATGGGATTTAGATCCGGGCTTTGACTTGGCCATTCCAGAACCCTCCATTTCTTTCCTTTCAGCCATTCCTTGGTGGATTTACTGGTATGTTTAGGGTCATTGTCATGTTGCAAGGTCCACCTTCGGTTGAGCTTCAACTTTCCGACAGATGGCCTCACATTATCCTCAAGCACCCTCTGGTACAATGAATAATTCATAGTGGATTCTGTGATTGTGCGCTGCCCAGGCCCTTATGCAGCAATGCTGCCCCAAACCATAATATTTCCACCAGCATGCTTTACAGTTGGTATCAGGTTCTTGTGGTCAAATGCTGTCTTTGGTTTTCGCCAAACATGTCTTCTGGTACTGTGGCCAAATAGCTCTACCTTTGACTCATCTGTCCAGAGCACATTGTTCCAGAAGTGCTGGTCTTTGCCTAGGTTTTCATTGGCAAACTTTAGTCTTGCCCTGATGTTCTTTCTGGACAGCAAAGGTTTCCTCCTGGCACACCTCCCATGGAGATCAAATTTGTGCAGACTCTTTCTAATGGTAGACTCGTGCACTTTGACATCAACAGTGGCAAGAGCTACCTGTAGGTCCCGTGATGACATTCTGGGGTTCTTAAAGACTTCTTTCAGCATCTTGCGGTCTGCTCTCGGGCTGAACTTGCTGGAGCGGCCTGGCCTGAACAAGTTGGCAGTTGTTTGGAATCTTCTCCACTTGTAGATGATCTTCCGGACAGTCGAATGATTGATTTCAAATTGTTTGGAGATCTTTTTAAATCCCTTCCCAGACTCGTAGGCATCTATAACCTTCTTTCTGAAGGCCTCAGAGAGCTCTTTTGATCTAGGCATGGTGACGCCGCACACTTCAACAACAAAGAGCAAACCAAACTAAATGTCTGAGGTTTAAATAAGACAGGTTCCTCCAAGATCCTCTCTAATGATGTTCTAATCATTTACACCTGAGCTGGTGCACCTGATTCTAATTTTAGGTATTTGAAGTAGTGATAAATGTAGGGGTGTACTTACTTTTTCCACATGCGAAATTTGCATTTATGTTTATTTAAATTATACAATGGACTACAAAATGTAAATGTTTCATGATATTTGTTATATTATATCACCTTTATCTATCAATAATGTTGAAATGAAGATCAAATAGCTGTATGTTGAAATATGTTGAAAACGTCAAAACTTTACATGCGGTGTACTTACTTTTTCACGTGACTGTATTACACTGTTCTCCAGCTAGAAATCCCACACTTAAAAAACACCCGAAGCTCATAATTAATTTTGATTTTATAAAACAACTAACAGCTACTGCCTGTGGAGGGGGGTGGATGTTGGAGTGATGGGGAGGACCCCCCGGCGCCGCCCGGCTGCGTGAGCTTTTCCCAACGGTGTTGGACATTGAAAAGCTATGGAGTTATTGTCCTCATGGTGGTTAACTTTTCCCAACGGTGTTGGACATTGAAAAGCTATGCAGTTATTGTCCTCATGGTGGTTAACTTTTCCCAACAGTTTTGGACATCTGCCATGATCTTTCCTGGGAAAACCACATTTCAAATCTGGCCTCCAAAGCCAGTCGCCGACTGGGCATCCTCCGTCGTGTAAAGTCTTTCCTTGGCACACCTGAGCTCCTCACCACATACAAGGCTTTCATCCGCAGCTCAATGGAATACTGCTCTCCCCTCTGGGCTGATGCTCCTGCCTCACACCTAGCTCGTCTTCACGCTGTTGAAACCAAAGCGTTCAGAATCATTGGAATCTCCCGCGATGAAGCTAACTCCAAGGGCCTTTCACTCACTCACCGCAGGCAGGTTGGTGGTCTTTTCGTCTTCTGCCGACTCCTCTCTGGCCTTGCCCCCCCAGCTCTCTCTAGGCTCTGTCCCCCAAATATTCCTACAGGTCACACAAGATCTGCCTGCAACCCTCTTATGGTTAAACTGCCAAAATCAAGACTCTCTGCTCACCTTCACTCCTTCATTCCTCTTTTCTCCCGCCTCTGGAACAAACTCCCTCACTCTCTTCAATCCCACTCCACCCTCCAGGTCTTTAAAACAGCTGTTCACCACCATCTCTTATCTTCCCCCATCCAAAACCTTGATCTTTTCTACCCCCGCTAATTTCACCCCAAATCCACTTTTTTTAAATACCAACTTCTGTCCTTGAAGTCCTTGGTGTCCTTGTGTTTTATACTTCTCCCACCCCCCCCCCCTTCCCACGCCTCCTCCCCCCAAGCCCTCTCCCTCCCACACATCTCCCTGCTCTCAAATGTTGTGTTTGTGTGCTTCCCCTTCTCTCCCCATCTTGTCTTCCGCTCCCTCTTTTTATATATTTTGTTTGTCTGGTTGATTTGTTTGTGAAATAAATGTTAGCTCTTTCAAGAGCCTCGATTCGGTATACGAAAAAAAAAAAAAAAAAAAACTATGGAGTTATTGTCCTCATGGTGGTTAACTTTTGCCGGCTGGTCGGCTGCAGCACGGCCTGACCACATATCCTAATATACACTTCATAGTGGCCCTTGGTGGCATCAAGATGGACATCAAGGCCAATGTGTGGAAGCTTAAACCTTAAACACCCCATAAAAACAAACCATGTTTTGAACAATTGTAATAATCTCAATCGTTGGTCTTTTTTATTACCATGCTGATTAAGGATTTACTCTTTAAAAAGAAAAAGGCTCTCCAAAAGGCTCTTTTGTAAAGTGCCCAAAGTAGTGTAATAATGTTGCTTCTGGGACACCTCCGTTTAACATGGGAAATCCCTATCTAATGTCATTTACCCCCTTGTCTTTTTCAAAAATCATAAACACCTCTATTTCTCCCACCCTCATCTTTATAAACCTTTTGTCTGTAGTACCTATCCTTAATGTTGTTCATTAGACCACTCAAACACTACAAATATTTGTTTTCTCTTATAGACCTATCATCCTTCTTCTACATATCATCTGGCAGATTAATCTTTGACCCATTCACTTCCATATTAATTCTTTCCCTCCCTCATTGCCCCTAAACACCTATATTTCTCTCACCCTGTTCTTTACGAACCTTCTAACCTTTTGACATGTTATCCTTATTCATTAGACCACTTAAACACCTGTGATCCTTCTGACCTCATGGACCTTTTAACCTTTTACTCTTAATATCATCTGGTGAATATAACCCACTCAAACAACGACCCTACAAATATTTGTTTATGCGTGGGAAATAATTTAATTCTCCTACAACTCTCTTCACCATCTAATATATTAACAATAAATATGTTTGAGTTTGGTTCTTTATTAAGATATTTTAACTGAGCTAAGATAAAATGGTAAACCTCCCTCAATGTTCTTATTTGAGCGCCTCCAGTGCCACACACTTTTTGGTAGGCTCTGCCCACCTTTTGTTAAGCTCCGTCCACTTTTTGGAAAAACCCCGCCCACTTTTTGGTAAGCCACGCCCACCTTTTACTAAGCCCCGCCCACTTTTTGTTAAGCCACGCCCACTTTTTGCTATGCCCCGCCCACTTTTGCTAAGCTCCGCCCACTTTTGCTAAGTCCCACCCACTTTATAAACTCTTCAGCATTGTATCATTTCCAGGTAATACATAACATCATTTTCAGGGAATTTCCATCACATCATTTCCAGTTAAGACACGCCCAGGGAATTTCCACAGGAAATGACACACACCCAGCCCTTCTTATAAAAGGCACCGACCACACAGGCTTTTTCAAACACGCTTTCTGCTTCACTTGAGAATGGACTCCTATGCCGAAATGGAATGGGATAACTTTGCTATTCCTTGGAGTCCTACTACCTGTGTAGCGCTCAACCTTCAGATTGATGAACTGGACTCGAACCTCTTGTCGATGGAGGAAATTGTATCTGAGCTACGAAATGAAAATTCTACTTTTAACACAACTTGGGATAAAGTTATTTTTTTGTTTGAAGATCTTTTGAACAACCAAGACCCACAGAACGAGTTCTACCTTGATGACCCAGCCAAAGAGTTATACCTTGGAGATCCACAAAATCCTGAAAAAGAGTTCTACCATGATGATACTTATTGTGAGTTATCAAAACAAAACCCACTGAACGAGTTCTACCTTGATGACCCAGCCAAAGAGTTATACCTTGGAGACTCACTAAATTTGGGAAAAACAAATTATGAGGTCTGCCTAGATGGTTCTAACTGTGGAGCCTACCTTGGAGACTCACTAAATTTGGGAAAAACAAATTATGAGGTTTGCCTAGATGGTTCTAACTGTGGAGCCTACCTTGGAGACTCACTAAATTTGGGAAAAACAAATTATGAGGTCTGCCTAGATGGTTCTAACTGTGGAGCCTACCTTGGAGACTCACTAAATTTGGGAAAAACAAATTATGAGGTTTGCCTAGATGGTTCTAACTGTGGAGCCTACCTTGGAGACTCACTAAATTTGGGAAAAACTAATTATGAGGTCTGCCTAGATGGTTCTAACTGTGGAGCCTACCTTGGAGACTCACTAAATTTGGGAAAAACAAATTATGAGGTTTGCCTAGATGGTTCTAACTGTGGAGCCTACCTTGGAGACTCACTAAATTTGGGAAAAACTAATTATGAGGTCTGCCTAGATGGTTCTAACTGTGGAGCCTACCTTGGAGACTCACTAAATTTGGGAAAAACAAATTATGAGGTCTGCCTAGATGGTTCTAACTGTGGAGCCTACCTTGGAGACTCACTAAATTTCATAAAATTAGGAAAAGAGTTTTACCTTGGAGACTTTGAAAACTGGTTTCGTTTTGGAGACTCTGAATGGGGGTTTTGTTTTGATAACTCGGAATGTGATACCTATCTTGGAGACTCAACAGGATTGTGGTTATACCTTGGGAACTTGGAAAGTTGGTTTTATTTTGGAGACTCTACCTGTGGGGTACATCTTGGAGACTCTTTGCATTCTAAAGCAATGAACAATGTTCTTTGTTTAATGACGCTTGATTTAAGCAATATCAAGAAAGTTCGAGGAAGAAAATGCTGGAAAATTCTTTCTTCCCATTTCTACTTCTTCAAACTTGAAAGCCTTGAAAGACAGAATTGGAGGAAGAGGAAAAAAAATAAAAATGAAATACGTATTTAAAAAAAGAAGAAAAAAAAAGAAATACGTATTTTTAAAAAAGAAGAAAAAAAAGATTATGTTAGGGTTAGGGTGGGATTTTGAATGTGAGGGTTAGGGATTAGGTTGGGTTAGGGATGGAGTTGGGTTAGGGATGGGGTTGGGTTAGGGTTGGGATTTTGAATGTGAGGGTTAGGGTTGGGATTGGGTTAGGGATGGGGTTGGGTTAGGGTTGGGATTTTGAATGTGAGGGTTAGGGTTGGGGTTGGGTTAGGGATGGGGTTGGGTTAGGGATGGGGTTGGGTTAGGGATGGGGTTGGGTTAGGGATGGGGTTGGGTTAGGGATGGGGTTGGGTTAGGGATGGGGTTGGGTTAGGGATGGGGTTGGGTTGGGGATGGGGTTGGGTTGGGGATGGGGTTGGGTTAGGGATGGGGTTGGGTTAGGGATGGGGTTGGGTTGGGGATGGGGTTGGGTTAGGGATGGGGTTGGGTTAGGGATGGGTTGGGTTAGGGATGGGTTTGGGTTGGGGATGGGGTTGGGTTAGGGATGGGGTTGGGTTAGGGTTTGTATATTATTATGACTCACTCACACATACACACACACAAAAGTTAAGCCCCAACTGAAAAGTTGAGGGATTCTGTGTTTGGGGTTCACAGATTTAAAAACGTATCCCCATTATACACATACAAAAGTTAAGCCCCAACTGAAAAGTTGAGGGATTCTGTGTTTGGGGTTCACAGGTTTAAAAACGTATCCCCATTATACACACACAAAAGTTAAGCCCCAACTGAAAAGTTGAGGGATTCTGTGTTTGGGGTTCACAGGTTTAAAAACGTATCCCCATTATACACACACAAAAGTTAAGCCCCAACTGAAAAGTTGAGGGATTCTGTGTTTGGGGTTCACAGATTTAAAAACGTATCCCCATTGTACACACAAACAAAAGTTAAGCCCCAACTGAAAAGTTGAGGGATTCTGTGTTTGTGGTTCACAGATTTAAAAACGTATCCCCATTACATTTTATTTATTTATTTATTATTTTCAAGGGTATTATCTGCTTACTTGTGTTTTTTGTAATTCTTGCGAGTAAAATGAACCCAAGATTTCTTCTCCATTTAAATCATATAATTTGTAGGTCCAAGGAGCTGTATCCATTACATCAATGATTTTAAATAATTCACGAGTCCATTTTTGTGTATAACCTTTCTCAAAATGACTTTTCCATTTGTATATCCTTACAATATCACCAACTTTAAACTTGGGCTTTCTCAAATTAATCTCCTTTTCATATTCTAATTTTGTAAATGTTTCCGATGGTTTTGATTTTGTTGATGAATGAACTGTATTATTGTAATTATCGACAATATCCTGAATTAAATACACCCATTTTTGAGAACCGAGTTCTGTGAATTTTTTATATAATTTCTCTTTCAAAGTACGATTAAAACGCTCAATAACAACTGCCTTTCCTTCATTAAAGGTGCTGTATAATTTAATACCCTTCCCCTTAAGAAATTTCATGAATATTTTGTTATAGAACTCTGTTCCCTCATCAGTCCATAACTTCTTTGGTTTCCTTTTATCCCGATCAAATATTAGCTTAAAGGCTAACATTAAAGTATCACCCCTTTTATTTTTTAAAGGGACAACCCAGGCAAATCTACTCCTCAAATCAATAACGGTTAAAGCATACCTGTATCCCCTGTCATTATTCAATTCAATTAAATCAGCGGACCATATGTGGTCGGTGTATTTAGAATAAACCTTCCTTCTTTTAAACTTTGTGATTATAGGTTTGTGTAATTCTTCAGCCAAAAGCTCCTCAGTCTTGATGACATCATTAGAGCCTAATAGTTTTTTGAGGAATAACCAAGACCAAGTTTCAATTTAGCATTTATCAAATTTCTCACAATAAACCTATCAACTTTCTCTCTCAACGTTGGATTTTGTATCAAAGACAAATTATACAACATTTCGCTGTCGGCTTTATGTTTTTCAGTCAACGTAGTGGTTTTCCCATAAGCAATATCATGCTTCATACACACTTCGTCAACCCTATTTGTAGGTTTAGACCAAGGTTTAGGATTGTCAGCCTCATCTAATCTTTTATCCAAGTTTGTTCCTGGACCACAGAAAGAATACCCTGGAAGGTGTAATTCCCCTGGAATTCCAGTTGTTGTAAATTTACTTCCTGACAGAAACTTTTGTATGTCTCCTCCTCTTTTAGGAGAGATGAATTGGCACTTTTTAGAGCCACATACTTGACATATTCCTTTTTGATAAACTCTATTATTTTTAGCTTTAACATAAGAGATATTTTTAGATTTAGTTTTCTTTTTACATTTGAGACAATAACTCATATTTATTTATCAGAAAAATTCCGACAGAGTATCAAAACCTTTTTGGTTTTCAACATATACATTTCAATCTTTATTTTTAAAACATAAAGAATCCTAAGGAATGCCTTCACTCTCTCCTCCATTTATTTACAAATAAAAACTAACTAAAGTCAATGACACCAACATCATCAATCACATAATCTTTTCCTTCTTCTTCTTCTTCTTCTTCACCACTTTCTCGTTTAAATCTCCTCCCTGAAATTGAAGACATTGACGTTCTTATTTTTGAAACTATTATCTTCATAAGAGTTGTTAATTCTTTAATTTCCTCTTCGGTGCGTTGAGATTGATTTATTTGCTTTAATACACTCAATCTTTTATGAATCTCAATGATTTCCATCTTTTTATATTTTTCCTCCCTCTCTCTTTGCTCCCTCTCCTCCTCCTCCATTTTCTCCCTCTCCTCCTCCTCCATTTTCTCCCTCTCCTCCTTCTCCTTTTTCTCCCTTTTCTCCCTTTCCTCCTTCTCCCTTTTCTCCCTTTCCTCCTTCTCCTTTTTCTCCCTCTCCTCCTTCTCCTCCTTTTTCTCCCTCTCCTCCTTCTCCTCCCTCTCCCTTTCCTCCTTCTCCTTTTTCTCTCTTTCCTCCTTCTCTTCTTCAACTCCTTCCTCATCCCTTGCTACCCTTGAGTTTGAACCCCAAAGAATATTATACATATACTCATCTGGATTTTGAGATATTCTTGTATCTATAATTATTTTTCTCATAATAGGATACCAATAAGATTTGTTGACGATTTCTAAAAGAGTTTTATATTTCATAACTTTGAGAAGTTCATTTTTATTTAATATTTTAAACAAGTCTCTATTTGTGGGTTTAACAATATCAGTATAAGGCCAGTTTTTAATGACAAAATTCCCATGTATATGCTCCAAATCATAAGGTATGTAATACCGAGCACCCTTTTCTTGTAGGTATCCTTGAATACAAAAATTATAATTCTCTTGTAGTCTTCTTCCTGCCATTTATGTATCAGAAATATATGTGAGATTAATATTATGACAGGTAATACCACCCCATCTTCCCACTACCAAATCGGTTTGTATTCCTCGGCTTTCTATCCTTATCTCATTACCTTCCTTCTTTGTCATGCGAACCATCGCTATACTATCATATATTTTTCTTTTCTTAAAATCACGTATTTGTTGTTTACTAATTGTACTTCCACATAAATCCTTATCCTCACCAAGTGGATAATATTCTTCTTTACGAGACTGATTTAAATCATGTAGGTCTTCTATGTTTATTGAAAAAGACCAATTATACCCTAAATCAGGCATATCATACCCCCATTTATTAATTTGCATATTAACTAAATGTCCTTCTTTATAAAATTCAATTGTAAGCAGGTAGTTAAATTCAATGAGGAAAGGTGTATGGTCAGTATAACCAGGTGTTGTGGTTGTAAATTTTACTTCTTTCACAAAACGTGCTGTTTTCTTTAAAAATATATATTGTGATAAATCACTTAATCTAATTAAGTCATTCGCATCTGTAGGGTTTGGATAATTGATTAATTTATAAGTATTCTTCATATTAATATTTTTACTTACACTATATTTTTGTCGTTCAGCCTGTGCCTTTGTATAATAATTTGATAAATCAATATCCTGAGAGGATTTTCCAAAGATAGAACCATCTTTTCCAACATAAGTCATTTATATTAGATTAAAAATGATATCATAAAAATTTTCATTATTGTTGAGTTGAAATAATACATATAAACATAATTGACCACAACATTTAGAATTAATTTCTTGAACTTGAAATGTTTGATAAACACCATTCTGTAAGAATTGTATTACTTCAACAGGTGGTGGCATACCATAACTATCAAAATAATATTTATCCTGACTATTATGAATACAAACCCAATGAGAACCATTCTGTGTGTCTAAATTCATAATAATATTCTTTGTATTCTTATTTATATGTATTAATTCATCTCTCATACAAATAACCACATTATCAATTTTTAGTGTTTTACAATACTTAGCTAGTTCTATATTTGACGTTGTATTCTTTCCAAATTGTTTAAACCATTTATCCATTTATTTATGAGAAAGATACAATCCATTACCCCGTTTAGTTAGTTTAACACCCGCTTGAGCGATAGAGGAAAGCATATCTCCAACCAACAATCTAGCTTTATCAGGTAGACTTTCAAGTTTTTGAGCAAAATCTACAATTACACCACTTCCACTAATTTGTTTCTCCAACTCCTTGTTATGTCTTTCCAATTCTTTTTGAGCTTTTAGTTGTGCCTTCCTTTCGTTAGCAGTTTTTACCGCTGCTGAAATACCACCAGTCAATGCTCCCGCCGCACTTAAACCAGCAAATAAAGGAATTAGAAACGGGAGAAATCCTCCTCTTGACTCGTCTATTGAATATTTCTTTAACATAGGTTTCGTCATTTTAATTTTAAGTGATCCAACATCATTTAGTGTTTTTACTTGTGTGTGTGTGAGTAAAACATCAATTCTTACAGCTCCTTTTCTTTGAATTGTATTAACATTAATAATACAAGGCTTTTGATTTTGAATACAAGATGTTAATTTATTAAGATTGATTTGATTAACATATACCCCAACCATTTATTTATGAGAAAAAACCTATGTGATATTAATCATAACACCATTATCTGTATTAATCTGTAATTCTGTTTCCTCCAAAAGCAAACAATATGCATTAACCTCTTCACTCTCCCCTCTTTCAATGTATAGAGAAGTATCCACTCGATTAGACTTTATAGTTTCCTTTTGAGAACTCAGGTCAATTGTGTAGATTGTATAAAGTTTTTGAAACGCAACCATATCCAAAATAGGATCATTATTACCATTACTTTCACACACCTTTTGGTAGGACTTGTAGGCTTCCGCATAATCATTTTTTTCCCAATCAATTTCCAATCTATCTCGCGGATAAAATGTGCCATCAAGAGAAACCCGAAGTTGTTTCACCTTAGCATTATCACTCAGCGCATTATTCTTATTAGTACCGTCCTCTCCATCTGGTTTTTTAAAAATGAGCCAGAGGTATCGTGGCTTTCCTTGAAGAACACCCAAATTCCAAGTGTAGGTAGTGTGTTCCAGTTTAACGTGTTGACATCTTCTTTTAAGGTATGATACATTTAGCGGTTTCTTTGAGTTAAGTCTTCTATTTAACATCTCTTCCGTTTTAAGATTAGGAGTATATTCACTGATATACCAACACAAATCATTAATAACAAATTTATTATTTTCTCCAAAAGCATTTTCAACCCCAAAAAGCAATCTATTTACATTATCATTCCTTTGTAGTTGAAATCTAATTTTAAGCCCATACAAAACTTTATCATAATCACAAAATCCAAATATACCTTTCAGAGGTACTGCTACGGTAAAACTATTCTCAGCTTTTGCGTCATCATTATACATTGACTTCCTTTGACTATAACCAGGGTCTGCGTTTGTACCCGTTGACATATCAGGAATAAAACCTTCAACAGCTCCCTTACCCATTCTATCACTAAACGAATATAGTGTAAATTTCATCATTTCAGATGTAGCAGAGACATAATCAACCGCTTCAACCTCTTGTGTTCCAATATACAGGCGGACACTGTCAAACATTTTCCAGAAGAAATCATTTACGAGTGTAGCATTAGTATTATTCGCAGCCTTAGTGAATTTAAATTTACACAGCAAGAAACTATCAGCTAGATTCAAGTAAGTTTGTTGATTATTTATTTCAAAACTTTTTGTTCCGTTTGAATTCCAGTCTGTTCCTGTTATAGCATTTACCTTAAAATAGTCTTCCTTTTTAGTGGAGTTTGAAATGATAATCGTATCATCCAAATCATAGATACTATCAATCGCTTCCATACTTGTATTTATATAGCATTAAAATTGTTGAAACCCTGACCCAAGTATTTTAATGATTTTTTGTCGTTCTTGTGAAGATAGTTGAGTTTTACCTTTTTTTATTTCTTTGATTGCTTGTAATTTATGAGACTCCTTTTGAGCATCTTTTATACTCTTTATAGCACCCGCAACGGAGCCCACGGCAGAAGCAGTTGAATCAATTAGGTCTTTATGTTTAACGATGGTTGAACCAATACCCATTAGAGTATCAATTATCCCATCTCCTTTATTTCGAAATTGATGACCTACACCTCGTTGTCTCTTAGGTTTATAGTATCCTCTACCCACATACCTTGTATAGTCTGGTGAAAGGAACATGCCCTCCCCTGTAATTATTTTATATTTTCCCAACTCGTGTTTTCTCACAATAACCATTATTTATTTATTGAAAAACTTCACGTAGGTGAATTCTGATGGATATAATTTCATCATTAAAGGATATCATACGATTATCTTGGTCGGTTATCCTAAAACTTACTCTGTATATGGTTTTTCCTGACACAGGTAAATAGACAAGATTTTTTGGTTCCATATTAAATTTATAACCAATCGGGGTTGAGTATGCACTGAATGAAAATATTGTATTTGTTCTTATTCCATCGTTATAAGCACCATCAATCAAATCACAATGAATTAATACTGAATTTATACCGGAGGATATTTGGATAACATTATCACTGTAAAACGTCCCGTTAGTTTCAATCTTTTTTGAAGAGAAACCCAATAGCTCTCTAAACGAATTTTCAATCGTGAAATCAACTTTATAATTATTTTTAAGTTTAATAGTTGATTTTGAAGTGTGTGTTTGAATATCTATTACAATATTTTTTGGTTCATCACCTTTTTCTTTCATAAGGCGAGAGACTTCTGAAGATATTTGAGAAATCTCGTAAGCTCCAGGTGAAACGGTTATAGTTTTATATCCACTTCCTGGATTATAACTAAACTTGTTGTTTTTCTCTGTGATATTAAAAAGGGTATTGTAAGTTTCCATTGACAACAAAGATGCCTCATATGAGGTAAGGGGGTCAAGTTGTAGTGGGTAAGGGAATGAAGCTGTGTAATCGCTCGTTGTGAAATTAAAACTAAGAATTGTGCTTCTCATCTTATTTAATATCTAATAAAATATCTTTGTATTGACATTTATTAATTATTTTCATGTTCATCAACTGATCTAAAATGGCTGAGGATTCATTAAAACAATTGTTGTTTCCAGCCTTCTTACTACCTAACAACAATAATAGCCTATTAACTAATTGTGATGGGTCATTTGGAAGAAAACTAACACCCGAACCAAGCTTACTTAAAGCATCAATAATATGTTTCTCCTTCTCATTCTTCTTACTTTTACCAGCAACAGAAACTCCATAATCAAGTGCATTTAGCAACTCAATATATACCCTATCTTCCTCTCTTTCCATATCAAGTGGTTCCTCAAAATATTTTGAACCGCTGAATCCGGGGTTTGTTAGAAGAAACATTAATCTTGGAGTTAATTTAACATTTGGTTGAGTAGAACTCAAGAACATCAATTCATCATTAAATATCAATACCTTTTCTTCCACAAGATGAAACACTGCTGGTTCTTCTGTTGGAATGAGACCTGCTCTGGTTTTTGAACCCGCCGAATATTCATTGTTTTGAAGAGCTTCCACAACATAATTAGGGGGTTGATTTACCTCCTCAAGTTTCCGAAATAATCCCTCGTCATCATATTCTAATTCACCAAGTTCTTGTTTTGTTATCTGACTAAAATCTTTGAGCATTTGAAGTTTTTTCGGAGTAAATTCTACCGTGGGAACTGTAGGTGAGTGTTGAGTTTTCAAAAGTGGTTTAAAGAATTTCTCTTGTTTTCTTTCAAAGGCTTCTTCACCAGTTAGTTTCTGTCTCCGTTTCTTCTTTATCTCTTCCTGTTGTTTAACAACTTTTGAAACTAATTGTTGATGTTCCTTAAACTTTCTTTCTCTTTCTTCGGTATTCATTTTCTGTATTTATTTATTGAAAAATATCATTTAGTATCTCATCTTGTTTCACAACAATATATTTATATTTTCCAATCGTGTGTTTCATATAATTTTCAAATTCTTTTTTACTACATAACGTAGAGCAATTATCTCTCCAAAAATTATTTACATCTATTGAATTTAACTTAAATAAAATAAAAGTATTGGCATTGTTTCTTATTGAGCGTCGAGGGAGTTGAAAATATGATTGACTAAGATATATACAATTACAAGAAGAATGTCTCCCTCTTGTATAGTAGCTATCCATTACTGTTTGGTTTCTCTCATTAACACAATCATCAAAGATGACGAGGTTCTTTTTTGATTTATCTAAATCTTGAGGTGAAGGTATATCATCCGTATTATCACTGAGAATACAAGTTATGGGTTTCGATTTTGATTTCTGTGTATCACAAAATAATTGTATTATATCTTCAATATTATAATCATTCAGTTTGTTTTGAAGTTTAAATAAACCGATAATGTCTTCCTTTTTAAGACCTGCATTAAAACCCTGTGAGAGTAGTTGATACTCGGGTTGAAAACTTGACTTTGTAAAAATTATTAAATTATCATAATCTAAAAAATTAGGACCAAGGAGCATCTTTAAAAGTAAACAGGTTTTCCCACATCCGCTTGAACCAACTATTAGACATCTCAATGAATTTGGAATGTTTTTATGGTTATTAAATTTTATCTTATTTTCCCAAACGGGTAAAAAATCATTCATTTATATATTTGGAAAACAAGTCATCCAACTTTTTTTGAGCTATTTTAGAAACTCTATATTTTATCCTGAGTTCGGGTTTAATTTCAAAATAATTCATTATTTTATTTATGTAGTATCTTGTATTAACATTTCCATTAAAATTATTTTGAATAATAAATATCATTAAACCCTTATACATTTCCTCAATACAAAGAGTCTCTTTCCTTGTAAGAAATGGTGTATTATCACCATAATGCTTAACATTCATCTCTCTTATTAATCTTGTAAAGTAATTCATTTTTGGTTCTAATTTAAAAGAGTTATATGTTTTTTTATATTTCTTATTATCATTAATTAGAATATAATCACAGAATAAACATTGTTTATATGAATCCTCATCATTAAGCCCCACTCTATCACAAGCCGGACAATTCTCTAATTTATCATATGGAGAGTCTGGAAATTCTAAATATCCTTCAGAACTTATCATATTTATGTGGTAAATTTTTACTTAAACTAAACGCAAGTTTATTCATTAATAAATACAATGTTTCAAAGCACAAAAGACAAATTTCAATCAATCTCTACTTCGGTGGAAGATATAGAAAAATATGTCAAAGATGTTAAATTGAACAAAGATAAATATGGAAATTTTTGGGTAAAACCAGTTATGGAAAATAACATGAGCCCCTCTATTTCATTTAAAGGAAGAGCTCTAACTATACCTGGAAAGACATCCATTAAAGTAAATCTAACAAAAGTTTCTCCTCTACTCCTGGCAATTTATTCAAAGCTTGAAAAAGTGATTGACCACGATACTTTGAAAAAGAATGATAAGACCATTAATAATTCTAGAGGAGACATTTGTATTTTCTTTAATAATCCAAAGGGTGTAGATCTAAGTAAAATGAATGATGTTAATATTTCTGGTGAAATGTCATTTCGTTCTATGATAGTTAGAGATTATTTAAAGATAACTTTTGATATAAAAATTGTAGAGATTGAATCTGTTAATGAAAGAAAGTATATAGATATTGATGGGAATATTTTTCTTGCTAATTAAATATGAGTCAATACAGCAGTGAAGATTTTACTATTTCATTGAACTCGGACGATAGTGATGATAGTATTTCATTGAACTTGGACGATGGTGATGATAGTTATGATACTAATAGTTTGTGCTCAAATGATAGTTATGAGAGTAGCTTTATTGATGACTCTGAGTATGATTCTGAGTATTCATGTGATAGTTATGACTTAGATGATTCTGAGTGAAAAAGTGTTTTAGTTTAAGCACAGCGATATATATAAAACGGAGCTGTAAAGCTCAAAAGTGTTTTATTTTAAGCACAGTGATATATATAAAACACCACGTTTTCTCACGCTATAAATATGGTTTATTGTGATACTTGCGAGAAGGAAGTAAAATATTATAAACAACATATTCTCACCGCAAAACATACATACAACATTTTAAACAAACTTTCCCCTCTTCCACCTGAAACAAAACACTGTTCTACATGTAATAAAAATATCCTCAAGAAAGGCTTCAAAATACATCTTAAAACAAATCTACATTTATCAAATTTTATCACAACTAAAAACTCTGATGGAGCATTCAAAGGACATATTAAAATAAGAGTCTTTAACTTCAAACCTCCTGAACCAGAGTCTATAGTTGATGCTGTAGAAATAGTTAAACCTGCTGTTCAAACGTTGATTGAAAAAACACTAAAGGAAATGAAACCACTTAAATTTTATATGGGAGTAAAATTAGAAATGACAAAGGATGAAGGAGTTATAGATGCACCATACATGAGAACTGAGCCACACTTTATATCTTCATATCAAGATTTTAAAACATCAGGAGTCTATGATGAACTTATTAAACAAGAGCAAGATGTGGATAATTCAATCGTAGGAAGTGGATTCAATATAGGAAAAATTATTTACATAGACATTCATATTCTTAAATCAGATCCTCTAAAAGCTTCTTCTTACATTGATTTACCCAGTGTTATCAAAAATAGAAAAGCAGTTATCAATATCAAAAATAAAGACAATAAATGTTTTCTCTGGTCTATTTTAGCACACTTACATCCTCCACATTTTCATGATGAAAGAGTATCTCATTATAAAAAATATGAGAATACATTAAATACGAAAGATCTAAAGTTTCCGATGACTTTAAATGATATTCCTAAATTTGAAAAGATGAATAATTTATCAGTTAATGTTTATGGTCTAACAGAAACAAACAACATTCAGGTTTTAAAGCTTTCTGACAATTGTAAACAAACTCATATTAATCTTCTATATTTTAATTCAGACGAAAATTCACATTATACATACATCAAAGATATTGCTAAATTAATAAAACCACAAGTCTGTAAGAGAACAAATAAAATATATATTTGTTTGCGTTGTCTTAACTTCTTCAATTCACAAGAAAGATTAGATAAACATTCAAATTATTGTGGCGAACATAAATCAACGGTAATCAATATGCCTAAAGAAGGCTCAAAGATCACATTCAAAGATGAAAATAAAAAGATCAAACATCCATTTGTTATATATGCTGATTTTGAAAGTATTTTAGAAAAAATTGATACTGCTTCTCAAGATCCAAAAGAATCATACACAAATAAATATCAAAAACATACTCCTTGTGGTTTTTGTTATTATATCAAATCATCCGTTGGTGATAAATATAACAAGTTAGAGATGTATAGAGGCTCAAATACCCCAGAGGAGTTTGTGAAACGACTAGAAAAAGACTGTGTTCGATTAACCAAGATAATGAGAGAAACCAATAAACCAATGTCCTTAACAAGTAAAGAAAAAAGGGAATTTATAAAAAACAATGTCTGTCATATTTGTGAGGAGAAAATTGGTAAAGGTCTAAAGGTTAGAGACCATTGTCATCTCACTGGTAAATATAGAGGTCCGGCTCATCAAAGTTGTAATATTAATTATCAACTCCCCTCTTTCATTCCTGTCTTTCTTCATAACAACGCTCATTATGATACACATCTATTTATCAAGGAACTCTCAAAGACTTCTGGAAGTATCTCAGCAATTCCAAACACGGATCAGAAATACATTTCATTCACAAAAACAATTCACACATCTCCTATTACTCATATCAGATTTCTTGATACATTTAAATTCATGGCAAGTCCATTGGTTAACTTGGTTCAAAATCTAAAAGAGTTTCCATGTCTTTCAGAGTATTTTTTAGATAAAGATTTTCTAACACAAAAGGGAATTTACCCCTATGACTATATGGACTCATTTGAGAGATTCAATGAAACACAACTTCCTTCAAAAGAAAATTTCTATAACAAATTAAATAATAGTCATATATCTGATAAAGATTATATACACGCACAAAATGTTTGGGAAAAATATAACATCAAGAATCTTGGCGAGTATCACGATTTGTATCTCAAAACTGATGTGCTTTTATTGGCCGATGTATTTGAAGCCTTTAGATCTGTTTGTCGCACTGGATATGGATTGGATCCTGCTCACTACTACACAGCACCTGGATTGGCCTGGAGTGCGATGTTGAAAATGACAAAACAAGATTTGGATTTGATAACCGATGTTGATATGCTTTTGATGATTGAAAAGGCAAAAAGAGGTGGAATTTCACAAGTCTGCTCGAGTAGATACGCAAAAGCAAATAACAAATATCTTCCAAATTATGATCCAACGAAAGAGAGTTCTTACTTGATGTACTATGACGCGAACAACCTGTATGGCTGGGCAATGTCTCAGGCTCTTCCTTATGGAAAACTTAGATGGGTAAAGGAAAAAGACTACAAAAACGTTTTACAAGATGTATGTATCTCTACACAAAAAGAATTGGATGAAGAAAAAGTTGGTTATTATTTTGAAATTGATTTAAAATATCCAGAGGAACTCCATAACCTACACAAAGATCTCCCATTTGCTTGTGAGAAAGCAAGTCCAAAGAAAGAATGGTTGAGTGATTATCAACGATCGTTTGATATAGGTGAATCAACAGAAAAATTACTTACTACATTATATAACAAGAAAAATTATGTTCTACACCAAAGAAATTTGCGACAATATTTATCAAAAGGTCTAAGAGTAGAGAAGATCCATAGGGTTCTAAAGTTCAATCAAAGTCATTGGTTAAAGGGGTACATTGATTTTAATACACAAAGAAGAACAGAGTCAAAAACAGATTTTGAGAAAGACTTTTATAAATTGATGAATAATGCGGTCTTTGGTAAGACTATGGAGAATGTGAGGAAAAGACAAAATATCAGACTATCAACATCTTGGGAACAAGCATCAAAATTAATTAATAGACCGAGTTTTACTCGAGCTGAGGTCTTTACTGAGAACTTTTGTGCGATCCATTTGATTAAAGAGAGTATTGAAATGAACAAACCTATTTATATTGGAACAACAATTCTTGATTTATCAAAGTCATTAATGTATGATTACTTTTATAATAACTTGAGGAAGAAATATCAAAATGATGTTAATCTACTTTATATGGATACAGATAGTTTTATTTTGAAAATTAATACCAACGATGTTTATTCAGACATGAAAAGAGACATTAATATCTATGACACGAGTAATTACAGTCCAGAGAGTGAGTTGTTCTCTTCTAAAAATAAAAAGGTGATTGGAAAGTTCAAGGATGAATTAGGAGGAAATGTTATGAGTGAATTTGTGGGATTGAGGTCAAAGGCTTATGCTTATAAATACATTGTGAATAACGTTGAAAAGACTGATAAGAAGTTAAAAGGTGTAAAGAAAAATGTTATTAAAGAAACAATAAACTTTAAGGATTATTATAACTGTTTAACAACAAAGAAAGAAGAGTTTAGAAAGATTAATGGAATAAGAAGTTATAAACATCAATTATATTCAGAAGAGATAAATAAGAAAGCATTGGGGGCTTTTGATGATAAGAGGTTTATTTTAGAAAATGGAATTGATAGTCTCCCTTATGGTTATATAAGTATATAAGTGATAAGATATATATATAAGTGATAAGATATATATAAGTGATAAGATATACATAAGTGATAAGATATATATAAGTGATAAGATATATATAAGTGATAAGTTAAAAAGGGGGGGGTTGGGGATTTTAACGGGCTACCGCCGCCTTTTTTACTATCATATAAATGATAGAACCAAGTATCAACCAGACTAAAGAGTGGAGGTGTAATCAACCTTGGTATATAAATGGAAAACATAATGAATGTGAAAAATATCAAATAGGTATAATTGAAAAGGCAACTGGTAAAAAAGTTCACAAAACAAATAAGAGAATTAATTTAAATACCGGTGAATTGGGTAAAAAAGATGGAAATATTTTTGAGTGGACGGAAAACTTTGATGGTTGTCAGGAAAATATATACTTTAATTTAAAAATGGTATGTGGCACTGGAGGCGCTCAAGCAAGAACATTGAGGGAGGTTTACCATTTTATCTTAGCTCAGTTAAAATATCTTAATAAAGAACCAAACTCAAACATATTTTTTGTTAATATATTAGATGGTGAAGAGAGTTGTAGGAGAATTAAATTATTTCCCACGCATAAACAAATATTTGTAGGGTCGTTGTTTGAGTGGGTTATATTCACCAGATGATATTAAGAGTAAAAGGTTAAAAGGTCCATGAGGTCAGAAGGATCACAGGTGTTTAAGTGGTCTAATGAATAAGGATAACATGTCAAAAGGTTAGAAGGTTCGTAAAGAACAGGGTGAGAGAAATATAGGTGTTTAGGGGCAATGAGGGAGGGAAAGAATTAATATGGAAGTGAATGGGTCAAAGATTAATCTGCCAGATGATATGTAGAAGAAGGATGATAGGTCTATAAGAGAAAACAAATATTTGTAGTGTTTGAGTGGTCTAATGAACAACATTAAGGATAGGTACTACAGACAAAAGGTTTATAAAGATGAGGGTGGGAGAAATAGAGGTGTTTATGATTTTTGAAAAAGACAAGGGGGTAAATGACATTAGATAGGGATTTCCCATGTTAAACGGAGGTGTCCCAGAAGCAACATTATTACACTACTGCCCAAATTATTAAAATATCTGTTACATTTACAATGTGAGTGAGAAGGAAATAGACCCTATGCTGACATTACTGTCTCAGGATACTCCAAAAGGCCACAACAATTACGGATTAAAAACAATAGCAAAGCCAAACAGCCATGATTGATAATCTTATTTATAATTTGTATGCAGCACAAGGCTGCAGGATATGATCATTGACTGAGGGAGCTGCTGTGCCGTTGATGCAGTGACCATTGCTGATTAGAGCAGGGATTTGTAATTTGCTCACGGTGCAGGTGATATGTCGCCGACTCTTCGACAAGGACACCGTGGGATCTTTAACGTCTAGCAATGAATGCTGGCAGACGGGACACCTGTATAACATCCATCCGATGGACGGCACACACATTGATGTGGTTTATAGCTCGGTCGGGATTAAAACGGTCATGAAACACCTGGAAACAATGAACAGATCAAGCATCTTGGTCCTTGTCCTTATGCACCGAGTAACTTTGCCAATTCAGATCATTGGCATTGATAAATCTCGGTAAATTGCTTGTGTTACATATTGTGCAGTATATTTGGTTAAGAAAAAAAAAGGTAATATTCAAAAAGTGAAAAATACTAAAACTGGCAGTCCAAATCAAACACATTGATCCACTTGTTAGAATCCCCCCTCCCACAAGATGTCCCCGATCCGTCCGTATCTCTTGCTGACTATTGCCTTCTCCGGTTTGACAAGACTGAACATCGTCCCAGTGTCCAGTTGCAGTTTACCTCAAGAACCTCATTTCTCACTGTCCGTGCACCTACTGTCACCTCTGCAAAATCCCAGGAGTATCCTCCACCCCCCCGCCCCATCCCTTTGGTCTCATTCTCCTCCATTCCCTTTCTTCCTCCAACTGTCCCTCTCCTCTAATGTCGGTGTGATTCCCCACTGTCCACTCTGTTTTTCTGGTTCTGCTATGTTCTGCTCAGTTCTGTATCCTTGCTCTTCCATGAGCCTCGACTTTGTTGACAAAGTAAAGTTTGATGTATGCTTGTTCATTCACTGACGACCTGGTTTTGATTTGTCTTACACTGATCGCTCCGGTCTAACCTTCAATTATTAAAAGATCGAACTACCATAAATTATACATCACTTTGTATATTGTGAGTAGTAGCAGGGCCTTGGTATCCAACCTTGTTATTATTCACCACGCTTCCTTCCTCGTGAAGTACACGAAGGCGCCAAGGCATTTTAAAGTAATTTTCGAGTGCGGGGTCATGCAACTGATTTATATGTTGGCTTCAGCAAAAACATATTTGGGTCTTCGAGGTTGAATCCCCGAGAAGGCCGGTAAAGCTGCGGAGGGGCGAAGGAAAAAAAGTGAAAAATAATTACTTTGAAAATGACACTGCAATATAATGTACATCAATTCATGCTTAATCACATGGTATGGTAATACAAATGAGTTTTTGTGGCTGTCGAAATTACAGTTTGTTGTGCATTAGTGGACACCATGAACGCCACCTCATCCCACCACCACAACCTGCACAATGCTCCACCAGTTGGCCATCCAATCCTACACTTGTGTGGAGTTTTGGCATTGAGGACAAGGACAAGCAGGTAATCTTGCTCTTCTCTCCTCTCACCGTTCTCGTTGGACCAAACGTCCTCATTTACTTCCTCCCATTTAGACAACTTTACTTTTTGGCATCAAGGGAATCACAAGAACATAATTGATCATCATTCCCTCTTTTGCATTGAACGCCACGTGACCAAGGCTCAAAGTCGTGCCGAGTCTTCAGAAAGTTCTGGTTTCTCATTCCTATTCAGGTGGCTGAAAGCGTGACATTCAGAAAATATACTGACAATTTTTTGGAAGCGGATTCTCACTTTGCAATCAACATTCATGAGAATGAATGAGGCAAAAGGAAGAGGACGGAAATGAGGGAAGGGGGGGGGGGGATGATGGGGAGGGATAGAAGGGGGAGTGAGGTCAGGGGGTGGAGTGGAGACAGGGAGATGCAAGGGAGGTGAACGTAGGGGAGTGAGTCAAGTATAAGGGAGAAGTGAGTCGGGTGGAGGAGAGGAGTCGAGTGAGAAGAGTCGGGTCTTGAGGGTGAAAATGAGCACAAGCGGGTTGGGAAGGGGAGACCCCAGGTCTCGAAGTATCCACCTTCGTGTGTGTAGATGTGTAGGTGTGTGTATGATGTATGTATATATATATACTGTACTGTATATACAATACCGGTCTATATATACAATATACAATACCGGTGTATATATACAATACCGGTCAAAAGTTTTAGAACACCTCAATTTTTCCAGTTTTTATTGAAATTTAAGCAATTCAAGTCCAGTGAATAACCTGAAATGGTACAAAGGTAAGCAGTAAACTGCTCGAGGTTAAAAAAAAAGTTTAGGTTAGAAAAAACGGGAAAATAATGTAAATTGCACAGTTATACTGTATTGTAAAAAAAGGCCTTCTTCAGGGAACAAGTAATGGGTTAACAACTTACAGCTGTTCTGCAGCAATGTAAGTAAATTAAGCCTTGAAAGTTGATGGAAACAATTCCTACAGGTGTCCCAACCTCTGCTGATTACTTGATTACAAAGCCCCTGTCTGTATAAAAGCAGTGTTGGGACAGACTGTTATTACACCCTCTGAAGCATTATTTGGACAATATTGCACTGCAGGAAGTAGTATATTGGAAACTGGAGGAAACTCTGACAGGAAGAGGTCTGGCAGACCCAAAGCCACAACAGAATCAGAAGACAGGTTTCTGAGAGTCAACAGCTTGCGTGATAGGCGGCTCACAGGACAACAACTTCAAGCACAGCTTAACACTGGTCGAAGTAAGCAAGTTTCAGATTCAACTGTGAAGAGAAGACTTCGAGCTGCAGGTTTGACAGGTCGAGTGGCAGTAAGAAAGCCATTGCTAAGATGGCAAAATAAGAAAAAGAGGTTTGTCTGAGCCATGAAGCACCGCCAGTGGACTACTGAAGACTGGAAGAAGGTCTTATGGACCGATGAATCAAAATTTGAAATCTTTGGTTCATCACGCAGGGTTTTTGTACGCCGTCGAGTAGGTGAAAGGATGATTCCTCAGTGTGTGACACCAACTGTCAAACATGGAGGAGGAAGCGTGATGGTATGGGGCTCTTTTGCTGGATCCAGAGTTGGCGACTCGCACAGAATGACTGGCACCCTGAACCAAAAGGGCTACAACAGCATTTTGCAGCGCCATGCAATACCCTCTGGTATACGCCGAATTGGTCATTGGTTCATCCTACAGCAAGATAATGACCCTAAGCACACCTCCAGGCTATGTCAAAACTACCTTCGAGGAAAATAACAAGACGGTAGGCTTCAAATCATGGAATGGCCAGCACAGTCTCCAGACTCAAACCCCATCGAGCTGGTTTGGGATGAACTGGACAGAAGGGTGAAAGCAAAGCAACCTGCAAGTGCAACACATTTGTGGGAACTTCTGCAACAGCGTTGGGAGGAACTTCCCAAACAATATTTGATTTCCATTGTAGAAAGAATGCCACGAGTGTGTTCGGCGGTTATACCTGCAAAAGGTGGCTACTTTGCTGAGTCAAAAATTTAAATTAAATTTTGTTAAACAAAAAGATTCTATGATTTCTTTTTATCTCCAATTGTTTATTTGTTCTATGCTTAATTTCAGAGTAAATTGAGACATTAAACTGCGTAAATTTCAATAACAAATGGAAAAATGTAGGTGTTCTAAAACTTTTGACCGGTAGTGTATATATACTAGCAAAAGTACCTGGCGTTGCCGGGTAACAATGAGTCGTTCCCTGACGGGAATATGAAGAGGGGGGGGAGGAGGGAGGAAGATGGGGGTAGGAGAGGAGGGAGGGGGAGGGGGGGAGGAGAGAGAGGAAAGGGGGAAGGGGGAAGGGAGGGGGGCGAGGAGGGGTGGGGGAGTGTGGAGGGGGAGGAGCAGGGAGGAGAGAGAGAAGGGAAGGAAGGAGGGTGGGGCGAGGAAGCGGGGGCGGGGATGAGGAGGGTTTGGGGAGGGGGGGGGGGAGCGGGAGGAGGAGAGTGACGATATCACACAAAAATGTTAGTCAATGAAAGAATGGGTAGGTAAAAACAAAAGGGGAGCTCTGTCTGCTGTAACGCCATGGTTTGCAAAAGCAGCGTGAATAGCGTTCAGCAAGTGGTGGTTCACCTCATTAATCATATTCAAAAAGGGTGTTATAACACACCCAAACTTCCCGGCCTTGTGAATAATTAATTAAGAACACAGGCATTTCTCACTTCATTTGTAGAGCCCTCGCCAAGCGGCTTAAGCACTCCAGCAAGCACTCCAACGAAATGGGTGATAAGTATCGGCTGGCTTGGCAAGCGATAGCAAGCTGATTGCCTCTGGTTGAAATTGGCAAAAATGTTTGGGACATATCACACAAAAATGTGAGTCAATAAAAAAATGGATATATAAAAACAAAAAGGGAGCTCTGTCTACTGTAACGCCATGCCTTGCAAAAGCAGCCAGAATAGCATCCACCAAGTGGTGGTTAATCATATTCAAAAATATACGCAATCTGGGTCCATCATGGAGAGGAATTCCATAAAAAGATCGCAGGTACAGGGGAGCTGTGGCGTATCAAGGAAAAATGACGCTGGGGCGAGATATCAAATTGCCACCCCTCGTAACTTCCCATAAGTCTTTGAATGCTGTGTGTGTGTGGTTTCTGTGTGTGTGTGTGTGTGTGTGTGTGTGTGTGTGTGTGTGTGTGTGTGTGTGTGTGTGTGTGTGTGTGTCAGGGCTGTAACCTTTTTACCATTTGAGTTTGTCATCAAATTTTCACCAAAGCTTTATTATGAGAACTAGTGAGGTACCCGTGCTATGCACGGGTGGGAGGCCAGAAGCAAACAGACAATGCAGAAATGGCAAATGCTAAAGCATGAAACCAATAACTTCCACATTACTGTAGCACCTTCAGTCGCACGTCAGACATGGACAGCAAGTTCGTGAAGGACTTCCATGAAAAACGTACCCATTCGCAAACAAACAGGTACGTGTGTTCCATTCCCAGTCAATGGCGAATCCGCATATGGCGATCCGCGAATTTCACATTTAGAACGTAAAACCGTCACTGCATTTCATCATTCACTTGAACTCGATATCTCTTTTTTCATTCCAAAAAGCATAACTCCAATCACAAATATTCATTAATATAATAAACTTTTAACAACATTCGTGACATAAACAAATATTTAAATCCTGATGTGAAGTTCCGTACGAGTGGGTGAATACAATTACGAATTCAAAATCGTACTTGTATTCACTCAATTCCAATCATCCATTGATACTTTAACAAAACGATTAACACGATTAACGTTTAACGATTTAACATTACAATTAAATGACGGTTGTATTGGGATATTATCAAACCCGTCCATTGCCGTCATCTGTCCACTTCCGCATTGGCGGCAGGTTCGTAATTCTCATCAAAATCTAAACCGTATTTGTAGAATTTCAATAAAAGCCACATCACTGTTAATATCGGTAAATATTATTCCATCGTGTTTGCAAAAACTGGAAAATTGGGAAAAAATTGGAAAAACAAAAAAGCCTATTTTACTCCAAGGGGTCCCAGGAATACCCACCCAAAATATCGTTGCAATCGGTTCAGCCGTTTTTGTGGTACCTTCGAACGGACAGACGGACGGACATTTGGTGAATTATAGTAAGATAAGGAGAAGGCAAATTAATAATTTTGTCAATAGGTCAAAGGTCAGCATCACATAAAATCATCGATTTTCATGCGATTGACCTGAAATTTTAAGAATTGGGTCAATTAATTTGTTCACCATTGAAAAGCTAGAAGCAGATTGGTTTTTTAGATCGAAAGCTCAAAGGTCGAGGCTGCATAAAATCATGAATTTTCATTTTGTATTTTTTAAACTGTTTTCGTTATTTTGAGGATACGGAAGAAGAAATAGAAGAAGATGTCTGAATATAAAGGGACGCGGACGGGCTTTGCATTTTCAGATGCTTTCTGGTTTAGCAGTTGGACCTGCTGTTTAGCTCAATTCCGCTGTTTCAATTTTGAAATTCAGTTCAGGTTAAGAGTTTGTGGAGCACATTGCATTTTAGTTTTAAAATGTTGGTTGGAAATAAAATGAAGGCACGAACACCGCCAGGGATTAAATTCAAGCTTCACAACTAAAATCCAAGTTGCTGCACCCTGGTCTTCTCCATGCCCAGATTCCCTCGCTCATAAGAAAATTACCTTTTGCGAAAGACCAGTTTGAGAGAACGTAGTCGTTGATCCCGGCACCACTGGCAGTTTCACACCCGAAGGCAGCTCAACGAAGTCATCTGGCTGCAGATGCCTTGGTCGAGCCTGTACAGTAAGAGTGTAGGAGGGTAGAGGTTAGGGGGGGGGGGGGGGGGAGGGAGGCAATGAGTAATGGTTGGTTCATAAGACGGCGATTGAATTACAATAAGAACATGAAGGAGCAATTAGAGATTGCAGACCCTCGCCAGGACGTGTTTTCAGTGATTTTTAAGGCTTTTGTAGTAAAACAAATATGGCGGCCGAACCACGTGACCGATGACATCGTTTTTTTTCTCCACCAATTTATCCCTCGATGACGCTCAAGAAATTGCATCTTGCGCGGATGAAGTTTTGTACTTGTCGAATTATGACATCATAATGGAGGCTCCTATGACATATTCATTAACATATTTTATTCCCCATGGAGAGTTCTTTACAATGAGCCATGTCTCAGTTTTTTCTATGCAGCGCTTACGGAGATGTAGAGGTGCAAAGTTTTTCGGTTTTTTCCAAGATGGCGGCCGAACCACGTGACATATGACGTCATAATTATCATTCAAAAATTATACAGGTGCAGGTGCACCTATGGTAAAAAAATTCCTGTCAATCAGACCAACGGTTGCAGAGAAAATCTGATTTATTCTGTGCGGACAAACAGACAAACAGACAAACAAAGAGACAAACGGACTCAAATGCAATACCCTCTCCTCTGGCGAGGGTAATAACATCAAATAGCAGAAGTAGGGGTTAAACGTGAGATATGCGCGCTACTTGTTTAGCAAGGAGGAAGCGGACAACGCGGTAAATTAAAAGAGTCTTTATTGCAAGAGCTCCACTGTAGCACTCGAGCGCTCCGGGCTACCCGCCCGGTGTATATCCCGAGGCCACACCTACCCCTCGGGCATGGCCGCCGCCCACTTGGTGCGCGGAATGATGCCATCACGCCAGTGAGCTTTTGTGTCCGCCACACGCGCCCCCCCAGAATTTCCGCGCACCTGGAGGGCCAGTTTGCGGGGCAAACGGATGACCCGGCCGAAGCACCCTCTGGCGACTGGCGGCGTCCGGGTGCAGGGATGCCAGCTGGGATGCCTCCGGCTGCACCCGGGATGGGTGCCGGACCGGGGGGTGGCGTGCCGGCGGGGCTGGGCGGTGCCAGGTGTCCGCCCGCAGGGGGGCGGCCTCGACGCGGGGGCCGAGCCACCGGCGGTGGGTGGTACACGTCGAGGTGGGCCGGCTTGAGGCGATCCACTGAGACGCGGTGGGGAGTACCGCCGATGTCCAAGGTGAAATGTTTCACCCCGGTCTCCAGCACGCGGAAAGGCCCGTCATACGGGGGCCGCAGTGGTGTCCGGTGGGCGTCGTGCCGGATGAAGACGTACTCCGCGGTGCGAAGCTCCGGGGCGACGTGCATAGGTGGGTGCCCGTGGTGCGCCATCGGCACCGGGGCGAACCTCCGGGCGGTCTCCTGCAGCGCGGAGCGCTCCTGCGCCGCGGACCATGGTGCAGTGGGGTCGGGAAGGAACTCGCCCGGCACCCCCAGTGGTTGTCCGAAGACCAACTCCGCCGCGGATGCGCGCAGGTCGTCCTTGGGCGCCGTCCGGAGGCCCAGCAGGACCCAGGGGAGCCTGTCGACCCAGCCGCCGTCGCTGAGGGTGGCTCGGAGGGCGGCCTTCAACGAGCGGTGGAACCGCTCGCACAGGCCGTTGGCCTGGGGGTGGTAGGCCATGGTTCGGTGCAGCTGGACCCCGAGCCCCCGCGCGACCGCCCCCCAGAGCTCCGAGGTTAACTGGGGGCCGCGGTCAGATGAGATGTCCGAGGGGGCGCCGAACCGGGCGACCCAGGTGGCGATGAACGCCTGCGCGACGTCCGCCGCCGTCGTCGCCGCCAAAGGCACGGCCTCCGGCCACCGGGTGGTGCGGTCCACCATTGTGAGGACATGGGTGAAACCCCGCGAGGGGGGCAGAGGTCCCACCAGGTCCACGTGAACGTGGTCGAACCTACGCTCCGGCACCGTAAACGGGGCCAATGGGGCCTGGGTGTGTCGGTGCACCTTCGCGCGCTGGCACGCGAGGCACATTCTGGTCCAGCCGCGGACGGCCTTCCAGAGGCCATGCCAGACAAACTTGTCGGCGACCAACCTCTGGGAGGCCCTCGTGCCCGGGTGGGACAGGCCGTGGATGGCGTCAAAAACCTGGTGCTGCCAGCCCGCGGGCACGATGGGGCGAGGCCGCCCGAGGGAGACGTCGCACCAGAGGGCTGTGCCCGCGCCGTCGAACGGCACCTCGGTGACGTGGAGGCCCGTGATGGCGGTCCGCAAGGCCTGGACGTCGGGGTCGGCGGCCTGGTCCGCCGCCATCCGGGCATAGTCGATGCCGAGGTGGACTGCGTGGGCGACGGACCGGGAAAGGCAATCCGCCACCGGGTTTTCCTTCCCCACGACGTGCCGGATGTCCGTCGTATATTCGGACACGGCCAAGAGGTGACGCTGCTGCCGGGCCGACCACGGCTCGGTGACCTTGCCCATCGCGAAGACCAGTGGCTTGTGGTCGACGAAGGCCGTGAACGTACGGCCCTCGAGCAGATAGCGGAAGTGCCTGACCGCCAGGTGGAGCCCGAGCAACTCGCGGTCGAAGGTACTATAACGGCGTTCGGGCGGGCGAAGCTGCCGGCTGAAGAACGCCAGCGGTTGCCAAGCACCACGCACCCATTGCTCGTGCACCGCACCCACCGCGTAGTCCGAGGCGTCGTTGGTGAGGGCGATCGGTGCATCGGGCGCCGGGTGCGCGAGCATGGTGGCGTTGGCCAAGGCGAGCTTCGCGCCGACGAACGCCGCGTCCATCTGCTCGGTCCAGGTAATGTCACCTTTGCCCGGCTTCCCTCGGAGGACCTCGTGCAGGGGGCACAGGAGCTGGGCGATGCGGGGCAGGAACCGATGGTAAAAGTTTACCATGCCCAGGAACTCCTGGAGCCCCTTGATCGTGCGGGGGCGCGGAAACCCCTTCACTGCCTCCACCTTGGCCGGTAGGGGGACGGCCCCGTGCCTGGTGACGCGGTGCCCCAAAAAGTCGATTTCGGCGACGCCGAACCGGCACTTGGCGGGGTTCACGATGAGGCCATGCTGGCCCAGGTGTTCGAAGAGCATGCGGAGATGGTGGAGGTGCTCTTCGCGGGACGCGCTGGCGACGAGGATGTCGTCCAGGTAGACGTACACGAAATCCAAGTCGCGCAAGACGCTGTCCATCAGTCGCTGGAACGCCTGAGCCGCATTCTTCAACCCGAAGGGCATCCGAAGAAATTCGAAAGGTCCGAATGGCGTGATGACGGCCGTCTTTGGGATGTCCTCCAGCCTGACGGGGACCTGATGGTAGCCGAGTATGAGGTCCACCTTTGAAAAGAAGGACATGCCCGCCAACCGGGCGGAGAAGTCCTGGATGTGGGGGACGGGGTAGCGGTCGGGGGTGGTGGTGTCGTTGAGGCGCCGGTAGTCCCCGCACGGTCGCCATCCCCCGCCGGGCGTTGGCACGATGTGGAGCGGCGACCCCCAAGCACTCTCGGAGCGCCGCACGATGCCGAGCCACTCCAGCGTAGCGAACTCCGCTTTAGCTACCGCGAGCTTCGTCAGCTCGAGGCGGCGTGCCCGGGCGTAGACCGGTGGCCTGGCGGTGGGGATGTGGTGTTCCACCCCGTGCTTGACGGCCCCCGCCGAGAAGATGGGCCGCGTGAGGGCCGGGAAGCTGGCGAGGAGGCGGGTGAATTCGTCCGCTGCCGGAAGCGTACAGATCAACCTGGCCGGAACCGAACCGCTCAGCAAGCCGCTCGGCGAGCCGCTCGATGAGCCGCTCCGTGAGCTGCTCAACGAGCTGGGCAGCACGCAAGCGAGCGAGCTGAACGTCTCGGCCTGGACGAGCCTTCTGTGCTTTACGTCCACCAACAGCCCATTAGCGCACAGGAAGTCCGCGCCGAGCAGTGCCATGGGCACGTCGGCAGTGACGAACGACCACCGGAAAACCTGCCTTCCGAACCGCAGAGAGAGGCAGCGTTTTCCGTATGTGCGTATGGACGTACCGTTGGCAGCAAGCAGTGCGGGGCCCCGGCCCACGGTTTGCTTGTCGGACGTACCGGCTGGAACGACACTCACCTGCGCTCCCGTGTCGCACAGGTAACGGCGCCCGGATAAGGTGTCCGTTATGAACAGTAGGCTGTTTGAACGGCCAGCGCTCAGTGCCACTACCGAGGGCCGGCCCGGGCGTTTCCAGACCTGCCGAATGAGCACGGCGGGCGACACTGTCGAGCCTCGTGGCCGAACTGGGCGTGGAAAAAACACCAGGTTGGCGGCGGAGGCGGCGGAGGCCGCGGTTTTTTTCCGCGGCGGCGGTGGTGGGCGGGGCGTGGCGGCGGCCGCGAGGTGTGCATCAGCATCAGCCACGAGGTGTGCATCAGCCTCGGGATGCACGACGGCCCCGCCAAAACTCACCTGCATGTCCAAAGCCGCGAAGAACTTGTCGGCCTTGGCAGCGAGAGCTCGGGGTTCCGTCGCAGAACCGGCCAACGCGAGGCGTACTCGTGCCGGCAGCTGGCGTCGAAACAGCGCTCAGAACAGAAAATCCGGGGTTTCGTCGCCCATCAGCGACAGCATATGGTCCATGCGGACCGACGGTCGCGTGTCACCGAGCTCGGGGAGGTCCAGGAGGCGGTCGGCCCGTGCGTCCACCGTGAGGCCGAACGTGGTGAGGAGGAGACGCTTGATCGCCTCGTACCTGCCGTCGGACGGTGGGTTCCTCAGGACCGACACGACGCGGGCGGCCATGCCGGGCCCGAGGGAGGCGACCACGTGGCAGTACATGGTCTCGTCCACCGTGATGCCTCGAAGTCGGAACTGGGCTTCTGCCTGCAGGAACCAAACTTCAGCTTGAGCCTCCCAGAACTCGGGGAGTTCGATTGTGACCGCGTTGGTTGCCATTGCTGTGGCGTGTTCGGGTGGTCAGCGACGGCTGACCAGAACATCGGAGGGTCACCAATGAAGCGCGGTGCTACGCGCGCTACTTGTTTAGCAAGGAGGAAGCGGACAACGCGGTAAGTTAAAAGAGGCTTTATTGCAAGAGCTCCACTGTAGCACTCGAGCGCTCCGGGCTGCGTGCCCGGTGTATATCCCGAGGCCACGCCTACCCCTCGGGCGTGGCCGCCGCCCACTTGGTGCGCGGAATGATGCCATCATGCCAGTGAGCTTTCGTGTCTGCCGCAATAACATCAAATAGCAGAAGTAGGGGTTAAACGTGAGAATCAAAAAACACCCAGTATTATTATGAATGAGTAACAATGTTACCACTGGGAATATAATTAATCAACATGAACTACTCAAACCAAGCCAATCAAGGAATGACTTGTTTATAAGGAAATATGGTTTTTCATCATGGTGAGATACCTCAACACCTGTGTGTTTGTTCTTGTAATATCATCTCAGACGATTGTACATTTGCATTATTACATTTGGAGAAATATGTTCCTTATTAAGGTGAAGTTGAAACGGGGAAAAAACAATTCAAGCGACTGCACAACATCAGTAATGAAAGAACTAAATGACGCAAGAAAACATTAGCAGTACGATGACCTATCTATCCCTCCCCCCCCCCCCCCCCCCAGCCCGCCCACCCCCCAACCAACAGAGTCTGCGACTTTGTCCTCTTTCTTTCCAATCCATCAAGACCACTGTCTCTCACCACCTCATAAAATGTCTCGATGACATAATAGTAATACTGAACACTTGTACGTTTGCTGAATGCTGTCCATCTCCTTTTTCCTCCCTGTCACACCCATTTCACATAATATCGTGCACTTAAGCATTTTATCTTTACATTTCCCTCAACCCCTTCCAGATTCTGTCTATCCATCTGGCAGATGCTTAATCTATAGAGGCAGTCATCAACATGGTCCATAAGCTGAATCAAAACTGAGGGTGAACTAAATTGCACAAGATGCCAATAAGTGCAGGTATTTTGAATTGTAACAAACGTTACGCCTAGGTCCCCCATCGGTGAAGTGATGTGAGTTGACAAAGTGGAAGACGCAAGGCGGCCATCTTAGATTTTGACGTGGCGACCCAATTTTCAATAGGATTCTTCCTTATGCCTAGATACACCCACACACCAGATTAGACGTTGGTACTTCGCTTATTTTTCAAGATATTCCGCTCACAAGGTTCACACATACATGGCGTCAGACATACATGGCGGCGGCCATCTTGGATTTTGAGGTGGGTTGCACCCACACACCAAATTCGAATGCGGTCCTTCGCTTACGCACGCATGCACGTACGTACGCACGCCCGCACGGACGGACGGACGGACGGAGGGGAAAACCATAGTCCCCCTTTCGCTCCGCTGTGCGACGGGGGACAACAATGCTCAGGTCCAGCATAGCATACCATTTTCAAAAAGCTCAGTGGGAGTTCGAACATCCACCAGTGATTGAGGGCAGATGGCACAGCCAAGGTTAACATCTCCTCCCAAAGGCTCATTGATGCAATGTGCTGTACGTGACTATCTGAAATATTATTGGACAATTTATGGTCGTGCTGGAAATCAAACACAGGTGAGAGAGTTCAAAGGTAAGTTTGCTACCTCTGCAGCACGCAGCAGCGGTTAGCGTAGTGAGAAATAAATAAAGGTGAAATTACCTTTTTGTAGATCTTTTTAAGACGAATTGCATTCTTTTGTATTGGCAGTTCCGTAGCTAGCCTCACACCCTCAGGAAAATCTGGAATGTGAGGAAGCATTTCGTTTGGTTTATCCTTCACACAAAAAGAACCATAATATGACATCAGTGAGAGATTTAGTTACATCATTAATAGAAAACAATTCAATTGGCAGATGCATGGGATATAATTACCTCCACCACCAAAAGTGGATGGAGGTTATGTTTTCACCCCTGTCTGTTTGCCTGTCTGTCTGTCTGTCTGTTTGTGAACAAAATATCTCAAAAAGTTGTGGACGGATTCGGACGAAATTTGGCAGGGAGGTAGCGTATGTGACAATGACGAAATAATTAGATTTTGGTGAAGATCCGGATTCGGATCCGGCTAGTAGAATTTTTGAAGTGATTATTCACCATTGGGCGATAGGGCCAAAAACGATACATAGCAGGATATCTCAAAAGTTATGGACGGATTTGGACGAAACTTGGTGGACTGGTTGGGTGTCTGACAAGGAAGAACCGATTCGATTTTGGTGAAGATCTGAATATGGATTCGGATATGACAATTATTTAATTTATTAAGTGATACTTCACCATTGGGAGATAGCGCCAAAAACAATACATAGCAGAATATCTAAAAAGTTATGGATGGATTTGGACGAAACTTGGTGGACCAGTTATGTGGTGGACAAGGTATCATTTGACTTGGTGGACAAGGAAGAATCGATTCAATTTTGGTGAAAAACCGGATCCGGATCAAATTAGCAGAAATTTTAAAGAGATTCTTCACCATTGAGTGATATGGCCAACCAGGAAGAGGTATGCTCTCTACTGAGTGCCGTTCTTGTTATGATTGTAACTGTCAAGGAACACAGAGTAAGGAAATACAAGGAAGTTTGGTGCAGGAAGCCATCGTCCATCGTTTACCCCTTCAATGCTTCTCAATACCTACCTAATTTCGGTTTGTACCATTTTGCCATTTCAGCGGCCACTACCTCTCTGGAGAGATCAACTACTCTCTAAATCAAGACCTTTGCCTTCAGGTAGATCTAACTCTCCTCTTCTTCACTCTCAAGCTACGACCCCTGGTCCTATCACTGTCTATTCTGCTGAAAAACTTTTCCACACTTATTGTGTCCATACCCTTCATTCTTACACCGTTCACTCACACAGAATATCTCACTGCCCTCTTTACAATGTTAACTCACAAGGAACAACTCACGACTCTCCTTACGCTGTTCACTCATACAGAACTCAGGCACTCCTTACACCGTTCACTCACTCGGAACAATACACGACCTTCTTTAAACTGTTAACGCACATGGAACATCACACCACTCACACACCACTCACTCCAGAGTTTTCCTTGATCACTCCCTCATATTATGGTATTTTAGTAAGAATAGAACAGATTAACAAGTTTGGACCATGTCCAGACAGCTATTTTTGTTGGTAAAAAGAGAAACTATATAAAAACATTTTATTCATTCAATTTTTTTAAAATTTGGATCGCTCAGGATCTTGGGCCTGGAACAAATGGGGCAGGCCAGGAGCAAATCCCACTGCAAACGCACACACACACAAACACACACACACACACACACGCACACAAACAATCTCACATATGAGAGCTTGTGAGTGGATTGAGGCACCGCAGCCTGTTCGAAGTAACGTTGCGGTAAAGTATAAGTGTCGGGCATAGGGGGTTTAGACCCTATACACCACGTGACCAGGTCACCTGAAATATATATATAATTGTGTCTTTCCTTTGCTTGCTTCAAAAAAGCTAGATTCACTTGCAAAACATGTTGTTCACGGCTTGGTCAGAACTGGCCTTGAAGATATCTTTCAACGTTTGCCAAAGGGAGAAAAGTTATATCAAATACTGGGAATAGTTTGCCATATAATTCTTGTTTGCCTTCAGTTAACTTTGAGCAGAGTATGATTTAATATGTATCCTTTGATTTGTATGTAATCAATCATTCAAGCCTGGCTCAATATGTTTTACTGCCAAGTGTAACACAATTGAACTCCCTTGTGAGAACACATCCCGTGGCCTTGCAGGCCCAGCTTGTTTGAGATAATAGCTTGGGAAATATCTTACTTTCACATCGGTGCCTTAAAACTCAGCCCTCTCACAGGAAAAAACGTCGACAGGGGCTGTGCCAGCCCATTGTCTGCCAGCCCATTGTCCTTATCTGAAGGTCATTACTTCAGCGGAGAGTTTTTTCCTACGTTGGCCAGCCTATATAACGGATCTTGTTTCAGAGTATTTTCAGTGTGGCTCGGACTTGTACTGCTTTGTGTGACAAAGCTCTGCATTTTCGGACGCGCTCCGCAATTGTGTTTGTTCGATTTTTATTAAACCACTCTTGCTTCAAACTTGCCTCTTCTTTCAGTTTAAAGAGGAATACCGTCATCTGGTGTCAGAAGTGGGATACATCCAGCTACAGGTCGAGGAGGGCTCCTCAGGTCGGGAAGAAGCAAGGCCAGCGCTGGCAATAATAGGCTGAGGTAAGCATATTTGCACACCTAAATTGAAAGCCTCTTCCATTCCCTTCGGATATGGTGAACCTCTATCGACTGTGCCTGAGCGTGTATCCCGAACCAAATTTAAGCAGAGCACCAGTGGGTTAACGAATCGAGCAAGGAGGGCGCCCGAGGTTAGGAGGGATAACCCCTCAGGTTAGGAATACCCCGGCATGGGTGACCCCAGCGCAGGTAATAGGCTAGACTCCGGCGTAGGTGATAAGTAATAGGTATAAAGGATACCCCGGCGTAGGTAATAAGTAATAAGTTAAGCTAGAAAAAGAAGGGACAACCCCTTTTAGGAATGCCCCGGCGTAGATAATAAGTTAAGTTTATGAGGAAGGTGAAAATCCAGATCCCCACCCCTCCCAAGGCCTTCGTCCAGTCCCAGGAGTAAAGGCATTCACATCCAGAGCGTTTCAAGGTGGGCATTTGAGAGAAAATGCGTACCCGCAGGAGGGAGCTCTGAAAATATGCTGCAGGCAGCACAAGTATTAGCCTTTTCTTTTTCCGGACAAGAGATGACGTCAGATCTGGAGAATTAAGATGATCAATTTAATGCACAAGGCGCGTGAATCCAGCCGTGAACGCGCGAGCGCGACGTGCAGGCTGGTCACCATGGCGACGCGGCAACGGCCCACGCGGGGAAACCGTGAGGCGAGACGGGAATGGGCAGAGGCGAGACGAGGGAATGCGTATGTTCAATGCTGTGCACGGCATGAACGCATTCGGGTGACCGAGGCAAGCGAAAAGAGGATTATAATGAGCCAGGTACAATGATTAAAACGAGTGAGATATGAAAAGAAGATGATGCAACCAGCCGCATCGGGTGGTTGCACCTTTGTGAACAACTGAAGTTAAGGGCTCATAATGAGGGAAAGAATAACGCGCGGAGCTGCCGCGTAAGGATGCAGGCCGGCTGGCATGGAGGCCGGTGAGATAGGCAGAAGATTGGGAGAGACCCAAAAATCCTGTGGACAGGTGCAGTTGAGATTGAAACGAACGAGTGTGGGAGAGCCGTCTGGAGAGAAAGGTGCATTATGGAACAGAAAGATGCGTGAGTACGGGAGAGAACCCTGCTATGAGGTTGCTTGGGGGATGTGTGCCCAAATGCATTGTGGGCCATTGCGACTTTGCTGGATGTCGGACGTTCGTGCCTTGCCAGCAAGGTGTTTCATGCGGTGTGCTGGGTGACATGTCAGTATAGTGGGGGCCTGTGACTCCTGCCATGCAATGTCATATGGAATACGTTGTTTAAGATGGAATTATGAGGGGAAAGGCTGAATAAACTTTGATAGCAATGTGTAAAATATATAATGCATTGGTCTTCAACGGTCGATACAGTTGAGTTTATTTATTTTTTGAGATTTATTCATTTTATAGTTTATTGAGATTCAATGTTTATTCAGTCTGCTTGTGGAAAATGGCAGGCGAAAATGAGCCTGTATGGAGAGCGTGTGTAGACAGGTTTTTAAAACATGTATTTAATTATATCCCCACATTAACAGTTCTCCAGATTTAGCATGGGAGTAAAAGTCAAAATCAATTAAAAGGATGATAGGCTGAGTCACCCACTGGGTGTTAATTCAACGGCATGACAGGGACTTGAACTGGGCCAACTTGGGATCGCGGAATGCGTTGAATGAAGGGAGATACTCAATTGAGGACGGGAGCTCTGAGCTCTCTCGGTCGTCCTCCAGGTCGGAGGGACAAAACGGCTCGGGCTGGCAACGAAGCAGGCTCAATGCCGTGTGTGCCGCTGATACAGTGCCTCGACAGAAGTTGAGGCGAAGGGACTTGTAAGCTGTGACATGCGACAAAGTTGATATGAAGCGGTTTCTTGGGGAGGGTTACACTCGATGGGCTGCCGTTGCTGTTTCAACAGAAATTAGGGCAGGAATAGGGAATTTGTTCAGAATGCCGGCGATAACCCACCTGTGTCTGTCCCTGTGTGTGTATGTCCCTGTGTCTGTCTGGCTTTCTGGCCGTCCATGGAGTCATGTTTCTGAACACTGATTTCAGGGGGGGGGGGGGGTTGCGGGTGTGCCACGGAGCTCAGGTGTACCTGCGGTGGTTGGAAGGTGGTTTGTTGGTGGTAATTCTAGTTGAAACTCTAGTTGAAATAATTTCAATGTAGATATTGGGATATTGGGAATATTCATAATAAATATTGGGCAGCTATTGGGCCAGAGGCTAAAACAGGTGTAGGCAACAGGTGCATGTGATGCTAAGAGAGGAATTAGAGGACATTGGATTGAATTTAAATTGAAATGAAAATTGAAAAAGTGGATTAGAAAAATTGGTTTGTTGAAAATAATCATGGCAATAATGGCATCGGTTGGATGCAACAATTTTGTGCAATTGATTGACCCAAGAGATTATGCCCGAACCAATAGAAGCATGGCCATCCACACCTTCCAAGCCGGTGACCAGGTGCTCGTGGAGCACTTCACCCACAAGAATGCCCTGGAACCAAGGTGGACGGGACCGTTCCAGGTTCTCCCGACCACACCAACAGCGGTGTTTTGTGAGGGCAAGTCGTCCTGGGTACACGCCACGCATTGTAAGTTGGCCCTCCCCGCACCCACGGTCACTGAAGTCCCACCAACCACACCCATCGTCACACAGGATGGGGCAGGAGCTGCACCAACCGATACGCCGTAGACATATAGGAATAATTACACTTGCACTACTATGTTTATATCACCTCGCCAGCACAGCGCCCACCACGCCACACCCCAAGTGGGCGGACATGGTGACATATGTTGAAGGATTATATGAAAACCTAACCTCTAAATCTCACGTCCATTATCAAAGCGTTACCTGGGGGCAGAAGATAAACGTACCATGTTGTCTAATACCACCAAAGGACCCCCCGTGGATTTATATAATGTGGAGGGCTGTAATGACAAATCCAAACGGAACGAATTCAACACAAGTTGCCCTCTCTCGTCAGAGGCAAGTACAACGGGGAGGAAAGTTTGGACCAACAGCAAGTTCCGCCAACGCAGGATTCGAATGGGGAAAAGGCTCGAACAATTTAACCACGCACGCTTTACTAGAAAGAAATACCACCCTGATATTGATATGTGAAGTTACGACCATACAATTATTGACTTCCCGGCCACCATGCGTCACACACATAGTGACACCACGGGCCCCAATAGTGGTAAGGAAGAGGGCAGAGGGAAAGGAAGGAGCCAACAGAGTATGGTCCGGGATAGCAGCCTGGTTCCAGGGATGGACGGGAATCATTGTAAAATGGCTGTTGACAGGCCTGGCGATAATCGTAGGAATCGTACTCACCCTGGTCATAATAAAAGCCTTGATCATGGTGTGTGTGAGAAAATGTTTCACAGGATGGACCACACCAACCGCTGCTACCGAGATGGTCCTCTCGCTACATGGAAAGGACCCAAAGGCCTTCGGCGAACCGGCCAATTCTGTCATTTCGTGGCAAGATTTGAACACCCACGACTGGGTCGACAACCTAGACGACTCATGGCGGGAGGATATGGCTTTGGAGATCTACGACTCCTGGCATGGCACCAATGACCATGCTGATCCTGACTGGGATTCCTTTGAATTTAGTAGTAAAGGTTCTTTTAAGAGCTATTATGCACACAGCGAGGACGAAAAGATGAATAAATGTCCGGGAGTACCACCATTTGTAAAGAACATTTTCGGGTTACCCCCTCAGTGCAGGTCACCCGACACCACGGATACTGATGCTGATTCAGACAATGAGGAGAAGGAGATTTGTGATAATGAATATGCCACACTCTCTCCCACAGAACAATCACATGTACAAGGCTTGATGGCATTGGACGTCGATTGTTTGCCCTGATTCAGGTGGATCGCACCTGCATAAGGAGCGCCCCTCATCAGGCCGGTGACTGAGTTGCACATACGTTGCAGCAAGGGTGGGCTCGGAACCCGGCCGGGCCTCAGCTATCTCCGAACCAGGCGTCTTCATCGCGAATTACGGCTAACAATATGCGTTGAATGTTGGACAGCCACAACCAGGGGCCGGTATCCCTCCCAGAGCATGCGTAATGCATTGCGCGTATGGCATGTGACTGGGGGGCACTGGCCTGCTGGGGTTTATACATTGTCTCTTTCGATAGTTGTCTTAGAGACAAAAGGGAGATAATTGTCGGGCATAGGGGGTTTAGACCCTATACACCACGTGACCAGGTCACCTGAAATATATATATAATTGTGTCTTTCCTTTGCTTGCTTCAAAAAAGCTAGATTCACTTGCAAAACATGTTGTTCACGGCTTGGTCAGAACTGGCCTTGAAGATATCTTTCAACGTTTGCCAAAGGGAGAAAAGTTATATCAAATACTGGGCATAGTTTGCCATATAATTCTTGTTTGCCTTCAGTTAACTTTGAGCAGAGTATGATTTAATATGTATCCTTTGATTTGTATGTAATCAATCATTCAAGCCTGGCTCAATATGTTTTACTGCCAAGTGTAACACAATTGAACTCCCTTGTGAGAACACATCCCGTGGCCTTGCAGGCCCAGCTTGTTTGAGATAATAGCTTGGGAAATATCTTACTTTCACATCGGTGCCTTAAAACTCAGCCCTCTCACAGGAAAAAGCGTCGACAGGGGCTGTGTCAGCCCATTGTCTGCCAGCCCATTGTCCTTATCTGAAGGTCATTACTTCAGCGGAGAGTTTTTTCCTACGTTGGCCAGCCTATATAACGGATCTTGTTTCAGAGTATTTTCAGTGTGGCTCGGACTTGTACTGCTTTGTGTGACAAAGCTCTGCATTTTCGGACGCGCTCCGCAATTGTGTTTGTTCGATTTCTATTAAACCACTCTTGCTTCAAACTTGCCTCTTCTTTCAGTTTAAAGAGGAATACCGTCATAAGCACGCATCTAAAGTTCATCAACACGACAACCCCAAAGCACCAAAGGTTTACTTTTAAAGAGGCTTTCAGTGTACTTTCTACTTTTTAAAGGAAGGAAATAAATTAAATGGACTATAGGCATAGCAGGAGGAGGGACACATTCTTTTGATGCTATCTTTAATTAGATTTATTTTGACATCCTTACTCAGAGATTTCCACACAGAGTATACAGTTGCGACTGCAGAAGCCTTTGCGTCAATCCTTCTGGTTAATAATTTTCATTATACTCAACCTCCGCTAGTTAATTGTTTTCGTTTTACTCAATAAAGTTACACTTTGGGCACATTCCTTAATATGTTATTCACTTAATACTAGTACCCGAGTGCAAAGCTGCAATGAGCCGGCGAAGCCAAAGCCTCTTGCCACTATTTTACCTATCACTATGGCATCAGTAGGTTAGGTAGTTGGTAGTAGGTAAGTGTAGTAGGTACCGTACCTAGTTCAAAATGACACCATTTGCATTCTGGATGAGATTAAAGTTTATAAAATTTCCTTCTTGATTAATTCGGTGAATTCCGTCTCAACTTCGGATATTTCCGGCCATGAAAAACTATCCCCTACGGCCGCGAGATTTCTAAAAAATAATTCTTCATCAATTTTAGAATATTTGACGCCGTTTTCAGCGTCCGAAATGCGGTAAAAAGCTTTTTTGAATTATTTTTTCAAATGCTCGAATCTCATTGGTTCCGGTAATTGGTGACGATTTTCGTTGAAGATAACCAGGCCCGTGTGGGCCGAGGTTGGTCTTAAAGTATTTTAATTACAAATTAGAGGTGCATAAGATTGTGAATCAAAAAAAGACGGGTGAAACAAACTCCTATTAAACTTTTTTCAATTTGTTATGCATACTTCCGCATCCGCAAGATGGCGGCCTCCATTGAGCGATTTGGTGTGTCAAAGCTTCGAAATTCTCAAGGGATCCAGCAAAATCTGGCTTTTCAACATAATACGTACGCATTCATTCACAACACCGGCTTCGCTGGCTATAATTGTGGGAACAGTAGAAAAAGTTAAGTTTAATGCTTTGGCAAAGAGGAGAAGGAGGAAGGACAGTCTTGCTGAAAGGTGAGTAAAAGATATACACTTCATTACAAGAATCACTAATGTGTTAAATCTTGTCAGATTTCACTCCAGATTTTGATACTTATCAAGTGTATGAGATCCGATCATCAAATTCGAATCCAGATTTCGATTACATTCTTTAATTAGTCCATGATATAAACTTAGTTATAAAAATAACTAATGTGTTAAATTTTGTCAAATTTCTCCCTGGATTTTATAATTATATAGTGTACTGGATCCGATCATCAAATCAAAACCAGATTTTGATTATATGCTTTAATTAATCTGTAATATACACTTAGTTATAAGAATCGATAATGTGCTAAATTGTCAGATTTCACTCCAGATTTTGATACTTATTTAGTGAACAGGATGTAATTCTCAAATCCGAATCCAGATTTTGATTATACGCTTTAATTATTTCATGAGAGTAGATCGTGTTTCCAAGGCAATGCACGTTTGAATAAACGGAAACAAAATGGCGGCTTAAGAACCCAGCAATGTGACAGTGGGCTGACCAAGATGGCGGACCGACATTTTGGTAACGTTTTTTGGGGTTTTTGATTATGAGCATTTTTTTGTTTGTTTGTTTTAACAAACCCAAAGACCTAGTTTTCATTCATGCAATCCCTTGGAGTTCCCTTATTATACATGCAAATTATATTATCTAACTTTCTTGTCAACCCACCAAGGATGGACAGATATGATAAGCTCAATACTGAGCTCATACGGTGTACCTCCATATCTGAGCAGAAACGTTTATTCCAGCTACTCATCTCAGAAGAGCTGGGAGACAGGAAACTGTCACAGTTTTTTAGGAGGATGAGGCAGCTTTTGAGTGATGCCAAGCCTGAAGATAACATTTTGAAGCATCTCTTTTTGCAGTGTTTACCCAACAACACTCAACTCATCCTGGCCTCTACCAGCGAAGCTGTGACCATTGAACAGCTTGCTGAGATTGCTGACAAGATTGTAGAAGTGGCAGCACCAACATCTTCCATTGCTGCTGCTATGCTCCAGCCACTCAGTGCAACGTTTGATCATTCGGCCATCCAGGAGTCGACCATCATCCAGCTTACGGCACAAGAGCAGGCACTCACTTGTCACCTACAGCAAGAGCATGGTCTTTCTCATAATTGGGCCCAAAGCAAGAAGCATGGCAGAAGCCCGATTAATAGCTATCCTCATCACGGGCATGAAGGCAAAGACTGTTGGTACCACTGGTTTTAGATACAGCAGCTACAGCAGCCCAAAAGTGTGTGCCGCCATGTTAATTTAAGAAGCCCACTTCCACCATGCAGGGAAATGATGGGATCGGCAGCTAGGGGCGACGAGCTCTTTCGGTGAGAGTCGCCTTTTCTATGTCACTGTCTAGAACACTGGAACATACTTCCTTGTTGATACTGGGGCCAAAATGAGCATGTTGCCTCGCACGACAGAAAGTAAGACTCGGTATAACAACACTGCACCACAACTTCAAACAGTTAACCACTCACATATCACCACCGACGGAGAGAGATCTGGGACTGTGCAGAGTTTTCTGCTGGGTATTCATCATCGCGGAACTGCCCACACCGATTGGCGGAGCTGATTTTCTCAATCAGTTTGGCTTGTTGGTGGATGTAAACCATCGTCAGCTTATTGACACCACGACCAATCTTACTGTGCGAGGGATTTGTTCACAAGCATCCACCATCAGTCCGATGTATGTGAAGAGTACCAACTGCTCACAATTTAGTATCCACCTTCAGGAATACCTCAGCATAACTTGACCAGTGTACAGCGATGCGGTAGTCAGCCACTCCATCACACATCAAATAGAGAGTCGAGGCCCACCTGCAGCAGCGAGACCTTGCCACCGAGCACCTGATCGTCAGTCTATTGCCAAGGCAGAATTCAATCACATGCTTGAGCTCAGTATTATCTGCCCCTCTAGCAGTAAATGGTCATCACCCTTGCAAATGGTCCCGAAGAAGACAACAGGAGACTGGCCGCCTTGTGAAGATTATCGGGCACTCAACAGATCTACTGTGCCTGATCGCTATCCAGTGCTACACCTCCAAGACTTTGCTTCTTCTTTGCAAGGTGCTCAAGTTTTCCCTAAAGTAGATCTGGTTAGAGCGTACCATCAGATACCCATCAGGCCTGATGATATCTGTAAGACGGCCATTACCACACCGTTTGGACTCTTTTGTTTAGGATGTTTTAATGTGTTTGTATGCCATTCGGTCTACGTAACACAGCTCAGATGTTTCAACGTCACACGAGAATTGCCTTTTGTCTATGCCTATCTCGACGATATTAGTGGCTATCTCTACACAAGATGAGCATGCAACACATCTGAGACTGCTAATCGACTGGTTGGCTAAGTATGGTGTGGTGATCAACCCAACCAAGTGTCAGTTGGGTGTATCTACACTCATTCCTGGGCCATATATTGGATGAACAGGGAATGTGTCCTCTATCAGGAAAAGTGAAGAGCACCCAGGATTTCCCAACACCGTCATCTCTCCGCAGTTAGAGAGAATTATTAGGCCTGGTAAACTTCTACTGCCATTTCATTCGCAACTGCACTGACACGCTTCAACCCCTCACCAAAGTGATCAGTGATAAGAAGAATAAGAACCAGCCGATCACCCTTGGTGAGTGAGAGCTTTCAGCCTTTGACAAGGTGAAAGTTAAATTGGCTGAGGCTGCCCTCCTTGCCCATCCCAAGAAAGACACTCTGTTATGCCTCATGACCGACGCATCAGACTTGTGTATTGGTGGCATACTGCAACAGTTGGCCGACGGAGAATGGCAGCCACTGTCATTCTTCTCAAAGTGTATAACGCATTAATACACCATTGGATTTCAAAGATCTTGGTTGGCCACCCAAAATTCTGCAATTTGAATCCCACCTGTTCACCGAGTTGACAAGCCCGTTGGGATGCACTCGTACCCGTACAACTGCTTATCGCACAGCAGCCAACGGCATGGTTGACCATTTCCACCCTCAATTTTTTTTTTCTTTTTGTATACAAGATCGAGGCTCGTGAAAGGGTTAACATTAATCACACAAAAGTCAAACCGACAAATCAAACATATAATAAGGGGAGCGGTAGACAAGATGGGGAGAGAGGGGGAAGGACACAAACACAACATTTGAGAGCAGGGACATCGAGAGATCTGTGGGAGGGAGAGGTATGAAACATATGGACACTGCAAGGACTTCCAGGAATGAAATTGGAATTTCAAAAAAGTGGATCTGAGGTGAATTAGCGGAGGTAGAAAAGATCAAGGTTTTGGATGGGGGAAGATAAGAGATGGTGGTGAACAGCTGTTTTAAAGACCTGGAGGGAGGAGTGGGATTGAAGGGAGTGGGGGAGTTTGTTCCAGAGGTGGGAGAAAAGAGGAATGAAAGAGTGAAGGTGAGCAGAGAGCCGATATTTTGGCAGTTTAACCATAAGAGGGTTGCTGGCAGATCTTGTGCGACCTGTATGAATATCTGGGGGAGAGCTGCGGGAGCAAGGCTAGAGAGGAGTCGGTAGAAGACAGAAAGACCACCAACCTGCCTGCAGTGAGTGAGTAAAAGGCCCTCGGAGTTAGCTTCATCGCGGGAGATTCCAATGATTCTGAAAGCTTTGGTTTCAACAGCGAGGAGGCCGAGCTAGGTGTGAGGCAGGAGCACCAGCCCAGAGGGGAGAACAGTATTCCATTGAGCTGTGGATGAAAGCCTTGTATGTGGTGAGGAGCTCAGGTGTGCCAAGGAAGGACTTCACATGACGGATGATGCCCAGTCGGCGAATGGCTTTGGAGGCCAGCTTGGAAATGTGGTTTTCCCAGGAAAGATCATGGCAGATAGTGAGACCCAAAAGCTTAAGCTTGAGCGACAGAACTTCTTGGAGAGGATTATTCAGAAAGTAGATGGGAGGGTTGTCCAGTCGGTCTTTTCGGAGAGACATAGTAATAGTGTGAGATTTGTCAGGATTGAAAGACATGTTCCACTTGTTTGACCAGTCTGTGATTTTGTCCAGGTCTGCAGAGAGTGAGGAGGCTGCAGACTGCCGATCTGAGGGATGAGGAATGGAGCGGCAGAGAGTGGAGTCATCAGCAAAGAGATAGAGGGGATTTTCCAGAGAGTCGGAGAGATCATTGATGAAGACCAGAAAAAGCACAGGGCCCAGAACACTGCCTTGGGGAACTACAGTCAGAACAGGAGGAGGAGATGAGAGAAATCCATTCAGGACCACACATTGACTACGACCAGAGAGGAAGTCCGCAAGCCATGCATGGAGATTTCCATGGATACCATAGGAGGAGAGTTTGGTGAGCAGAGCTGGGTGCCAGACCGTATCGAAGGCACGTGATATGTTAAGGGAGACAGCTCTGATTTCCTGTTTGGCATTGCGGACCTCCAATCCATTGTTGAGACAGCAGAAGCAGCATGTCCATTGTCCAGAGTAGAATGACCTGGTGTAAATCCAAATTGATGATCAGAGATCAAGCCATTGGAGAAGAGGAAGGATTTGATATCCGAAGCAATGATGGATTCCATGTCTTTGCTGATAATTGGGAGCCGGCTGATTGGTCTGTTGTTGCAAGGATCTGTTTTTGCACATTTTTTGTGCAAAGCGGTAATGTTGGCTGATTTACAAGATGCTGGCAGATGACCTTGAGCAAAAGAGAGGGTGAAAAGAACAGAGAGAGGGTGAGATAGAGCGCAGAGCAGGATCCTAGGACTCGTGGGCTGATGCCGTCTGGTCCAGTTGCAGAATCAGAGTCGAGGTTTGACAAAAACTTCTCCACCTTGTCAGGAGAGAAGGACACAGAGTGCAGGAGCAGTTGTGTTCGACTGGGTAAGGTGGGAACAGAGAGAGATGGGTTTGGGACACAAGATTTTGAGGCAAACACAGAGTTGAGGCATTCAGCTTTGTCACGTGCAGTGTTAAATTAAAGACAGCTTCGAAAGCTCAATCAGATCCGGGTCGGTGGTACGAATATCTCCCTCTTGTTCTTCTGGGCAATCGCACTACCATTAAGAACGATATGGGATGTACGCCAGCAAAACTTGTTTATGAATGAATGAATGAATGAATGATCGTTTTAAGGCCATTTTCCCCGCTAGAGTGGGGATTAGCCTTACGGGCCCCATGACAATCATGGTTCCCTGTTTGAGGCAATGTTTTTATGGCCGGATGCCCTTCCTGACGCTAACCCTTGGTCACGCTCTTACGATGCGCAAGGATACGGTGTACCTATTCTAAATCGGGGTACACACCGTGATCATTCATCCCAGCAAGCTGGTACTCAATTTGCCGACCTCGGAAGGATGACAGGCTGAGTCAACCCCCCTGGCGTTAATTCAGCGATCGACCGGGATTCGAACCCAGGATCCCAAGCCGGCACCCTAACCGCTAAGCCAACACCAGGGATATGGTTTATGGTTCACCATTAAACTACCAGGACAAATGGTTGCACCTAGTCGCCCTACTACATTACTGGACCCACCCAGTTATGTACGTCGACTGCATCAACACATGTCCAGTACCTCGCCAGCTACGAAATGGTCACAACGAACCACAACTCAAGTTCCAAAAGGACTTATGAACTGTTCGCACATTTTGTTTGTTGTGATGCGGTACGCAAACTACATGCTACTACAATCACGCTATTCAGGACCTTTTAGACTTTAGAGGATAAATACTGTGCTTCAGTTATTGACATACAGGGCAAACGACAGTCTGTAAGTATTGATCGCCTGAAAGAAGCCCACCTAGATAAGAAGTAGAAGTAGAAGAAGAAGAACCACCTTTAGAGGCCATTTTGCCCCACAGGGCAGGGGTTGGCTTTTTTCGGGCACCGTGGTCCCCTTTTTGAAGCAATGTGTTATGGCCGGATGCCCTTCCTGCCGCCAACCCTGTTAGTCACCTCTTGCGACACATAGGGAATTACCAGTGTGCTGGTACTCAATTTGCCGACCTCGGAAGGATGACAGGCTGAGTCAACCCCCCTGGTGTTAATTCAGTGATCGACCGGGATTCAAACCCAGGATCCTAGGATCCCAAGCCGGCACCCTAACTGCTAAGCCAACACCAGGCCTGAAGCCCACCTAGATAAAGAGTGATTATTTCACTAAATCAGAGGTTAAATTAAATTATGTTTAAGATGAGATTAAATTAAGAGGTTAAATTAAATTATGTTTAAGATGAGATTAAATTAAGAGGTTAAATGAAGAGGTTAAATTAAATTATGTTTAAGATGAGATTAAATGAAGAGGTTAAATAAGAGATTAAATGAAGAGGTTAAATTTAATTATGTTTAAGATGAGATTAAATTAAGAGGTTAAATGAAGAGGTTAAATTAAATTATGTTTAAGATGAGATTAAATTAAGAGATTAAATGAAGAGGTTAAATTAAATTATGTTTAAGATGAGATTAAATTAAGAGGTTAAATGAAGAGGTTAAATTAAATTATGTTTAAGATGAGATTAAATTAAGAGGTTAAATTAAGAGATTAAATGAAGAGGTTAAATTAAATTATGTTTAAGATGAGATTAAATTAAGAGGTTAAATTAAGAGATTAAATGAAGAGGTTAAATTAAATTATGTTTAAGATGAGATTAAATTAAGAGGTTAAATGAAGAGGTTAAATTAAATTATGTTTAAGATGAGATTAAATTAAGAGGTTAAATGAAGAGGTTAAATGAAGAGGTTAAATTAAATTATGTTTAAGATGAGATTATATTAAGAGGTTAAATTAAGAGATTAAATGAAGAGGTTAAATTAAATTATGTTTAAGATTAGATTAAATGAAGAGGTTAAATTAAATTATGTTTAAGATGAGATTAAATTAAGAGGTTAAATGAAGAGGTTAAATTAAATTATGTTTAAGATGAGATTAAATTAAGAGGTTAAATGAAGAGGTTAAATTAAATTATGTTTAAGATGAGATTAAATTAAGAGGTTAAATGAAGAGGTTAAATTAAATTATGTTTAAGATGAGATTAAATGAAGAGGTTAAATGAAGAGGTTAAATGAAGAGGTTAAATTAAATTATGTTTAAGATGAGATTCAATTAAGAGGTTAAATTAAGAGATTAAATGAAGAGGTTAAATTAAATTATGTTTAAGATGAGATTAAATGAAGAGGTTAAATTAAATTATGTTTAAGATGAGATTAAATGAAGAGGTTAAATGAAGAGGTTAAATTAAATTATGTTTAAGATGAGATTAAATTAAGAGGTTAAATGAAGAGGTTAAATTAAATTATGTTTAAGATGAGATTAAATTAAGAGGTTAAATGGAGAGGTTAAATTAAATTATGTTTAAGATGAGATTCAATTAAGAGGTTAAATTAAGAGATTAAATGAAGAGGTTAAATTAAATTATGTTTAAGATGAGATTAAATTAAGAGGTTAAATTAAATGATGTTTAAGATGAGATTAAATTAAGAGGTTAAATGAAGAGGTTAAATTAAATTATGTTTAAGATGAGATTAAATTAAGAGGTTAAATGAAGAGGTTAAATTAAATTATGTTTAAGATGAGATTCAATTAAGAGGTTAAATTAAGAGATTAAATGAAGAGGTTAAATTAAATTATGTTTAAGATGAGATTAAATTAAGAGGTTAAATTAAGAGATTAAATGAAGAGGTTAAATTAAATTATGTTTAAGATGAGATTAAATTAAGAGATTAAATGAAGAGGTTAAATTAAATTATGTCTTTTTTTTTTTTTTTTTTTTTTTTTTTTGTATACAAGGTCGAGGCTCGTGAAAGAGCGAACATTAATCACACAGAAAGACAAACCGACACATAAAACATATAACAGGGAGCGGTAGACAAGATGGGGAGAGAGGGGGAAGGACACAAACACAACATTTGAGAGCAGGGACCGAGAGACATGGAGACATCGAGAGATCTGAGAGAGGGCGAGGGCTTTGGGGGGGGGGGGGGCGTGGGAAGGGGGCGGTGGGAGAGGTATAAAACATATGGACACTGCCAGGACTTCCAGGAAAGAAGTTGGAATTTCAAACAAGGTGGATCTGGGGTGAATTAGCGGGGGTAGAAAAGATCAAGGTTTTGGATGGGGGAAGATAAGAGATGGTGGTGAACAGCTGTTTTAAAGACCTGGAGGGAGGAGTGGGATTGAAGGGAGTGAGGGAGTTTGTTCCAGAGGCGGGAGAAAAGAGGAATGAAAGAGTGAAGGTGAGCAGAGAGCCGAGATTTCGGCAGTTTAACCATCAGAGGGTTGCTGGCAGATCTTGTGCGACCTGTAGGAATATTTGGGGGACAGAGCACAGAGAGAGCTGGGGGTGCAAGGCCGGAGAGGAGTCGGTAGAAGACAGAAAGACCACCTACCTGCCTGCGGTGAGTGAGTGAAAGGCCCTCAGAGATAGCTTCATCGCGGGAGATTCCAATAATTCTGAAAGCTTTGGTTTCAACAGCGTGAAGCCGAGCTAGGTGTGAGGCAGGAGCACCGGCCCATAGGGGAGAACAGTATTCCATTGAGCTGCGGATGAAAGCCTTGTATGTGGTGAGGAGCTCAGGTGTGCCGAGGAAGGACTTCGCACGACGGAGGATGCCCAGTCGGCGACTGGCTTTGGAGGCCAGCTTGGAAATGTGGTTTTCCCAAGAAAGATCATGGCAGATAGTGAGACCCAAAATCTTGAGCGACAGAACTTCTTGGAGAGGATTGTTGAGAAAGTAGATGGGAGGGTTGTCCAGTCGATCTTTTCGGAGAGACATAGTAAGAGTGTGAGATTTGTCAGGATTGAACGACATGTTCCACTTGTTTGACCAGTCTGTGATTTTGTCCAGGTCTTCAGAGAGTGAGGAGGCAGCAGACTGCCGATCTGAGGGAAGAGGAATGGAGCGGCAGAGAGTGGAGTCATCAGCAAAGAGATAGAGAGGATTTTCGAGAGAGTCAGAGAGATCATTGATGAAGACCAGAAAAAGCACGGGGCCCAGAACACTGCCTTGGGGAACTCCAGCCTGAACAGGAAGAGGAGATGAGAGAAACCCATTCAGGGCCACACGTTGACGACGACTAGAGAGGAAGTCCGCCAGCCATGCGTGGAGATTTCCATGGATACCAAAGGAGGAGAGTTTGGTGAGCAGAGCGGGGTGCCAGACCGTGTCGAAGGCACGTGATATGTCGAGGGAGACAGCTCTAATTTCCTGTTTGGCATTGAGGACCTCCATCCATTGTTGAGACAGCAGAAGCAGCATGTCCAGAGTAGAGTGACCTGGTCTGAAACCAAATTGATGATCAGAGATCAAGCCATTGGAGAAGAGGAAAGATTTCATATCCGAAGCAATGATGGATTCCATGACTTTGCTGATAATTGGGAGAAGGCTGATTGGTCTGTAGTTGCTAGGATCTGTTTTTGCACCTTTTTTGTGCAAAGCGGTGATGTTGGCTGATTTCCAAGCAGATGGCAGTTGACCTTGAGCAAAAGAGAAGGTGAAGAGAACAGAGAGAGGGTGAGATAGAGCAGCAGAGCAGGATTTTAGGACCCGTGGGCTGATGCCGTCGGGTCCAGTTGCAGAATCAGAGTCGAGGGTTGACAGAAGCTTTTCCACCTTGTCAGGAGGAAAGGACACGGAGTCCAGGAGCAGCAGGGTACGACTGGGTATGGTGGGTACAGAGAGGGATGGGTTTGGGACACAAGATTTAGAGGCAAACACAGAGTTGAGGCATTCAGCTTTTTCACGTGCGGAGTCAGCTGTGTAGCCGTTTGAGGTAAGGGAGGGGATGGAGGGGGAACAAACACCAGAAACGGATTTGACCAGACGCCACCAGGATTTGGAAGAGGGAGACAGATAAGAGAGTTCGGTCTTGAGAACGGAGAGATATTGTTTCCTGGCTCTCCTGAGGGTGGACACACACTTGTTTCGGGCTTTGTGAAAGGAAATGAGATTTCCTTCTGTTGGATTTGCTTTCCAGGAGACGAAGGCAAGTTGTTTCTGGGCAACAGCCTCACCACAAGATTCCGTGTACCATGGACGGGAGGAAGGGTATGACAACTGAAGACGAGATGGGATAAATCTGTGCATGAGAGAGAGCAATTTACTTTGGAAGAATTCCCAGGATGAGTTGATGTCAGAGGTGGTAGAGATGGGAGACCAGTCCAGATGATTGATGGCTGCTTGAAGACCGTGCCAGTTGGCCTGAGTGAAATGCCAGACTCGTCGACGCTGAGCAGGCTCCCTGAGGATGGTCAGAGAGATGTCCACTTTAACAAGGACATGATCAGATGATCCGATCGGAGCAGAAGAAGAGCAGCAGACATTTTCAGGGAAGTTAGTCATAACCAAGTCCAGAAGAGAAGATGTTCCGTTGACTGAGATCCGGGTCGGGAAATTGACAGATTGTGTCAGTCCCAGTGAGTCGCAGAAGTCCTTTGCTGAGGAGCCATGGCTGGTGAGAGAGGTACCCACACCCAGCCAACTGGCATGATGACAGTTGAAATCACCACATATGAGGAAGAGAGAGTTGGGATGAGTAGATAGAAGTTGGTCCATATCATCAGACAGCGAGATGTAGATGGAGTCATCACTGTTTGGTGGACGGTACAACACACATATGAACAAGAGGTGGGAGCGAAGGGGAAGCCGTAGCCAGAGGTATTCCTGGGGGTGAGGTGGAGAGAGTGCAGTGCAGGGCGAGTGAGGAAGAGAGTTTTTGATAAAGATAGCAACCCCGCCTCCAGGACGAGGCTCAGGTCTATCATACCGGAGGAGGGAGTAGCCCGGGAGAGATACTATGGAATCAGAGACATCATAAAGGAGGAAAGTTTCTGTTAAGCAGATCACGTCTGGTTTGACAGAAGCAACCTGTATGGAGAGATCAGTTAAGTTTGAACGAAGGCCCCGGATGTTTGAGGTCCATACCGTTAATGAAGAGGAAGGGGGAGCATCAGACACAGAACAGGGGGGAGGAGGGGTAGGGTAAGATGTGGAAGAGGTGGAAGAGGTAGGGAGAGCTGTTGAAGGTGTGTCAGAGATTTCAGAATAGCTCGGAGAAAGGGAAGGATGGGGCGGACAAAAGGTTTGATGGTGATTGGGTGAGCCACAATGAGGTGTTATTTGAGGAGGGGGAAGAGCGAGGCAGAAGGTTGGGGGAGATGGAGGTGAGAGTTTGAAGGGGGAAGAAGCGGGGAGGACGCTTGGAGGAGGGGGAGTGAGAGGGGGGAAATTGAGAAGCAATGAGGGTGGGGAGATTTGAAGGGGAGGGGTGAGGGGGGAGTTTGGGAGGGAAGGGGCAAGGGGAGGGATTTGAAAGGGATGGGATATGGGGGAGATTTGGAGGGGAGGGGTGAGGCAGGAGTCTAGGAGGGGAGGGGCGAGGGGGCGTCTTGGCGGGGAGGGGTGAGGGGGTAGTTTAGGAGGGAGGGGGCAAGGGGGGAGATTTGAAAGGGATGGGTGATGGGGAAGATTTGGAGGGGAGGGGTGATGGGGAAGATTTGGAGGGGAGGGGTTATGGGGAAGATTTGGAGGGGAGGGGTGAGATTGAATTTTTGAAAGTGTACGATTTATGGGAAACGAACATTTATTGCAAAATGAGTTTCTTGTGATCTTCGAGTTAAAAATACGTTTAAGGACGCTGGATGGAGGATGGAGTGCAGGAGAGTTTAGGGAATGTAGAAAAAAGGCACTATAGGAGATGGATATTTTTTTTGGGATGAATTGATTTGGTGAGCAAGTCGAAAGCAGCCTTTTAAAGAAGAAGAAGAAAAAGGTGTTATAAAATATGACGGAATACATAACTTGAGGGGAAAGTGTAAACATTGAAGGTTAATGAGTGAAAACTATCTGGGGAAATGGGGGAGAAACACGTGGTCGAAGAACGAACGAACGAATAAGAATGAATAAACGAATGAGAACAGAGAAGGAAAAAAAAATTATTATTATTATTTTTTTTAATTTTTTTTTTGAGTTGAGATTTACACAAGGAAGTAGGCTATGGGTGAAAAGCCTGGGAATACAGAGAACGAAAGTTATTGGATCACAAAAGACGGACCGCTGAGAGAAAAACAAAGCCTCAAGGTTGTACAGTGCACACTGTACAAGGCCTCAAGACACGACACGGCAAACAGACGATCAATTTATGAAAGATAAACACCGAGAAACAACCAAAGTTGCACACAATAACTTCACACACCGAAGGATAAATACAGTTTCGACAAAATACAATTGTGAACAGACTTAACTTCGAAAAACGTGGAGACGGTGTGGAGCTTCGAAAATCCCTGCCGCCGTCTCCAAGATCTGATCTCCAAGATCGTCTCCAAGATGTCTAAGATGAGATTCAATTAAGAGGTTAAATTAAGAGATTAAATGAAGAGGTTAAATTAAATTATGTTTAAGATGAGATTAAATGAAGAGGTTAAATTAAGAGATTAAATGAAGAGGTTAAATTAAATTATGTTTAAGATGACATTAAATTAAGAGGTTAAATTAAGAGATTAAATGAAGAGGTTAAATTAAATTATGTTTAAGATGAGATTAAATTAAGAGATTAAATGAAGAGGTGAAATTAAATTATGTTTAAGATGAGATTCAATTAAGAGGTTAAATTAAGAGATTAAATGAAGAGGTTAAATTAAATTATGTTTAAGATGAGATTAAATTAAGAGATTAAATGAAGAGGTTAAATTAAATTATGTTTAGGATGAGATTAAATTAAGAGGTTAAATTAAGAGATTAAATGAAGAGGTTAAATTAAATTATGTTTAAGATGAGATTAAATTAAGAGATTAAATGAAGAGGTGAAATTAAATTATGTTTAAGATGAGATTCAATTAAGAGGTTAAATTAAGAGATTAAATGAAGAGGTTAAATTAAATTATGTTTAAGATGAGATTAAATTAAGAGGTTAAATTAAGAGATTAAATGAAGAGGTTAAATTAAATTATGTTTAAGATGAGATTAAATTAAGAGATTAAATGAAGAGGTGAAATTAAATTATGTTTAAGATGAGATTCAATTAAGAGGTTAAATTAAGAGATTAAATGAAGAGGTTAAATTAAATTATGTTTAAGATGAGATTAAATTAAGAGATTAAATGAAGAGGTTAAATTAAATTATGTTTAGGATGAGATTAAATTAAGAGGTTAAATTAAGAGATTAAATGAAGAGGTTAAATTAAATTATGTTTAAGATGAGATTAAATTAAGAGATTAAATGAAGAGGTGAAATTAAATTATGTTTAAGATGAGATTCAATTAAGAGGTTAAATTAAGAGATTAAATGAAGAGGTTAAATTAAATTATGTTTAAGATGAGATTAAATTAAGAGGTTAAATTAAATGATGTTTAAGATGAGATTAAATTAAGAGGTTAAATTAAATGATGTTTAAGATGAGATTAGATAAAGAGGTTAAATGACGAAACATCGCGTGTGAGATGACGCAATTTGTGACATGTAATGGATGTCCTGATGACAAACACACGCGTTACATTTTGAGTTAATTAGTTATTTATTTCACCACCTGGATGGAAATTTTAAAAAGGGCGCCATTAGTTTTTTACTTATTGACGTCATGAATCGTCACGTTGAGTCTCAAAACGACCCGTGGAGCCGCCGATGAGGGGTCGGGAAAAAACGAAAATGTTAACAGATCCGTTGACTGACTTTAGGACATAGTTATAGCTTCAACGACTCTTCACGATTTCGTCGTACACGAGATAAAACTATTGTGGAACGGCCATTGAGGATAAACAAGTTTTTCTTGTTTATATAATAAACTAGCTTCACTTCTCTTCAGATTGCGGCGGCAGAACAATAATTGTGAAGCAACACGATCGTAGAGAAAAAGATTACTTACGCAAATTCTAACAGGAATTCTGGATTTTTTCGTCGGTGAGACCGACGAGCTTGGATGAGACTCCATGGGCGTGAATCTAAAAAGTCAAAACCGACGAGACAACAAAACATCCACACAGGACGCTCCCTCGACTGAAGTGAGGTCAACAGGTCGACGTCACTGTGTATCAGCAGGAATGTTTTGATTGTAACCCATGGTTACAATGCAGACGGAGATGGAACGTGTGGACGAAGGATAATTTAAATAATTAAATTATTACGGAACACATCAATGATTGTGACGCAACAAAAGTCGACACTTGGCCCCGTCCACGAACTACAACGTTTATATCCCGAAGTTAAAAGGTATCAAAATGACGAAAAGGTATTTTAAATTAACTATAACATTAAAAAATCATTTGAAATTTATTCACTTTGTGAATGTTATTCTTTGTCCGTCTTGTTTAGCATTTCACATTCAATTCATCCTATTTTGCTTCTTCTTCTTTAATATGTGGAACTGCGACGTGAGGCATCACCTTTAGAGGCCATTTTGCCCCACAAAAATGGGGGTCCAATGCCACCTAGCTCACATTCAATTCATCCTACTATTTTGCTTCTTCTTCTTCTTTAATATGTGGAACTGCGACGTGAGGCATCATTTGCTGGCGCAGCTTTGCCGCTGATGCAGTGCCCCCTATAGGTTAAAGAGGATTTAGAAATTTAGTCAGGGTGCTGGCGATAGCAACTGATCTCTATTATATTGACTGGATGGAGGGTCGGGCACATGGGGTGAAGTCACCGGACGCCATCTTGAAGTTCCCATAAAACCTGCAATGCACAAAGGAAGCACATATTCTGATGTTGTCGGGTGCGTGGGGTGAAGGAGAGAGGGAGAGAGGGAGAGAGGGAGAGAGGGAGAGAGGGAGAGAGGGAGAGAGGGAGAGAGGGAGAGAGAGAGAGAGGGAGAGAGGAAGAGAGGGAGAGAGGGAGAGAGAGAGAGAGAGAGAGAGAGAGAGAGAGAGAGGGGGCTTGGGGCGGCACAATGAACAGTAGAGAGAGGGGTTGGGGAGGAGTGGAGGGGGGTGGGGGTTACAAGGGTAGAAAAGATTATGGTTTTGATTGGGGATGATCTGAGATAGTGCTGAACAGCTGTCTTGAAGACTCGGAGGAAAGAATGTGATTGAAGAGAACGTGGAAGTTGATTCCGCATGCGGGAAAAAGGAGGAATAAATGAGTGCAGTTGAGCAGTGATCCTGGATTTAGGTAGTCTCACCAGGAGTTGATGGTCGACCATGTGCTCCCAATAAAAACTTGGGGGGAGGATGTAGGGAGACAAAGCACAGCAGGAAAGGAGGCGGGAGAAGGCAGATAGACCACCAATTGGTCTGTGATGGGGAAATGATTGGCCAATAGACGGCTTCATCGCGAGAGATTCAAATTATCTTGAAGACCTTGATTTCCACGGCATCAATCAGAGCAAGATGTGAGGCAGGGGAGCCGGCCCAATGAAGAGAGCAGTCAGAACTCCATCAAGGTGCAGGTGATGGCCTTGTAGGTGTTATATGACATCTCCCGTTCCCAATGGCTGTGCAGAAAATTAACAAATCGTTTGACACCATTTTTAGTGTTGTGCCCTCTGTTATCTGTCACATATGTTATTTTTAGTGTTTCGCAAGGACGGCGGCACAAGTTTAGGCAGCAAAAGCCATCAGGCCATCGTAAGCAGGGCCATGCCATTTCAGAGTTGCGGGTGAGGCCATCCAGTATTGAGATGGGGTCTCCTAAAAAACACCCATCTGGATTGGACCGGTTTTTGTGGTAACTCAGGTAGCTGAGAGGTGTATTGGTGAGTCCTTGATGTGAGGCGGATGAGCTAGTACTAGCCAGCCACAACCATCAAAAGGAGGATGACCTAGTAAACAGCTAACAGCAACTACAAAACTACACCCGGGGGGACGAATGTTAGGGTTGTTAATGGCCGGAAGTGGCACAGCGTGTCTGGCACCACTGAAGTCATAAAGAGTTTGGCACACATAGACATGCACGTGCATACATACTCCTGTCCTGTCCACTTCTGTGATCAAATCTTTCCTCTTCTCCAATGGCTTGATCTCTGATCATCAATTTGGTTTCAGACCAGGTCACTCTACTCTGGACATGCTGCTTCTGCTGTCTCAACAATGGATGGAGGTCCTCAATGCCAAACAGGAAACGAGAGCGGTCTCCCTTGACATATCACGTGCCTTCGATATGGTCTGGCACCTTGGTCTGCTCACCAAACTATCCTCCTATGGTATCCATGGGAATCTCCACGCCTGGCTTGCGGACTTCCTCTATGGTTGTAGTCAACATGTGGCCCTGAATGGGTTTCTCTCATCTCCCCTTCCTGTTCAGGCTGGAGTTCCTCAAGGCAGTGTTCTGGGCCCTGTGCTTTTTCTGGTCTTCATCAGTGATCTCTCTGACTCTCTTGAAAATCCTCTCTATCTCTTTGCTGATGACTCCACACTCTGCCGCTCCATTCCTCATATCTCAGATCGGCAGGCTGCAGCCTCCTCACTCTCTTCAGACCTGGACAAAATCACAGACTGGTCAAACAAGTGGAACATGTCTTTCAATCCTGACAAATCTCACACTCTTGTTATGTCTCTCTGAAAAGACAGACTGGACAACCCTCCCATCTACTTTCTGAACAATCCTCTCCAAGAAGTTCTGTCACTCAAGCATTTGGGTCTCACTATCTGCCATGATCTTTAGTGGGAAAACCACATTTCCAAGCTGGCCTCCAAAGCGAGTCGCCGACTGGACATCCTCCGCCGTGCGAGGTCCTTCCTTGGCACACCTGAGTTCCTCACCACATACAAGGCTTTCATCTGCAGCTCAATGGAATACTGTTCTCCCCTCTGGGCTGGTGTTCCTGCCTCACAGCTAGCTCGTCTTCCCACTGTTGAAACCAAAGTTTTCAGAATCATTGGAATCTCCCATGATGAAGCTAACTCCGAGGGCCTTTCACTCACTCACCGCAGGCAGGTAGGTGGTCTTTCTGTCTTCTACCGACTCCTATCCGGCCTGGCTCCCCCAGCTCTATCTGTGCTCTGTCCCCAAATATTCCTACAGGTCGCACAAGATCTGCAAGTCACTCTCTTCTGGGGAACTTGCCAGAATCAAGACTCTCTGCTCACCTTCACTCTTTCATTCCTCTTTTCTCCCGCCTCTGGAACAAACTCCCTCACACTCTTCAATCCCACCTCTCCCTCCACGTATTTAAAACAGCTGTTCACCACCATCGCTTGTATTCCCCCATCCAAAACCTTGATCTCTGCTACCCCCGTTAATTCACACCAAATCCACTTTTTTTTTGAAATACCGACTTTTTTCTTTCCTGGAAGTTCCAGAAATTTCCATGTGTTTTATACTTCCCCCCCACCCCCCCGCCTTCCCATGCCTCCCCCCCCAAGCCCGCTTCCTTCCACAGATCTTCCGTTGTCCCTGTTCTCTGCTGTTGAACTTGTGTGCTTCCCTCTCTCTCCCCATCTTGTCTCCCGCTCCATTTTTGTATGTTTTGTGTGTTCGTTTGTTGTTGTTTTTGTGATTGATGCTAGCTAGCTCTTACACGAGCCTCGATCTTGCATACAAAAAAAAAGAAAAAAAAAGTGCCGTTAAGGCCACACCACCCCCAAAGAATCGCGACGACGATTGGTTCCCAGTTGCGGTTTGGGTTTGCATGAGTGCAATGCGAGTCCTTTTTGGTTTTGGAACCATGTTGCATGTTATATAGCAGGTCGCAACATGCTGTTCACTTACAGGTTTCATATGCTGTACATTTATGTCTCTTTTGATCACTTTCCCTTCTAAATGTTCTCATACTCTGCTGTTATTACCCCCGCCATCTGCGATGGACGGAAGTTATGTTTTCGCCCCTATGTTTGTTTGTGTGCAGGATATCTCAAATCGTTATGGAAGGATTCGGCCGAAACTTGGTGGATATGTTGAGTGTGTGACAAGGACGAATTGATTTAATTTGGGGGAAGATCCGGATCCGATATTTTTTATTTCTTAAGTGATTCTTCACCATTGAGAGATGGCGCCAAAAACGATATACCAATATCGCACGATATCTCAAAAAGTTGTACACGGATTATGACAAAACTTGGTAGATGAGTTTCGTCGGTGACAAGAACAAGCCGATTATATTTTGGTTCAGATCCAGCCTATCACTGGGGTACAAAATGTAAAATATTCAGCCTGGCGGAGGTAAGCGCTCTGACATGTGCCCTTCTAGTGTCTGTCTGTGTGTCCGGGCCGTAACCTTTTCACCATTGGAACTTTTGAAATCATCAATATTCAACCAATCAACCTGAAATTTCAATTTATCATTTGAGGTTTGTCATCAAAATTTAATCAACGCTTTATTATGAGAATATGGAGAAGCCAACCGAATTATTTTGTCAAAAGGTCAGCGTCACATAAATTCGTCAATTTTCATCCGATTGACCTAAAATTTTAAATAATTTGCATATTGCGTCACTGAATTGGTTCACCAATCAAAAGCTGGAAACCGATTGTTTTTTTTAGATCAAAAGGTCAAATGTTAAGGTGACATGAAAGTCAATTTTCATCCGATTGACTTAAAATTTGAGTAGGGTTGACTTAAAATATCGGGTCACTGAAGCCGATTGTTTTTGAGGTCAAAATGGTAAAGTCGCCTAAAATCAACAAATGTTTTGCATTTTTTTTGCCGTTTTCGTCATGCTTAGCATACGGATGAAGAAGTCTGAATACAATGCGGATGTGGGAAGGGCTTTGCATTTTCAGATGCTTTACAGTTTATTTTGTCATGACTCAATTTATAGATTTCCTCCTGGATACTTTTGCAGTCCACTGTTATATATACTGTTTTGTACAGAGATTTGATCACAAATCAATCAATCACAAATCGATCACACACCACGATTCTGAAACGTGAGTCCTTTTGGATACATAAACTTCGGACAAAAATACCTCATGGCATAAATTTTGATGATTAAAGAATGTTCCTACATCAACCCAATCAAATTGTTAACCGTAACCCATTCATTCATTCAGTCATTCACTCATTCATTCATTCTACCTTTATATGTCATTTATATAAATATATAATATGAATATAAATGGTATATGAATATATGCTTGTGTGTTTATGTATGTATGTATCTCTATATTTGTATATGCACGTGCACCGGAACTGTAACGCAAACGGTAACTGTAAGGTGCGCTTCACTTCCGTTGAACTTGGGGACGGTGAGTGAGCTTTGGCGTGGCTCTTCCATTTGTATGCATTTTCAGCACATATCACACATCTTACACATATATCACTATACATACTTGACTGATAAGTGATATACATACCTGCTGTTTTTGTAGACTCAGAAGAAGACCTTTGTTGGTCAAAAGCTTGTCAAAAATTAAAGATCGAAGTCCTGAAGCTACGTCCGCGTCTGATTTAACCTCCCGATTATATATATATATATATATATATATATATATATATATATATATATATATATATATATATATATATATCTATATATATATATATATATATATATATATATATATTGTTGCGGATATGGGATTTGGCCTCCATCCATATCCGCTTGTAAATATTCCCCTATTTCCCCAATACCCCCCAACTATCCCCAATCCCCCATTCCCTAGTCCCATTGCCTGTAAATAACACTCTGTAGAACCGACCTTCCCCTTTTTCCCCCATTAAATGTCGTGCCCAGGTCCACCGCATCTCACGTAGACAACTTTCGGACATCTTGCTAGTTATTCTTAGTCTATGTCAGTTAAGGACTCGTTTCCATTAATTCTGACTCTTCGTTGCACCAGAATGTGATTGTATGGCACCAGTAGTGAGTTTAGGACCTCCCCATACCTCCTCCCATCTTCCCCATGAAACAACAACAACAACAACTACCACAACAGCGCGCGGGGAGTGTACGTCCTCACTCCGGCTCGGTTAGCCGCCATTACCCATGTGCGCCGACGGGGTTACCACGAAGGGGCTGCCTGTCGGCCCCTCGTCAAGGGCGGAGCCCGGTAACCCCCCGCACCCAATAAGAAGCAACGGGCCGATTCCATCTGGGGCGGAGCTAACAAGCCGAGGGCGTGTCACTCCCCGCCGGATATACGCAGCGACTTACCGGACGTGACGTCAGATGCGCCTCAGCCACGAAGGAGAAACGGACGCCACCTCCAGCGCGACGAGACCTCCCGCATCTCTGGACCGGACCGGGTCGATTCTGCCCCTGCGCCAAAGTGCACCTTGAGCCTCGACTACCTGCCCTTCCTTGCCATCAATCCCCGTGTGAGTCAGTCTTGTCCTGTTTATCTGTGGTCTGTCGGGGTTACTATAAGACCGTGATTAAGTGCCTACCTTCCTATGCTGTCTCTCTTGTCCTTGTAATCTAACGTTCCGAACTATTATAACCTCCTCCGGAGGTCTTGAGAACTGTACCCCTGGTGTCGTGTCATTTAATCCAGCCGTTGTGTCCTTTCCGTAATTGATTTAGCATACCGCGACTCGGCCAACGTTCAAGTATAATCGGGTAAACTGTGCAGACGCGGTCATACCAAACCGCTCGGTAAACCAACATCCACAACCGCGTCTGTAACATTTGGTGTCGAGGAGTTGGATTCGGACCTGGGACTAAATTTGTTAGGCCCAAATTTTGGAACACCAATTGTACCATTAGGGTAACAATTGGTGTTGGGAAGTGGAATTCGATCCGGAGCGCGTTTCACGCGCTCGAAATTATAACGGCGAAATTTGATTTTGTTTTACGAAAATAAAAACCCGAATTTTGAAAGTCACGCTATGGCAGACCAAGACGGCTGGGTTCCGGTAGAAGAGAGTGAGGCAGGGTCGATCCAGGACCAAATTGAGGGACAAGAGGAGAGCGAAGCAGTGAGGGTAGCAGACGCACGAAATGGCGCCTCGCACATGGCCACGGCGACCACGCCCGCGACCGTGGTAGCGCCGCTGGTGGATTCGAACCTTTTCCTCCTGCAAATGAGGGCCCTTATGGAACAAATGGGTGAGCGATTGGAGGGCCAAATGGGGGTAATGGGGAACCGGATGGATGCTCAGAGTGAGCAAATGAGGGCTGATAGTGAGCGATTAGAGGGCCAAATGGGGGTAATGAGGGACGAAGCGAGGGGTACCGGTGAGGGGTTAGACAAGAAATTTGGGAAGTTAGACAATAATTTTGAGGAGTTAGACAAGAAATTTGGGAAGTTAGACAATAATTTTGAGGGGTTAGACAACGGGATAAAAGAGGTGAGAAATGGGTTAATGGGGGTAGAAAACAGAATGGCCGCTCAAGAGAATCAAATGGAAGGGATGCAAAAGGGGTTAGAGGGGTTAGAAAACAGGATGGAAGGCAAATTGAGGGACATGAGGGACCAAGCGGAAAGGGAAGTTAAACAAATGGGGCAGCAGATAGAGGGGTCAGAATGGGGGTAGAAACCAAACTGGATGCTCACAGGGAGGAAATGGAGCAGATGAGGGTGGCATCTGGGCAGGAGATGCAAGTGATGGGAGAGGAGATCAGAAGAGGGGTGAGTGAGGAGGTCGGAGGAGTGCGCGAGGAGGTGAGGCACTGTAAGGAGCACATGGAGAAGGAGGTGAGAAAGGGGACTGTAAAGTTACAAGGGGGAATAGAAGATCTGACGCAGGAAGTAGAACAACTGACAGAGGGACAAAAAGAACTAACGGACCAGGTAAAGAAGAACACAGCGGTAATAGGAGGGTTAAAAGCGACACAAAATGACCTAAAAAATGACTTGGTAGCGACGAAGAGGGAATGTCAGATGGTACGTGAGGGACTGATAACGAGGTTGGACGAGGTGGTAGAGGTAATGGAGACGAAGGACCGGCAGGTGAGGACGCACATGGAAACGGTCAAGGTAGCCTTGGAGGACGAGCTTGAGGAGACGTACCGGGAAATAAAAGAGGTGAAGCAGAAATTAGAAGAAGTGGAAGAAGGGGTGAGCGAAATTAAGAAGCGACGGAGAGGGGATAAGAAAGAGATAAAGGAGGAGATAAAAGAATTGGTCCAAAGTCTGTGTTTGGATCGTGATGATGTGCTCATTAACCGGATGAGGGATTCGCAGGTGATGGAGGAGAAGCGAAGAGGAAGAGGACCCGGTGTAAGTGGTGACCAATATGGTCGTGCGTATGATGCGCCAGGTGATTTAATGAGCTTGGGGGTCGAGATGGACCCGGGTGTTCGTGAGAGGCCGTTGGTGAAGTGTGTGACAGGTCTGGTGTGCGAAAAAGGAGGTGTGCGAGAAAGTCAGACTCTGGGGTGTGTGAGGAAAAAGTGCGTGCCAAGGAGTGAGGGTGCTGGCGAGAGTGAGTCGGTCGTAGCGCGTGTGCGAGGGAGCACATGGAAGCGCGGTGTGGTAAGTGTTACAGAGGGTGTGACGGGAGAGTGTGCGCAAGAGTGTGCGCGAGAAAGGTGTGTGACGGACAGGTGCATGGGGAAAGAGTGCGCTGTCAAAGGCAAGGAAGAATGCATGCCTGTGGTGAGTGTTACAGAGGGTGTGACGGGAGAGTGTGCGCAAGAGTGTGCGCGAGAAAGGTGTGTAACGGACAGGTGCATGGGGAAAGAGTGCGCTGTCGGGAGTAAGGGTGAGTGCGCTGTCAAGAGTGGAGGTGAGAGTAGTACGAGTGACACGGAGCGTGAGTTGGTGGTGACAGGTGAGAAAGGAAGCACACCTGGAATGGTAGAGCGTGAGTGGGAATGCACGCTGGAATTGGTAGTGAGGCACGTGGTTGGGTGTGCGGGTGAGAGCACACCTGTGATTGTCACAAAGGAGGTGACCGAGAAAGGGGCGCGAAGAGGTGTGTTGGTGAGGTGTGCGACCAACGAATGTGTGCCAAAGTGTTCGGTGGTCAGGTGTGTGACCAAGGCTGTGAGTGGAATGAGTGTACCTGGGTGTGTAAGGAAAGGTACGAGGAGCATGGGAACGTCTGGATGTGTGAGCAAGGAACGGGCTGCGGGGTGTAAGCATGCAGGTGAGGCATCGAAGGTAACCGGGTTAGAGGTTAGAGCGACTTTTAGCCGAATCGGGCCCTCGGTGCGTGCTGGGCCTCGTTTTGAACGGCCGCGTCCGTGCTCCACTAGGCGGAGCGGGCAGCTGGATAGGAAGGGTCGTCATGGCGACCACTTTTTGTTGAGGCATTCCGGCAGGTCGAGATCGAGCCATGGGATGGCTCCGTGCCGAGATGGTGCGTGGGACCTCGGCCCGGGTAAACCTCCTTCCCTGCACCGAATGCGGGACGTATCCAGCCGCTGGCACCACACAACCCGCATTCATGGCTTGGCTGTACGAAGCCGGGCTTTGGACAGGAATTGGCGCACCGAGAGGCATTAGTGAGTAGACTGTGTGATGAGGTTAGTGTTTTGGCCCCGAAATTAGAGAAAAACAAAATTTGATGATTGGCAAAGGATTGGCAGTGATGATTGGTAGATGATGGGTAGTGATTGGCAAATTTTTTGATTTGTTGAAATTTGATGTGCAAAATTGGTAGTGGGAGATGCCCGATGTGGTGGGATGGCAACTCTGTCATCCCTCACAATGTGGGGCAAAGGAGCTATAGTTTATGGGGTGTATGGCAGTGAAAACTAGCCCGGGTGGGTTAGGATATTGATAGGGATCTAGCGAAGATGACAGTAGGTAACGTTAAGATTAGTTAGTGACTGATACCTGTAGTGGGGACGCAGGTAGATTAGTATGGATGATAATGACGAGGGAGCGCAATAGTTTAAAGGGACGACTGGGAAGCGCAAGTTTCAGAGGGGAGTAGTTAGCTGAGATGATGCTGTGTGATTGAACAGGTGTGATTGCACAGGTGTGCAACTGGACAGGTGTGTGGAGCAGTGTGGAGCAGTGTGTGAGTAGTGAGTGTTGTGGATCAGCGCGAATGCGCTTGGGGAGAGAAGGGTGCAGGCGGCACCAAGAATGAGAGCACAGGTGTGCAAGTACCGGTGTGTGGAGAGAGTTGGAGTAAGTGGTACGGAGTGGTGTGCATGGTGCGAAGGTGTGAATGGGGGAAGAGTGGACCCCTTTCACGAGTACCCGGGGCGGGTAGTGTAAGTGTTAGGTAGAGGGTATAGGTAAATTGTGGTTGGATATTGGCATTTGTGGTGCGGTTGCAGAAGGTATTGCGGATGGGTGCATTAGTGTTGTGGAAATGGCTGGGCGTGTAGCCTGTTAGTGTGTGTAGTTGGTTGGGCACTCCACCACTGTGAGGATGTCGGCCAGGTGAGGCCGCAGGTGGGCTCTGGGAGCCGTTAGTGTCAGTGGGGCCCGAGGATCCGGAGGACGGACCCGGGTAGCCCAGTGCCAGAGAGGGCACCGAGTGGGGAGAGCGCCAGAGGGCCTTCCCCAGGTAGTTAGGTTAGGGTGAGGAGCAGGTAAGCTCGGAGGCAACTGCAGTGGTGGAGGTGTGCGGGTGGGTAGACCCGCTGGGAGAGGTACACGCCACAGCCCAGAAATTGTGCGAGGGCACCGAGAGATGAATCGGGGGAGTGAGACCCCAAATTGAAAAGCACCACAGTTTGGTCAATGGGAATTGGTTTTTAGAACCCATAGTGTAAGAGGGCCAATGGTTTGGCAGGAGAAAGACCCCGGGTAATGTAAAGTTGTTAAAGTCATTTAGGAAATAGTTAGGATTGATGAACCTGTCGCACCATACGCAGCCACTTACCTGTGGTGATGATGATGACTCCACACCTGTGTTTTCTTTGTTTTGTGTTGCAGGAAATGAGAATTGCTGTGTGGATTGGTGAGACGCATCACGACGTGGATGAGACATTGGGGTGATTCCATCTCTCCCTCCTTAGGAGGGACTGATGATGAATTGGTGATGGCAAATTTTGATGTTGAGTTGGAGATGGCAAATTGTGATGAGAGTTGGAAATGGCAAATTTGATTGGTTAGGAGGGAGAGAAGACGAATTTGGTTTATGGGAGGAATGGGGAAGACAGTAGGGACGTTTGTTGATTTGTAAAGTAGATGTTTATGGGTAGTGTTGTGTTTTGTGGATACAGTAAGGGGTAAGGGAGGGGCAATGTAGGTTACCTGGTGGGGGGGGGGGCGTACGGTAGGAACGTACCTGTCTCACCTGGTTCCCATGTGCCCCCAGTGTGCGTCACCTTGTATTGCGTGCACTTTTGCGCCCTTACCACCTTACTCACTTGTCTTCTTCTTTTGTCTCCCACCTCCGAGGATCTGGTTTTGGGGCAGAGAGAGAGGAGAGAGAGGTGCTGGCTCCGCAGTTGTGGGCCTGCACTTTCGCTGCTTGCTGCCGGGATCGATACACCATATGGACCGCAATGTTTGTGGCCGCCCACCATGGACCGCAGTCTTTTGCGGGCAAGCACCACCCGTTGATGGACCTATGGGTCAACGTGGCACCTATGCCATACAGGTGAACCACTTTTAGTTGGCCCCCTGACGGCCACAATACAGAAATGGACGCGGTTGGCGCCTTTCTTTATTTTTGAAACAAGCAAGAAGGCCAAGTGCACCACATGAAGGCAAGACCAGTGGCAGAACATCGGCCGGCTGCGACACCACCGGTGATTTACGAACACTTTATTGGTGCACCGGATGGTGCTGACTGTGTGATGGGGTGGTGCTTTTGGTGCTTGGATGGGGTGCTCTGCACATTATTAAAGGCCGTAAGGCCACAGAGCACTCGTGGGTTGGTGTATCGATGCTGGCATGCGTGCTCTCTCTATGCATAACATCTGCATGTGTTCCTCCAAAAACAGGTCCTGGATCGTAGTGTAAATATCAGTGTAGTATTGTAAATAATGCTCCCTACCGGCTGTATGTTTAGTTTGCGAATTCTTTCCGCGATTCGGTTATCCTGTGGGTGTGTTTCTGTGAGGAGAAGGGTGCAACGTCGCAGGGGGACATATTTACTCATTTGTGAACATCTGTAAAACTGTCGCACTCAGGGTAGAGTTAATAGTAGAGGGAACTACATCTGAGTGCCACACTAAAGTAGGTAAAAATTTATCGGGTCGGGACGCCCCGAGGGTAGAGAAGGGTGCAATGTTGCGGATATGGGATTTGGCCTCCATCCATATCCGCTTGTAAATATTCCCCTATTTCCCCAATACCCCCCAACTATCCCCAATCCCCCATTCCCTAGTCCCATTGCCTGTAAATAACACTCTGTAGAACCGACCTTCCCCTTTTTCCCCCATTAAATGTCGTGCCCAGGTCCACCGCATCTCACGTAGACAACTTTCGGACATCTTGCTAGTTATTCTTAGTCTATGTCAGTTAAGGACTCGTTTCCATTAATTCTGACTCTTCGTTGCACCAGAATGTGATTGTATGGCACCAGTAGTGAGTTTAGGACCTCCCCATACCTCCTCCCATCTTCCCCATGAAACAACAACAACAACAACAACTACCACAACAGCGCGCGGGGAGTGTGCGTCCTCACTCCGGCTCGGTTAGCCGCCATTACCCATGTGCGCCGACGGGGTTACCACGAAGGGGCTGCCTGTCGGCCCCTCGTCAAGGGCGGAGCCCGGTAACCCCCCGCACCCAATAAGAAGCAACGGGCCGATTCCATCTGGGGCGGAGCTAACGAGCCGAGGGCGTGTCACTCCCCGCCGGATATACGCAGCGACTTACCGGACGTGACGTCAGATGCGCCTCAGCCACGAAGGAGAAACGGACGCCACCTCCAGCGCGACGAGACCTCCCGCATCTCTGGACCGGACCGGGTCGATTCTGCCCCTGCGCCAAGGTGCACCTTGAGCCTCGACTACCTGCCCTTCCTTGCCATCAATCCCCGTGTGAGTCAGTCTTGTCCTGTTTATCTGTGGTCTGTCGGGGTTACTATAAGACCGTGATTAAGTGCCTACCTTCCTATGCTGTCTCTCTTGTCCTTGTAATCTAACGTTCCGAACTATTATAACCTCCTCCGGAGGTCTTGAGAACTGTACCCCTGGTGTCGTGTCATTTAATCCAGCCGTTGTGTCCTTTCCGTAATTGATTTAGCATACCGCGACTCGGCCAACGTTCGAGTATAATCGGGTAAACTGTGCAGACGCGGTCATACCAAACCGCTCGGTAAACCAACATCCACAACCGCGTCTGTAACAATATATATATATATATATATTTTCCTCCTGGATTCCTGGATATAGGCCGAAACAGGATGATGCTGAGGACCTCGACTAAAGGCCCGGTCAGTGAGGCACACTTGTGACCAGGTGTGTTTTTGAAATTATGTTTGTGCTGGTGCTACCAGTGACTCCCAGGAAAGACTGGGTGGCGACCAGGAATGGGCTGGTGATGCTGGAGAGACAGCATCGGGGGCAGATGACCTTGTAAGCCATTTTGCCAAGCTGTATGGTTTGGATTGTGTGGCACCCATAATTTACAGGAATGGTAAAAAATAGAGAACACCCCATGGGCTCTCCAAGAGGTGGGGCGGAAGATGGGCCCAAATGGACAGATAAAACAGATAAAGACCCCTATACTGATGTTGACAAGCGAGAACGGATTGTGGATGCAAGTCTGGTAACGTGCCAGTGTGGATGTGAGTTCGGATCCATCAGAGGGTTGAGGATCCATCAGGTATAATTTCAGGTATAAAACACAAGGGGACCGAAATTAGCGGGGGTAGAAAAGATCAAGGTTTTGGATGGGGGAGGATAAGAGATGGTGGTGAACAGCTGTTTTAAAGACCTGGAGGTGGAGTGGGATTGAAGAGAGTGAGGGAGTTTGTTCCAGAGGCGGGAGAAAAGAGGAATGAAGGAGTGAAAGTGAGCAGAAAGTCTTGATTTTGGCAGTTTAACCATAAGAGGGTTGCAGGCAGATCTTGTGCGACCTGTAGGAATATTTGGGGGACAGAGCCCAGAGAGAGCTGGGGGGGCAAGGCCAGAGAGGAGTCGGTAGAAGACGGAAAGACCACCAACCTGCCTGCGGTGAGTGAGTGAAAGGCCCTTGGAGTTAGCTTCATCGCGGGAGATTCCAATGATTCTGAACGCTTTGGTTTCAACAGCATGAAGACGAGCTAGATGTGAGGCAGGAGCACCAGACCAGAGGGGAGAGCAGTATTCCATAGAGCTGCAGATGAAAGCCTTGTATGTGGTGAGGAGCTCAGGTGTGCCAAGGAAGGACTTCGCACGACGGAGGATGCCCAGTCGGCGACTGGCTTTGGAGGCCAGATTTGAAATGTCGTTTTCCCAGGAAAGATCATGGCAAATAGTGAGACCCAAAAGCTTGAGTGACAGAACATCTTGGAGAGGATTATTCAGAAAGTGGATGGGAGGGTTGTCCAGTCGGTCTTTTCGGAGAGACATCGTAAGAGTGTGAGATTTATCAGGATTGAAAGACATGTTCCATTTGTTTGCCCAGTCTGTGATTTTGTCCAGGTCTGCAGAGAGTGAGGAGGCTGCAGACTGCTGATCTGAGGGATGAGGAATGGAGCGACAGAGAGTAGAGTCGTCAGCAAAGAGATAGAGAGGATTTTCAAGAGAGTCAGAGAGATCATTGATGAAGACCAGAAAAAGCACAAGGCCCAGAACACTACCTTGGGGAACTCCAGCCTGAACAGGAAGAGGAGATGAGAGAAACCCATTCAGGGCCACACGTTGACTACGACCAGAGAGGAAGTCCGCCAGCCATGCGTGGAGATTTCCATGGATACCAAAGGAGGAGAGTTTGGTGAGCAGAGCAGGGTGCCAGACCGTATCGAAGGCACGTGAAATGTCAAGGGAGACAGCTCTAATTTCCTGTTTGGCGTTGAGGACCTCCATCCATTGTTGAGAAAGCAGAAGCAGCATGTCCAGAGTAGAGTGACCAGGTCTGAAACCAAATTGATGATCAGAGATCAAGCCATTGGAGAAGAGGAAAGATTTCATATCTGAAGCAATGATGGATTCCATGACTTTGCTGATAATTGGGAGAAGGCTGATTGGTCTGTAGTTGCTAGGATCTGTTTTTGCACCTTTTTTGTGCAAAGCGGTGATGTTGGCTGATTTCCAAGCAGATGGCAGATGATCTTGAGCAAAACAGAGGGTGAAGAGAACAGAAAGAGGGAGTGAAAGAGCGGAAGAACATGATTTTAGGACCCGTGGGCTGATGACACACAGGTCACCTGTGTGTCACAAATGCAGACACAAGGAGGAACGAAGTGGTGGAGGACATCGAAGGATTGGTGAGACCGACAGAGCCAGGTGTTCCATTTGAGTTGTCAGAGCCAAAGATGTCTGAGGTTGAGGTAGTTTTGAGGAAGGCACGGGCGGCATCGGCTCCAGGACCAAGTGGAGTGCCATACAAGGTGTTTACGAGTTGTGAAGGCATCAGGCAGTATCTGTGGAAGGCTCTGAAGGTGGTATGGAGGCAAGGAGTGGTGCCCAGTCAATGGACTAGGGCGGAAGGAGTTTATATTCCAAAGCAGGAGGAGGCTGTGACATTTGAGCAGTTTAGACCAATATCATTGCTCGATGTAGATGGGAAGACATTGATGAGTGTCTTTGTGGCATGGCTCTCAGGCTTCATCAGAGAGAATGGTTTTGTGGATGGTTCTGTGCAGAAGGCAGGAATACCAGGATCACCAGGATGCATTGAACACTCGGCAATGGTCTGGCAAGTGTTACAGGAAGCAAAGAGGCAAAGGAAGGATGTGGCGGTGGTATGTCTGGATTTGGAGAATGCATATGGGTCAGTGCCGCATGCCTTGATCAGGTATGCCATGGATTTATTTTGGGTGCCACGGAGATTTTGGGATTTTTTGATGGCATATTATGATCAGTTTTGGATGCGGTTTGCGACACAGTCCTATGTAACAGAGTGGCAGAAGTTGGAAGTGGGGATCCCGATGGGATGCACCATCTCCCCTATTTTGTTTGTGCTGGTTATGGAGTTGTTGATACGTGCGGTGAGTGGACATGGGAAAGAAGTGGAGCTAGCCCCTGGTCAGAGTTTTTTTTGTTTTTTTTTTGTATACAAGATCGAGGCTCGTGAAAGAGCTAACATTAATCACACAAAAAGACAAACCGACACACAAAACCGACACACAAAACACAAAAAACAAGGGGAGCGGCAGACAAGATGGGGAGAGAGGGGGAAGGACACAAAAGAGAGGGGGAAGAGGGGGAAGGACACAAACACAACATTTGAGAGCAGGGACATCGGGAGGCCTTGGGGGGAGGTGGGAGAGGAATAAAACATATGAACACTGCAAGGACTCTGGGGTGAATTACCGGGGGTAGAAAAGATCAAGGTTTTCGATGGGGGAAGATAAGAGATGGTGGTGAACAGCTGTTTTAAAGACCTGGAGGGAGGAGTGGGATTGAAGGGAGTGGGGGAGTTTGTTCCAGAGGCGGGAGAAAAGGGGAATGAAAGAGTGAAGGTGAGCAGAGAGCCTAGACTTTGGCAGTTTAACCATAAGAGGGTTGCAGGCAGATCTTGTGCGACCTGAAGGAATATTGGGGGGACAGAGCACAGAGAGAGCTGGGGGAGCAAGGCCGGAGAGGAGTCGGTAGAAGACAGAAAGACCACCAACCTGCCTGCGGTGAGTGAGTGAAAGGCCCTCGGTGTTGACTACATCGCAGGAGATTCCAATGATTCTGAAAGCTTTGGCCTCAACAGCGTGAAGCCGAGCAAGGTGTGAGGCAGGAGCACCAGCCCAGAGGGGGGAACAGTATTCCATTGAGCTGCGGATGAAAGCCTTGTATGTGGTGAAGAGCTCAGGTGTGCCAAGGAAGGACTTCGCACGACGGAGGATGCCCAGTCGGCGACTGGCTTTGGAGGCCAGCTTGGAAATGTGGTTTTCCCAAGAAAGATCATGGCAGATAGTGAGACCCAAAAGCTTGAGCGACAGAACTTCTTGGAGAGGATTGTTGAGAAAGTAGATGGGAGGGTTGTCCAGTCGGTCCTTTCGGAGAGACATTGTAAGAGTGTGAGATTTGTCAGGATTGAAAGACATGTTCCACTTGTTTGACCAGTCTGTGATTTTGTCCAGGTCTGCAGAGAGTGAGGAGGCTGCAGACTGCCGATCTGAGGGATGAGGAATGGAGCGACAGAGAGTAGAGTCGTCAGCAAAGAGATAGAGAGGATTTTCAAGAGAGTCAGAGAGATCATTGATGAAGACCAGAAAAAGCACAGGGCCCAGAACACTACATTGGGGAACTCCAGCCTGAACAGGAAGAGGAGATGAGAGAAACCCATTCAGGGCCACACGTTGACTACGACCAGAGAGGATGTCCGCCAGCCATGCGTGGAGATTTCCATGGATACCAAAGGAGGAGAGTTTGGTGAGCAGAGCAGGGTGCCAGACCGTATCGAAGGCACGTGAAATGTCAAGGGAGACAGCTCTAATTTCCTGTTTGGCGTTGAGGACCTCCATCCATTGTTGAGAAAGCAGAAGCAGCATGTCCAGAGTAGAGTGACCAGGTCTGAAACCAAATTGATGATCAGAGATCAAGCCATTGGAGAAGAGGAAAGATTTAATATCTGAAGCAATGATGGATTCCATGACTTTGCTGATAATTGGGAGAAGGCTGATTGGTCTGTAGTTGCTGGGATCTGTTTTTGCACCTTTTTTGTGCAAAGCGGTGATGTTGGCTGATTTCCAAGCAGATGGCAGATGACCTTGAGCAAAAGAGAGGGTGAAGAGAACAGAAAGAGGGAGTGAAAGAGCAGAAGAACATGATTTTAGGACCCGTGGGCTGATGCCGTCAGGACCAGTTGCAGAATCAGAGTCGAGGGTTGACAGACCTTTTCCACCTTGTCAGGAGGAAAGGACACAGAGTCCAGGAGCAGCTGGGTACGACTGGGTACGGTGGGTACAGAGAGGGATGGGTTTGGGACACAAGATTTAGAGGCAAACACAGAGTTGAGGCATTCAGCTTTTTCACGTGCGGAGTCAGCCGTTAAGCAGTTTGAGGTGAGGGAGGGGATGGAGGGGGAACAAACACCAGAAACAGATTTGACCAGACGCCACCAGGATTTGGAAGAGGGAGACAGATAAGAGAGTTCGGTCTTGAGAATGGTGAGATATTGTTTCCTGGCTCTCCTGAGGGTGGACACACACTTGTTTCGGGCTTTGTGAAAGGAAATGACATTTCCTTCCGTTGGATTTGCTTTCCAGGAGACGAAAGCAAGTTGTTTCAGGGCAACAGCCTCACCACAAGATTCCGTGTACCATGTACGGGAGGAAGGGTATGACAACTGAAGACGAGATGGTATAAATCTGTGCATGAGAGAGAGCAATTTACTTTGAAAGAATTCCCAGGATGAGTTTGCATTCATGGATGACCTGATGGCTGACAGTTATCCAACAGTCAGCTGATGCAGCAGTATAGGTACTGGGTCGCCTGGAAAGGTTGATGGAGTGGGCAAGAATGGGATTTAAAGCAAGAAAGTCGAGGAGTGGTGGATAACATGCACAGGTCTGAGATGGGAAGGGAGGTGGTTCCATCATTGGTGGAGGCCCCTGTGAAAAGTTTGGGAAGATGGCATACAGCGGAGTTGAATGATGTGGGAAGAATGGAGGAGGTCAGAAACAAGCTTTTGAGAGGTTTGAAGAGGATTGATGGATGTGGTCTGCCAGGTAAGTTGAAGGTGTGGTATTTGAAGTTTGCATTGATGCCACGAGTATTCTGGCCATTGATATTGCGATTGGGCATGTAGAGAGGATGGAGGTTGTGCTGAGCGGGTTTGTGAGGAGGTGGTTGGGAGTGCCACGCTGTTTCACGAACATTGCCTTTTATGTTCAATGGTCATGGTGGAAAACTCCGGTTTCCCTTGACATCATTAACCGAGGAGTTTAAGGTGGTGAGTGGCGGGAGTTCATGATGTTGCGGGATTCGAGTGATTCAGTGGTAAAGAATGCTCTCCCAGAGAATAAGGGAAGTCGGAAGTGGAATGCAAGAGCAGAGGTGGATGAGCTGGAGGAGCGGTTGCAACAGGACGATGTCGTGGGGATGGTACAGCACGGGAAGCATGGCTTGGGGTGGATGAAGTGTGAGTGAAGGGGAAAGGCATGTGTGAAAGAGAGGAGGAAGATGGTTGAGAGGGAAGTGAGAAGAAAGGAGGAGGGGAGATATGTGAAGGCAGTCAGACAGGCACAGCAAGGTGCTTGGACGCGGTGGGAAGGTGTGCGAGTGAGGACATTGAAGTGGAAAGAGATTTGGAGGATGGAGCCAATATTGTTGAGTTTCCTGTTGCGGGCAACATATGATGTACTTCCATGACCAGGAAACCTGAGATTGTGGGGGTTGTTGCAGGAGGAGAGATGTTCTTTGTGTGGAGGTTTGGGAACGGTGCAGCATGCACTGAGTGCATGCTCAGTAACATTGGCAGCAGGACGATACAGGTGGCGACATGATCAGGTGCTGGCGGTGGTGGTGCAGATGGTGCAACAAGAGGTGCTGGGATTGAGAGAGAGAGAGAGAGAAGAGTGGCGAAGGAGACCGATGGGGGAGAGGTGTGGTTTGTCAAAGAGGGCCAAGTGGTAAGAGGTGGAAAGAGGAGGAGGTGGAAAGCAAGAGGGCTGTCAGACGCTTGTGATTGGCAGGTTGTGGCAGACCTAAAGCCACAATCGGTATTCCCAGAGGAGATCTGTGTGACAAGGTTGCGGCCCGACATTGTCATCTGGCCAGGTGCAACAAGACAGGTCATCTTAGGTGAATTGTCTGTACCTTGGGAAGAGAACATGGAGGAGGTGCACAAGAAGAAGAAAGGAAAGTACAGTGAGCTGGAGGCAGAGTGTCGGAGAAGGTTTGGCGAGTTTCTTGTCAGCCATTTAAGGTGGGGTGTAGATGGTATGTCAGCAATTACTTTTCTGCATTTCTTGCTCGGCTTTGAGTGTATGGGACAGAAAGAAGGAGGATGTGTGACAGACTGGCCCAGGTTGCCTTGAAAGGCTCCCTTTGGATATGAAGGAAGTTTATGGAGGCACGTTAAACGGTGTTGGTTGAGGTTGTGGGTGGTGGTTCATTTTAGCCTAAAGGGATAGTAACTGAGCACAGAAGAGAAATGGAGATGTGTGAATGGTGTGTGTTTGTGTGTGTGTTGCAGGAGTGGGTGTGGTTTTGCATGAATGTGTTTTTGTTTGAGTGGTGCATGTTGTAAGGGTAGGTGGTTGGTTGGTTGGTTTTTCTTTGGTGTGTGTGAGTGGATGAGGGACTGTGGATTCTGGGAGTGGAGGCGGTTTTGTTGTTATCGTCTGTGTTCACACTGGCTGGGGGTGGGGGTATGCACGCATCCAGGTGTAGCTGCTGCATGTGGAGGCATATGTGCCCCTGCTGGCCCAACTTAGCTGACCGTATCGAGGTTGAAGGGCCGAAACGGGATGATGCTAAGGACCTCGAATGAGGTCCAGGTCAGTGAGGCACACTTGTGACCAGGTGTGTTTTGAAATGATATATACAGAATATATATATCTATCTATCTATATATATATATATATATATATCTATCTATCTATATATATATATATATATATATATATATATATATATATATATATATATATATATATATATATATATATATATCTATCTATATATATATATATATATATATATATATATATATATATATATATATATATATATATATCTATCTATATATATATATATATATATATATATATATATATATATATATATATATATATATATATATATATATATATATATATATATATATATATATATATATATACAGAATTGGCATTTAATATGGAATTTTTTTTTTTTCTTGACTTGGGTTTACTTTCTTAACTCAGTATATCAATCTGGTGAGTTTCTTTTACACTTTGGTGATTTATTTGTTAAAAGAACCATGTCACTGATTGTCTGTCGCAGCAAGAAGTCAACAACAGGATTATATCACAGGTGGCGTGGCAAAATGTACGGACAGGTGCATTTGACGATTGGCTTCACAGTCAGGTATACAAGGGTTGTTGCGTTCTGTATTAGTGGAAAACAACTGCTGCACGTCTCCAAAAGTTATTGCCGCTTCCTCTGGAGATGGTCCGTCAACTCGACAATGCTGTTTGTCATGGAGTGGTGGCTTTACGAAATTACGGCATGAAAGAGCGTGCTATTGCTCGGCAGTATGGCATCACTCAAGGTCAGGTGTCAAAGATCCTGAAACGAAATGCTCAGAGGGGTGTCCCTACTCCAATACTGAGGCCAGGACGTCCCCGCAGAACCACAAGGAGGGATGATCGCCAGCTTTTTTTTTTTTTTTTTTTTTTTTGTATACAAGATCGAGGCTCGTGAAAGAGCGAACATTAATCACACAGAAAGACAAACAGACACACAAAACAAATAACATCGGGAGCGGTAGACAAGATGGGGAGAGAGGGGGAAGGACACAAACACAACATTTGAGAGCAGGGACCGAGAGACATGGAGACATCGAGAGAACTGTGGGAGGGAGAGGGCTTTGGGGGGGAGGCATGGGAAGGGGGGGGGGGGGGTGGGAGAGGTATAAAACATATGGACACTGCCAAGACTTCCAGGAAAGAAGTTGGAATTTCAAACAAGGTGGATCTGGGGTGAATTAGTGGGGGTAGAAAAGATCAAGGTTTTGGATGGGGGAAGATAAGAGATGGTGGTGAACAGCTGTTTTGAAGACCTGGAGGGAGGAGTGTGATTGAAGTGAGTGTGGGAGTTTGTTCCAGAGGCGGAGAAAAGAGGAATGAAAGAGTGAAGGTGAGCAGAGAGCCGAGATTTCGGCAGTTTAACCATCAGAGGGTGGCTGGCAGATCTTGTGCGACCTGTAGGAATATTTGGGGGACAGAGCACAGAGAGAGCTGGGGGAGCAAGGCCGGAGAGGAGTCGGTAGAAGACAGAAAAGACCACCTACCTGCCTGCGGTGAGTGAGTGAAAGGCCCTCAGAGATAGCTTCATCGCGGGAGATTCCAATGATTCTGAAAGCTTTGGATTCAACAGCGTGAAGCCGAGCCAGGTGTGAGGCAGGAGCACCAGCCCATAGGTGAGAACAGTATTCCATTGAGCTGCGGATGAAAGCCTTGTATGTGGTGAGGAGCTCAGGTGTGCCTAGGAAGGACTTCGCACGACGGAGGATGCCCAGTCGGCGACTGGCTTTGGAGGCCAGCTTGGAAATGTGGTTTTCCCAAGAAAGCTCATGGCAGATGGTGAGACCCAAAAGCTTGAGCGACAGAACTTCTTGGAGAGGATTGTTGAGAAAGTAGATGGGAGGGTTGTCCAGTCGATCTTTTCGGAGAGACATAGTAAGAGTGTGAGATTTGTCAGGATTGAAAGACATGTTCCACATGTTTGACCAGTCTGTGATTTTGTCCAGGTCTTCAGAGAGTGAGGAGGCTGCAGACTGCCGATCTGAGGGAAGAGGAATGGAGCGGCAGAGAGTGGAGTCATCAGCAAAGAGAAACAGAGGATTTTCCAGAGAGTCGGAGAGATCATTGATAAAGACCAGAAAAAGCACAGGGCCCAGCACACTGCCTTGGGGAACTCCAGCCTCAACGGGAAGGGGAGATGAGAGAAATCCATTCAGGGCCACACGTTGACTACGACCAGAGAGGAAATCCGCAAGCCATGCATGGAGATTTCCATGGATACCATAGGAGGAGAGTTTGGTGAGCAGAGCTGGGTGCCAGACCGTATCGAAGGCACGTGATATGTCAAGGGAGACAGCTCTGATTTCCTGTTTGGCATTGAGGACCTCCATCCATTGTTGAGACAGCAGAAGCAGCATGTCCAGAGTAGAGTGACCTGGTCTGAAACCAAATTGATGATCAGAGATCAAGCCATTGGAGAAGAGGAAAGATTTCATATCCGAAGCAATGATGGATTCCATGACTTTGCTGATAATTGGGAGCAGGCTGATTGGTCTGTAGTTGCAAGGATCTGTTTTTGCACCTTTTTTGTGTAAAGCGGTAATGTTTGCTGATTTCCAGGATGCTGGCAGATGACCTTGAGCAAAGGATAGGGTGAAAAGAACAGAGAGAGGGTGAGATAGAGCGGCAGCGCAGGATTTTAGGACCCGTGGGCTGATGCCATCTGGTCCAGTTGCAGAATCAGAGTCGAGGTTTGACAAAAACTCCTCCACCTTGTCAGGAGAGAAGGTCACATAGTCCAGGAGCAGTTTGGTTCGACTGGGAAAGGTGGGAACAGAGAGAGATGGGTTTGGGACTAAGGATTTTGAGGCAAACACAGAGTTGAGGCATTCGGCTTTGTCACGTGCGATGTCAACTGTGTGGCCATTTGAGGTAAGGGAGGGGATGGAGGGGGAACAAACACCAGAAACGGATTTGACCAGACGCCACCAGGATTTGGAGGAAGGAGACAGGTTTGAGAGTTCATTCTTGAGTGAGGAGAGATAGTGCTTCCTGGCACTCCTGAGGGTAGACACACACTTGTTCCGAGCTTGGTGGAAGGAACTGAGATTTCCTTCAGTTGGATTAGCCTTCCAAGAGGCAAAGGCAAGTTGTTTCAGGGCAACTACCTCACCACAAGATTCAGTGTACCATGGACGGGAGGAAGGGTAAGACAACTGAAGGCGAGATGGGATAAATCTGTGCATGAGAGAGATCAGTTTGCTTTGGAAGAATTCCCAGGAAGAATTGATGTCAGAGGCAGTGGAGATGGGAGACCAATCCAGACGATTGATGGCTGCTTGAAGACCGTCCCAGTCGGCCTGAGTGAAATGCCAGACTCGTCGACGCTGAGGAGGCTCTCTGAGAATGGCCAGAGAGATGTCCACTTTGACAAGCACATGATCAGAAGAACCGATTGGAGCAGAAGAAGAGCAGCAGACATTAGCAGGGAAGTTAGTCAAAACCAAGTCTAGAAGAGAAGATACTCCATTGGCTGAGATCCGGGTCGGGAAATTGACAGATTGTGTCAATCCCAGTGAGTCACAGAAGTCCTTTGCTGAGGTGCCATGACTGGTGAGAGAGGAACCCACACCCAACCAGGTGGCATGATGACAATTGAAGTCACCACATATGAGGAAGAGAGAGTTGGGATGAGTGGATAGAAGTTGGTCCATGTTGTCAGACAGTGAAATGTAGATGGAGTCATCACTGTTTGGGGGATGGTACAGAACACATATGAACAAAAGGTGGGAGCGGAGAGGAAGCCGTAGCCAGAGGTACTCCTGGGGGTGAGGAGGAGAGAGGGCAGTGCAAGGAGAGTGAGGAAGAGAGTTTTTGATAAAGATAGCCACCCCACCACCAGGCCGAGGCTCAGGTCTATCATACCGGAGGAGGGAGTAACCAGGAAGAGATATTAAGGAATCAGAGATATCTTGAAGGAGGAAAGTCTCTGTTAAGCAGATCAAGTCTGGATTGTCAGAAGCAACCTGTATGGAGAGATCAGTCAGGTTTGAGCGAAGGCCCCGGATGTTTGAGGTCCATACCGTTAATGAAGAGAGAGGGGGAGCATCGGGTACAGGACAGGGGAGGGGAGGAGTAGGGTAAGATGAAGGATGAGAGGGGGAGGTAGGGAGAGCAGTTGTTAGTGTGTCAGCGATTGCAGAAGAGTTCCAAGAAAGGGAAGGATGAGGAGGATGAAAGGTTTGAAGGTGAAGGGATGAGGCACAGAGAGGGGTTGTTTGAGGGGGGGTAGAGGAAAGAAGAAGGTTGGGGGGGGGGGGGTGGAGGTATGAGATAGAAGGGAGACGAAGTGGGGAGGAGGCAGCTTTGAGGAGGAGGGGGGAGGAGGGAGAATTGGAGATGAATGGTATGGGGGGAGATTTGAATGGGAGGGGTTGGGGGGGAGTTTTGAAGGGGAGGAGTGAGGGGGGAGTTTATGAGGGGAAGGGCAAGGGGGGAGTTCAGGAGTGGAAGGGCAAGGGGGGAGTTCAGGAGTGGAGGGGTAGGGGGGGAGTTTAAGAGTGGCGGGGCAAGGGGGGAGTTTAGGAGTTTTTTTTTTTTTTTTTTTTGTATACTGAATCGAAGGGGTTGGGGGGGAGGATTTGGTGCAAGGGGAGGGATTTGGATGGGAGGGGCAAGAGGGGAGTTTAGAAAGTGGATGATTAATGAAAGACGAACATTGAAAACAAATTGGGTTTGTTGTGATTTTCAAGTTAGCAATCCGGTTCAGAATGATGGAGGAGGGATGGAATGAATGTGAATTTAGACCATGTAGTGAGGGAGACGTATAAGATATTGAATTTCTTTTTTTTGAGGTGGAATGAGTTGGCGAGGAAATTGAGAAAAGCCTTTTAAATAGGAAGAAAAACAGCGTGTTGTAAAATACCACTGAGTAAAACACTGAAGGGGAAAGGTTATACATATTTAAATAATATTTAAACAGAACCATGAACAATCTTATGTGCACAAAAATACCAACGGGGGGAGAGCCGAGAGGGACCACCACGAGTCACGTGAAGGGCAAACGGTGGATGGCAAGGAGTTAATGGGGGCGGGGCGAACAGCACACCTGGACAGAAAATACAGGATGAGTCAACAGTACACGTGGAGAAAGGAAAATAAATGTTTTTGGTTTTTTTTTTTTTGTTTGTTTGGTTTTTGGGGGTGGGGAGGTGGGGATTTAGAACGTTAGACAGAGTATTATGTTCGGGGTAGAAGGGAAAAAAACTAAGAGCCAAGCAAAACACGATTAAGATAACAAACACCGACGGGGGTACAACTACAAGGCCGCACACGAGGAGCAGAACACGATTAAACTAGAACGGGCACTCGGTAGAGCGCATACCTTCGCCGCAGCTACTGTTCTGTACTTGGCATGGGAGTGTAGGGAACAGAACAGTGAACAGTTTGGTGCTGATTTCATGCAAATCGGATAAGAATTGACCGAGTTATGACAAACAAGATCGGGCATTGAATTCTGAACATTTTGGCATTAGTTGCATGCCAATTGGATAAAAATTGACCGCGCTATGGTAAAAATACGATTTTGACCTTTTCGTGACCTTGACCTTGACCTTTGACCCGATTGCTCCCAAAATCTAATCAAATGTGTCCCGTATAATAACCAATCATCCCACCAAATTTCATGCAATTCGGTTGAATACTTTTTGAGTTATGCGAATAACATACACACACACACACACACAGACATACAAATAAATACACAGCGATCAAAACATAACCTTCCGCTTTTGCGAAGGTAATAATTACAAGTTACAGGAAATTCAAACCAAAAGTAACTATAATCAAAACAATAACGCATGGACGATAAAATAACGAGTTGAAATTTTTCAAATTAGTCCGCAATGCACCGGTTAGTCCGCAATGGCCATACCAAGTCAGCTAATCGGCTTAGGGCTGAGTGGCAGCAACTGACAAATGTGCCTGTATCCATAAGGTGAGTCAACCAACGACTGGTTCAAGCAGGCTATCGTGCCAAGCGTCCACTGAGAAAGCCACGCCTGACCAGACAACACAGCCAGCGCCGATTGCAGTGGGCCAGAGAGCACCGTCAATGGCAGCCAGGACACTCGAATCATGTGATCTTCAGTGACGAGTCTAGATTTCTGGTCTATGGTCAAGATGGACGCGTCCGAGTACGCAGACATGTGCATGAAGCCTACAACAAAGATTGTATAGTGCCAATAGTCCAAGTTGGAGGTGGTGGGGTGACCGTTTGGGCTGCTTTTCATGCAGGGGGCAAAACTGACCTGGTTATTATGAATGGAAACCTGAACCAGTTCAAGTACAGGGCCATTCTGGAAGAAACATTGCTTCCATTTGCTCGTGCAGCCTTTCGAGGAAACTTTGTCTTCCAGGATGACAATGCATGGACTCATCGTGCTCGCATGATCCAACACTTTCTTGCTGACCGTGGTGCAGAGCATATGGAGTGGCCTGCCATGTCCCCGGATATGAATCCGATAGAGAACTTGTGGGCAGAATTAGCGCGTCAAATCGACCACTTGGACCAGCAGCCGACCTCTGTGCGTGAATTGCAGCAGGCTATTGTCACTGCATGGCAAGTGATTCCTGTCCAAACCTTGGCAAATCTCGTGAACAGCATGCCTCAACGTGTACGTGCTCTCCTGAATGCTCGTGGGGGTTACACGAAGTACTGAACTGTAATTTTACTGTCCGTAATCCCAGTCGTAATTTAACTTTTGTTTTTGTTAAAAAAAATTTTGGCTAATGTGCAAAATAAAGAGATACTTCTGGAAAACGTACAGAAGTTTAACACAGTACTGTCCATGAATTGAGTTCGATATCAGTTTACATCACTTTCAAGGATCAATTTATTTGTTTCGAAATGTCAAATGTGGTTTTTGTTTCTTTTAAAGGTCACATTAACAAAATCTAGAATAATTTCAACATAATTCCAATGAACTTTTGGTTCTAAGACATCTTGAAAAGTAAGTTCACCCCCACAAAAAAAATATTCCATATTAAATGCCAAGTCTGTATATATATATATATCTGCCAAACTCTTTGATGGCGTAGAATTTCTACTAATTGCAATGTCGGTTTGTGATGGTGGTCATTTTGATATTTGGGCTGCTTCAGATAAACCCCACTTTGACATTATCCGACGAAGTCGCCGGAGGCATTATGTTTTCAGGTTGTCCGTCTGTCTGTGATAGGTTTTCGTTACCGCGATAACTTGAGAACGGCTAAAGGGATTTCAGTGAAAATTGACGCAGGTATGTAAACTGAGGTAAAGATGAACTGATTAGATTTTGGGGTCACGAGGTCAAAGGCCAAAGGTCATGTCAGATAAAAATGTGAGAACTTGTGAACAGTTGAAGGGATTTATATTAAAACTTGGTGCAGGTATGATTAATGATGTAAACATGAACTGATTAAATTTTGGAGTCGATAGGTCAACGGTCAGAGGTGATGTTAGGTAAAAATGTGCTAACTTGGGCACAGCTGAATGGATTTAGATCAAACTTGTACAAGTATTATAATGAGGTAATAATGTGGGACGGAGGCATATCAGTCGACGTCATGACGTCGAAAAGTGCCGTTCTAGTTTCACATTTTGTTCTGTTATAGCCTGAATTTAAAATGGATTAAATGAGATTTTTTTGTCACCGATCTATACATCATAACCGATAATGTCAAAGTGGGAATTTTTACAAATTCACTAAAAATTAAATACAGAAATAACTAATTTACATAAGTATTCCACCCCTTGAGTCAATACTTAATATAAGTGCCTTTGGCAGCAATTGCAGCTTTGAGTCTTCTTGGGAATGTCTGTATCAGCTTTACACACCTGGATTTGGGGAGTTTCTCCCATTTTTCCTTGCAAATCTGCTCAAGCTCTGTCAAGTTGGATGAGGAGCATAGGTGAACAGCAGTCTTCAAGTCTTTCCACAGATTCTCAATGGGATTAAAGTCTAGGCTTTGGGTGGGCCACTCAAGGACTTTCACGTTCTTGTTCTGAAGCCATTCCAGTGTTGCTTTGGCTGTATGCTTGAGGTCATTGTCCTGTTGGAACATAAATTATCGCTGCAGTCTAAGGCCTTTTGCATTCTGAAGCAGGTTCTCCTCAAGGATTTGCCTGTATTTGGCTCCATTCATTGTTCCCTCTATCCTTACAAGTATTGCAGTCCCTGCCACTGAAAAGCATCCCCATAGCATGATGCTGCCAACACCATTTTTCATGGTAGGGATGGTGTTAGATGGGTGATGAGGTTTGCTCGGTTTCCACCAGAAGTGGTGCTTTGCATTCAGGCCAGAGGTCAATTTTCATCTTATCAGACCAAATAATATTTTGTCTAATACCCTCAGAATCTTTCACGCGCCTTTTTGCAAACTCCTGGCGTGCTATCACGCGCATTTTTCTCAGGAGTGCCTTCCGTCTGGCCACTCTCCCATAAAGCCTAGATTTGTGAAGTGCTGCAGAGACTGTTGTCCTTGTAGTTCTCTCAGAGTGGTCATTGGGTTATTGGTCACCTCCCTGATCAAGGTCCTTCTTGCTCGGTTTCTCAGTTTGGTTTGATGGCCAGCTCTAGGAAGAGTCTGGGTAGTTCCATATTCTTTCCATTTCCTAAAGATGGAGCTCACTGTGCTCTTGGGAACTTTCAACACTCTAAAAATTGTTTTCTACCCTTCCCCAGATCTATGCCTGCTCACAATTCTATCTTGGAGTTCTACAAACAGTTTCTTGGAATTCATAGTAGAGCTTTTGCTCTGACATGCACTGTCAACTGTGGGACCTTTTATGGAAAGGTGTGTTTCTTTCTAAATCATGTCCAATCAATTGAATTTGCCTCCAATCAAGTTGTAGAGACATCTCAAGGATGATCAAAAGAAATTGGATGCACCTGGAGCTCAATTTCAAGTATCATAGCAAAGGAGTTGAACACCTATTGACTCAAGACAATTCAGCTTTTCATTTTTAATCAATTTGTAAAAACTTCAAAAAGAAAATCCACTTTGACATTATGGGGTATTATGTGTAGATCAGTGACCAAAAAAATCTAAATTTAATCCATTTTAAATTCAGGCTGTAACACAACAAAATGTGGAAAAAGTCAAGGGGTGTGAATATTTTCTGTGATTTTTTAGCTTACACCTGTCTTCATACCTCAGAAAACTGTCTTTTAGGACAGGAGGCTCTTTAGGTGGGCAGAATATAAGGGACAATGAGAGAGGGGTGTACTCTCGCTGTGAACTCTAGTTTTGAATAAGCAAGAGTTCACCATAAAATGTCACAACCCTTTTCTCACGGGAGTTAGCACATCTCTCTCAACATTTGCTTAAGACAATTAATTATCCTGGGTCTCTGCCTGCTATTGAGGGAGGTGTGTATGTGCACTCATCTTTGGACAATTGGCTTGTCAAAATGTTTGCTCTTCAATGTTGTGGCCACCCATCCCCAGTCTCTAGCAGTAAAGAAAAGAGACATAAGCACTTTAAAAAATAAACTACTTTTACTTTTTGTTATAAATGCATACACAAATGATAAACTGTGTACACTCAGAAGGCCGGGTTCTGTGGCCTACAAAATGGGAGGGCAATGGTGCTTCGGGATCTGCGCCACATGAGACTTGATATTGCACGTGTTGTGTTTGCAAACACTTTGGGTATGTATACTATGTGACAGTTGCAAGAGAGTTGGACACTTTGCAAACACAACCAGTGGGCTATGCTGATTCTCATTGTTCCCTGGGGCCAAGAAACTTTGCAACATGGAGAAACCTGTACTTGCTTGATAATTAGGTACAAAGTCTATCAAGAGGGTTCTAAGAATGGGTACTGCATAAGTTGGATTGCAAACACCGGACTATGTCTCCAGCACACTGTACCACACCGGGCTGCAACTACAGTGAGACAACAGACGATTAGATTTTGAGAAGAGATAGCATGAACAACAAAACAAGAAGCTAAATGCTATACATTCCTTTATATTGACAATTGCTCGAAACATCGCTGTGTCATGAAAATATACTGTACAAGCCCTTTGTAGCATTTTTTAAAAGTCGAAAATTGACCCAGTGGTAAGCTTCGGTTCTACTCCCATGGAGGATGGATTGGCGTGTAAGGCCGTGGGTTACGCGGTGTGTTAAGCTCGAGGTGACGGTGTCCATCGATCATTGTGTCTCTTTCACAAAAATAATATATAAGACCTTTGAAGTCAATACATGGTCTACATAAGCCCAAACAAGAGGAGCATTGGAAATGTCTCGGAGAAAGCTTAAATTCCTCCATGGGAAACGATAGCAGCAGCGGCCCAAAGCCACAAAACTGTCAACAATCCAGTAATTACGGATAACAGATAGACATGTGAGAAGGTTTACACAATATTACTTGAAAATATGATCAACAGTCAAAGTATCGGCGTCGGAAACAACGTGACCGATTTGGAAAAAAAAGTCTTTGGCAAGTGTTAAAGACGTTTTGGGCATGAGAAAGAAAAAATAAAAGAAAATAAAAAAACATATTTATCAGCTCTCTTTATCTCAGTGAGAAATATCATTATGACCATTATATAAAAAAAAAAATCAAGGAGCAGAAAGAAGGGGATGGTTCGGGTGCCCACTGTCAATTTCATTGATAAGGATACTCGGGTTGTTTGGCTATATTTTTCCATTAAGGGGATGGTTGCGTTTTCGATCGGTGCTGTATCCAGGAGGTAGAGCTTTACAAAAACGTTTTAAAAAAGAATAAAAAAGCAACAAACAACCATTGTGGTACACAATGTATGGGCATCACAATTCAGCAGCACTCACAGAAAACTGACAAGTGATGTCACTTGGTTGACAAGAAAACAGAAAATGTAACCAGAAGAGGTCATCACAGCGTACCATGAAAACTCCAGGCTGCATGCCAATGCACCCCAGCAACGTGAGAAATACAGTTTTGTGTTAAAACATGATATAGCAGCATCTACCCGGGGCCATTGGATGTGGCGCCGCAAAAGAGTCGTTGGGGTTACAGTTCCCATAGTATTGCTAATGTTTGTGAGAATTTCTTCCAAACTATGACCCGCACAGTCCCTCCGTAGTACGCGTCAGCCTCGATCGCACATCTAGTCTTCCGCTCAACCATGCTCCTCCTTAGTCTCTGAGCTTTGCAAGTTGAAAAATGTGAACAGAGCAGTAAGATATATTGTATAAGTGCTATTAATTCATTGTAAAATAAAGTAAAAAGGGCACCATTTAAAGGCAGACATCTAAGCACAAACACAACTGAAGGTCGAGATCTTAACCTGAATTTCACAGTACGTAGTCGTCTCTTCTTGATTAGTGTGTTTCCTCAAGAAAGTTCTTGACCTAAAAATACCTCACACCTGACATTCAAGACAACACTGATTCTTCCATTCGCATGAACATTACACAAAGTCACCTTTTGGGCATCAAAAGACTTGAAGAAGAACAGCAAAAAAAAAACAGCATCAAACGTCGTCGTCATCATCAATGACTAATGCCTGCATGGTTAAAGAAATAAAAGTTAATAATACTAACATTTTAAACTTCACAAAGAAAGGTCCTTAAATACGCTTCCCTCTGGCTTATTGTCGTTAAAGAATAATCTGATATTCTGTGTCACATCCTTCTTTCGCAGCCTTCGCTCACTATTTTAAAAGAGACTGTTGCTGGATCATCAACTCCAAAAACTGGATGAAAGGAGGAAAGAACAGTCAGCCCTTCTGTATTTCGCAATGGACTTTTGCATGCACACAATGTACACGCCAACAACATGTAAGGGCAATGGACCACACACATTTCATTCTATTTCCAGTGAATATGCCTTTCCAGCATTATGCATTTTGAAGCATGTTGTAATTTCCGTGATCAAGACCTTCGAGAATATGCTATGACAAGTTCCGAAAGGAATTTCAACGAAAATTACAATATGTTTGGTGCAACAATTTAAAAGGTCACCAAATGAATGATGCGCGCGCACGCCCACACGCACACAGAGAAGCTTTTGGCCAAAAACGTTATAGCCGTAAAATCGTTCCCACGTTGAACCTGCTGTAGAAACGCGCTCTGAGAGAAGTTATAGAAACTTGTCAGAAGCACACGGCACGTATGTTATAAGAAGCTTGCCTGAAATAATGGGACAAAAAACAAATGCTCCTTTACAGTTCCGAAAATAATTCCTTTAACAAATAACACCATCAGCTTATACTTAATAATCTCTCATACATTAGTCGGTTGTTACAAAAGTGGAAACGGGGAGCGTTTGGAGGAAGCAGACGAGGTAGTGAATAAAGAAAATGAACCATATCTGAAATAGCAGCGGTGCTTTTGTTCAAAAACCAGAGAAAAATCTCAAGGCACTCAGGCAGACGGATCACAGCCACATGCAGTGGCCTCTGATTGACGGAACTCCGTCGAAGGTCAACGATAGACGACTGAATGAACCTCTGAACAGTCGAAAATCTATCGTAATCCAAATGGTATCTCCTTCACGTAGGATAGATTTAAATATTGCCCCTAATCATCCCGTGGATTATTGGGTTTCTCGACAAGAAAGACTTCCTGCCTTGTGAGCAACATTTTAACTGCTCTCCCATTCGGTCTATGAGTTAAGGCTGCTCCTAACATTCTCACAAAATGCACCAGCACTTCAATATTAATGAGGGCAAGTAAAAAAAAAATCATTTCTGGGAAGGCAGCAATTTCTAAAGCTGAACGAATGAGCAAGGTGCGATGGAATAATGTTCCGATCAAATGAAATGCTTTACTGTGTAAACTTTAACACAAGATGACGAGTCGATACAGTTTGAGATTTTCTGCAAGAGACTCGCCCTTCTCAACAATCTCAGCTTCAAAAACCTACTTGCTCTTAGGCCAAAAGAAATCCTGAATGACGCAAGATTTTCTGCACAATCTCGATTATTCGTGATACTTCAGTGACCCTTGGGACAAAAAACCCCCACCTGCATTCAGGTCATTGTCCGACAACCAGCACACAACGTACCAGTCTTCCCACAAAACTCACATGAATAGAATGTATTTTAGTGGGAAATAACATTGTAGTTTTTCATATAAGGCAATACTTGTAAATTGAAAGTTTTTGCTTTGGAAATTTAAAAGAAAAAATTAAGAGGAGCGGCAATGAGTTACTCCATAACTGAACGAGGACTAAAAGATTGGTGCATCACACGGGAAATCCAGTTTTTACAACAGCGAAGTTAGCAAGGGGGAGGACGGGGAGGAGGAGGGTTTGGGGGACAGGAGGAAGTTTGGTTTGTGGGGCGATTACTGTGGTTACGATTAGTTATGGACACTACAAGTGTGCATTTAAATATTGCTACACAATGGGTATGTTTCCCCAATAAAAACTTTTCCAAAAAAAATAATATATTCCTGACTTATTGACCCAATATATAATTTCTGCTCAGAATTGGCAACAAATATTTTTTGATCGGCCTCATCTGGGACCATCAACGTAACACATAATTTGAAGAAAAGAAAAAAAAGTAATCAATATCCAAGGAATCTTCAGAAGAAATTACTCTTTTACTTTGACTAGGATTATTAGTTTCCTTATTGTTGAGCAAAAAGGCCATGATTGATTAATTATTATGGATAAAAGCTTGCAAAGCACTCAGATGATGTCGCGTCTTTCACAAGTCATTTTTCACCGACCGTCGTGCAACTCCGACAGCTCTTTATCCATTAAGAAATGGTGTACTCAAGAAGGGAAGAAACGTGGTCTTAAGAACAGCCGTGCACCAAAACGCAACAGATTGCTTGATAAACTGCACCATCACGGAGTAAAATCTGAGAACTATGCGCCTGTCATACCAAGATTGGTTCTGCAGACATGTGTAAACATGATGAAATTTACTACTTACATAAGCATAATTTATCAGGTAGATTTGTACTGTGATAGTTAAATGAATCCATACAAAAAAAACAAAAACTTGCTCGATTCACAAGTGCGGAGAGAAGCTGGATATGAAGGTTTCCTCGGGATGATACGTGAAGCACTTGTGACTATTAACTTTGCAAGTACACACCCTATACTAACCACCAGTGGGCGCGTTAAGCCGGACGGCTTTATTGGGCTGACTGGATACGCAGAATTTTCCTCTCGTCGATTACCATTCTACGCAATTTTCTTTCCTCTCCAATCAATGAAGTGGTAAAGAACGGTGGCGGTGTTGGTCCCGTAATCTTATGAAGGTCGTCGGGATGCCACCGTGGCGTTGTTGTGAGAAAATTGATCCGGTGGTGCCCATCTCCGATGTGGGCCAGGCTTCTGAGCAGCACCAGGAAATCAAACCCACCCAGTGAAGGCAATGCAAACTATGCTTTAACCACCTGCACCACCAAGCAACTCAAACAAGGGTGGATTGTCATAATTTTCCTGGCTTTTGATTGGAAGAAAACATCCAACATACCCAGTCAGCTTTATCATCACATGTAGTGGAAACAGGAACCAACACCTTATAAACTGTGAGCTTTGGCAACGAAGCAGGACTTCAGGATAATCAACTCAGGAAGAGAAGGCCTAGCGAGTAAGACTTCTCATAAAATGTATTGAGTGGTTTCAGAATTGTCATCCAACATCCCAGCGTTTCCTTGTTGACAAACTATGTTCATAAGTGTAAGAGGGATGTCAATTGGAAAGAAGAACAAAACAAAACGCCCTGGGGTAGTATTACATTCTTCCAAAGTTGCGCTGACTTGTTGGACAATACAGCCAACTCTCTATTATAAAGTGCTGGAAAAACTGGATGTTATAAACGGTAAAAACCGCGTGTCTAAATCAATGGCATGAATGCAACAATTGAGTGTCGCTTTGTCCCAAAATTGATCAACCATAATTCTCTGACCTCTCATTTTATAAGGGTTAATCAAGTACATATCTGCCACAAAGGAAACCCTCATGTCAATGCCAAGTACGAATCATTTCCACTCCATAGTGTCTATGCGCACGATTGCCAGGTTAGACAGACTTAAGTCACGCTTTCTTAACCATGATGGCAATTCACACAGAAATAAAGCGTTTCCCCTCGTGGGGTTCTCAGGGCTGCGGGTACGAGTCCAGCTCTTTGCTAACCCTTGCTGTGAGAGGAAACACAAACCACTGCTACTTGGTAGGGTGCACATAAAAAAGAATCCTTTAAAAGGTAAGTAAGCGCTTCACCTAATTTTCTCCTTTCATTTCAGTTCTCTAAACTACCCCATCCCCCCCCCCCCCCCCCCCTCCAACTCACCCACCCACCCCATCCCACTCGGAAAAAACTTACAATAAAGCTAAGTACTATTACAAGGATAGGATAAAAATACAATCCTAGTCATAGTCATAAATGTGTCACTAAATACTATCTATACCGTATTTATATATATATATATATATAATAGATTTATATATTTAGATATATATATATATATATAAATATATATATATATATAATATATATCTTCTAGAAATACTCTGCCAAGTACAAAAATATAGCAGTCTGCTCAGTGTACCCTTTACATCTACAAAACCATCACAGCAACTGCTGGAGCAGAAATCTCACTACTACGGCCTGGTAGCTGGCTGGTTAGTGTCGGGCCAATAACACCTGCTACACTTTCTTCTGCACTGTGTGAATGGCTGTGCCCGGCTACCGCTAGTGCCGCTAACAAGTACAACATTCTAACTCGGTGCCAATTCTCAAAAGGCAACTTCTGCACCTCCTCTTTAGGGCTCGGATTGAATAACTAAACTTTGCTGGTGTTCGACAGGGCGGTGAAAGAACATGAGAGATTCAAACATTCTCTGCCCTTTCTGCATTTGGCAAGTGCAATTACAATGCAGTTGGCTGCCCAACCTCATGAATCAAACGTCTGCAAAAGAGACGAAGAAGAACCTCTTTCGTTATATTCCACTCTGTTTTTTGAAAGGTCTATTCTGCACTAAACATCCTTCTCCTTTCAGAAAACCAACGGTCTCATTATGTCCAATATGAATGTCGATGTGACAGGCACATTTTGGCAATTTCAAATGCAGTATAGCATGAAGATTTGTGTGTTAAGGCATATACGGACGATTTAACGGAGAAGAAAGTACATGCCACAACATCACAACTTAGTTACTCGCAAACTAAGGTAAGAATATAGCTGCCGGTATATACTCTTCTGTTGACGAGATTCAACAGAATTTTTTTGGCTTGAACCAGTATGGACCTTAACTTCATCTTCACAGTTCAACATTCTCCCAGCAAAGGCACCTTACTATGTAAAATGGCCTTCATCTTGGAACAACATCAGCCAAAGCCTATCTTTGCAACAGAAAGTCGGATTGTCATGTAGAGATAAATTAATAATCAAATTTTCAGTCGGATGAAGATAAAGACATTTTAGACAATAAGATAGCCTGACCCACCAAGGCATGCTGCCGTATTGATAGTACAAGATTGTGGTGACGAGAGGGTCAGCGGCTACTGAAAAGCTTGGTGGAAGCGAGGCAATGTTGATGCCGTTGTGGCATATTCTCTGGGTGACAGTGACTGGGGGGTCTCTGCAGACTGCACATGTTCAGGATCACAAGGGCTCAGCTCTCCAGAAAGATATTCTGACCCTCCAATGCCATCACCTGATGGGGCTGGCAAAGGCAGAAAACCTAGAAGCTGTGCAATGTCTAGCCCACTGGGAGCTTCTTCATCTTCATCATTATCTTCTTCCTCAACAGCTTCCACAGGCCTCTCCCCAACCACCTCTACACTCTTCGAACCACAAGGCTCATTTGGATGAGAAGACTTGCCCTGACTAAGGAGTACATCAAGCACCTGATATCGTTCGGGTTGTTGAGGTGGTGCAGCTCGCTGAGGGCAACTAATAGCACTGTAGCTCGTCAGGAACCTGTGAGGCGGCAATGGTGTTTGCGTCATTAGTAAGGAAGGCAAAGTAACAATGGGGGCATTTGCAAGAGGCAGGAGCATTGGGGAAGCTGGGAGACCCTGCTGCTCGTGGCTCTTCTTTGCGTGGCGTGTCAGGTGGTCCTTACGGCCAAAGCGCTGGCCACAAACAGTGCAGGCAAAGTCTTTACGGCCGGTGTGCACCACCAAGTGTCGGCGAACATCTTTACGTGTGTAGAACTGCCGGCCACACTGATCACATTGGTGTCGCTTCTCGCGATGGCCGCTGCTGGCTGGCTTGCTTGCGTGCGCCTGACAAATCCAGAACAACAGAAAGCATGTCAGCTGATTCCATAAAATAATTGTGTCTGTTGGTATGATGTTTGTCACTAATGATATGTTTTCTCTTTAAGTCAAGTTTGGGCTGTGCCCACATTGTTACAGTCCTTAATACTCACAAAGACGTGTTACACATATTAGGGTCAGGGAAAAGGTTAGGTTTAGGTTCAGAGCAAAGGTTTGGGTTTGGGTCAGGGAAAAGGTTAGGTGTAGGGTCAGAGCAAAGGTTTGGGTTTGGGTCAGGGAAAAGGTTAGGTTTAGGGTCAGAGCAAAGATTATGGTTAGGGTCAGAACAGAGGTTTGGATTAGGGTCAGAGCAAAGGTTTGGGTTTGGGTCAGGCCAGAGGTTTGGATTAGGGTCAGAGAAAAGGTTTGCGTTTAGGTCAGGCAGAGGTTTGGATTAGGGTAAACTAGTTGTGCCTACCCGTCACTTCGCTGATGGCTTTAATTAAAAGACAGCATGTTGCATTTCACAAACATATTGCATATTTATCTGAGTCTCAATGAGGATGTCAAATTAAGTGAAACACGGGAAAAACGACATTTTATAACATGTACTTATTATTGTTGTGAGAGTTCATTGAATGTGTGATTCTCACCCTGAAGTTTCTGGATGAGTCCCATTGCATCAATGAGTGTAGCACATGGATGAGGTACTTCCTCAGCTGGTGATACTTTGCTCTCTAGGTGTTTCGACAGAACAGCTTTATTCGTTCTCTTCATAGTACCGTCAGTGTTTGCTAGTGCCCAAGGCAAAGGGCTAGGTGGGTGACATAGGACATTGCGCATTTTGTGTTTTCTGTTTTGGGCAATGAGGACAATGTTCCCAAACATCCTTCAATCAGCAATCAAGATTGTTTCTTTGTTTGTACCTTTGACTGTTTTCTTTCTCATCTCACTGAAGGTTTTCACTTTAAGCTTCTTTATTGTGTTGTGGAAAGAGTCACCCTTTTGAAGCCACTGCTCTTGGAAATCTTTATATGCCTCTTCTCCCTTATGAAACATCATGGGAAGCAACTGCCCCAATGGAAATTCAGTCGGACCCAGACATTCATGGTACCAACATTTACGGGTTCCGCGTATTTGTCGTGGTTGATAAAATGCGACCTGACCACCTTTGACATTTGCGGCCCCGTTTCCTGTGTATTGGCAGTTTTTCACGGGAGCAAAAAAAATTTCCCGCCCACCCACGGATTTACTTGGTACTTGGTTGATTATCCCTTTTCACCTATGGCTTTGGATCTCAGATTAATATTGTTAGTATTTTCTGTTTAAGGATAAAGCCTGGTTCACAGAGACGATCTCTCTCTCTGTATGGGGAGGAGAGGAAGGGGAGAAAAAGATTATAGATGGGATATGACGTGGGAAGTTGCTTGGTTTCTTACATAATTATTTTATCATTTGTTTTTGATTGGGAACCGTGAGTGTTTATTTAATAACAAGTCTATTAACTAGTTTTAAGTGTCATGATTCCTTTAGTCTGCACACGATTAATGTATAGCTCAGGGAAATCCCAGTGTGTGCCCCGGTTTAGAATAGGTACACCGTATCCCTGCGCATCGTAGGAGGCGACTAAGGGTTGGCGCCAGGAAGGGCATCCGGCCATAAAAACATTGCCTCAAACAGGGAACCATTATTGTCATGGGACCCGCAAGGCTAACCCCTGCTCTAGCGGGGAAAATGGCCTTAAAACGATCATTCATTCATTCATTCATTCTCTCCCCTGTAATATAGTGTAAATATTGTGCCGATCAGCAAAGCTCGTTCATGGAACGTAAGTAAAAATTAACTTTTATTTTGAATATAAAATAAAACAAGCGTTACGCCTAGGTCCCCCGTCGGGGAAGTGATGTGAGTTGACAAAGTGGAAGACGCAGAAAACATGCTATGTTATGATATTTTGCTCACAAGGTTCAGACATACATGGAGGTGGCCATCTTGGATTTTGACGTGGTGACCCAATTTTCAATAGCGTTCTTCCTTATGCCTGGATACACCCACACACCAGATTAGAAGTTGGTACTTCGCTTATTTTTCAAGATATTCCGCTCACAAGGTTCAGACATACATGGCGGCGGCCATCTTGGATTTTGACGTGGCGACCCAATTTTCAATAGGGCTCTTCCTTAAGCCTAGATACACCCACACACCAGATTAGAAGTTGGTACTTCGCTTATTTTTCAAGATATTTCGCTCACAAGGTTCAGACATATATATGGTGGTGGCCATCTTCGATTTTGACGTGGCGACCCAATTTTCAATAGCGTTCTTCCTTCTGCCTAGATACACCCACACACCAGATTAGAAGTTGGTACTTTGCTTATTTTTCAAGATATTCCGCTCACAAGGTTCAGACATACATGGCAGCGGCCATCTTGGATTTTGATGTGGCACCCAATTTTCAATAGGGTTCTTCCTTATGCCTAGATACACACACACACACCAGATTAGAAGTTGGTACTTCGCTTATTTTTCAAGATATTTCGCTCACAAGGTTCAGACATATATATGGTGGCGGCCATCTTGGATTTTGACGAGGCGACCCAATTTTCAATAGCGTTCTTCCTTGTGCCTAGATACACCCACACACCAGATTAGAAGTTGGTACTTCGCTTATTTTTCAAGATATTCCGCTCACAAGGTTCAGACATACATGGCGGTGGCCATCTTGGATTTTGAAGTGGCAACCCAATTTTCAATAGGGTTCTTCCTTATGCCTAGGTACACCCACACACCAAATTTGAATGCGGTCCTTCACTTACGCATGCACGCACGTACGCAAGCATGCACACACGGACGGACGGACAGACACACGGACGGACGGAGGGGAAAACCATAGTCCCGCTTTCGCTCCACGGTGCGACTGGGGACAACAAGTCAGGAGAAGACGATGGTTCAGGAGTGAGCGGTATTCAATGACAAAGGACGGACTATAACCGAAACAGGCCCGGACTGAGGGGTCGGGGGCCCACGTGGCAGGTGTCGGCCCCCGACATGCGGGTGTACTTCCCTATTTACAAAGGGCCCCAATGCGCTGTGTGCGCAGGCCTTTAAGAGCCAGCTGTACGTAATTGTCTGTGGTGCTGGCCTGGAAATGTCAAAACGAAGGTTACTGACCTCTAAATGAGATAGAAAATAATGTATAATCAGTGATGAGGTTAGTTAGCTACACAATACCGAAAATTCGGTTCCATTCCAACAACTTTGAAAATTTGACCTTTGTGACCTTCAAAGGTCAAAGGTCGAAGATTCTGAAATTTGTTGGAAAACTTGTATTTCATGATGTCGGTGATAATATAAGATCATGTACGACATTTCACCCTATCAGGAAGCGAATGTAATAAAACCATCAAAAATCGACTTTTCTAAATTTCGTGACCTTATGACCGTGACCTTGGGGCGAAAATGAAAAATTTAGCTCCGTGGGGCTAGACACATGACATTGGCCTAACCAAATACCGAAACCCCTGTCAGATTCCACCAACTCCCTCGGAGAAGATGTAGCTTGAACTCGATTACCCCCTAAAAAGACATCTTTTTCGGGCGTGGCTCCGCCCATAATGGGTGCAATACGCCCACTCTAGGCAGGACACAACTAGATCATGATATCAACCTCCCACCCAAGTTTCATCAAGATCGGATGATATCATCGGGTAGTTATGATGTGGACAGACAGACACACAGACTCACACCCATGACGAATATAGTGGTCACTCAGTTTGATAACTCGTGAACCAATAAAATTCTAACACAAGGTTATGATACCAGTACTGACACGGATGCGGAATGCAATTTGAACTCAATATCTATCTTCTTAAGATAATACAGAATACCGTATCATCCTTCAAGCTTACAAGCAAGTGTGAAACAGCTGCATGTTCGCGTAAACCATCCCCCACCATGCCAATCGACATTTGTGGTTTTTCGCGGGCGTATTGACGGCTGGCTTCAATATTCGTGGTTTTTGCGGGCGTATTCGCCGCTTGCTACGGCATTCGTGGTTTTCCATGGGCGTATTCGCGTTTTGCTTCGACATTTGCAGTCCTGTGCTCCGCGTATTCACAGTTTTTACGGGTGTATTCATGGTTTTTCATGGGATTTTTAATTTACCCTGATGAATCACGAACTGCTGGGAACCTATCCCCCCTTTTGCCATTCACACAATGTCCCCACATTTATGGATTCAACATTTGTGGAATTTTCCAGGAACGTGTCCCCTGCTAATGTCGGGGTCCGACTGTACTCATAAGATCCGATGGATCTTTGCCGAATGGGTTTCCCCTGTTGTTCTCCAGGAAGTCGACCAAGGAAGCACCATCATTAGTATCTCTCTTTTTTGCAGGCCTTCCCGAAGTCTATATGACTGATGCTCAGCGGTGAGATAATAGTGAGAAACTGTACCTGGTTTGAGACTGAAGCCACGTGTTCCGCCTGCAGTCTGTTGATCTTTATTCAACATTTCCTCAGTGGTCTGATCTACAGCAATCCTAGCAAGTGGATTTTTATTCCTTATCTGAATGGCAAATCCAACTTTTTGTTCTCAATCATGTTGAGTTGCATATGCCTCAGATCAACCAACTTAAATTTCCAGCTAACTTTCTGAGATATGTTACAAATAGGTGGCCATATTGGAAAATGGCCACCAAACACGTGTTTAGCTGTGGATCTCAGACGTCCATCATATATATTTTAGACATTCCAGGTACTAGTCTAACGGAAAACACAGTGGTGTCTTGCTACTCCTTGTGGAAGATAAATCTGGTCTGGCTCATCTACTACAAGATCAGTGCAAGGGTTAGTGTTAGAACTGTTTTGCTTAGGATTAGTATAAATGTCATGATAAACATTAGGGGTTAGGATTAGGATTAGGAAAAAGGTTACGATTTTGGCTCGAGGTAAAAATGAATGGTAATGAAAATGACTGGATGGCGACAGAAAGGTAATTAATTTCTGATGGTATTATCAATAGACTGCACAGGAATCGGATACGAGAGTTATAGATGTCAAAATAACATCTTCCTTATTTGCCTCAAGTACTCGACTTGCTAATGCGATCACGGACCCTGGGGATCAGGTTCGGATGAGTTCCGGTCTGTTCAGGAGAAATGAGGCATATGTTGAATGACGGACATAATACTCACCTTGAGGTGCTGTAGTAATGCCGCAGTGCACTCAAGGGAGCGACCGCACACTCGACAAGTAAGGTCACCCGAGGCAGCGGCATGCAACGCCAGGTGCCGGCGGAAGCCGAGCTTGGTGTGGTACTTTTTGCCACAAGAGTCACAGCGGTATGCCAGTTTGTGAGGATCATGCGTTTGCTGGTGGTTCTTGAGGTGGTCTTTGCGGTGGAAGGTCTTGCCACAGCAAGGGCAGGCATGAGTCTTATCAGGCGAGTGCGTGGCTGCATGCCTGTGTGCCAGCAAGCAAAGACCATTATTTTTTGTAAAGGGAAAAGGATATGATGAATCATAAATCACATGCTCACAAACAGAACAGTTAATGCCAAATCCATCTCACCTCAACAGCTTGTACTTTGATACAAAGGCCTTGGAACAACCAGATGACGTACAGGCAAATGGCCGTTCGCCTGTGTGTGCATACGAGTGCACTCGCAGCTTTTCAACACTCACGAAGACCTGTGAACAATGTCACCCAATAGAGTGCTCTTTGGCATTTGTCCAAAATGCACCTGTCATTTTAATGAAACCTGGTAATCCCAATTACTTAACTGAAAATTTCACCAGCTATCCCATGATACAATTTGGGACTTCCGCTTCCGGTCTCTCGAGTGAGGAAGCGATTTCGACCTCTGCAAGGCATCAAAGTTAAAGTATTACCCCATTCGTGTCTTTGTCAAATTTCCACTCGTTATTTTATTGTGTATGTGTTACGGTGTGTTTCTAGTTAGTGTTGGTTTGCAATTCGTGCAACCTTGTGTATAATTAATCGTTTTCTGTTCGCAACGCGTGCGCGGCCTGGTCTCTCTAGGCTTTCCTCCCCCCATCGGTGTTTTGTGAATTTAAGTTCTTTCCTTCACTGTATTGCTTATTTCTTCGATTTTTTCTTCTCCCCCTATCTTCCCCGAACATCTACCCTTTGTCTAACGTTTTAAATACAAAAAAAAAAAAAAAATTCGATTATTATTTCCTTCTCTCCTCGCAACGTGTGCTGTTGTCTCGCCCCGTCCCCTTTATCTCCTTTTCTTCCACCTCTTCCTTCCATCTCCAGCCAATACTCGCCTTTCCAATTCTAGTTTCCTCCATCTCATTTAAGCCTTTCTCCTTTCTATGATCCATGCCCTTACTTCAGGGACCTTTCCCAGATTCTTTTTTCACAGTTTTGTTGACATGTTTAAACTTTGCCCTGCAGTGTTTTATTCAGTGGTTTATTACAACATGCTATTTTTCTTCCTATTTAAAAGGTTTTTTTCAATTTCCTCATCATATCATTCCATTTCAAAAAAAAATTCAACCTCTTACAGTCATTCCTTTCTACATTCTCTAAACTCACCTTCATTTCAAAACCTCCCCTATCGTTTTCAAACAGATCTCTGAGTTAAAAATCACAATAAACCCAGTTTGTAATAAATGCTCGTTTTTCATGAATCATCCACTTTCTAAACTCCCCCCTCACCCTACCCCTCCTAAATTCCACCCTCACCCCTCCCCTCCAAAACTCCCCCCACAACCCTCCCTTTCAGTTCTCCCACCTCCCCTCCTAAACTCCCCCCTCACCCCTCCCTTCTAAATCTCCCCACTCACCCCTCCCCTTCAAAACTTCCCCCCGACTATATTTCTCCAATTTTACCCCCTCCCCCTCCTCCTCAAAGCTGCCTCCTCCCCACTTCCTCTCCCTTCCATCACATACTTACACCTCCTCCAACCTTCGACTGTGCTCTGCCCCCCCACCCCCCACCTCAAACAAACCCTCACTATGCCTCTTCCCTTCACCATCAAACCTTTTGTCCTCCGCATCCTTCCCTTTCTCCTAACTCTTCTGCAATCTCTGACACACACTATCAACAGCTCTCCCTACCTCCCCCTCTCACCCCTCATCTTACCCTGCCCCTCCCCTGTCCTGTCCTGTATCCGATGCTCCCCCTCCTTCTTCCTTAATGGTATGGACCTCAAACATCCAGGGCCTTCGATCAAACCTGATTGACCTCTCCATACAGGTTGCTTCTGACAAACCAGACGTAATCTGCTTAACAGAAACTTTCCTCCTTCAAGATGTCGCTGATTCCTCAATATCTCCTCCTGGTTACTCCCTCCTCCGGTATGATAGACCTGAGCCTCGTTCTGGTGGTGGGGTTGCTATCTTTATCAAAAACTCTCTTCCTCACTCTCCTTGCACTGTCCTCTCTCCACCCCACCCCCAGGAGTACCTCTGGCTACGGCTTCCTCTCTGCTCCCACCTTTTGTTCATATGTGTTCTGTACCGTCCTCCAAACAGTAATGACTCCATTTACATCTTCCTGTCTGACAACATGGACCAACTTCTATCCACTCATCCCAACTCTCTCTTCCTCATGTGTGGCGACTTCAACTGTCATCATGACAGCTGGCTGGGTGTGGGTTTCTCTCACACCAGCCATGGCACCTCAGCAAAGGACTTCTGCGACTCACTGGGACTGACACAATCTGTAAATTTGCTGACCCGGATCTCAGTCAATGGAGTATCTTCTCTTCTAGACTTGGTAATGACTAACTTCCCTGCAAATGTCTGCTGCTCTTCTTCTGCTCCAATCGGTTCTTCTGATCATTTCCTTGTTAAAGTGGACATCTCTCTGGCCATTCTCAGAGAGCCTCCTCAGCGCCGACGAGTCTGGCATTTCACTCAGGCTGACTGGCTCAGTCTTCAAGCAGACATCAATCATCTGGACTGGTCTCCCATCTCTACTGCCTCTGACATCAACTCTTCCTGGGAATTCTTCCAAAGTAAACTGCTCTCTCTCGTGCACAGATTTATCCCATCTCGTCTTCAGTTGTCATACCCTACCTCCCGTCCATGGTACACTGAAGCTTGTGGTGAGGCAGTTGCCCTGAAGCAACTTGCCTTCACCTCATGGAAGGCCAATCCAACTGAAGGCATTCTCAGGTCCTTTCACAATGCTTGGAACAAGTGTGTCCACCCTCAGGAGAGCCAGGAAACAATATCTCTCTACTCTCAAGACTGAGACTGAGGCCATTTTCCCAGCTAAAGCGGGGGTTAGCCTTGCGGGCCCCATGACAATCATGGTTCCCTGTTTGAGGCAATGTTTTTATGGCCGGATGCCCTTCCTGACGCCAACCCTTGGTCACGCTCTTACGATGCGCAGGATTACGGTGTACCTATTCTAAACCGGGGTACACACCCGGATCATTCATCCCAGCAAGCTGGTACACAATTTGCCGACCTCGGAAGGATGACAGGCTGAGTCAACCCCCCTGGCGTTAATTCAGCGATCGACCGGGATTCGAACCCAGGATCCGAGGATCCCAAGCCGGCACCCTAACTGCTAAGCCAACACCAGGTTCATCACACTCTTACTATGTCTCTCCAAAAAGACAGACTGGACAACCCTCCCATCTACTTTCTCAACAACCCTCTCCAAGAAGTTCTGTCACTCACTCAAGTTTTTGGGTCTCACTATCTGTCATGATCTTTCCGGGGAAAACCACACTTCCAAGCTCGCCTCTAAAGCCAGTCGCCGACTGGGCATCCTCCATCGTGCCAAGTCCTTCCTTGGCACACCTGAGCTCCTCATCACATACAAGGCTTTCTTCCGCAGATCAATGGAATACTGTTCTCCCCTCTGGTCTGGTGCTCCAGCCTCACACCAAGCCCGGCTTCACGCTGTTGAAACCATAGCTTTCAGAATCATTGGAATCTCCCGCGATGAAGCTAAATCCAAGGGCCTTTCACTCACTCACCGCAGGCAGGTTGGTGGTCTTTCTGTCTTCTACCGACTCCTATCCAGCCTAGCTCTCTATCTCTTTCATGATGACTCCACTCTCTGCCGCTCCATACCTCATCCCTCAGATCGGCAGTCTGCAGCCTCTTCACTCTCTGCAGACCTGGACAAAATCACAGACTGGTCAAACAAGTGGAACATGTCTTTCAGTCGTGACAAATCTCACACTCTTACTATAATTAAATGAATGAATGATCGTTTTAAGGCCATTTTTCCCGCGAGAGCAGGGGTTAGCCTTGCGGGCCCCATGCCAATCATGGTTCCCTGTTTGAGGCAATGTTTTTATGGCCGGATGCCCTTCCTGGCGCCAACCCTTAGTCGCCTCTTACAATGCGCAGGGATACGGTGTACCTATTCTAAACCGGGGTACACACCGGGATCATTCATCCCAGCAAGCTGGTATTCAATTTGCCGACCTCGGAAGGATGACAGGCTGAGTCAACCCCCCTGGTGCTAATTTAGCGATCGACCGGGATTCGAACCCAGGATCCTAGGACCCCAAGCCGGCACCCTAACCGCTAAGTCAACACCAGGCTCTCCAAAAAGACAGACTGGACAACCCTCCCATCTACTTTCTCAACAACCCTCTCCACGAAGTTCTGTCACTCACTCAAGCTTTTGGGTCTCACTATCTGTCATGATCTTTCCTGGGAAAACCACATTTCCAAGCTCGCCTCCAAAGCCAGTCGCCGA